>NC_064263.1:47242289-47901789 GCF_003254725.2 Canis lupus dingo | reverse complement strand
CTTTTCTTTCTTCTTTCTTTCTTTCTTTCTTCTTTCTTCTTTCTTTCTTTCTTTCTTCTTCTTTCTTTCTTCTTTTCTTTCTTTCTTTCTTTCTCTTTCTCTTTTCTTTCTTTCTTCTTTCTTTCTTTCTTTCTTCTTCTTCTTTTCTTTCTTTCTTTCTTTCTTTCTTTCTTTCTTTCTTTCTTCTTTCTTTCTTTCTTTCTTTCTTTCTTTCTTTCTCTCTCTCTCTTTTCTTTCTTTCTTTCTTTCTTTCTTTCTTTCTTTCTTTCTTTTCTTTCTTTCTTTCTTTCTTTCTTCTTTCTTTCTTTTTCCTTCCTTCCTTCCTTCCTTCCTTCCTTCCTTCCTTCCTTCCTTCCTTCCTTCCTTTCTTTCTTTCTTTCTTCTTTCTTTCTTTCTTTCTTTCTTTCTTTCTTTCTTTCTTTCTTTCTTTCTTTCTTTCTTTCTTTCTTTCTCTTTCTTTCTTCTTTCTTTCTTTCTCAGAGAAAGAAAAGACCTAAATGAGATTGAGAACTTCTGGGAGGTTTGGCTGCTTGTCCATTCAGTGCATCAACAGTCTAAAGTTCTTTGACCAGAAATCTTTTCTGTTTTTGTTGTTGTTTGGCGTCTAAAAATGATTATCAAGCACTCTCTTAACACTGCCTCTACCAAGGCAGAAATCTTTGCATAGATTTTTAAAAAATATTTTATTTATTTATTCATGAGGGACACACAGAGAGGGAGAAGCAGGCTCCATGCAGGGAGCCCGATGTGGGCCTAGATCCCAGGACTCCGGGGTCATGGCCTGAGCCAAAGGCAGATGCTCAACCACTGAGCCACCCAGGCATCCCTGCATTGATCAGTTAAAGGAATTTTCCTTTGCAGGAAAATTATAATAACATTTGATACATGCTTATAACTTAATTGTCTGAAAAGAGTATTTTTTTTATTAGATCAGTATATCTGAATTTGTGGAGACAGACATGCAGCAGCAAATGTAATGCTTCTTGGTCCACAATTCAAGGGAATATTTACTTTGTCAAAGAAAGATTGAATTGTGTATGTGTGTAATTTTGATGTGTCTAAAAGCCAGAACCTCTGACCTCCTCAACACTGGGTGGTAGGCTGGCCCTGAGTGTTCTTGACAGCTGACTAATCGAGTGTTGAGTCAGGGATATGTTTAGTTTGCATTTAGGAAGATCCATCTATGTGGGTTTGCAGACACTTTCACAAGTTGTTCGATAAATACGGACTGTCTTCCCATAGCCATGAATTCTGAGGACACTCCTTTTACTTCATATGCAGACTCTTTCAGGTGCCAGACCAGGGGTTGTAGAAAGAGATGGCATGTTCTGTGGTGTCCAGCACCCATCAAGCAAGAGAAATAAGATCTGTAGTACAGAGCCAGACGCGACTCTATAGAAAATTATCGTCAAGACTTCAAGTCGTTGGGCGCCTGGGTGGCTCAGTCGGTTAAGCATCCGTCTCTTCATTTCGGCTCAGTCATGATCTCAGGGTCATGAAGTTAAGCCCCGCTCAGGCCTCACTCTCAAGGCAGAGTTGGCTTGAGATTCTCTCCCTCTCCCTCTGGCCCTCCTGTAACCTACTCAAATAAATCGATAAAATCTTAAAAAAAATAATTTCAACTCATATGTGAGACACATCAGAGATCTTCTCAAATTTATATTGAAAATGTACAACATGGGGCACTTGGGTGGCTCAGTCAGTTAGGCATCTGCCTTTGGCTCAGGTCATGATCCTGGGGTGTGGGATCGAGTCCTGCATCGGGCTCCTTGCTCAGCAGTGAGCTTGCTTCTCTCTCTCCCTCTGCCCCCCCACTCGTGCTTTGCTCTCTTTCTCTCTCTCTCTCTTTGAAATAAATAAAGTCTTTTAAAAAATGCACACCACATCCAACAATGGATCATAAAGCTGAAATAAACTTTTCAAAACTGTCAATAAAAAAGAATTTCAATTAACCACGTTGGAGGAATAAGAAAGACAATTACTTTTCCCTGTGCCCTCCAAAACATTTTAAATTGGCACATTAAAAGGTAATTTCATAAAACACAGAAATGTAGGACAAAAAGCACTATAGCAATATGGATGGCAGGCAGTTAGCTAATTAAAATATTGTTACTTTTCTGGATTTTGATTTTATGTATTGGGAGATTTTTAAACCTTGTAAATTTGTGATCTTTCCCAGTTTGGTTACTTTCGTTCTTCATTTTCCTATTCATATTTTTGTGGCTTCCAAAATTGTGTGTCTCCTTCCCATGATCAGCTGTCATGTGTCACACACACGTGTCAGCCATTCTGCTCAATGTTTTACACATTAATGCTTAATGTTCACTCATTAGATCCTCACAACAGCTCCATGTACAAGAAATGATTTTTTTTAATCGCTATTTTACTGGTAATGATACCAAAGTCCAGGAATAAATGTTTCCTGCCCCAGATGAATTTGACCGCATACCCTTGGTCACTCCGACTCCTAAGGCAGGGCTACTGGTTTCAAATACTTATTCAAAGGAGGGTTTCCCAATAAGCCTAAGTGTCCTTCTTTAAGGAATCCGTCCGGATTTGGTACCAAAATTTCTTTCTTTTTCTATGGCTTAGAGCTTCTAGGAACTGTCAGCTTAGTTAAACATAACATGTTTTCTTTGTTCTCTCTAAGTCTTTAAGGTGCTTAGCGTCCTTTAAATGGATGAGAAAGCCACTTGTCATTGTTATTTGCAGTCTGTGAACCCGATTTCAAAATCCCCTTCAGGTCATGGATAAGCTTCCTTTCTCTTCTGCCCTGGGTTCTGAGCCAAGAAACAAATCAAGAACCTTCTTCCAGGTGTACAGACTGCCTCCACCTCTAGCCTCGGCATCCCGTCCTCTCCTCACTCTGCCCCTTGCAAGGTCGTGGCAAACAAACTGTGTTTGAAGCAATTCTAACTTTCTAACCAGAAAAAAAAAAAAAGAAAATTAGAGATGTCAGGATTTCCTAATGATCTGCCTTAATACTTTTTTTGGGGGGAAAGCATTAATAAAGCAATCTTTCCCTCAAGGTGACACAATAAGCTATATTATCGATCTGCCGGTTTTGACATTTTATTATGTCTGGGCCTCGCTGTAACTTCATCAAGTTGCTATGAAAATCAATTGCAGAGCTGATGAGCTGAGCAGCGGGCCTCTAAAGAGATTACACTGCGGACTGGAATGAGGGCTCTCAAAGGAGGAGACCTGTAGACCTGTAGCCGTTGCTCCATCACACGGAAGGAATCTGCGGTGTGGCCCTGCTGCACCAGAGTGCCACGGCCTTGTTAAGGAGGGCGCTAGTGTTATCCAGCAGGTTGCCACTTGCCAGGCTGGACAGTTGTTGTGGGGGCCAGGAATTGGAGGAGGCCTCGCTTCAGGATTCTTCTGTGAGCAGCAGTCTAAGGGAGCCCAGAGCTCCCACCTTAGCAAGATGCCCTCACGGCCGCATCCAAAGCACGCACACCTGTTCCTCCTGTTATTACTCACAGCTGGGTCCATCAGGGCTCGGTCACGGAGCTCCTTTTTTTTTTAAAGATTTTATTTATTATTCATGAGACATGAGAGAGAGAGGCAGAGACCCAGGCAGAGGGAGAAGCAGGCTCCATGCAGGGAGCCCGATGTAGGACTCGATCCCGGGACCCCAGGATCACGCCCTGGGCTGAAGGCAGCGCTAAACCACTGAGCCACCCGGGCTGCCCACTGTGCTCCTTAATTCTGTTCATAGCAGCTCTTTCGAGAAGACCAGGATTTCCAGATCATCCTTTAACCCTCGGATTTTGATCCTCTAGTTTCAGGGAAACAGATGGCCCTTGTGACCATCCCCCTCTCTTTCCTAATACTTGGAGATACTTTCACTGTATCTCTTGTGCTCAGTCGTCAGCTGCAATTTGTGTCGCGGGGCCCTCTTGCACTAACTGAAAGCTGGGATGGCCCCGAGACCCCAACTTCCACGTGGCATTCTCAGGTGATAGCTCCTTGTCTCCCACACCGATCGGGGGTGAAGATGAGGTGGCCAACTTCTGGCTCCTCACTGCCGCTTCAAGACCTTTCCTCTCCCTCCTCATTCACAGATGTGGGTCTCACGTTGTCAGTCCGAACCTCCTGCTACCTGTCCTTGTGGAAGTCACCTACCACTCCCTGGGCTCTCTTCCCCGGCTTGGCCAAGGATCTTTAAACCCTTAGCTTAGTGTAACTCTTTTCAACACGATTCCTAAAATAATTCTTGGAAATTGCAGTAGATACAATCTTGCCAGGACCTCGGCTCTATCTTCAAAGTTGTCTTCTACTCTATGTCACTCACCCACTCCCACAGCACACTTTTGATCAATGACTGCACTCTCTAAAATCTTCGATTATCACCTCCATCCTTCTAGTTCACTCCCTATAAGCTCCAACAACAGCTTGACCCAGATTTTTCAATCCACTGACCCTTGACCAAGATTTTTCAATCCTCAACCCCATCATATTTTGACTGTCCTCTCATCCCCGGGGCTCTCACTCTCTTCTTTATGATTCTAATAATATTCACTCACCCGCACACATCCTCAGGGCTCTAGCTCGTCTCAGTTTGTTATAAACTCATAGTTTGAACATAACCCTAGGTAAAAACAACACTCCATCTACTGTCTGTCTGTACTCATACACGCCAACATCACTGGAGAAAAACACAGGGATGCTCGTGAGTTGATTTGTCTTAAATTAATGATTTGAGGGGACCTGTGCCATGCTGTTGCACCTTCTCTTTTCTCTTTTAACATCCAGTACATACACACTCATCACTCCCAATTGCAGTTTTGCCGTCCACCTCATCATGAAGAATAAAGTATCCAGAAGAAATTATCCCCACCCCCAACCATACCTACCCACTTACACTTGTGTGCCGTAGCATCTACACCCTCACCTGGTATAACAGAATATTAGGAACTCATAGTTAAAATCAGCTCTTTTTGTCATCTGGCCCCCATCCCTTATCTCCTGCTCAAGGAAACTGCTCAACGATGTACGTGTACAATCATACAAAGATGCCCAGGAAGTATCTTTAAGTGAAAAACAAAGCTGATTTCATATCAGAAGGAGCCATCAATTAGAAGAATATTCGAGGTAGAATAAAAGTAAGCTTGCAGATGTCTTATACTTAGTATTTTCACTTTGGGGAGGGTTATTGTTGGTTATATTATTTGCTTATATACCTCCTCACTCATTTAGTTTATTCACTTACACACTTACTGAGCATGTAGTTTGTAGAAGGAATTATTCTAGCTCTGTGGAGAAAGCTTTCTTAATTGCTTTAAATTGCCCAAAATGCTTGCTTTCACAAGCTTTCTAGTACAGGAACAGACAATAAACAAAAAAAATAAGGCACAGTGTATGCTAAGTGATTTAACTGCTGTGGGTAAAATCATGCAGGGAAAGGAGATTAAAACAGGTCAATAAAGGATGACTAGGGAAAGCGTCTCTGTCGGGGAAAAAAAATCAATTAAAATTGGAGAAGAATTATTTCATTTTTCATTCAGTTGCTATTTACTGAGCAACTACTATGTGCCAAGGTATAGACACAAACTAATTCAATACAGGTGTTTCCACGCTTGGACTGGAGCCATTTCAATTTCTGTTCACAAAGATGCCAAAGCTTTCATTTCTATAATGTCTAAATAAAAATTATTATAGTTACCATATTATTATAGTTATTGAGCCCTACCAAGTGTCAAGCAACACAGAATGACTTTGCCTACCTTACCTCACCGTATATGTAAATATTTCCAAAAGACATAATTTCCAGTGCATTATTAAAAAATGGTATTTTAAAATATGACTCTCATATTAGTCTTTTATACTTATATCTTTTAAAAAATGTATTGCATAAACTCTTCTCTGTTGTAAAATTTCAATTATTCCGTTTTATCTTTAAATCTACTTCTGTTCTACCTCAGAATATTATCCTTTATATTTTATCTGGAAGTGTTTGTTATCTTATACTTCCAACAACAACAAAAAAATTAGAATAGAAAACTATCTATGGTCATTTAAGGTCATTGAGAAAAAGATATAAATTAAAAATTTCTTATAAACATGAGGCTTTTATTTCAAAAAAAATCTGGATTGAGTTATCATTATGATTAATTAGAATTTATTCCAAGATTCAATGGATTTTAAGCATGAAATCTAAGATCTTATTATGAACACATCTCTTAAGGATATCAATGGGCTTTTTGATTATTTTTCGATTGGTTCAGGTATCCATAATACCTCTTACTTCTTCCCACAATGAAAGAGGCCTCAGCATCAGCTGTATGTTGATCTTCTGTCTGTATAAGGACATTTACTAAGCAAACATGTTCATGTAAATGTGTAGCTAGGAATGCAACATGTGTTAGAGGACTGTTGTTGAATTAAAGCTTGCATGTGATTTATCGTGTTTGTTAAATCAGGGTTTTACAACCTTCCTTGGCTCTCCGTTTATTTTGGCACGCGTGCAAGTATGTACACCTGCATACGTGTATGTGCTATGTCACAACTTCTACTTAAAAGAGGGCATTGTAGTAGAACGTCCTTAGCAACGAAATCTTTCCATAAAGTTATTGTTAAATGAAGAAGATCATATTGTAATATTACAATATGACATGACGTAGGAAAAAATATAAGCTTCTGTTAAATAATTGTCAGCGTTCAGGAAAATGATCCCTCGATTTCTCTTCCAACAGAATATTGAAACAGATGGTATCAACTATAGGGAAGTTTTCCAGCTATCAAATTCCATTGTATTTCTCAAGAGTTTCATTATATCATCTTTAAATAATATTAACCGTGATGCTATTTATTTTATTATTAATCAAATATTTGTTTCTTAGCGTGCCCATGCTCCTGTGGGGAGACAAAACCTAAATCCAATTTATATCCTGTTTCAAACTCGGAACCTGCTGTTAATGGATTTCACTTATGGCAACAAATTCCCTACATGTGACGTCAGCATCAGGCATGTGACGCTAGAGGATTTGTATGAAAGGGATGCCATTTTGGATCCAGAACAATGTCTTAATTTTGTCGGAGGCATGGTCCCAAGCTGCATTCTGGTTCTATTTTCAAACCCACCAGTGACAACATAATGTAATTTCACGTTGTAGCAACTCCACTTGTTATCAGTTCCACCACTTTTGACAAAGAGAAGGTATTTCTTCTTCCAATAAGTACTGTGAGACTTACTGGGTGTGAAGCCATGGGAGAGGGCCAGATGGAAGGTACCATCGTCCGGAGGTTCAAAGTAATGAGGCAGGCATTGCACCATGTGTCATCCCAGCTGGCCTGGCTGACGACATTGCCAGCTAATCGTCCCTTATCGTTGAGTTCCTCTGAAGAAACAAGGGACAGCATGGGCTTGGTCCTACCTAGAACAGCATCTATACCTGGGAATGTCTCCCTGAGACTTGTTTGTTTGGCAAGAAATTACTTTTTAACTCCAACTCAGGTGATTTCATAAGGATTTCTGATCACAGCTAAGGGAGCTAAGTAACCACTGAGGCATTAAATGCATGCATGCTTCTGATTTTATGACTCTCCTTCTGGATGTGCTCAGGAGGGAGGGTGAGTAGGGGTTATCTCTGGGGTCGTTTCTCATCAATTGGTGAAGGGGATTCTCAGGCCACAGGCAGAGTCTCCAGAAAAGAAGGCCGTGGGAGACGAGCTTTGACTGATGCAGCGAAAGCAGAGGGTTGTAGCAGAAGCACCTGGTAATTTCCGCGCCTGGCATAGGCCGTAATTACTAGGGTCGAGTCAGAAAGTGGTAATGCTATTCATACACATATCTAGGAAAACCCCTCGGGGCCCAGCACGTCCAACCCTGCCAAGTCATGTTCAGATCTCTACGTAGACAGAAAATATTGTGTCAGCTGGATTTTTTTCCTAGTGACCGAAAATCTGAAAACAACCAACCGAGTTCCATCAAGCCATTGCTCAGTAACCAACTGTTTGACTACAACCAACTTGCTTTTCATCGCCCCAGTGCAGATACAGCTTAAATCTCCTTTGAGTAAACATTTTTTTCCCCCAAAGGGGTTGGCTTACTTTCTTAATCAAACTCTGAAGGAGCCTCTGGGCTTCAGAAAATCCAAAACTATAGCATTACCTTGTACTTTCCCGGGGCCAATTAACCGGGCACATTCTTTGCATTCAGTTTGAAGCTGCTGGACTTGAGCTACAGTTTCGTTTCTCTCCCAGCAATGGGAAACCTCCCCCCTTGCAGGACAGAAACTAAGCCTGAACCTCAGCCGCGCTGAGCTGAACGGGCCTTGGCGCCAGGCCCCAAATTCTAGTGCGCAGAAGCTCCCAGAAAGGGCTCCCTTTCATAAGAAGCCTTGGAAGCAAGTGAAGGAAGCGTGCCAGGGTGGTCATCCAAGTCCGGCATCTAATCAGGCGTTCCCTGGGCACTTCTGAAATGCTCCAGCGTCTACACTTAGAGCGAAAGCAGAGAGAGCCCAGCACGGAAGCTGGTTCATCCAGAAGGCTCTCGGGCTTCCCCAGCTCCTGAGGGCAGCCAGGGCCCACCTGCGTCCGGCACCCCGTCGCAGCATCCCTGCAGATGCCACCTGCGGGGGCCGCCTGGTGGGCAGCGCGCGTGTCTGTGACGGCCCCGGGGCCCTGTCCTCGCAGCTGCCGCACACCGAGAATGACTCGGGGCTCGCCCAGGGCGGCAGGTGCAGGGCAGGGGGCACTTCGGTTTCCTCTCCTGCAAAGGACGAATCCGGCACGTGCCACAGATTCCTGACACACCAGGGGACACTAGCAAAGGCTCTGTCCTCCCCCCCCATTCCATTTAGGGTGGGGCATGGATGTCCCTTGTTTTGCTGCTGCTCAAGGGAACCGGCCTGCCCCAGAGTCAAAACGACCAACCTATGAAACCTGGAGGGTTGGACTTCTTCTTTTTTTTTTTTTTTTTTAAGGTCTGAATGAGGTGATAGCTTCATGCTGCCAGCTGAGAAGCAGGTCGGTCAGGTTCCTGGTGCTCTATTACCCCAGCGGCTCGGGCCAGCTGCGCCTCATTCTGCTGGTCGCACACTCTCGGGCTCAGGGGGACAGTCACACTTGACCCACCCGCTCCCTCCGAGCTCGGCAGGCTCGCTCGAGCCAGGACGCTGTCTGGGATATTGGGGTTCCTGCTTGGAGACAGCCTCCAGGACCTGGAGGTAAGTGTGGACTGGGTGCCACGGGCTCCCCCACTTCTCCCCCCTCTCCCCTTCCTCTGTTCCCTGCCTCCTCCTTCTGTACTTGCCACAGAGAATCAAAGCTGGCTCACCTGCACGGGGCAGTGTGGCAAGTGGCCACGGGGGCCCCGGCAATGGGGAGCTGTTTCATCGGGGAGCCGCCTTCCGAGCGGGCGCTTGCCCCAAGTGACCTAGCCTGACGGGTCATGGCCAGGTTCGCTCGATGATGAAACCAGCTCGAGAGTGAAAGACAAACTTTACCTAAAGTGTACATGACTACCGGAGAGAGCCGCCTCAGGTCAGATCTTAGGAACAGCGTCGCGACGTTTAAAGTGGGGGTGCACGGGTACGACTTGATCACTGAGCTCCGAATCGTGCCTTCGGGCTTTGAGCTTCCTGCCAAGGTGCTGGAATATGACAGGTCTTGAAAAACACTCTGTGAACACGATGGATCACAAGCTTCTATGCATCTTTTCCAAAGGTTTCATTAACCAGAAAACTGGCAAAGTGTCGTGTATGCATCCAGGTCACAGCGTGGTACGCGTGCAGGCCAGGCACCGCCTGGGAGTCCGCGTGGCCACGGCAGGTGCCAAAGCGCACCTTATGCAAGGAAGGAAGGTGAAAATAAAGTTTCGTAAGATCATTTTCAGTTTGTGGCTACGTAAGACTCCTTTGATTAAAGGGGTGTTGAGTCACTGCTTAGCACTTTCTAGCAGATCCATTGAGGTATTTTTCACCAATGGTGGGATAGAACAGGAGGCTCAGAACCCCATGCTTGGGAATTTGGGTCCAGAATATTCTGGATACAGTCTTTCTTTCTGAGCCTTTGGGCTCGATGCTCTCCCACCTAATTATGTCAAAAAAAAAAAAAAAAAAGAGTTCACAAAAAAAAAAAAAATGACTGGAGTTCATGATGAACAATGCTCAAAGTAGCAGGGGGCATGACATTCTATATACTTTTCCTGCATTTATGCATACCCCAGTCTTTTACTTAGAATTATGTTCACAAACTTTGAATTTGTTGTTGCTGGTTTTTGTTTTTTTGTTTTTTTTTGTTTTGTTTTTCCCTGAAGGAAAGTACTGTTCTTCTTTCCTTTTTAAGCCAAATGAAAGAGAACTGATATGCCTAAGGTCCTCAGGTCCAAGCCTCCTTTTGGGCCACTGAGTCTTTTCATCCTCTCAAGACCCTCTTATGAAGGAGGCATCCCATGGCTCTTTATGTCCCTTACTGGGGCTCTTTCATTTCGGAAAAGCCAAATACTGTTCAAGGTTGAAAAGGCCACGCGAGAGTAGCACGCATTGGCCTGCCTGGGGTATCGGCTAATGTCACACCGGATCTCCTATGGCAAAGAGAAACAGTCCCCGACTGTCTAACCTGCAGCCCAAGATCCGTAATAGGAAACAGCGAGAGCAACTGAGAGCAGCGCGGACTACGGACTGTTTAGTATTTCGCTGCAGCAACAGGTCTTTGCGGCCTCCCTTCAGTGTACCTGAACCAACGCTGTAATGCAAAAGCCCAGGGCTTGATGGACTTGCCAATAGCTCGCACGGTCCTTCCCCCGCGTAGGTTGATCACCTGTTCCAAGCCAGGCCGCCACCTTATTTTTAAAGCTTGATATAAAATGCGACTGACTCGGTTGCAGCAGGAAGGCTGGACAGAATGATGACTTTGTGCACTTAGGGGGAAGCGAAGTCATGCACAGACTCTGGGGTTGCTCCCCTTCATGGCCATGCCTGTTTTTCTCTTACCGACCTCTGCAGCCCGCATACGAAAGGCCTAATGTGAAACCACTTTCTGGTGCCAACACCAAAAACGCGACAAAATCGTGTTCGTTGGCTCTCTGCATATGGTAATCACTCAAGAAAAAAACCATAATGACCCATGTCACTCGCACCCTCTGAAAGCGTATTCTAAAATTTGGTAGACACCAGAAACAATAAACGTGGTTCAATATACGCAGAAAGGTCCAGAATCTGTGTTTAAAGTATCACCAAGTAGGTGGGAATCCTCCCCCGTCCTTTCTCTTTCCCCTCTAAGAATTCTAATCTGAGAAGCTCCCCAGGTTTGTAATGATCGTCACCCTGCTCTGATGCCCACCCCCTATTACTGCTCCCTGGGTGCCCCCCTAGGGGCCGGAAGGGCCAGGAAGAACCGGAGGGGACACGGTGCCCCCAGCTCTCCCGGCCGCCCCTCCGCCTGGGCACCTGTCCTTCCTCCCGCTTCCATCTGCTTCCACAGGGCAAGCTGGGTGACGACGCACCTGGGTGCACGCAGGCAGGCCCCCGTCGTCCAGCACAACTTTCCATCACAAGAACGCAACATACTTTAGACACTGAAACTCCAGCGATGGAGAGAGGCCGGGAGGAGTGTTAAGGGAGAAAGAGCACAGATTTCCTTCGTTGCCCTTCAGAGCTTCTGTGCCCCTTCCATGACCTCTGCGGCTTACGATGGGTTTTGATGGGTTTTGTTCCATTCGGAATGGGGTCGGATTTGACCAGAATTTCCTAGTCCTTGCCCAGCAGAAGCCCCGGGCCTGGGGTTCTGAATAGTGGATGGTTTCAATTCCTGGCTGCTTCCCTCCCTGTTAGATGAAGGGCCCTGAGCCAGAGGTGGACCCTCTTCTCCCCGAGGCGCGGAGGCCAAGCAGTCCCGGGAGGGCGGGAGCAAAGCCATGCTCACAAAGCCTCCCCCACAGCTCTATTATTTTTGGAATGGAGTGCACACGGGATTCACCTCGAGCATCGTTCTCTGCTCCCCCTCTCTGCTTTCCCTGGAGACAGATCACAGGCAGTAAGAGGAGGCCGGGCCCACTGGGGTGCTCATACCTTAGGTTTTCAAGTTACCATCAAGAGCTGGGTGAGGGGGACGGAGATCCCACTGGAGGTTCAGTGTTACAAAGTGAATCAGGAACAAAAAAACCCCTCTCTTTGCTGGCTCTCGGTACGTGGATTCTGGTTACGGGAAGGGAGTGAAAGCTCATGTAACACGAGAAAACTGGAACAGCTAAGGGTTGCTTGTTCCCCCTCCCGGTGACCACTTCACTAGGAAGCGAGGACAGCCACTAAGGGAAAGCCCATCCAAATGTGTAATGACGACACAATGGGTGGCCAAGTGCAATTCATAAATCTAATCAGATGATGGAATTAGCATAAAAAAGGGCTGTGAACTCGCCAGAGTTCACAGAAGGAGGCTTCTGAGAAGACACCTGCCAGCGTTGTTAAGCTGGGTGAGCCGTCAGCCTGATACTGTGTCGTGAGCTGCACGTCCTGGGGACGATAGCCTCGGATTTGTTACTGTGCGAACTAAGCGCGACAGGTGTCCACCTAGAATCATAGACAATTGTCGGGATTTTCTTAAATTGGGATAAAGGCGTATCTAGTGTGTCTGAGGGGTACGTACGGTAGAAGGCCCGGTTTTTCCATGGGTTTAAAATAATGGTGTTCTAAACTGCTTTGGGTTTTGGGTAAAATAACAAAGTTTGGAGAAGCTGTACTAAAAACAAGTGTTGGTGGAAAGAAGTTCTAAGAAGCACCTAAATTCTATATGCTCTCGTAACCAATTTCTGCATTCCTTTGAAATTTCCCTTACACGGATGGATGATGACTAGCTTTAATGCCTCTCAGTCATCACTCTGAGTCCTAGGATACTTTTCCTTAAGACCTATTTTTTTTATTTTATAGAGCGGCGGGCCGGGGGCAGGGTCGAGAGTCCCAGGCTGACTCTGCCTGAGCCAGAGGCCTGTGTGGGGCTCCATCCCACCACCCTGACATCACCCCCCCATCCCCCAAGCCAAGGGTCGTAGGCTTCACTCCTGGCCTCACATCATGGACAGTTTTAATGCTCCATTTAGTTCTGTGTGAAACAGGATGGATCATCCCTTCCTCATGGTCTGTTTGACTGTTTTTGGTAAGAATTAAGTTAGAAAACGCGTGAAGTATCTGATGTGACAAAAGCAGAGGAGTGATGTTTTCCAGGTGTGGTAATGAGTTTCAGGATCTCACTCCCATTTTCTTGGCTATCACGGAAAAGTGAATGACATGTATAAACACACGATATCACAAATACAAACACCTGTGTAGTTTCTACGAGATCAAGAAACAGTATCAGTGGTGTGTGGGGTGGGGTGGGGGGTCAAGGGGTGGAGGGACTTTCCAGGGAATGTAAAATGCTTTTTAGAAATTCTTCCCACCATTTTAGAGGAAGAGAGAGGGACAGAAGGATGGAATCTTCCAGGGGACTCCTCACTGAGGGCGGAGCCAGAGGCAGAGCTTGTTCTCAGGACCCATGAGACCATGACCTGAGCCAAAACCAAGAGCCAGACGCCCAACCCCATGAGCCACCAAGGTGCTCCCGCCTTGCTTTTTTTTTTTTTTTTTTTTCCCCGCCTTGCTTTTTAAGTAGAGTTTTTTAAAGTGATAAGCATAGGACACGGGACATATTATATTTCTAAAAGCTTCTGAAGGAAATCTACATCAGGATGTATTATAAATATATTTAAGTTGTCCCCCTTATAAGATACCATTAAGCAGGGAGGGGGCACTTAAATCCAAAAGAAAATCTGAGGGATTATTTAGAGGCCCCCCAGACTCTAATGAAAAATCATCAAGGTTGAACATAATTGTAAACACTTCCAGGAGAGATATTTTATAATATCTTACTTAGCAATTTGTATATAATATTTCATATATATATATGAAAAAATATGTATGTATTTCAACTTGTCCCAAGCTAAATGATCTTTGAAATAGCACAATAGTGGCATCTGGCTTGACAAAGTTTTTGCATGGCATTTCCTTAGAAGAAAGAAGAAATAAATGTCATATAGAAAATAGAATTCACTCTTGTTTTAGTATATAATCCAAAGAAAACAAACTTTTGGAATAAAGGTAGGGTATTATCAATTCAGTATTATATCTCAAGATTTTTATCACTTTAAAGATGTAGATCCACTTAAAAAAACTCACTACTTTAATAATTCAGATGTCTGTTCTTTTCTTTCTTTCTTTTTTTTTTTGTTTTCAGATTCTCCTTAATAACACCAATACAAGAAAAGACTACAATGTTGACCTCAGTCAAAATTCTGTTGATTTCAAATTTGTTTAGTTTACTATTAATTGGAAGCCACGGGAAAGAAATTCTAAAAAAAACCACAACACAAAGCATTGCAGCAGGTTTAAAAACAATGGAAAATGAATCTGTTCCTTTGGAAAGTGATACAAATTCAAACTCAGATAAAGAAAATAAAGAAACCTCCAATCCCAAGGCAAGTAATTCCTCTCTATGGGATCCATCAAATAAACACCATGGAACAACAGAAGTCTTCAACAATGCATCAACAAACAACTTTTCTGGGAATCTAAGACCCACGCCTATGTTTCCCACAGACCCTCCTCTGGTCCATAGCTTTGTTTCTAAATTGCCTCGGAACTCATCGATAGCAGATGAAAATCCTCCTCCAGTCTCAGCACCTCCCAATGCTACATCTGCTATGTCTTCAGAAAAGTTCACTTGGCCTTCAGCCAGTGAAACCATGAAAACTCCTGACAACAGTTCCATTTCAGTTAGCATCCTCCCTGCAGCACCAAACACCATGACTGTGACCCCCATGGCAACAGAACCAGATGAGTGGCTCACCACATCCAATGATAGCTTCATAGGGTTCACCCCCTACCGAGAAACAACAACTCTACAGCCCACCTTAAAGTTTACCAATAATTCAAAAATCTTCTCAAACACATCAGACCCTCAAGAAGGTAAATATAAACGGATTTAACTTTCCTTTAGTGTGAAACTGCATCTTGACCTAAGTCATACAGATTACATCTAAGGAATGTGCCATATTAGGGGGAAAAAAAAAAGGAAGAGACTACAGTAGCACAGGTGGTTCTCACTTTTGGGGGGCAACCATGATATTCAGTGGAAATAGTGAAGGGATTCCGGGGCTTCAGGCAGCAGTAGTCATTACACTATGGGAATGTGATGAGATGGCAGGACAAAATTAGAGGTGGGTTAGGTTGAGGTAGTGGTACAGTTGTGAGATACCAGGTAATGATTTTCATTGAATCTGAGAAAACTACCTGAAACGTCCCATGCTTTTAGGAATAATATGCAACTGAACTCCAAAAATACATGTATATGAAAACTGATTGAAATACATGAATGTGTAAATTATCTGATACCACATAGCAATCACAGGAAAACAGAACATGGATATGTATTGTTTTAAATGTAAATAAACTCAACAAAAGGAAATCCTCCTGGATTTTGAGTTTAGTACCTAATGAACACCATAAAAATGGAATATAGCTGTATCACAAGAAAAGTGTATTATAGGAACATTTTATGTTTCATTTATGGATTATGTCAAACTTTAAAACATAGAGTAGTAAATATCTCTAATATTTAATAAAAATTCATCATTTTTTTTTTTTTAGGTCTACCCAAGTTCTTATTTCCCTGCATTTTTTTTTTTTTTAAGTTTTGGTTTAAATTAAGTTTTGGTTAAATTCTAGTGAGTTAATATATAGTGTAACATTGGTTTCAGGAGTAGAATTTAGTGATTCATCACTTACATATAACACCCCAGGGCCTATACAACAAGTGGCCTCCTTAGTGCACATCACCCATCTAGCCTATCCCCCTACCTCCCTCCATCAGACTTGTTTGTTCTCTATCATAAAGTCTCTTATTGTTTGCGTCCCTCTTTTGCACCCCCTTCCCCTATGTTCATCTGTTTTTTTTTCTTAAATTCCACATATGAGTGAAATCATATGGTATTTGTTTTTTCCCTGAAATTAAAAAAAAATAGTCATTTCCTCCATGAAGTCAATGATTTCCAATCAACTTACTTCCAGATTATATTAATGATGTAAACACTAAATCAAATATACAAATTCCTACTTGAAAGGTGTCAGTGTACAGGAAAAGTTTTAAATTCTGATATCTAGGCTTTACAATAACACTGCAGATAAAACATTTTATGTACACCTACTTTCATTTTAGCTATAATTTTAACACATCCTTTCATTCAGACATACTTGGATACTACAGCCGGAAGTTTTCTTTCTTTTAGAGACAGAGAGAGCAAGAGAGGGGCAGGGCGAGCAGAAGGAAAGAGAATCTTAAGCAGGCTTCACACCCAGCATGGAGCCCCACATGGGGCTCAGTCTCATGACAATGAGATCATGACCTGAGCCAATATCAAGAGTCAGATGCTTAATTGACCGAACCACCTAGGAGACCCTATATCAGAAAGATTTTTAATAAATACTCTCTCTCTTTTGTCTCTCTAAACTCAATATACATATTAAGAATATTGAGCACTTACAGCCACCATTGCTTCTTTTCAAAAGGAAATTAGGTAACTTTGCTTTCCTTTCATTTTAGTAATAATTTTGCTGTTAAGCTTCCAATGTGTAGGTTAGTTTTTTTTTTTTTATAAATGGAATTTAATATAGAATTACAGACTTTATAAAATTCCTTTTCTTCTTAATGAATAGCATGCTCATGAAATTTTTAAAAGACTGAAAATACACCACACTAAATATGAGTTCAGGGAGGACAGCATAGTTTATTAATAACAAACTTAGTCTTCAAGTAAGGCACTTGGTAAAGGGATGATAGAGTAAAATTTTGGACTCCTTTAAACTCAGAACTATATACCTCTGTTCTCAACATGCGAGACACTGCAAACATCTTACTCTGGTCTATTTTTTGTGTCTAGAAATATCCTGTATCAGGATGCACTGCTTTTCCCTTATAACACCTTTTTGGTTGGGATTTTGTGGATTCATTTTCTATCACCCACCACTAGCGTTTTACTTTTCAGTTATTATCGAAACAAGCTCATAGTTCGTTGCATCATTAACATTCATTAGACATTCAGGGTTGATTAAAAACTTAATATAGCACTTAATGTAGAAATTAGGCCTTAATGGAGCATACACATGGCATTTCAGTACTACTGTCGTTAATAGAATAAGAGACAGTTCTAAAACTAAGAAGTATTTCAATGTAATTAAAAAATCGAAGTATGGTTTTATTGGGAGGCACATTTGCCAATATATCCCAAATACTCAGTACTTCATAAAACACACACACACACACACACACACACACACACACATCACCATTATCTAATTTAAAAATACTGTTTAAATATTCTTTGTTATAAAGAAAGTCCAATGTGTATGTTTCTCTTCTTTGAAAGATTATTTTCTCTTTCTTTATCGGTTAATTATTTTTTCTTTGTTCTCTAGAGAATAAAAATACAGGAGTAGTATTTGGGGCCATTTTAGGTGCTATTCTGGGTGCTTCATTGCTTAGTCTTGTTGGCTACTTGCTGTGTGGAAAAAGGAAAACGGATTCATTTTCCCATCGGCGACTTTATGATGACAGAAATGAACCAGGTAAAAACAACTTTTAGAACTTCACTTGCTCGCAGTGGTTTTAATTAAATGAGGGTGTTGATGTTCACTACGTTATCTAGAAGGGATCTGGAGATTCACATGATGGAAACAGACTAGAGATTTATTCTGATCTACTCTCTGTTTCTCAAAGAACATCACCAAAATAAGTATGGACCTGTGGGTGGAATTTTAAAACCAGTTGGAACTGTGGCTCATTGCATCACCATTAGTTTTAAATAAACCAGATCCCAGAACCTAAAACATGTCTCTAGAATTGGAAGATAATGGTGTGCTATGGAGGGAAAAGTGGCCAGTTTTGAGCAAGTAGCTGCTCAGCCATCTTCTCTGCCATTGCTGGGTCTCTTAGCAGCAGTAGGTTGAACACTGACTTCCTCCAATTTGGAGTTCCTAAGGTTTACGCAGACACAGGAACCCTCCATCAATTGTCTTAACAAGTCTCTAAAACAGAATCTATAAGGAGCTGTGTATTTGGGTCTATAAAGTCACAATAGATCAGGAACTTTTCATTCATGTGATGGAAAGATCTGTCTATGATATCTCTGAATAAGAAATGTATCTGCTAAGAATAAAGAACTAGATTTGTTCTTAATTTAATACCAATTAGAACAGAAATGAAATAATTTCATAGAATGGAATCATTTTTTTTTGTTTTGTTTTTTGGATTCTTGCCATCATAAAAAAATAGTCAAGAGCCCCTGGTACATCCTGTCAGTAAAGTCTTAATGATTTCACTAAATTCAGTTCATGACTGACATTACTCATCTTTGGAACCAAATCCACTGATTGTAAATTTAACTGAATTCTATTTTGGGGGGTTTCTAGCAATTCATATAAAATAAGAAGTGGCACTTTTCAAAATTAAAGGATAGGATTTCAAACAACAGGGTTTCCAAACTTCTTTTTTTTTTTTTTAAATCCCAGAATCTTTTCTTTGTCTGTAATCACAGGCAAAATCTCAATCAAACTGATATAATCTAAGATGTTGTGATGAGGCATAAGGGAATAACTCAATCACACCACCTGTCTTCCTCCTTCCAGACAGCTTTGAGAAACCTCTCCCAAATCCCTAAGGTTCCTGGGCCCCTGGTCAATAAACAGAAGAATTCAAGAATAGGTAGGGTATGAGAATACCTAATGAATAATTAAATCACTAATCTAATTAGTAATTAGTCACAGCTTTAGTATTTAGAGATACCATGTACGCACCAAGTTTTCTTTGAAGATCAATTCAAGATCTTTAAGGAAGTAATAATTGGCAGTTCGTTGAAATAGTAAAACACAATCCTATACCATTAATCAAAAACCGTAAAGTGCATGGTAACTAGGATCCATCACAAGGAAACGTAAGATTTTACAGATTGTTTTCATCCATCTCCATCTTCCCTGGCTCAACCATAAAGACACTGATTGAAGATTAATGCTCTTCAATTTTTAAAAGCTATTTTTTTACACCAGAAGTAAAAATTCTGGACGTGTTGACAAGGCTCTGAGTTCACAAGATTCAAAAGTCAATGAGACACACGTCTGTCCTTCTCCACACAGAGTACGGCTCTGCTTTTGTTGTGACTTCTCCCTTAGTTCCTTTATTTTTGGTCCACCAGCAATGAAATCACTTTAGAAGTCAGACTGTTCTCTTAGTCTTAAAAGGAAATGTATCTTGAAAAATATATACTTATTTAAGACTTCAAGACCAGTCTCTGCAAAGCCCAGACAAAAGATGTCCTTACTTACTTACTCATCTAGAACAATTCCTATAGTCTGGTTGATGCCTGCGCATGCATCTTCCAAGACTGTCACCATAAGATAATTTTTTTTTTGTTGCTTTTTTAGTTCTGCGATTAGACAATGCACCAGAACCTTATGACGCGAGTTTTGGGAATTCTAGTTATTACAACTCAACTGTGAATGATTCATCTGTGCCAGCAGGCCAAGAAAACGCACGTGACGGCATTCCTATGGATGACATACCTCAACTTCGTACCTCAGTATAGAACTAAGGGGAAAAAGGCTTCTGACGGCAAACGAGCGCCTACATCCTAGGCTTTTCACAAACCCATCTTCCAAAAGCTGAAGCAAGATCACTGTCATGTGGCTGTGCCAAGGAGAACTATAAAAGTATGAGACTTAGTAGCAGAAACATAGAGGATAAATCATCTAAAAGGTTTCCTTTCTTACTGTTTTTGGCTGCGCTGAATCATCTATCGAGTAACCTCAATTTGTATTTTGGTCTCTTTTATTCTTAGTGGGAAATGTTTGTGGGATTCAGGTGAAACTAAAAGGCTTCACGGTGATTGCCCTGCCTGATGACTTAATTAACCCTGTTGTCCTAATTGCACCAAGATTGGCATTCTCTTGAGGGAAAACTGGCACAGTAATCTTTAAAAAAAATTTTTGACTTAAACAAGAGAGAGATTATATGGAGTTTCTGTTCCTGGGAAATTAAGGAAATGGGCGTGGGACATTTGTACTCTAGTCCATTTTACTTCCCTGTATCAGCAAGCACATACACGGTCAGCCCCTGGAAGTGCCAAGCTGGCAATGACTTTGCATCTAACAGGATAATGGTAGGAAAGCTGACTCTAACCAGGAAAGGCCTCACTTCTCTCCAAAGGGTGGGGACTTCTAACCTGAGTTAGTTTAGAATCAATTAATTGGGTGCTTTAAAGAGTCAATGGGAAGCATGGTGAAAAAAAAAGTCAACCAGAGCATATACCTGTACAGAATTTCTACAGTTTTAAGATGTTAAATAAGAACAAGAGTCATTATGTATTAGATATCATTGCTTAATCATCTATGGAATAGATCCTGTATCTCTAAGTGTATAAAGTATAGGTTAAACAAATAGACAAAGAGAAATATTATGCAGATGAAAAAATTCTTGAGCATCGGTTTTACACCCAGAAGTACACGCAGTGTAATTTGGATTTTAGCATGTTTCAGTTTGTTTTTAATCATCACCTGCTTTTGGCAGGGAAAATGTTCTCCTTAGTATAGGAAGGCCCAGGCTTTAGGATTAGAGCAAGAGTTAAATTCCCAAAGAATCAGTGAATGTGTGAAGAGGGCAAACAGAGTGAGAGTTGAATTACACACGGTGTGTATGTGTGTGTGTGTGTGTGTGTGTGTGTGTTTGTGCGTGCGTGAGTGAGAAGAAACACAGCAAGGGCCTCAGAACATGAGGACTAGCAATTAAGTAACAGAACATACTTACCCCATATTGCCATAAAAATAGCAAAGAAGACTGTGCCTCCATTATCAAACAAGTATGTCACCTGAATGGAAAATAAAGCAAAAATATTAGTCACATATTGATTACAATAATCTAGTGATTATAGTCCACATTTTAAGTTCTATGATTTTTTTCCCCAATGGAATCACACTATTTTGTGGCTTGTAAATAGACAATATGAGATCCTTTCATGGGTCCTACAACGGTTTCATTTGATTTGCTCATGGGGAGAGGTGAGGACTCTCAACATTTCCCCCATTTCTTCTTTCTTCCCTTTGGTCTTCATTTCTGCTAAGAATTGGTTCTAGCACCCTGAGGAAGTATTTGTGAGCCATGGATTGTCAAGCTGAAGTTAGCTTTTCAGGGCACCTGGGGGGCTCTGGAGTTGAACGTCTGCCTTCAGACCAGGGTGTAACCCCGGGGTCCTGGGATCGAGTCCTGCATCAGGCTCCCCGCAGGGAGTCTCCTTCTCCTTCTGCCTGTGCCTGTGCCTCTCTCTCTATGTCTCTCATGAATAAATAAAATATTTTAAAAAATTAGAAAGTTAGCTTTTCAGTTGAGGCATACCTAGTTATACTGTCAGAGAAACTTCCAGGACTGAGGAAGTTACAAAATGCAGAATTATGCCAGGGAGCCAGGGCTTCCAATGGAAAGGTATGGCAGTGCTAGCCTGACTTTCTGACATCTCTTAGAATGTGCCATAGGGTCCAACAGCAGCAACAATTATTTTTAAGAAGTTTCATATATCACTAAACATTTAGGATATAGTCTAAGTGTTTTTTTTTTTTTGAATCAGACATTATCTGAATTTTTATAAAGAACAGTGTACAGTTATATGATGTTACTGAAGGGCTGCAGGGCTGCAAGGACTGTTTGATTATAATAAATTAAAAATTCAACTTACCTTTGCTTCTTTTCATTTGCATAATGCCCTCACTCTATTTATATTTTACACTACCAGTGAGGGATATTAAACCAATATGGCCAAGGTAACATACGTTTGGCGGTCATACATGTACCATAGAAAGTACGGGAAAAATAGGGATGCTATTCTCACATGAGAGAAAGGCCAATTCGGGGCTAAAGAACATTATTATAAGGGAAGTGGGAATAGAATGGTGTCCTCTTTGCACAGTCTACAGTCTAGAGGCTGGTCAATGAGGGCTGCAAAAGAATATCAATGTGCATTTTAATTGTAACATCTGGGACACACAGCCCAACAATATATAAAACAGATAAAGGTAGGGTGTGTTGGCCTGTAAAATAAAACATTACTGAAAATATCATCATACAAAACATGCTCCTTTGGAAGGTTTGTGGACAGGTGCAAGATGTCCTAATTGGCCCTAAACTTCTATGACCGTGAAGACTTGGGATTTCTAAAAATGTCCTAAGAATCGGTTTTCACAACAATAACCACCATGTATTACATAACGGCGAGAAAGTGGCCATAAAGAAATTCTCTACAGAGCTCTACATAAAATTACACCCAGCGGGAGAATCCAGCGTTTTTGTTTCCAAAGGCATCCCACAGAGACACCTGCTGCCACCAAGCAGCTGAACAGCTGTCTGCTTTCCTTCATGACAGATCTAGTGAAGGAAACAGGCTCTTGCAGAGTTCTTACAGAGACTTTACACATGGAGACTTAAAGGTCACCAGGATAAAATGGTTCTCCCCTACTCCAGAAACAGCAGCGCCTTTAGAAAAGGCCCAAATAAAAAGCCATGCTTACCAATAATTGCAGTGCATGTATACGATCTGTCATAGGTTAAGCAACATTTCCCTTAAAAAGCTCTTCATTTTTATTCTTCTAAGTTTGCTCACGATCTTTCAGGCATTTTTTTTTTTTTTACTCAATAAATTAAACATTGACTTTTTTAGAAACACATCCACGAGACACAGTGAGGCATACATGTAATACTCACGTAATGTGAGATTACGTATATCTAATGGGAGATACAGCTAAAATAGTAGTTATGGAAAACTTCAGAGCTTGCCCTAAGGAGGAGTATAAAAGTACAAAATCATTATTTTAGAGCCACTAAGAAATAACAAGTGGGATGTGCTATGATTTGGGAGGCCATGGACCTAAGAAGAACAATTTTAAGCCTGTGGTTATAGCTGGAGGTGTTAAGAGTTTCATTTAAGGTGCTGATATACAAGCTGTTGAATAAAAATAACAGGAGGGAGAAGGAAGAGTCAGTCCAGCACGGCATGGATGGCTCAAGCTTAGGCTATGGGTATCCGGCAGGATAATAAAGGGGGAAGAGGCCTTCTGCCTAATAGGAAAGGGACTCTTGCCCAATAAATGAAAGCCCCAGATGAAATCTCAAGGAAATTCCCAAAGCAACATAATAGGCTTTTCCAAAAGCAAGAGGAAGCTTGTCCTAGCTACAAGTGCATATTTGCAATGAATTATTTTATGAGAAAAAATAGCTTGCTTTTATGCATAGGGGGACCTATGAACAAGCATTTTTTCAACATTGCTGATGTGAGTAGGAAAAATATATAAAGACAGAAGCAAACTGCGCCTCAAACAAAACTATGTTTAAGCACACATTCTCCATTATGTTTGACATCTGATTTCTCTTGGAGAGTCGAGTGTGGCTAGAAATCAGTAAATGTGGGTATGAATCCGGCTTACAAATCTTAAAAGTGAGACCCAAAAGGACTGAATGATTTCCAAGTAACTAAACTGCAATATGTCTACATATCTATTAGCATAGTTAGAATTAAAAAAGACTGGCCATCCTGAGGATTAGTGACCCTATGGAAAACTGGAACTCTCATATGCTGCGTACGGGAATGTTACATGGAAGAAATGCCTTGGAAAACATTTTGGCAGTTCTTAGAAAGTTAAACATCCACCTCTCATATAATCTAGTCATTTTACTCTTAGGGGTTTATCCAAGAGAACTAACAGTGCCTGTGTATAGGGAGATCTATAGGTGAATGTTCAGAGCAGCTTTATGTAAAATGGTAACTCAAAACAACCCACAGGCCCGTTAGTGGCAGAATGAATAGGCAAATTCTGGTAGAGCCGTGTCATGAATACTATTCAGCAATAAAGAGAAATGATCTACTGATAAGTGTTACAACATAGATGCATCTCAAAATAATTACGCTCTGCAAAAGAAGCCAGGAAACACACACACACACACACACACACACACACACACACACACATTGTATGATTCCATTTACATAAAAGTCTAGAAAATACACACTTATCTATAAAAAAAGAAAATAGTTGGTTGCCTAGGCACAGTAGTGGAATTGGGAAGGGGTGGGAGCCCAAGATCACAAGAGGCCGTGAGAACACTTTTGGAAGTGATTCCATGTTCATTATCTTGACTGTAGTGATGGTTTCACAGGTGCATTTATAATGTCAAAATGTATCGATTTATACACTTTAAATGTGTGCATATTATTACACATTAATTATACTTCAATAAAACAGGTAGACAATAATCATTGTAAATTCAGTTTCTCAAATTTGTATGCACACTGGAATCACTTGAGATGTTATAAAACACACTAATGTCTAGGTTCCAAACCCAAAGGTACTGACTTAATCAGTTGCTCTGGTGTGTGGCTTGGGCTTCAGAAGTTTAAAAAAACCCTTCAGGTGATTCTAATAGGCAGCAACTCGAGAATTTTAGTATTTTTCTTCCTTTTCTCTGTAAAATTAAGAGTACTGTAATGAGTGTTCATGGAAGACACAAACTTAATTAGGAGTAGAAACCATCATATTCTCATAAAAAGAATCTAGAAGTCATTTCAAGTAGAAGTTTATGCCCATTAAAGACAGTAATCAGTTATAAAAACAATGGAAGACCAAAATATTCAAATAAAAATGTACTCATTTTGTAACTGCTGCAGAGTGATGGTCTATTCAGTTGTCAATGAATATTGATTGTCGAAACTCTTGAGAACACTTAACTTTGTTTGGAGGACTTCTTACTATCTGCTTCTGAGAATAAGTAGAGTTCAGGAAGGAGAATGCGAGGATCCACTCACCTTGGCATAGATACAGCTTTCGTTGAGTCTCTGCAGCGAGCAGTTCTTGTCACAGAGAGGGCACATGAAGACTTCGGTGGCCTTGCAAATTTCTTGGCTTGAGAAACCAAAGAAGAACGAGAAAGCATGAATCTCCAGGTTTAAGAAGGTGCTTAGCTCCTCTAGCTAATCCTGTGGGAAGTAGCAAGGCAGAGAGACGCAAAGAAGAAATGGAAACAGTGGGAGTGCTGCACAAGGACGGAGGAACTGTGTGGCTCTCACTGAAGTTTTTAGGATATTTGTGATACGGAGATGTCTGTTTGCTTGTTTTTAGAAGTCTCTGTCAGGATACGGTACAGAGAAGAGGCCACATTGTCTAGTTATGAGACACCTGCAGGGCTTGCAAAGACAGTTCCGTGTGATTTCATGGCACTCCGGATGATCTCGTTGAAGAACACCTGGAGAGCTTTCACCAAGCTCACAGCTTGGAAGTGGCTGAGCTGGAATCAAATCTGACTATTCTGATTTCTCAAGTCTGTTGATCTTTCTCCTGGATCTCACTGTCTCTGAATCACCGAAATCAACAGCATCCATAATTCTCACAACTTCGTAACTCCCACTAGAGTCAATAGGTGCATCATGTTCATTGGCAATTTGAGGGAGTTGATTTTTTTTTTTTTTTTTTTTGCGGTGTCTTGCCATACAGCCATGATGACACGACACAGTTTTCATTTACAGACTATGTATTATATTCTCTATTAGAATTTAATTTTCTAATGTTTGTCTCTTCAATTTTATCCCCACTACCTTTTAAAGATCTCAGCATACATTATAGATGACTTTGTGATGCCAGTAGGGCACCAATAACAGTTTCTCAAAAGCCTGCCAGCCTGAGAGTTCACTGCAACCTATTTTTAAAATGTTTTGTGCTTTTATCTGTCGTAAGTGGCCCTTTCCCACTTAGTGGCCTCTAAATAAATTGTTTCTAATTAAATCTGCTTTGGGAATGTTGAAAGTCATTTAAAGGCTTTTGAAAATATGTCTGGAAATGGAGCTGTTTAATAAATAATAAAAGTTTAATCAGCAGAGTTTACAGCACAATTTACTGTTTTCAAACATATATATTCAAATGAAGCAAAAAACAATGTATCTGTATTTCAAATATGACTCCAAAGTCGAAATAAATAGGAAGTGATGATACCATATAGTAATCCGGTGCTGTCAAGTGGGCAAAGGTGTTCATGTCCAGTAAGTCTGGTCTGTACCGCAGTCTCCTGCAGGGGTAATAATCTCTACAACTGAGAGGCAACTAACGTTTAACTTAAGTAACTTGCTCAAGGTCATATAGCTAACAGGAGGTACTTCAGGGAACTGAATTTAGGTTTTGGTGATTCTAGGTCCAGTTCCCCATCAAGTATAACATATCTGAGAGAGAAAGATTTATTTCATATAAAAAGCAACTTTCGAGTGGAAGAGGACACTTCTCACGATGAGTCCTGAGTAATGTACAGAACTACTGAGTCATTATACTGTATGCCTGACATTAATATTACACTGTATGTTAACTGTACTTGAATAAAAAAACCAAATCTGGCAAATAAAAAAACAAAAAATAAAAGGAACTTTCCTGTAAACCTAGGTTGTTAATGGTGATGATGGTGTGACAGGTCTGATAGATAATATAATTCTCCTACTCTCACATGCATCATCTTGATAGTCATCAGGATGTCTACATGAAGAAGGAAAGCAGGTAAAGCATACATATTAAAAGGCCATATTAAAAGACCTAAAGAGATTATACTTCCTCTTAGTAATGTCACTAATTTGTAGGAACAAGAATTAACATGGCCCTTGAAGGATATTTTGATGAAAATTTCATAATTCATGGTGTTTCAAGAATGACACAAATTGTCCTGCATCGAAATCTCATAATGAAAAGCATTAGAGTCAGTCTTTGCCACAGCATTTTTCCTACTTCCCTCACGGTCAAACTAAAGCACCGATCTATCAAAGCACCACGCTTAGAATCCCAAGTCATCAGACTGAGTCCTATTTTTAATTCCAGAATTATTCAACTTATTTTCTGTTTAAGTCATTCAAAGTTCAATTTGATATGTAACATAAAACATAAACAACTTTTGAAAATACATTTTTTAGCCCCAAATAAGAAAGTCAATACTACCACAAATTTCTTTGACTTCAGTTAACCACTAGAGGGAAGGAGAGCGTCCAACGTGAGTGTTTCTTCATTTCTTTTGCACAGCCTGATTAAGAAATGGCCCCTTCAATTGTGGCTTTCTTTCATATCTACTGTTAAGATACATATCAAGGGCTGATTTGAAGGAAATAATTACTGGTAACTTAAGATAATGGAAGAAGGGAGCTATTTGTACTTTTGGGGGTGGACATCTGGACCTGCTCCTGGGTCTTGTGTTTCCTGTGATCCTGTTAACGTGACAAAGCACAGAATAAGACGCTTGGGAAAATGTGAAAGTGGGTTTAAGGGAGGGCAGTATGAAAGCATGAGTAAAACATGATTTTAGAATCAGATATAATCAGGGAAAAAGTAGATCTAATCACAAGATATTACTCTATACCTGTTAGGATTGCTATTATGAAACTAAACAAAACAAAGATAACACGTGTCAGCAAAAATGTGGAGACCTTGGAACATCTGCACATTGTTGGTGGGACTGTAAAATGGTGCAGCCGCTATGCAAAAAAATATGGAGGTCCCTCAAAACTTAAAAATGGAACTACCATATAATCCAGCAATCCGGTTTCTGGGTCTAGATGGAAAAGAACTGAAACTAGGATCTAGAAGAGACATCTGCACTCCCATGTCTTTGCAGCATTATTCACAATAGCCAAGATATGAAAATAACCCTGATGCCTATCGAAAAATGAATAAAGAACATGTCATATAAATACACAATAGAATATTATTCAGCCTCAAAAAAGAAGGAAACCCTGCCATATACAACAAGATGAATGAACCTGGAGGATGTTATGCTAAGTAAAATAAGCTGGGCACCGGACAAATACTGTGTGATTTCACATATATTAAGTATTTAAAACAGTCAAACTCATAGAAACAGAACAGAATCCTGATTGCCAGAGGGTTGGAGAGTGGGAAACGGGGAGTCGCTATCCAATAGGTATAAAGTTCCAGTTATACAAGATGAATGAGCTCTAGACATCAGCTGTGTGACATTGTGCCTAAAGTTAATGATACTGGAGCGTGCACTTAAAAATTTATGAAGAGGGAAAATCTAACGTTGAGTGTTCTTACCACGAATAAAAAAAAGACAATAAAAGTTTAAAACTTAGCTGACCACTCACTATATACATTCCCCTGACCAAGTCTCCTACTCTCTGAGGATCAATGTCTTCATCTCTAGATGGAGATAATATCTAACAGAGATATTACATAAGGGATATTGTACAGGCTTGGAACATCACAGGCACTAGCTAAATAGACACCATTGCTAAGGATGTTGTCAGGAGAGGGTTCGAGAGGTCCTTATGACTCAACAGCGTTTGTAAAGCTGGTCTGATGCTGGGAACCATATAGAATTTTTCAGTGAGTTCTAATGGCAAAGGGGAAAGATCAGACCAGAAAGTTGGGGCTTCTGCTCTTTTGCCCTGGACCTGCAAAACCATTTTATCCGTCTGCTTGTTCATTTTCATATTCGTAGGATACGTACCCTGCCAGGCAAACATGTGACCATATTTGGTTGGGTAAGACCAATGAGCACATGTAAATACACATATGCACGTATACATACAATAAATAATCCACAACTTTATTGCTACCTAATTCTACAATGAACTACAGGGCAATTAAGAAATATGACCTTAATGTATGTGAACATAGTTGATGGAAACATAATAAACACAATCCAACCTTCAGCTTTTTAATATATCGTTACCTTGTAATATAAAAAGAGATCAATAAAATAATGCTAACACAAAGCGACACTAAATAAAAGCCTCGTGTCCTCCCCTGACCTGAGAGGATAACACCTACAACTTAACCATGACTTAACTACGTCTGACACCTTGAATAGAAAATTTCAGTCCCATGAAATTTTGAAAGTCAAGATATTCAGTGATGCTTATCTTGGTTTAGAATAGAAAGTCTGACAAGATGTTAATTATAGTGTGACAGAGTGGCAGTAATATAATACCATAAAGCACTGAAGAAAAGAGTTTGCTAATGCCTTTTAAAACACTCCTTGTACTAAAGGTACTTATATGCAAGGAGCCTAATTGGCTTTGTTGAATTATTGATTCATGGACTCATAGGAATTATTGATTCCTTAAATCAACTGGAATAGCAAATCTATTCCTTTCATTGCCTTTTGTTCATTTTGGGCCCTGTAGGGGTAAATCAGGGAGTCTATACCACATGGTAAAACTTTGAGAATATGTTCTCCATAGGACCAACTTGAACAGTAGCTACTCCTCTAAGAATCATTTTATGTCTTTATCAATTCATTTTAAAAGAGTAGTTTCCCCAGATTTCTTCCATTCCTTTTTCCCTCCCTTCCTCTTTGAAAGAAATCATAAAGGGAGAAAAGATATGAGAGAGTCTTAACTATGGGAAAGAAACCAAGGGTTGCTGAAGAGGAGGCTGGGTGGGGGGATGGGGTAACTGGGTGAAGGAAGGCACGTGATGTGATGAGTGCTGGGTGTTACATGCAACTGATGAATTACAAACTCAACATCTGAAACTAATGATGTACCATATGTTAACTATTTGAATTTACATTAAGAGAATAAGTAAGTAAAAATAAAATAAATAAAAAAATAAGAGTGGTTTTCTAAAACCTTGAGGACTCTACCAAAAACACTGTTAGAACTAATAAATATCGCAGAATAAAGTTGTAGAATACAAAAGCAATATATAAATATCAGTTGCATTTCTACATACTAACAATAAACTACCCAAAAGAGAAATTAAGAACAGTCCCATTGATGATTGCACCCCAAAGAATAAAATAATTAGGGCTAAATTTAACTAAGGAGGTATAAGACCTACACAGTGAAAACTAACACACCAATGAAAGACATTGGAAAAGACACAAATAAATGGGAAGATATTCTGTGCTCATGGCTTAGGAGAATTAATGTTGTTGAAATGTCCATACTACCAAAGGATATCTACAGATTCAATGCAATCTCTATCAAAATTTTAATGGTATTTTCACAGAAATATAAAAAGCAATCCTAAAATTTGTATGGAGCACAATAAATCCCAAATAGCTAAAGCAATCTTGAGGAAGAACAAAATGGGAGGCACGACACCTCCTGGTTTCAAGTAATATTATAAAGCAATAGTAATCAAAATAGTATTGTATCAGCATAAAAATAGACCCATTGGTCAATGGAACAGAACCCAGAACCCAGAAATAAACTTATGTGTATGTGGTCAATTTTTGACAAAGGGGGCAAAATATACTATGGAAAAAGGATAGTTTCTTCAATAAATGGTATTGGGAAAATTGGAGATCCACATGCAAAAGAATGAAACTGAACCCCTATCTTATCTCATATGTAAAAATTAACTCAGAATGGATTAAAGACTTAAATTTAAAACCTGAAACCATAAAACTCATGGAAGAAAACACAAGGGGTAAACTCTTTGAAATTGGTCTTCGCAATGATTTTTAGTGTTTGACACCAAAAGCAAAAATAAACAAATGGGATGGACTACATCAAACTAAAAAGCTTCTACATAGCAAAGGAAACCACCAACAAAATGAAAAGACAACCTACAGAATGGGAGAAAGTATTTACAAAACATTTATCTGATAAGGGGTTAATATCCAAAATATACAAAGAACTCCTACAATTCAATAGTAGAAAAACAAGCAATATGATTTGAAAAGTGGGCAGGAGAAACTGAATAGATATTTTTTCAAAGAAGATCTACAAATCAACAGGTACATGAAAAAGTGATCAACATCATTAATCATCAGGGTAATGCAAATCAAAGCCACGGTGAGAGCTCACCTCCTCTCATCAAAGCCCCACGGATGGGAATGTAAATCCGTGCACCCACTATGGGGAAGAACATGGAGGTTCCTCAAAATATTAACAATGGAGTGACCATATGATCCTGCAGCCCCACCTCTAAGTATAGAGCCAGAGGAAATGAAAACAGGATCTTGAAGAGATAGCTGCATTCCCGAGTCCACTGCAGCATTACTTCCAAGAGCCAAGATATGTAAACAACTTAAGTGCCCACCGATGGATGAACGGACAGAGATGTGGGATACATATAGATAGAGACGTATATCTTTAGCCACGAGAACGAAGGAAACCCTGCCATTTTTGACAACATGGATGGACCTTAACGGTATTACACTAAGTGACATCAGCCAGAGGAAGAAAAAAAATATATATATCGAATGGTATTACTTTAAAGTGAATCTTTCAAAAAGCCAAACTCATAGGAATGGAGAACATAAAAGCAGGGAAAAAAAAATCCTTTTCAAGACACTATAATTTTAATTCACAACCTGTTTTCTTAGTCTCAGAGGTTACTGACTCAACAGCATGCAGAGAAATGCCCAGCTAGGGATGGATGTTCCCACTGGGCACAAGTTTGTTCAGGAGAAGCTGCCTTCCAGAGCGGTAGTGAGTCTGCAAAACTCTGAAATAGACCTATGACTAGATGAAATGTCTTTAGAACAGTAGGTATTTCTTTGTTTTCAAACTAACTATCATTTGGCCTTCATGGAGAACAGGGGCAAATCAAGGAAGTCGGTGATGGAACTGGATTGAACTCTGGGGCAGTGGAATATTTTGTTTTTAGGCAAATTATTATATGTCCACATATGCATATTACATAATGTGTGTATATATATCCATATATATATGCATCCATATATAGATATATGGATATATAGATATTTGAATTATGTCATTCACACCTAAACTTGATGATATCCTTGCACACATTAAACAGAACATTTGTCATGAGGATTCTTTAATGCCCGGCTGAGTCTTGTTTCTGCTGAATAATAACGTATTTTTTCCTCCACCCAGATCTTGAGTCATTTCAACTTTAAGAGTAGAATCATCATTCTGACAAACACCTGATTTTTGTCAAACCTTATTTCACTACTGTCTTGATACCTTAAGTCGATACTAAAATAATTATAAATATTTGTTCTTACAGAGAATAAGAAGAAAACAGAAAGTGATTTTTATGTTCTCAGGAGAGAAGATTGCTTAGAGCAGGATTTATGTGCTACAATTATTTTGTTCAGACATCTCTAACCACGTAAGGTTCCCTCATCTGCAAAAAATGATTACTCATCTCCAAGGGTGGTTGTGAAGTTCCTATCAAATGAAAACAAAAACGGTTATCAGGAAGCTCTCTGTAGGTTGTAAGTCGTTTAAAGGACTGTAGCTATTATAATTATTTGAACCACAATAGGGAGAGGGCAATCTAGACTACCAAATACTATGGCAATGTAAATTATATAAAACTACCACGCATCGTTGAATTATTATGTGGGATATATCGGAAAGAGAAACTCTGCAGACGGACAGTCTTAGAACTGAGCCAACAGAATTTGCACGTACAGAGGTGGAAATGACCCTTTATAACAGTGCTCGTTGTCTCTTCTCCTCAAAATTCCCAGCCAATAAACTATAGAACCTTGACCTGTTATTTTTTAATAAGTCAGCATTATCATAAAGCTTTTGTCAGTCCGCATAAAGGCCAACATGTTTTGATAAGTCTGTTAACAGCTCACCTTACTTGACTTCCATTCATCGTGAATATTCCATAGAAAAAGACACATAAGCCGACAAGTGCTGCAGGAATCAGCATTCCCGTGTACCATCCCAGCCAGGCAAAGTAGAGCCCGATCTTCTCACCAAAGTACAGCCTGCACGAGAAGGCGAAGCTTTAGCTTAAGGCAACACCAGCAGCACTACAACCGTTGACGTCGCACCCAACCACGATTTCAGACGCCGTACCCGGGCAGTTCCATCTGGGGTATCTTACTATTCCCACTTGGTAATGAACCCAATAACGGTGATGCTGTTTATCTTTAAACATCGCCATTACAGGGGCGATTTTATAAAATGTGATCTTTCCATGTCAAACTTAACAAGGCTCATGAAACTCTTTATAGGCCAGTTCTTTCCTTTCTCCATCCAACCCCCTAGTAAATTTCTCTTGGTCTTCCACACACAGAGCGGTGCTGAAACATGTTGCTTTTGTGGAAATTAGAAAAAAGTCTTCCCTGTAGGTGAACGCTGAGAGTAGATTAGATTTCAGTCTCCGTCTGCCCCCCCCTCCATCCCCCCACCAGGCTCCCTTATGCTGGACACAGTCTTTGCACACCTTCCTCGACAAAGTTAACTCTGCGCTTCCTGGAGACCGGATTCTTTCTTTGGCTAATGCTGTTCCCTTATTTTGGAATATTGTGTTTCACCCCCTTTTCTTTTTTTTTTTTTTTTTAAGATTTTATTTATTTATTCATGAAAGACACAGAGAGAGGCAGAGACACAGGCAGAGGGAGAAGCAGTCTCCATGCAGGGAGCCCGATGAGGGACTCGATCCCAGGACCCCAGGGTCACGCCCTGGGCTGAAGGCAGGTGCTAAACTGCTGAGCCACCCAGGGATTTCCATTCATCCCCTTTTCTTACCTGGCTTGTTTGCATCCTTCCCTTATATCACTTCTACAGGAAGCCTTCTCTGACTTCCACTGCAACCCTGGCCTAGATGCATCGATCTTGCTCCCCTACTGCCCTCGCCCACATTTCAGGGTCCCGAACTTGTAACAATTTATGACAATTAATCTGCCACTCTTCTATTCCTCTCTCTCCCCAAAAGACTGCAAGTGCCTGGAAGGGGACCTGTGTCTTCTTCACTAACACTCATCACAGGGAGTAACGAATGAAGCTAAGGAAATGATGAGATCGGGCGCGTTCAGGGTGGTATGGCCGTAGACAAGCTAAGGAAATGAATGTATTTTATTACCTTTGAGCTGATAAGAGTAGTTTATGCGGAAATGGAGGATGAGTAAGAATTCTAATGACTATTCAGTTGCTACTTCTTCATCACGTCTACTGACAGCATCAACTGCCACACAGTTTATAAAATTCTGGTAAGGAATAATAATTTCTTGAATTCTCTAGGACTGTTTGGTCCCCATGTTGGAAAAATGGTTACTTAACACAGTTTTGTCCCAGGGATTGTTTTAAAAATTGATGTTTTACAGTTCACTTAGGAATACTGCACCGTGCAGTGATTCTTACCAGGAAGAAAATTCTCTTGGTATTTTTTTTTTTCTCTTTCTGAAAATCATTCTTAAAAAAAAAAAAAAAAAATCATTCTTTCACTAAGTCACTCTCCATATCGAGTCAATGAAAGTTGTGCACACTCTCTACCAGGTATAAACAGAGTCATCTTCCAGTTATCTAAGTTATTTATTTATTTTTTTTCATTGATTTCTCCTAGGAGACACAGAGCGGTAGACCAGTCACTGCCCATACGATGATAATACTGTCCTAGTTGAGACAAAAGCTTATCGTATTCACAGGTATTGCAATAAAGCCGATTGTTTCTTTAAACAAGTGTTCCTCTGTTTAGCATATATTACTAACATAATGGAATGTCTTCATAACAATGACTACAGAGGACTGTGCAGACAACCCCCTTTAAACAGGCAGCACTAAACTGAGATTTTAAATTACACATTGTTGAAGGTTAAGAGGAACCACAGTATTACTTGACAGTAGTTTAATCACCCAAGTTACAAGAGACTTCAGTTCTGGCTCAGAAGGGAAGGGAGAAGCACAGAAGCTGATGAAAACCCCCTTGACCTGGAGCATCGGTTTTCACAATTTTCTAGGATCTCCAGAGGAGTCTCAAAAAACATGCTGAGGCAAGGAGAAATAGGACTGCTGCTGACGTCACTCTTTACCTCACTGCACCTCGAGCTGTTCTCTTTTTATCTGTTTTATATTTCAGTAACAAGCAGGTTCCTAGAGTAGGAACTCGTTGAAGGGCCATCTATGTTTACTCTTCTCAGGCCTCCACCTTGGCTAGGCCCTTGATCCCCTCCCTGTCTTCTTAGCCACTTGAATACAAAATACATGGTTCTCATAAGTAAAATTTCCCCACTATGTCAATAGCCAAACAACTGGTAGCCAAATAACCCTACTGATTAAAAATAAAGGTTGCTTGCTGAAATTACCTGAGGCAGCAATAAGCAACGTGTCCAATAGATATGAGAATTATCGACACTGAAATGCTTGCCTGAAAATACCAACTTCATTTCAGTTCCTAACAATAAATACGGTTCTGTGAACTAGCACATCTCACTGTGTTCACATATCATAGTTCTCTCTTCTTTCTCTCTCTTAAAAAAAAAAAAAAATCCCTCAAATTAATGGGGTGCCTGGATGGCTCAGCTAGTTAAGTACCTAACTCTTGATTTCAGCTCAGGTCATGATTTCAGGGTTGTGAGGTCAAGCCCCACTGTGGGCTCCATGCTGGGGACGTAGAGGCTGCTTGAGATTCTCACTCTCCTCCCTCTGCCCCTCCCCACTGCTCAGTCTCTCTCTCTCTCAAAAAAAAAAAAAAAACCTAAAAATAAAACTGAAAACCAACAATTCTTTCACCTGCATATATAAGAATCTGATAATTTGTTGTGGTTGATGGAATTAGAATCAAAGCATCTAGATTTCAGTTAGGCCCAAGGACTTAATGTCAGAAACAAAAGCGGTTTGGTGCTGATTATTAGGATTTGTGCATCGGGATCATGTTCCACCTTTTTCCTGCCTGCTACGCGCCCCAGGAGGCTCACTTTCATGGACTGTATCACGTGTGCTCCTCCCTTCCTCTGGTTTCCTGAGGGCTCTCTGGCCAAATGAAGGCACCAGCAGGAGATGGCAGAGCGGGACTAAAGAGGTATCAGCGTCTCGGTTATCCTGACTTTCCCCTTCTTGGAGCAAGCATGGTCTGGCCGTAGCTGCTTTCCCCACGCCAGGCACCCCCACTTCTGTTTTCCACAGGTTCCACCAACGGCTCTCTCCCCTCGTTCCTCCAGGCTGAGGTTTGACAAGAGCAGCCAACTTTTGCTCTTGTCTGGAAGCGTCACCATCTTCATGCACATGCTCCCTTGATACTATGTACACTTCTGTATCTAGTTCTTTTATTGCATTTTCTTCAGATACCCCTTTTACTCTATCAGTTTCCTGCTGGGACAACAGCTGATACAGTTATGAGGTTATTCTTGATATTTATATTTCATAAACAGCTCCAAATATCAACATATATAAATTTATGAGTGCTCTTTTTTCATTCATTCTAAGAACATTTGTTGCTAGCTAGAAACTCAATTAAAACCTTTTTAATATATATTTCCTGATATTTAAAAAAAACAAATTATTCTCCATCAAAATGAAATAAATCATGAATGTAACAGTATCTGGAGACTAATTCAACTTGAGAGCAGTTACTCAGTAGAAATATGCTTCCTGGAATAGAATAGATACTTCTAAATTATTGGTTGAAAGAAAAATGCATGCATCGATGCCATGTTGGTCATGTTCTTCTTTGCCTCTCAGATCCATTTTCTGCCTTTCCCTATTTTTTTTTTTTTTCTTTCACAGGGAAGTAAGTAGATTACACAGGTTCCATGTTCCATTGCTCTTGGGTAAGTTGGGTCAGGAGGTATTGGCAGACTCACAGGTGGAAGGAAGGGAAAGAGCCAAGATCCTTCCTGCTCTGTTGGCCATCCTCAGGGAGAAGGGGTCATGCCTTCTCCAACACATTCACTTCTTTGCAGACAGTCTCCGTCATGGACGGCATAGCTCCCGCCCAATGGCCCCGCTAGTGGGCTCTGAAATATGCTTCATCTCATTTTCCTTCTAACCCCAGGGTGGTTAGCAATCTTCTTCTTTTTTTAAAAGATTTTATTTATTTATTCATGAGAGGCACACACACACACACACAGAGGCTGAGACACAGGCAGAGCGAGAAGCAGGCCCCATGCAGGGAGCCCGATGCAGGACTCAATCCCGTGTCTCCAGAATCAGGCCCCGGGCTGAAGGCGGCGCTAAACCGCTGAGCCACCCGTGCTGCCCGGTTAGCAATCTTCTGCTGTTGTTAATCTCTGCTTGCCTCTCCATTCCTGTCTGGTTTCTCAGCTTTTCCATTCCCTTTATAACCAAAAAGTGTCTTAAACTAAATTAAGTGTCTTTTATTGAAAAGACCTACAGTGGCTTCTTTTTCCCCTGACTGCATCCTGACTGATACAGATGATCTGGTGGGCAGGTGAAATAATTCTAAATCTAGGAAAATGACAACAGCACAGAATGATCTACCTTCCATTATCGATCCACCCACCTTACCTGATTAAATCCAGGGGCTGATGCTTATACCACATTCCCCAGCGTGCCCAGCGCTCATATAACAGATGTCTGTTGTTTTGAGGTCCATGTGTTTTGATGGGCTGGCTACTCTTGTAGGCTCCCTGAAACACACAACGTAAGATAAATTGATATATATTCCCTTAGCAAATTTGAACTACATAAGAATTGCTTTTACTATTTTTTTTTCCTTAGAGAACAATTTAACAGCTTACTGAAAGCTTCAGAAATTGTAAACTTAGGCTCATCATTGGAATGATGTGGTAAATGTTTTTATATAACACTTTTTCATTGAAAATGTTCTGATAATTCCTTAAAAGTCTTTTCTTAAAGTCCTTTTTTTTTTAAATCAGTGAGATTGGGATGCCCGGGTGGCTCAGCGGTTTAGCGTCTGCCTTCGGCCCAGGGCGTGATCCTGGAGTCCCGGGATCGAGTCCTACATCGGGCTCCCTGCATGGAGCCTGCTTCTCCCTCTGCCTGTGTCTCTGCCTCTCTTTCTGTCTCTGTCTCTTGTGAATAAATAAATATTTTTTAATAAATAAAATATTTAAAAATAAATAAACCAGTGAGATCCCCTTCACTTAAAGTAGAATTTAGATTCTACCTTTTGTAACCTAAGGTTTTTTAATAAACACTATGTCTTCGCTATCACTGATAGAAATAGTTGTAATCCTTAATTCAGAAATTAAGAGTATTATTCTACTTTAAGAAATGACTCAGTCCCAGAAAATATTTATTTTATTTATAGAAGCTCAAGAAGAAAGTAAATGTTCAATCAAAAAGTATCAGAGGTCTAAGTCACAAGTGCTAGTCAGGTTTTTAAATCCTAGAATCCTTACACCTTACTTTAGACAAGATATTCTTCACACTTTCCACCCCTTACTATTATTCCTATTCCTACTGTAAGTAAGGACCACAATGAATTGATGCATTGGGGTCTGGCTTCCTGGGCTCAAATCTGTGCCTTTGATACCTCACTTTTCTGTGCCCTCAAGGATGTAGCTATAAAACAGAGCTATTCTTATTGTCTACCTCAAAGGATTGTTCTAAGGATTAAATGAGATAATCCATATAAAACCCTTAGCTCAGTGTCAAATAGGAAGTGCTCAATGCATTTTATCCTTTATGAGTTTTACTAGACTGTGAATTCCCCAGGTATAGGAAACCTGTGAGTCCTCAGCCTTTATAAATAGAAGCGATAGGTTCTGAGATTGCAGACCTCAGACCGCCTTAAACCCCATTCTTATTTTAAAATACAAAATTGCCTTAAAAAGAATACTGTGTGTGTGAGTGTGTGTGTGTGTGTGTTGAGAGAGGATGTTCAAAACTGATTCAAATGTCATTCATGACTCTGTAGGCAGAGCTCATCACAGCTTGGAGCAGGTATTTTTACCTAAAATGGGTAGCCAGGTAATAGCCTGGCAGGGAATCAAGTAAATAATGGGGTGTAGGTTTTGGTTGTGGGTTGGTCTTAGACTTTCAGGTATCCCAAAGTCATAGGCACAAACCAGTCTCTATCCTGTTTGGGAGTGGTGTGGGCCTGAAGCTGAGTCAAGCATGGAACTCTGGTGTTGGAGCAGAGGGTGGCAGTGGTCATAGTGGCTGAGCCATGTCCCTGAGTTCCCTCCAGGGCTGGGACTCCCCATAAGGGAAAAATTGCACAAGGGTTCTGGAGCACTGGAGCCAGTGTGCATGCAGCCAGAGATCATAATGGGGTCTCAGAAAGGCCCAAGGCCACCCACTGATGGAGTCATCCTAAGAGAGGATAGCCAGACTTAAAAGAAATTTAAAAAGATCAGTGATGAGCATGAGAAACTTTTTTTTTTTAATGGAAACTATTTCAAAATTACCTCATGTGGGGGAAAAGCTGCGATATATGAGCCATTGTTTATAAGTTTACAGATACCTGGGAAGAGAAACAAAGAACAGTTCCTGGGTCAGTTCAAATGAAGACTTCCCTCTGTAGCAACATATATATACCTGGGACAACAGATTCATCTAAAACCTTAAAATAACCCAGATACCATCCATAGCCACACCACCCCTGAGGGCGGTGGGTGATGAGCGAGATTGATAATAAAGAGTCTGTTTGTGTCCTTACAACACTAATCAATGGAGATTTGCAGGGAGGTTTGCAAGGTGCCAACATATGGCACTTTGCCATATCTTGGAATATGAGGCATTTTAATATTTGGGTTCACATGAACCTGGAACAAAAATATTTTTTCTACCTTGAAACAGTGACATTTGGTAAAAAAAAAAAAAAAAAAAAAAAGCAGAGGAATTCTATGCCCATAAAAATGTCTCAAAAAGATACTAGTTTTAAGGAGTCTTTAATTAAAACGGAGCCAAGGAGACATAAATAGCAATATGTGACACGTCTTAAAATCTCCTCCAGCTCAGAGTGTAGTGAAATGGACATTCTCATAATGTCCTGATAAGATTAGATATTGGGAAGCTTTTAGAGAATAATTTTTGTTACAGCATTATTTACATTAGTGAAGACTGAGAAATAATTGTATGCCCCAATTTGGGGAATCATTTAATTACTATGGTGCCATCAATTATATTAGGTACTTGGTAAATAACTGCAATTTGATGAATGTCTATAATAGAATTTTGTACAGCTACTTAAAATGTTTACAGACATACCAAAGGGCTTGAGAAAATACTCATAAATACTTCTTAAAAAGGACAGAAAATTGTAAAAATTAAATGATTTTAATAATGTGCTTTACATCATATTCAACATATATATACACATATTATTATTAGAATCATGCAGGCTTACTATATATAGGCTTACTATATATATATGTATATATATATATATTCAGTATTAATTTGTGAGAGTGACAACTGAGTTTTGGGGTTTTTAATTTTATTTTTATACTCTTCTGTGTTTACTGTATGTTCCACAAAAGGCATAATATCTGTATAATCATTTGAAATGTCATATTTTTATTTTTAAATACTATGTAAGCACATAACAGTATCACTTGGACACATTTTTAATTTATTTTATTTTATTTTTTTATTTATTTTTTTTTTTACATTTTTAATTTATATTCTGGATTTCTCTATTTTTATTATTTATTGGAAAATTAAGTGTCAAATTTTTTGGTAAGGGTTTAGTATCCAAATTAACAATTTTGACTTCTCAGTAATAAATGAATTGTTCATCAAAGAAGAACCAAAGTCTGAACTTTCCTCTTTAAAAAATAATGGCTGGCTTGAAACATAGTTCATTTGACTTCTGTGGCACTATATTTTAATTCAATTCAGTAGAGATTGGTACAAGTTCTCAGTGGCTATTTTATTTGTAAGAACTTTAGGACATAACTAACATCTGATCTCTTCACTATCTTGTATTTTTCACCCTAATAATTAAAAAAACAGTTTGTTACCAGTCTTTTCCTGCTCTGCAGTATGTAAACTTTGCAATTTTATTTAATTTTTTTTAGATGAAATTGTCTCAATTTTCTTTTGCAGTATACATGTAGTAGCATACCACAATACATTTAAACAACACAGAAATTTAGAAAGTTAAAATTGGGTGTTATTTCACATTCTGGAGGTAATTTCTAAAAAGTTTCATATATATTCTAGATTTTTTTCTTTTTATGAATGTACGTTTAGGAAATGGGATTACATTGGACTTACAGTTTTTAATCTGTTTTTTTTTTTTTTCCTGTTCCTTTTTTCACTTGATTATGCATTGTGGTGTCTTTCAAAGTCAATAAATGGAGAACTAATCACTAATTTTTAATCTCCACAAGTAAGGGGTCTGTGTCATACACTTTTTGTGATATGCAGCATATAACAGATGTTTGGTAAATCTGAGTTAAGAGTGAATTAATAACATAATTTTAAATGGATGCATTTATGGAGAAGCAGCCTAACATATTTGCTAGTTCCTAGTGATGGATGAAATTAGATTTCATTCTAATCTTTGTTTATAAACAAAGCCCCTATGTACAAACTTCTACATTTAGTGTTATTCAAAAATCTGATTATTTCTTGGAGATAAATTTCAAGAAATAAAATTTCTATTCCAAAGTGTTAGCACTTCTCACATTTGATACATAGGGCTAAACGCCCTTGAAAAAGCCTTTGTTGTTGCTTTTGTTGTATTTAGTTTTGCTTTATTGAAAGGTTGAAAAATAGAATGTTTAGAGTTTGTGTTCAATGCATTATACCTTCATAGTTAATGCACGAAGGCAAAGCTTCAGATGTTAAAATAAATATTTCTGGATATTATTAGTAACAACAAATTCTACCTTCTATTTTTAATTAGTGTTCTTACCCACTTTTGATATTCCATTTTCATATTTGGTGTGCTGTAGCATGTGATAGACTATCCTGCTTCGAGTAGCATTGCTGAAGAACGTGTCCTTATTGTTTATTATGAAGCTGTTAAGATAAGGGGATTCGTTTTAATATTCAAAGCAGAGCACAGAGTCCAGCAAAAGTCAGAAGTTTCTAGGTAGTCATCCATCTACTTTCTCCATTAAAACGAATGTGTGAGAAGTAGAGTAAGTCAAAAGACAAACCATCGTCTTAAAAAAAAATCAATTGGCTGAGACAAAATACATTTATAAATAATACAGGTATTATCAAATATTCATTGACAAATCTTTCAGTTTATAAGGAGGCCTAGATGTCCTCATATTTCTTGTTTGGGATAAAACAGGGAGAGCATTAGATTGTCGGTTGCCTCCCATAAATTTTGTACTACCTCAAGCAAAGTAGTTCCAAATAGGACACACTAAAAATTGATGTCATTTGCCCATACCACACCTTCCAAGCTAACTCATCTTGCCCTGGGAACTTCAGCAGTGAGCAAGAGCTCCCTTCCCCTTCATGCCCTGTCCTGCCGCCATGTAGGAAGAGGCACAAAGAGGAACTGCATATGAGAGCCAATGAATAAAGAGCAAGAGGGTGATCTTGACAGCAAAGAGAGGGTCTGTTTCAGCATTTACTTTGTAATTTGCTGGGATCCTCAAAAAAATGGAAGTGTCATGGACTCACTCAACTTCTGACAGTTTATGTAGAAACTCAAGAAATGCTAGTTGAATGAATAAAGGAATAGAGAGAAATATGTTGGTATATAATTGGATAGTTAGCTATGCAACAAGTCTCTAAAAAATGTCTCATTTACCTTAGTTTAATACAATTAGACTTAAGTGGATTAAAATAATAAATACATATTAATTAAATGTAATTACGTATAATCATTTATTAATTAGGACAATCCATCATTCATCCATGTTATTTAATAGTAATCCTGTTATTATTATCATTATTGTTACTTTAACTGAGTAATTTAGCACCATTGTAATTATTTTGAAAGAATTGGGACTCTAGGCTATTAGCCCATGAGTTTACAATTCATTATTCATTTTTTTGACTGTTGCTAAATCATCTGATAAGGAATTAATAATGCTCACTGAGTACTGTTCATAAACAAAGTGCAAAAAAATTAATGAAATGATACATTCTCTGACTTATTTGGCAAACGATGGAACTGCTCCAATGTATCTTTATTCTATGAATAACTCCTAGATAATGAAAAGTACCACGTCCAGCAGTGGGAGAAAAAGGAACATGAACTTACTGGTGAATCCGGGCCCGGCTGAAGGGGCCGGTATAGCAGTCTGACTCCTGCAGGTTTGGAAAAGCCGACTTGTCAAGAACCATTGGGTTCTGGGCCATCCATTTCTTTATCCTTCTAAAATAATTTTGTACACTGGAACAAAGTCACATGAACCAGGTGAGGCTGCATTCCAGAGCAATGCCTACCTTCCATTACTGTTCGGTAAACAGAGCTCCAAAAGGACACACCCCCCCCCACACACCCATGCACAAGCATTGCTCCTGTTCCCACACCACAAAGGGAATGAATTCCAAAACAAACCGAACCCTGCGGTTGTGAAAGCTCTTCCAGTGCAACTAGGTCATCCTTATGAGAAAAGCCTTGCAGAACATGTGGAAGGATCATCATGCACACAGAGGGTGGTAGGAAAGAACCCAACGATGAGAGCAGTATGACACACTGGTCAAAGTTGGGAGTGCACACATGGCTGTATTTATACCTATAGACGTAGCTATAGATTATTCCCTGATTCCCTGAAAACTCTACAGCCCTGTGGCTCTACAAGTGGACACCAAAAGGAAATGAATGTCTACTACACACTTATTCAACAGGTCTGCGAGCCCCAGCTGCAATGGGAACACCAAGGCTCCTGGCGTCAAGCAAAACTAGGTTCAGAGGCAGCTTGGCACCACAGTGGCTGTGCAAAGTGACACATATTATTGAGCTTCTTGCCTCTGTTTCCTCACTCCCAAAACAAAACAAAAAAACAACAAAAACACACTGACTTTGTTAGAGACTTGTAAGTTGGTGTCTTATTTTTTAAAGATTATTTTTTAAAAGGCGGGGAGAGGGAGAGGAAAAGGGAGGGAGAGCACCCCACGCAGGCTCCAGGCAAGGCTCCATCTCAGGACCCCGAGGTCACGACCTGAGCGGAAATCAAGAGTCAGACGCTGAACCGACTGAGCCACCCTGGCGCCCTCGGTGTCTTATTTTAAACTTGATTATTAACAAACAGAGGCAGAGAGTCTTTGCAGTACTTTTAAGAATCTGATGGGCACATGAATCATCTGAAGATCTGGTTAAAAAGCTAATTCAGTTGGCCGAGGGCGGGGCTTGAGAGTCTGCATTTCTAACCAGCTCCTAGGGATGTCCGCGCTGCTATCCACTGGCTGCACTTTGAGTGATGGGTTTAGTACAGACACCACGCACATGACAGTAAGATACTGTTTCAGGAAATCTTATATCACGATACCTTGGTCTCAGCTTTAGATTATGGTCATAACCCAGTTCTTAAGTGTATATACCGATTGGAATATTTACTTTACAAAGAAAACCAAGTAAACGAAAGAGATTGATTCTGAAAACTTAATTCTGAGTAACTGTAATTATAATTGCATTTTTACTGAAAAAAAAAAAAAACCCTCCAAACTGCAATATTTACACACCATTCATGAGATTCCATCTTTGTCCATTTGGGCCTCTTCTGCAGTAGTAAGAATGAAAGTAGCAGAATAAGAAAGTTTCCTAGGCAAGTACAATGCATCTTCATGTCTGTTTGGTCAACTCTGTTTAAACTTTAAAAAATTTAGTGGAGCAATGTGCAGGCCGCTAATAGTGTCTCTTGGGAATTATTCCACTTGAGTCTATTATGCTAAAATTACTATGCATAACTTGAAATAATAATCAATTCCTGACGGGCAGTTTAGCATGTGGAGAGTCTGGACCTTTCCTTTGCCGGATGGGTTATTAAATAGACGCCAAGTCATTTTTGGTTTTAGAGGGACCCAAGCATTTCTTTCTAGCCTAAAATAATAAATCAGCAATATCTGAGGTGTTCATTTTGCTTCTTCTCATGATAACAAAAACCTCTGAAGAAATCACAGAGTATCTCCATATTTCAGTGATAGTGTATAGATGTTTATGAATCGCTGAATGGATGAGCTAGCCATCACTCCTGCTTTTCAAACTTGGCACAGGGAGGAAAACACTGGGGTAGGAGGTGGAGGAGGAGTCTTCCAAGACTGAATTTGCCAGTTACTGAAATCGAGGCAAACATTTTCAATCGTTGAGCTTTAGGTTCCTTATCTCTAGAAAGAGGACATGATTCTGTCTTACCTTACTAGGTGCCAGAAGGATCAAATGAAAGGATATGTTTTTGACTGCACTTAGGAAATGCTGACCTACTAGTACAAACATCCTAGAAGCGGAGGTAAATTTTAAGAACATTTAAACAGTAAAAGGGGCTTCGGATCATCACTGATTTTTTACAGAAATAAACATTTTATAATTTAGATTTTTTCATATGGACTTTCTACAGAGAAGTAGAGGATTCTGATAGTGAAATGTGGTCAGGCCTGGATTTGAATCATGGGATGCAAAGTTCTGGGTTATTACTCAATTTCCTTGGTTCTTATTCGATGTTCTCAGCTCTTAAAGGAAGGGATTATTTTGAGAACTATATACGGAATGCCTGACTCCACAGTGCTCAGCACCCAGCGAGCACTCAGTAAGGTTTACAATAATCGTAAGGAAAGAGAGTATTGCTACTCCGTCTACTACCAGTATCACCAACATGTCACCAACACAACCTAATGCATGATCCACACTCCAGCAAATCCTTGTCACCTTGGCCATCTGGTGGACTCAAGATTTCATGACATACTGTGAAGATGACTTCTAATGGAGCTTTACGCTGCTGGGGCAAAATCAAGGGAAAGCAGAGAATTCCATGGAAATTGAAAGGAAACTTGGAGAGGAGAGCCAAAAGAACGTGGTCAGGGCTCAAGCTCCACCCAAGCTGCTGTGAAATACTGCGGATGAGGCAAGAGGCCAGTAGACAGTGGTGCCAACAGTCACTGGTTCTCCCCGGTCAGCAAAACCGGTTATTCTGTGTTCTGCTGCCCTGGAGGGTCATTTTGAGGATGATTGGAAAACTGAACGTGAAAGTGCTTTGTCAACAAATGATAGACAGCAGCAGGAGTAGAACGACAGCTGCCCGGAGAAATGACCATCTTCAACAGCTGGAGAATTGCCTGTACCTTACATCACCTAATGTTTACTGGTCGAAACACCCATGCACAAATCATCTTTCCCACCTCAAGAGAGGAAAAGCACAGGGAAAATCTAAGTGCACACAAGTGACTTTCATTTCTCTCTTGCCAATTGTCTACAAATGAGGTTTTAAAATTTTATAATGATGATCATCACCACACACACACACACACACACACGGGGAGGAGGAGACAGTTAAACTTTTTTCCAAAGTTAAAATTAAAAAAAAAAAAAAAAGAAAAAAGGAAATCAAAACCAAGCATTTCCTTAATTGAAACTAAACTCAAGCAAACAACGTGACATTCTTCTCAGCTCATGATGTCATATACTTTTATAAATACCCTTCCTATTTATTTGCTACCCTTCCCGTTTGCATCCAAAAAGTCAAGGACCAAAGAAAACTATTTGTCGTAAGTAAACTGTAAAGAGGTAGGCTGTAGTAACGTTTCAGGTATTTTAGTGATTATTTGGAACATATAATTGAATTTTCATTTCATGAAAGTAAACAGAAAAAATAATAAACATCAAAGATAGTAAAACATTATGATACATAATATAGTGTTTAGTTCTCTAGTTTATTTTTAAGTTTGATCAAAATAGAAAAAATTAAAAGTGTTTTCTTTGCAATTTAATGTACACGTTTATCATGCATTCTAAACACAAGCGCACTCTAAAGCGATTACATAATATTATGTAGAAATTTCTTGCTATTTTAGTCTATAGGATCTTATCCCTCTACAAGTCTCTGGAAGAAAGATGCTTGTTTATCAGAAAACCCACTAATTCTACAGTAGCAAAATCTCACTCATTCTATGGAGCACACTGAACCTACCCCACTGACATTCTGTCGATGCCATCAAACATGATGCAGGTACATGCAGAGAAAAACAAACAGAACCCTCTGCAGTTATAAATTCATATATTATCTGTCCCAATGACTTTTAAGAACTCATTTCTTTCGCATTAATTCTAATTTCAAGTTTTCCCTCCATTATTTACTTTTCTTGTCACCTGTTCCTACCACATCTAAATTTAATGTTTAAGAGAGACCAACATTCTCTTCTCTTAAAATCAAATTTTTTCCTATTCTAAAGTTCCTAATTATATTCAGCCACTCTCTGTGGTAAGGAACTGGATTTATAAAATCCTTTCCTAAAATGTTCTGAGGTTCATACTACATGATTCTAGTTTTGTGTCCTTCTGACTGGTAACATCTTGCAGAATTATTCAGTAGGGTACACGCCATCATATTTTGCTTTTGTTAATTAATTCTTTTGAAATGAGCAGAAAAATAGAAGCCTTTTTGTTTTTAGTGTTTTGTTTTTAGTGTTTTTGAGCTTTAGGAAGCTCATTTTCCTCAGTGAAACAGGGCCAAGGTGATTCAGGTGGGAGAGTCTTTTCTGTCTCAGGGTTCTGGCTTGATTGATTCCTTTGTCACAGCTACTGTTACCACAACAGGTAAAGAGAAGTTTTGGGATGAAGCTCTTGAAAAACAGCTTCTTTTCAATATTCGGAAAAGAGAGGCAGCTCAGCTGGTGACCTAAGAGTAGGCTTGGGATTCAAAAGATGCTGTGTGGCCTTGGTAAACCACTTCATCACTCTGGATGCTGGCCTTTCCTTGACCTCCTCTGTCAAAGGAGAGATTTACACGGAATGATCCAGAGGGGTTTTGCTGTGTCTGTTCTCCTTTTATTCTAGGGGGTCCTCATCTGCTCATCAATCCTGGTTTTATAACTATTTTATAAATTAAAATCTTTCCTAAGATGCTAACTTGCAATTAAAATCTTCCTGTCACAACATTATACCAAAAGAGGATTGTAGGAATTGAAATGGTAAATAAAAAAAAAAAAAAAGAGATTATCTGATTTTCACATTGTTAAATTTGGCATAAGTCATCTTGGAAATCTTTGAAGAAACCAACAAAGTTTTTCATCCTAAAATTTATAACTGCTGATATGGGTAATTGAATGTTTTCTTTTTTCTTTTTCCCAAATGTCAAATCGGTTGTAAACAAATTACACATCACCCACTGACCTGCCCATTGATTTGCTCCTCCGGTCAGTGTAGTAGCATTTTTTCCTGAAAAATAATAGAAACAGTTGAAGAGAGTCACTTGAGAAAAAGAGAAATCAGTGAGTGACAACATTTGATCATAGTGGGTATATTAACCCTCTAACTTCCACACACCCATGAAAGACATGAAGTAAGTCAATGTAATAGTAAGAATTCTAGATGTACATTGTCTTAATTTCAGACTTTAAGTTGCTAATAACAAAAAACCTGGATAAGTCAATAGAACACTTTTGAATATTTGATTTTTAATTCCATTTTTTGTTGGCCTTCTGCTACACAATGCATATTAACTGGATTATTTGCTTATATGTTATATGAAGTCATCCATCCATCTATCCATCCATCCATTTATTTATATTTCTATCCATCTAAAGACATATGTAATAAATATTTATTATTTTGCAAGCTCTGTTAAGGTATAACTATTAAAAATTTAGGGAAAAAATAACTTGCTTTACAGTTGAGGAGAAAAGTGAGAGTTATAATAAAATGTGATGATGCAGGAAAAACAGAGAGTGCTATGGAAGTACCTAGGAAGGGATCTCGATTAGTTTTTCTAGAAGGAGAAAGGAGTCAGGAAAACCTTCCCAGAGCAATGTGTTATCTGTGTTGAATCTTGAAGCATGAGTGGGAGTCGTCCTCTGAATAAGGTACTTGGGACATGGTATTCTTGACAGAAGTAGTGGCACATGAAATGGTTATGGAGCAACATCAAGTATTTTAAGATTCAGGAAACTGCAGCCACTTTGGTGATCTCTGGAGTACGAATTGCAAGTTGAAAATAGATATAAAAGAGCTGGCAGGGATGATGAACATGGCACAGATAATGAAGGGTCATACCACTGACTCTAAGGTTTTAGATGAAAAACAATGGATGAAAAACATTGAATGTTTTAAGCAGGTGTGTAGCATGTCTGATTTTGGAGAATCTAAAAATTTGTGACAGAGGTTAATTCACCTCCCAAAAGATTCTTACCATGTCCTCATTTTGGAGCTCAGAAATCTCATAGTCTCTTCTAAAATGCCTTTTTTATCCCCACCCATCAAAACCCGTTCCAGAGGATCAGTAAATTCCTCCCTGTGTGGCATCTAGAAAGCAGAGCTGAGTTTAGACAATCAATATTTGGTCCTAACTGTGTTATTAATTGCTGAGAAACCTTGAAAACCTTCTGAACTACCATATTTCACTGCAAACACTAGTCATATTGCTAAAAAAGATATTTTTTCAGTTGTCCCTGCCATACCTCAATACTAAATTCAAATATGGAATCTTAAGGCTTGCCATGTCTATGCTAAACTCATTTAAAAATCCCTCCCCTTCATTTTTCAAATATACAGGAATTTGTATGCATATAGAATTCAATCCCCATTGGAATATAAACCCATCTTCTTCCTGAATTTCCTCTACACAGACTGTCTTGCACTAGTCATCATTATGTAACAGATCACGGACCATCTTCCATAGGAGATTGGGCCTATTTCATATGTTGGGCTGCCTGTCTGTTTCCATGTTGTTTTCTTTTTGAGTGAAGTGTCCTTTGCATAAAAAAATTGATCTAAGTTCAATCTCAGTTGTGATAGGAAGATTAGTCTTAATATTTTAAAAATATCAGCCCCCCCCTCCCCCCGCAATCTGCTATGTTTAAAGTATTTGTGGGAGAAGCTTAAGAATCTCATTAAGGAACTCAAACTGAGGGGATCCCTGGATGGCTCAGTGGTTTAGCGTTGCCTTCGGCCCAGGGCGTGATCCTGGAGACCCGGGATCGAGTCCCGCATCAGGCTCCCTGCATGGAGTCTGCTTCTCCCTCTGCCTGTGTCTCTGCCTCTCTCTCTCTCTCTGTCTCTCATGAATAAATAAATAAAATCTTAAAAAAAAAAAAAAAGAGAGAGAAGAAAAAGGAACTCAAACTGAGAAACTAGGGGATGATTGAAACATCTTAAGATATGTTTGACTCTTAATATGAAAGGGGTAAGAAGAATTAGGAACCACCTTTGAATTAAAAGAAAAATAATGAAAGCAGAACTTAATATTTCTGGAATGTGGAAGACATGCGCTAGGTCCCTGCTGATAGGGAAAACATAAGACAATTTGAAGCATTTTAACCCTCTGAAATTTTCTTGAGTAGTTTTGAAACATCAAGTCTAATATGTAGGCCATATTTACTTTGGAATGATAATCAAAAAAGGCAATAGCTAGAAAATTTAGGTATATAAAATTCTACACATATATCTAAGTAGAGGATTTAGATAAAATGTTCAAGAATCGTGTTAATACAGTAAGGAGAAACCGTTTGCAGGCAAAGCAGGGTTATAACTAATATCTTTTTCTGAATAAATTTGCAGTTTTTCTTTGTGAAATTTAATATGTAGTTTCCAATGCTGAATAAATATATGGGATAGTCAAGCATGTGTAAGTTTTTTTATGCATAAATCTTTTAAAACCTCTTGTCCTAGAAAGAGATATATGTTTTTCCTATTTAAGGTCTTTATTATTGTATATTTTAATTTTATGTTCTTAAATGTGATACCAGTTGACAACTGGAAACTGAATCGGCCATCATAGAAAAGCTTTGCCACTTTATATTTGTATAGCATTCTCTTTTTATGAGGCAATGGCTATGCCAAATTTCATGTGTTCCTTAGAAATAAATGAGAAGTTAGTTACTAAGGAATTAATGTTAATCTATTATTTAAACTAATCTGGAAAATGTTCCAAGAAAACTCTGTGTTCTAGTATTTGTCAAACTGTTTTCCCAAGAACACCAACATATTAAGATAAAGATAAAAGATATTAAGATTAAAAAAAATCCCACCATCAAATGGAAAGGGTGCTTTGTATAACCAACTCTTGGAATATATAAAAATGATCAAAATTATTAAAATAATAAAATTGTTAAGACAATATTTCTTTACCATCTGCATCGGCATCCTGTGGGATGTTTGTTAAAAATCTATACACCTTCTGTCCCAGAATTAGGATGCCATAATCTCTGGGGAGAGGCCTCCAGGGAACTTCATGTTTACTAAGTCTCCCAGGTGACTGTAACGCATTCTAAAGGCAGAATGAGGACCACTTCTCTAAAAATTCCTAGAGTAAATAAACTTACTGTTTAACTCAGAAATTCAGAAACATATTTGCTCACAGGATATCTTTCTCTTAAGAACTTGTGGAACTAGTATTCCTCTGATACATTTTGGAAACTGTTGCATCTTTCCTAGTATTTATGTTATTAAATCATGAGAATTTCAATGGCATTTTCCATAAGTTTTAGTATGCAGCAAATGTACACATTATTTAAAAAAAAAAACATGTTATGAGGGGCACCTGAGTGGTACAGTTGGTTAAATGTCTGGACTCTTGGTTTCAGCTCAGGTCCTGATCTCAGGGCTGTGGGATTGAGCCCCATGTTAGGCTCCGCACCCAGCCAGGGGGTCTGCTTGGGAGTCTCTCCCTCTGCCCCTCCCCCACTCACACCCTCGTGTGTGCACTCTTTATCTCTCAAGAAAAAGATGAATCTTAAAAAAAATTAAAAAAAAAACATTATAAAGAAGAAATTTCAGCCACAATATCAAGAAGAGTAATTGCACACACTTCAGGGCTTTCATATTTCTTTCCTTAGATGTATCAGCACCGTGCTTTCAAATGCAATCTACAAGGAAGAAAAAAAAAAGAATATCATCCTAAAAAAGAAAAAGAAAAAAAACATCTATCTGAAGAGAACATCTTCAAAAGTCATCCCAGGTCAGAACACCATGGCATACAGCCTGGAGACCTAAGCTCTAATTCATATCAACCAGGAACATTCACAATCTGGCAAGGGAACTGTTAGTGTTTTGTTTTTTGTTTTTGTTTTTTATTTTTAATGAATTTCTAAGAAAAAGCAACAAAGGAAGTAAGTTCAGGATATATTTTTAGAAAAATTAAATTTATGAGAGTACTGATCAGTCTATCACTGAGTTTCTCAAAATTTGCCTGAAAAGATAAGAGTAAGGCAATGACAGAAAGGAGATCAATGTGCTCCAAACAGAACTTCAATTTTTAAAACTTAGTAAAATCCAACATGATGGTGAAAAGAGCTATATGAAAAGTATGACATTGTAAACTGTCTTCATATATGAAAAGTATGCCATTGTCTTTGTAAGATTTTTCCCTGTAGACTGCTGCAGATGAACATATTTTGAAAGTGAATTGGTAAAAAGAAAAATCTTTGAATTTCGAATGTCAAATACTTGCAGTAAAGCAAACATGTAGACTGACACTATATCATAACTTGTTCTTTCACTGAAGGCATCACTTCACCGTTCATAACAAGCGCCGCTGTGGGGATCTAGGGCAAAGTGTGTCAAATTCCTCCTTGGGTATAGCACAAAAGGAACAAAATCTTCTAGACCCCTGGCCAACGACTGTTTTGTTTAAAGTCCAGAGGAGGTCAGGGGGATGATATGCAGCCTTTCTGATGAGATAGATGTTTTTTTTTTTTTTTAAGATTTTATTTATTTATTCATGAGAGACACAGAGGAGAGAGAGGCAGAGACACAGGCAGAGGGAGAAGCAGGCTCTATGCAGGGATCCCGACGCGGGACTCGATCCCGGGACTCCAGGATCACGCCCTGGGCTGAAGGCAGACGCTCAATGGCTGAGCCACTCAGGGATTCCCAAGAGATAGATGTTTTAACACAATGTTCACTCTGTCCGAACAGAACCTGAATGCTGAAATCCATAGAAATGGGACACTTTGTGATAGACTCCAAGGGTTTCCTCTTTTTTAGATCTACAAGGAAATTAGTTTGTCCATGAATTTAATTACAACTCTTTAGAAACAATGGTGAAATCACAGGATGAGGGGTGGATAGAGGCACCTCATTAGTTAAGATTCATTTGGAGATTTTGGGGGAAATTTAATTCTGATATCAGAAATTAGGTCATCTTGAGTGTCATACTTCCCTTGTATCCCGTGCAGTCAAATTAGAATTTATTAAACGCAGATATTTTTTTCAATACGAATAAAATAACAGGTACCTACAATTGCACCTATCAGCAGTTATTTTTAGCATACTCTATTTTATTCCTATTTTACTTCTATGCATTTCGTACCATTAGAAATTATGTATCATAATGTATATAACTTTAAATTTTATTATTTATTATTTCCCCAAATCATTAAGAAATCCTATACCCATTCATTTTGTAAATTATATTTTGTTGCGAGAGTGTATTCTAATTTACTCCTCTACTGTAGAACATAGGAGGTATTTCCATTTTCCACAATTGTAAGTAATACTTCAGGGAATGTTTCTGCACATTTTTCAATTATCTTATTAAGATAAAAGTGGAGGGTATAAAAGGTTTTAAGGCTCACAGGAAAACAAACACTTCCAAATTGAGTTTCAGAATATTTTATGAAGTTTGATTTGAACCATAAATAAACAAATCTGATTATTTACCATATCTGTGAAATGTCTGAATGTCACCTCTTATAAAATTCTTCACTAATTTTGTAGGTTAAAATTTATCACAGTTTTAATTCTGCATGATTCTGTGCCCCATGAATAGGTACAATCCAAGCAAGAAGAAATTGGACAGAGTAAATGGCAAAAGTTCCCCTGTTATAACCTTGTAATAAGTCCCAAGTAAGTATTTCAAGACTTCTTAGAAAGTGACATGCTGTCACTAGGGAAGAATTGCTCAGAAGTGAAGGGATGTACAGACTAGTGCAAGTGTATACTTACCCAGCTGTGCTCTCTAGCTTAGTTCGATATAATGCCTTGAATTGAAAGCAGTCCTTTGCAGACCTCACACTAGTTAATCATAACACACATAACATCTCATAGGCCCTTATTTTCTTCTTTTAAGAACCACCTTTCATAGAAACATACCGACTTCGGGTCCTCTTAGGTAACTTATCATTTGTATAAGGTGCTGAAGGATTAGACTTTTCTTTCCTTTATCAGCTTTTGCTTTATATTTTGTCATTACCACTATTCTTTGCCAAGCTTTTTGAGGTTTTATTTGCTTATCTCCTAAATATCATTTTTAAAGAGAACTTTTAAACTCTTAGGTTTGAATACAAGCTAATTAGGTATTCAATTCTAATACTGTCTGTAGATTCCTCGGTAGTTGCCAATGCTTCATCAATTTCTGTTTCGTGGACAATGACTGTGGTTGCATCTTTCAAAGCCTGGGGTTTTTCAAGTGACTAGAAAGATGGGACCACTATCTCATATTTTATCTTGAATACCATGGAACCGGAAGACTTGTCAGCAGTCTTACCAGAACTGGCCTCTTCCAAGCTACCAGGTCTGAGATGTTTCTCTGTATGTTCGAATTGTGCTCTTACATTCACAATCACTATTTAGAGGCTCTTTTACTCAGTATCTTGTTACTCTTTTTAAACCCTCTTATCAGCTGGTGAAACACACTGAGCTTCAAAGGTACATAATCCTTATCTCTTCGCACACAGTAGGAACACTATTGAATTCCACATGGAGGAAGTGATAATTCTGCATATAACACAAGATACACAACAGAGGGAAACTCATGTCTATTCAATCTTTGTCTATAGGAAAAATGGAAAAATCTTTGAGTGGGTCTCCCATTCCTATGTATCCTCTGGTGCTGAGGACAGAGCTAAGAAACCATGTAGTTGAACGGCAAGGAATGATTCTTGCTGACTGCTATGCCAAGAGAATCACTGCATTTGTTCACAAATGGACGCTACACACACTTCCTGCCTTCCACAGAGACAGAAGAGTTTTTACCACCCATATGGAATAAGAACTGAGACTAATCTTGGGAACTGTAAGTCAAATTCCGAAAACAACCGTTTTTCCCTCCCTCTTGGCAAGTCCACCTAAAAATGGCATAAAACATCCAAGGGACCGCAAGGTTTATCACATTTGGTAAACATATTAGAAGGAAAAAAAAAGTGTCCAAGATATTCTAACATTTGGAAGAAGCAGCTCTGTAGAAAGAGTTACATTTATTGCTCTGAAGTTTTGAAAAGAAAAAAAAAAAAAAAAGAACAAACAACGGATTCATCTTAATTACATTGAGATAGAATGAAGTAAAATTTGAAAGTACCTGAAGGGCATCCTGATATTTAGCCTCTCTGCATACTTGCACAGTGTGTCCCATGGAATGTGAATTTTAATAAACATGATATCAGAGTTTGCGACAGCTGGCTGCAAAGGATAGAAAGGTAGGCACGGTTATTTAGAATCAGAGCTGATGATATCATCACACCACACTGTGATTTGAAAGCAAAAAACACTGTCACCTTGTCTCCACATAAATCATTGTCATTGATTTAAGGGGGATTTATATGAATAAAAGTTCTTAATACAGAACAATCTTCATAGAAATGTAAGAATGCCATTGCAATACAAGAATAATCACCATACAAGTTAGTGCATTTTCTTAACATTGATTGTTATCAAGATCCAGATTTCCAACCAGAAAAATCATGAGCCAGTTAGGAATCTGAAGTTATTCTTGTTGGGAATTTTATCATGATCCTGCTCAGAGGGAACAGAAAACACTGACAGTTGCCACTAGCCATTCATTGATTCATTCACTTATTCTTCTAGCATGCTTTACAGAGTACCTACAACCTGCTAGGTCCTATGAAAATCCTGGGAAAAAATGGAATATAAATCATACAAGTCCATGACCTTACAGTGCTATCAAATTTGCAATTACTTTAATCTTTCAGTCTCTAAGAATTTAAGCATCTTTGATCCACACAAAAGGCTTTTAAGCAGAATTAAGTGTGCATCACAATTACTTATGGGACTTTTAGCAAAATTCTAATTCTTAAGAATTCCTAGAATTGGATTCCATTGTTCTGAATATTTTGTTCATATTACTAACAGAGAATCAGCTATGTTTCTGAATAAGATAATTATTAAGATTCTTAGATGTGGCCAACTAGTCTAAAATAGGTAACTAAATAATGGACTAGTTTGGCATTATATATCATTTATGGTCATGTTCTGTATTTTTAAAAGCCTAGACAGTTATTTTCTCAAGTTCCTATACTATTGGAGGCCCATACAGCGAGGAGGATGTTTGTGACTATTCTAGCAGTGAATTCCACAGAGCTTATCCTACAAGGGGATAGAGATGCTGAACATATGTAAAGGAACAACCACAGTTGTTGCTTACACTTAGGCATGCCTGCCAAGCTATACACAGCTGGTCTCCATTTGGTTAACATTGTTCAAGTAAAAATTCAGCTAGATAGAACTTCTCAAGAAACGCAACGGTGTCAAAACTGCAAAAGTATAGAAGAAATCTATCAGTTTAATTTAAAATCATAAATATTTTACAATTAAACTGTACAGTTTTATAGTTTTATATCCCTATATTCACAAAGCCCTATATGTTAGGTGTGGCTACTTTCATAAGCTTAGCAGAATAATATTTCAAGTTTGTATCACTAATATTTTTAAAAAAGTATTATTAGAACACCATAGGACAATCATCTGATTAATACTCAGATATAGAGGGCATCATGGTTGTAAGTCAGACACTTCCACAGACCAGCATTTGCTAAAGTTTATTCCACAGAGTACTATGAAAAAAGAGGCAAGATATCTCATGGTCAAGAAAATTTGGGGTTTCTCACTAGAGGACTTGTGAGATACTTTAATATGCATATACTTGCTTAAAATATCCAAGAAGGTAAATTTAGTAAATTAATTTCCAAAATTTTGGAATATGGATTACTTTTTTCCTTATAGTTTAATGAGATACACGTATTTTGCAAATCATCACAGGAAACATAACAAAAGATGCTTTTACACAAGTACAATTTCCAAAGAGCTTTCTTACTTCAAATATGTTTGTTTTAAATTACAGGTAAAGAATGTGGGAATAAAATTGACCATGACTAAAGAAGATACAGGATGTGTTAAATATCAATAGGCCTTTGAATTTAGACCAACGTCATAAACATTAGCTATGATGGAGAAAATAATGTGTAGAATTTTTTAAATGGGCCTTAATTCAAACAACTATTTGTTTAAAAATACATTTTTTACCTAGCTAGAAGAGAGAAAGAAAACGATTATGATGTTATCTCTAGATTCTTTTTAGCGACTATTACAGACTGGTTGAAAGGTTTCTGTGCAGCTATGAGGTATTTATTCAAAGGACGCAAAAATAGTGATTTGAACGGAGGTGGGGGGCACATGCACTCCACTATTTATAGCAGCCATGTCCACTATGGCCAAACTATGGAAAGAGCCCAGGTATCCATCAACTGATGAATGGATGAGGAAGATGTGGTCTACATGCACAATGGAATATTACTCAGCCATCAAAAAGAATGAAATCTTGTCATTGGCAACAATGTGGATGGAACTAGAGGGTATTATGGTAAGTGAAATATGTCAGAAAAGAAAAACAAATATCATATGATCTCACTCATATGTGAAATTTAAGAAACAAAACAGATGAACAGAAGGGAAGGGAAAGAAAAGTAAAATAAGACAAAAAAGGAGGGAGGCAAACCTTAACAGACTCTTAACTATGGGAAACAAATTGAGGGTTGCTGGAGGAAAAGTGGGTGGGGGATGGGGTAACTGGGTGACAGACACGAAGGAGGGCACATGATGGGATGAGCACTGGGTATTGTATGCAACTGACGAATCATTAAATCTACCCCTGAAACTAACATTATACTATACGTTAACTAAATTTAATTTAATTTTTTTTTTAAGAAAGGTTTCTGGGCAGGAGTGATAGAATCAAGAAAATCTTTCTGAAACATAAAAAAAATAGACATTTAAATAACTCCTTCACTGAGGCAAGTGAAAGAAGAATTTCATGTCTTAAGAGTCTTTCTTGCTTTACCATACAAAAATCCTTATATTCAAATTGATAACAAAGATCCTCCTTTTGAGATCATGGTGTTGGCCAACTGGGTGTTAACGGACTTTCCTTCTTGCTTACCAAGTACAGTTTAAATTTCTTCAATCTTAACTGTCTACTTAGAGGAAATCACATGGCATGGTAGAGAGAACATAGTATTCAGAATCCCAGACTTAAGTACACATTTCACATTCATCATTTACTTAGTTCTGTGAACTTGGGGAAATTACCTAACTCTCTCATCTTGTTTTCTTGCCTGAGAAATGGAGACAATGATCTTAATTCAGAGCCGTTAAGAGTGTTATGAGCGACTAGACATATAAACTACCCAAGTGAAACAGAGTATCCAGAGTTGTTCATTCTCTGTCCAGAGTGTGCTTCTTCAATTAGACCTGAGCCAAAATTATGGCTAATTTCAAAACTTCACAAGAATTTTTCTCTCTCACTGACTCTCTTTCTCTTTTTTCTTAGTAAACAGCTACCAGACTCCTCTTTATCCCTTGGCTTTGTAAGCCTTCAATAATGGGCCTTTTGAGTCATAAAAACCAGTAACAAGCTATATTTGCAGAAAACTCTAGAGTGATTTGAACCAAGTGATAGAAGAATTAAATATTAAATATTGCAATATTTTACAAAATATTACAAATTAAATATACAATATTATATTGTATACAAGAATTATAGATTTGTATATCCAGTAACATATCCTGGATAGAAGTCGTAATAAAACTATTTCTATAGACTATAGTCTCTTTGGAAGATGTATCTTCCTTGATATGTATTTAAAATGTTCTATACCCGTATGTTATTGCTTGTTCCTAGGGAGAGGTGGGCTCTTTTTCAGCAGTTAATCAAAGAGAAAGAAAATGATGCCCTCAAGATTATAGAAAACATTTCTAGTATTCATTTTCCTCAGAATCTGGAAGAGAGGCCTCTTTGAAAATAAAGGAGTCTAGACACTGGAAAAAAAAAAAAAAAACAATCTATAGCAGACTGACGCACTCTACATGTAGAATGATTTAAGACCAAATAACAAGCCTTTGAAAAATGCCCCGATGTTTGAACATTGTGTTCCTTCCAATGGTTCCCGTGAGTATGAAAGCAGGGATCTCTGTTGTGGAACCAACAGCTCCTGGGACGAAAAATAGTTTCTCAGCTTAAAAAAAAAAAAAAAAAAAAAAAAGTTTCTCAGGAGCTGGACCTTATTCCCGTATGCGTGGCCGTCTCATTCTCTCTCAGAGCATCTCGGTGCCTGAAGCCTAGGATGGTGGTTGCCAGAGAACAGTCACAGCATGAATGAAGTGTGAGTGACACGTGTGTTGGGAGAGGCCTTTGAAGATTCCACGTCCACAGCAGCAGAGCTGGGGTTTCATACTACCAGACGGTTCTTGATTTGTTTTACCTTATACTAGGACAACCTTGATTTGTTTTACTTTATATTACGATCACTCCCCACAACTCTCACCCTCATCCAAGCCATCATCATCTCTGGCCAAGATTCCTATAGTGCTGCCCAACATAGCCTTTGCTTACATTCTTGTCCCCAGTAACCTATTCATAGCATAGGGACGCCTGGGTGGCTCAGTGGTTGAGCGTCGCCTTGGGCCCAGGGTGTGATCCTGGAGACCCGGGATCGAGTCCCATGTCGGGTTCCTTGCAGGGAGCCTGCTTCTCCCTCTGCCTGTGTCTCTGCCTCTCTCTCTGTGTCTCTCATTAATAAATAAATAGAATCTTTTAAAAAAAATCTATTCATAGCATAATGGCCAGAGTGATTCTTTAAAACATAACTCAGATCATATAACTTCTCAGAACCTTATTGCATTCAGAGGGAAAGCCAAAGTGTTTTCAGTGACCCACACAGCCTTTTATATAATGTCACACTCAGTATCTCGCTAACCACCCTCTCCTACTACTTTACCCCTTACTCGTCCTACTTCTTATCATTTGGTCGCTTGCTACAACTTGCCTGTCCTTGCCCCATCTTTCTCACTGCCTATCCTTTTCCTTCTAGTATTTACTACCTTCTAATAAGTCAAACTATTGATTTATGTAAGTGCCTTGAAAGAAGGGATCTTCATTCTATTCAATGTGTATACCAAACACCCCGTGCTATGCTGAGCACGTAGTAGTCTCTCACTAAACGTTTGTTGAATGGATGAATGTGTGGGTTAACTTATTTTAAATACACCTTCCTTGTAACTTGTCCCTCACCAAGAGATGATGGAAACGAGAACGCGAATAAACCAAAATTATTCTGGGAGAGGTGCTATGTCAAAATTCAAATTAGCATCATGAATAGCTGGCATAGCACTGATTATTAATTCATTCCTGTCAACCTTTAAGATGTGAAAAAAATCGAATACACTTAAATAAAAGAGATGCTTTAGAAGGATGTTGCTACATTAATTTTACCATCAACGAGTGAAATGTCAAGCTAAGTGCACATACAGCTAGAACATTTCTAATTCTGTATGTCTTAACTTTAAATATATATAGATCTTTTTCAAGCAGCATGAACTGTCTTCTCTTAGAACTTCCTCAACTTAATTTCTCTTTTGTTATACCTCTACTTAAAACAAAACAAAAGTAGTTTCATTTTCTCGCAGCTACTGAGCAAGGGGTTGGTGAAGGGATGGTGTTGCCAGGGAGAAAGATTACTTTCTCCCTTGGAATCAAAAGCTCCCAATCTGCCGCTATTCTGTTAGCTCTGATGAAGGCAGGCCTTTTGGAGGGAACAAAACACCCACCGCCTTCACACTTCACATTATTATTTAATTATTCCATCCAAAATTCCCAAGAAGTAGAACGTTCACTCTCGAGAGAAGAGGAAGTACAAAAACTGAGTTTTTACAAAGTCACCCTCCGTGAGCTGGGGGCAGAGAGCTGCAAGAAAACAATGCGGTGGCTCATGAGAGTAAGTCTAGCAAGCCAAATTGCTCATATGATCTAGAAATGTACATGGAACAAACACAGTCACAGATCACATACCGATCCACTCAAATATGGCCTTATCATCATCTGCTGATGATGGGATCATCTGGAAACTGTCCTTACCAACCTGTGATATAATGAGGACTGGAGGCCTACTCTCCGCCAGACTCCGTGCTTAGCTCTAGTGAATGTAAATTTAAAAACTGGGGGCTCGTTCCCTAAGGGATATTCCTGTTTTTTCAGCTAACAAGTCTGATACTTGCTGACAGGCTCACAATTTCATTTTCTGTGTCCTTGTGTCCCAAGTCCTTTCTTTTCCATCTGCTCATGCTTCCCCCCAACTCCACCCTTCTTTCTTGGATCTTCGCCATCGTCGTTTAAGCATCTCATATAAGAAGAAAGAAAAGAAAGAAGAAAGGAAGAAAGGAAGAAAGGAAGAAAGGAAGAAAGAAAGAAAGAAAGAAAGAAAGAAAGAAAGAAAGAAAGAGAGAAAGAAAGAAGAAAGAAAGAAAGAAAGAAAGAAAGAAAGAAGAAAGAAAAGAAAGAAAGAAAAAGAAAGAAAGAAAGAAAGAAAGAAAGAAGAAAGAAGAAGAAAAGAAAGAAAGAAAGAAAGAAGAAAGAAAGAAAGAAAGAGAAAGAAAGAAAGAAAGAAAGAAAGAAAGAAAGAAGAAAGAAAGAAAGAAAGAAAGAAAGAAAGAAAGAAAGAAAGAAAGAAAGAAAGAAAGAAAGAGACCAGGGAAATCTCAGAGAGCTCTCTCCCTTTGCTGGCTATTGCTCTTCACCCTCCCATGCACAGCGTGCTGATGACATTTACTGCTGGTGCCTAGTCACTCTTCAACCCATGTCCATCTTGCTTACATGTCCATCTCCTCAGAATGATGATTCTCATTGTTTTCACCAAAGATCTCCACAACCTCCATTGGAAGGGGCCTCCTTCTTGTCTTCCTGGACCTCCCAGCTGTATTTGCCCTGTGACCCCTCATCTCTGGCCCTTCCACCTACCTCCAACACCTTCAGGTGTCTCCTCTCCCCTCCTGCCTTTTACAGGTTCACTCTTAGATTCATTTTTTTCCTCTCATTCTCTCTAGTGGTGTCATCCTAATACAAGGCTTATATTACCATCTCTGTTCTTTTTTTTTTTTTTTTTTTTTTACCATTTATGTTCTAAGGACTAAAGTACTAAGCTTCAGTTCAGTCTTCTCATTAGGCTCTAATACAAATTTCAAACATTTTTTATTTGTATTTCTCAAAGCTCTGTCAATCACTGGCCTGTGATCTTTATTCTCATAATCCCATCTCATTTTCTCCCCAAATTAGCTTTCTTCTGTCAAAAGTAGTTTTCTTTTGGCTCTTCCTTCTGCAGATAGCAGTCTGCCCCCTTATCTTCCCACGATGGACTCCTTTTCATTTAGGTCACTTCCTTCCAGATCATACATGCTTTTATTCTGGTATTGAAAAATGCCAGTTTCCTTCATCCCACAACCATCATAATATTCAACTGATTCCTGTTATAATGGGGTTTGGCATTAAGAGATCCCCAGGTGATTATAATGTGCAGTCAGTGCTGAAAAATCACATCTAGCCCTTTTATTTGATTTATTTTAGGTACTATCCATTTTCAAACGTCAACGTTTATTTCTTTAATTTCACCTCTTGGGCAGCCTGGGTGGCTCAGTGACCCAGAGCGTGATCCTGGAGACCCGGGATCGAGTCCCACGTCAGGCTCCCTGCATGGAGACTGCTTCTCCCTCTGCCTGTGTCTCTGCCTCTCTCTGTGTGTCTCTCTCTGTCTCTCTGTCTCTCATGAATAAGTAAATAAAAAATCTTAAAAAAAATTTCATGTCTTACCTTCCTCTTATCTTCCCTCACCCTTCAGACTAGATCACTGCCCTTGATATAAGTCATTCTAGCATCATTTATTTTTCTTTTCGGTCACTTTTCACAGTTTGAAATTATGAAAGACTGACTCATATGTAGTGTAAGTTCAATGAAGGCAGGGATGAGGTCTACTTTACTCAATAGCTTGCATAGTACCTGTTAAGATCATTTGCTGAATTAATTAATAATTGGAGATATGTGAGCAAAATAACTACCAATATTATAATAGAACGTATGTATAAATTGTTCTGGGAACAGATGAGGAAATAGTTGTTTCTATAGAGAAGAAATCATAGGGAAATAAAATCTTATCACAAGACCGAGTTCATAAGCTTTTTGTAATATTTATTGGTTGAATTAGTCCAGTGATATGGATATTCTGGGTTAAAATTCCCAGAAGAGACATAAAAAAGGAAACACAATTAAAGGAGTCAATAGAATTTGAGACCAGAATTTAACTTGCCCAATTCTATAACAGTAGGCAGTGTGTGAATAAATCCTTACCTTGTAAAGAATCAAGGCAGTGTACTGTCATTTTATATATATTTAAAAGTATTAATAAATATAAACACATCAGTTTTCTAGGGCCACCTCACATTACAGTTCAGTATTCCCTAATAGTGTTTCTTAGAAGACTAATCACAGGAGCCATCCTGTGGGGAAAAAGAAGGGGGGCTCCAATAACATATCTAAGTACCAATGAGCACTCTATTCCACTGATAACATTTATTAGCAAACTAGATATTTAAACAAAAAAATCATTTTTTCACCTTGTCCATCTCAGTTTTTAGAAAAGTAGTTGAATCCCACTTGTAGTAATTTAGGAGCCTCTCAAAATACTTAATTTAACATTTTTCTCTGAATAAGGGAATGGCTAACTCTCATCTTTTCTCAACTTTTCATCTAGTAAAAAAGATGAGCTGGATCTAAATATAATGGTAATTTAAGATATTCATAATATATTGTTAAATGACAGATTTGAGTAGTAGAACAGTATGCATAACATGACTAATTTCTCAAAAAATGTGTACATATTTATATACATAGAAAATATCCTGAAGGGCACCCAGCAGGATAAAATCAAGGCATTAACAGAGGTATAAATAAAGAAAATGATATGATTTGGGAGATAGCAGATATAAACTTTACTTATTATTTTGCACATTTTTATATTTTTAATTTTTCACATTAAGATTTTTTCTTTCTGTAATGTGATAAATATGTGTTTAATATGTGTTTTTCTAAGATCTTGGAGGTTTAAATATAGTAGTAGCAAGACTTTTTTTTTATCAAAGGACTACAAAAAATGCTTTTATCTCCATTCTATATTCCATTTTTTTCTACTGAGCATTGGTAGTTTTATTGCCACTAGAAAAAATAACATCCTTTAAAGAACACTTAAAAAAAAAAGCATTCAAGAAAAGAAAAGCCAGGAATAAAGAAGGGCATCACAGAATGATAAAGAAGCCAATTCTCCAAGAAGGCATAACAATCTTTAATGTGTGTGCATCTAATAAGAATGTCAAACTATGTGGGGCAAAAACTGATAGAACTGTAAGGAGAAACAAATGAATACACTATCACAGTTGGAGACTTCAACATTCTTTTCTCAGAAATAGACAGATCCAATAGGCAGAAAACTGGTAAGGAAATAGTTGAACTCAACAACACCATTGATCAAATAGATATAACTGACATCTAAAAATTACTTCATTTACAGCACGATACACATTTTTCTCAAACTCATATGGACCATTCACAAGATAGATTATATCCTGGGCCATAAACCACATCTTAGCCAATTTAAAAGAATAGAAATAATTTTACAATGTCTGCTCTCAGACCACAGTGGAATTAAACTGGAAATCTGTAACAGAAGGATAACTGGAAAATTTCAAAATAGATGTAGATTCAATAACACACTTCCACATGTCACACGGGGCAAAGATGAAATCTCCAGAGGGAAAAAAAATTTTTTCTACTATGTGAAAATGAAAATACAATTTGTCAGATTTAAACTATTTAAACTTTAAGTACAGTGAAAGCTGTGCTTAGGGGTAAATTTATAGCATTGATTTCATGTATTAAAAGTGAAGAAAGATTTAAAATCAATAACCTAAATTCTACCTTAAGAAACCAGAAAGCAGCGTTTTTAGGATAAAGGATAATATACAGAAATTAATTGCTTTCTTTTAGCAATGGAGAGTAGAATTTGTAATTAAAAACACAATATCATTTACAATAGCACCACAAAGACCTAGTTACTTAGGTATAAATCTAAGAAAACATGTACAAGATGCATATAAGGACAACTACAAATTTCTATTAATGAGCTCAAAGAAGAACTAAATAAATGGAGAGAGAATTCATGTTCATGGATAGGATGACTCAATATTGTCAAGATGTCAGTTCTTCTCAACTTGATCTATAGACGTACAATGCCAATCAAAATTTCGATGCAAATCAAAATTGTGATGCCAATCAAAATTTCAACAGGTCATTTTGTGATAAAGATTACAGAGAAGAAAAATACCCAGAAGAGCCATCACAATATTGAAGGTGAAGAACAAATGGGACTGACACTACCTGACTTTCAGACTTACTATGAAGCTACAGTAGTGGTGTTAGTGAAGAAATAGACAAGTAGATACAGGAAACAGAATGGTGAGCCTAGAAATAGACCCACATAAATATCAACTTGACTTACGAGAGTCAACGGATCTTTCGCAAAGGATTAAAGGTCAAATGATGGAGAAAAAAATGTCTCTGTAAACACCTTGTGCTGGAACAACTGGACATTCACATGCACAAACTAAATAAATCTAAACACAGACCTTATATCCTTTAAGAAAATGAGCAAAAAATGGATCATGACCTAAATGTAAAATGCAAAACTGTGTAACTCTTAAAACATAAAATAAGAGAAAACTTGTATGACCTTGGGTACAGGGATGGTTTTCAAAATATAACACCAAGAGTATAGCCCATGGAAAAAAATTGATAACCTGGACTTGTTTAAAATCAAAAAGTTCTGCTCTGTGGAAGACAATATCAAAAAAAAAAAAAGAGAGAGAGAAAACAAGCAACAGGCTGAAAGAAAATATTTGCAAAAGACGCATCCGGTAAAGAACTGTTATTTCAAAATATATAAAGAATCTTAAAACTCTACAATAAGAGAGCAAACAACTCAAAGGCCTTAACAGATACCTCACCAAACACGATATATAGATGGCAGAGAAGCATACAAAAAGATGCTGTACATCATATACCAAGAAAATGGAAATTAAAAAAAAAAAAGAGCTACCACTATACACCTACTATGGTCAATATCTGGAATACTGGAAGCAGCAAGTGCTGGTGAGGAATGGGAGCAATGGGATCTCTCCATTCATTGCTGTGGAAAGGCAAAATGGTATAGCCATTTGGGAGGACATTTTGAAGGTTTCTTACAAAAATGAACATAGTCTTACCATAGGATCCAGCAATACCACTCCATGGTATTAACCTAAATAAACTGAACATGTACGTCCACACAAAAACTTGCACACAGATGTTTAAAGCAGCTTTATTCATAACTGTCAAAACTTGGAGGCCACCAAGATGTCCTTCAGCAGGGGAATGAATAAACAAACTGCAGTGCATCTAGATAATGGCACAGTGTTCAGCACTAAAATGAAATGACCTATAAAACCATGAAAAGACATGGAGGATCCTTAAGTGCATACCACTCAGTGAAAGACGCCAAGCCTGAAAAGTCTACAAACTGTACGATTCCACTACACGACATTCCAGAAAAACTATGGAGACAGTACAAGGGTCACGTTGGCAGGAGTTGAGGTTCACGGAGACGTGTACAGGGAAGACACAGAGGATTTTTAGAGCAATGAAAATACTTTGCCTACTATCGGGTAGATACATTTATCCGGGTAGATAAATTCTTATACATTTGCCCAAACCCACGTCATGTACAACGTCAAGAGTGAACGCTACCGGACTCTGGACGATGATACTGAGTCCATGTAGGTTCATCGGTTGTAACAAATGTACCACCAGAGGAGTTGATAATAGGGGATAATGTGGGGAGGCAGGAGCAGCATTGGAAATCTCTGTGCCTTCCTCTCAGTTTTGCTGTGGTCCTAAAATGGCCCTTAACAAAAAATAAGGTCTGAAAAAAGTGATGAAAGTATTTAAAAAAAAAAAGGATTGAGAAGGAACTCCTTCACAGTCCAATATTGAAACCAGACATTGACGGCTTGGCAGCCTTTTCTTTCAGCATTTTTCTTTTCGCAGGTTTTGTGCTTTATGTAGGCATAATCACTTCTTCAATTTTTAAAATCGTAAAAATAGTTATGCTCTTTGAAAAAAATTTAAATTTACGGAAATATATAAGAAAGAAATACACAGTTAAGTGGGACTGTCTGTACATATTTCTTTCACATTTAGGAAAATGTGGAAATTTAGGAAATGACTACACGTTTTATAAAGACGTGAGCTATACACGCTTCCCATGCTAAAACAGAAGCCATAGACGATAGCCCTTCGAGCACGTCATGTCACGTAGCTAGTGTTAGGGCAGCACCTACCTCCTTTTCCAACATCAGGCCTTCTGCTCGGAGGTTCTTTTCAAATGTGTTTCTTTTGTCATATTGTATATTTGACTTTCTATAAACCAGGATGTAGTCAATCCGCTTTTTGCCATCTTTGAATAGAAGTCCACTGGATGCTATGTAATTCATGTCATTCTGCAAATGAAGCAATGATCGTTAATAGCGTAGGTTAAACAAGCTCACACATTTTTGGGTTCAGTCACTTGGTTTGGATACTGGCAATTCGACAGCAAAAAAAAAAAAAAAAGTGTTTTTTGACATTCCAGTTATTCCAGTTATGAGATATGTAAAGATAATTAAAGAAAACTTTGCGATCTGTAACAGGAGACAAGCCATCAAGGGGTGTTCCAGAATTTGAAATTAGGCCGTCTGATACCAGAACCTCGTTCTGTGAGGCTGGCATCAAACTACGTCTGTTTTATACAGTGACGTCCTATAAAAATAATTATCAGGTAGCATACGATGAGTATTTGTTCAACATCAGGTTCAGACACACGTGCCTTACATGTTTGATCTTATTTAATACTTACAACTCCCATTTCAGAAATACGGGCACTACTACGGCTTTACATAAGTACTGAAACCACCACAGTTTCCGATTTTGAATACTACTCAGAATAGATACTATTTTCTAAACCTGTGTTCAACAACACTAAACCAAACAATAATTCCCGAGCTGCTTGCTCCAAGAAATACTTGCTCACGGGATGTAAAACTGCGAGCTGACCACAGCAGCTTACTTATCAAGGCTAATCACTTGCTCATTGAGATTGCTTTGAGGTCCTCACCTTGCTCTGTTCATCCACCTGAGCTATTTTTTTTTTTTTCTAAATATGCACGGGCCAATTTTCCACCAAATCCCTGCCTTGCAAGACTTACCTGGCATGAGAGCTGAGGCACCTGCGTGATCCTCCACATTATAAATGACATCATGTAACTCGTCTCCTGAGACCCTTCAAGCTCCGCCTCTTCTAAGCCCAGTCTATTTCCCTTAGCACTTACTAACTCCTAACATGTTCCATAACTAAACAATTTGCTATCTTTTGTTTACTGTCTGTCTTATCCTACCAGAATAACAACTGGACCAAGGTAAGGTTTGTTTGTTTGTTTTTTTTTTCTTACTATTTTGTCTCAGAGTGTTCCAGACATCTAACCCAGAATCAGACACATAGTAAGCATCCTTCCTTGCGGGAGGAAGAAACAAAGGGAAGGCAATATCCATAATCCTGTGACCTCAGGAATATAAGGCCAAGAAGAAATCGTGTTATCATTTCTCATCCTCTCATCCTCTCCCCTCCAATATTTAAGGCAAAATTATAACAGGTTAAGATAATTAATTGCAGCAGAACTGCAATAGCCATGGTGTGCCATGACCCACTGCCTCCAGACGTTTCCATACTAATTTATACAAGGATTAGACTAAAATAAACCCATGGACGATTCTTCCTTTGCATTTTCTTTTGCTTAAAGTATATCACCCAGTCCAGTCCATTAATGAGAGGGAGCTAAGTCGTATGGTACTAATAATGTATTTAACCCCAGGTGAAAGCAAAAGTCCTTCAGTGCAAAGACCTAGAAGTAAATGATTGATTGGTAGGAAAAATACAAGAAAATTAGATAGTGTTTAGTTGATTTTGCATGCTTTTCATATTTTAAAAGCAGCATGCACCGAAAGTGGAACCCGGACAGTTACTGTGACCCATTGTTCTAAGTCTAAGCAAAGCAAATGGTCAACTCTCCCAGAGAAACAGCAGCCTGACTATCCAAAAAATTGACTTTTTTTTGTTTCTGAGCAAATGTGTTCACAATCAAACCATATTAACTAGAATTCTAATTTACTATTTGATTATTCTATGAATTCTAAATTATTGACGATGAGTTTTACCAGACAAAATGAGAGATAGTAATCAAAATGCTAATAGAGAAGCACAGAAAAATTAGGAAATCTCTTCCGAATTACGTTTAAAAATTGTTGAATAGGGGCGCCTGGGTGGCTCAGTCGGTCAAGCATCTGACTTCATTTTGGCTCAGGTCATGATCTCAGGGTCTCGAGATCAAGCCCACCATCAGGCTTGAGATTCTGCGTCTCCCTCTCCATCTGCCCCTGCCCCTGTGCTCTCTCTCTCTGTCTCCCTCTCTAAAAAAATAAATAAAATCTTAACAACAACAACAACAACAACAACATTGTATAAGTTCTGTACAGTTTTAAGGTTAGGAGTATTATATTTTATTTGAATACACATATGGCAACCGTTGACCAAGGTGTTGGTTAACCGTGTTCAAACCTTTAAAAAGGGGAACGGGCAGGAAATGCGTTACACGTATCATTGTATCTAGACATCAAAGGAACGACTCCTTTAATTCTTTGATATAATAATAGTTGTTTGAAAATGAAATCAAGCCTCATCTCTTAAATTATCTGGAATAGTGAAATGCTTTTCAATTACAATACAGGATGCATTTAATTTAGAGACGATTTTTGTGTTTATCCCTCCCAGAAGACAGAGTAAAACTAGTTTTGTTCAGAGAAGCTGGCATGCCGATCATCCATCAGGCACCTTATCCTTTAACAGGTTTGAAAACAACTTAATTATTTAACGCACTACAATCCATAAATCTCTGGTACTTTCAGAAAAACTGGCTAAAAAAACTTCCTAAAGAATATCTTGGCAGGATGCACGCTACGGCTCATGCTGAGAAAGAATCCTTTGCAAAGACTGTAGCCTATTTGCAAAATAGCAATAGAAGTCTGCCTCCTTGCATAAAAACACATTTTTTAGAGTATTTTTTCAAATAAAATTATGGTAGTAACTGCTTGTTTGTGACATGCGTATTTTTTCCAGTATTCCGTTCTCTTTTCAATCTAACAAGCACTTATTGAACACCACGTGTATGCTAAATACTATGTGAAACTTGAGTGATGAAAATAAGAGGACACAGAAGACTTTTCAGGGATTTCAGCCTACCTGTGCATGTAGATATTTAGTTACTCTGCTGTCTAATAATCCCAGGCTTAGAGGCCCGAGCTACAGAGCTGAAGAATGCCAAGGTGTGCCAGAGGAAGACTGATTAGCAGGTGCCAGTAGCCGCCAAGGGTCCTGTCTCCTTGGTGACTTTACCTGCCAGGCGGGCACAGTATCAGGTCAGGGCACTGCTCTGGGAGTGACTGCTGACCGATTACGTGGGGACACCCTTCTGAGTTGGTACGATGCAGGTCGGTGCGCCGGCTGCGGCCCCGAGGTCTGTACCAGACAGACTGGGGGTTGCAACCAACTGTGTCCTCAGACATGTCACCCCATCTCACTGCTCAGCTTCAGGTCTCACAGCTGTTAAGTGAGGATAACTGTATTCGTCGACATTGTAAGATTATTGTTATGACCGATGAGATAATGCACACAGAGCACCTCAGTGTCGTCTGAGCTTTTGGGATCGAAAAAAAAGTCAGCTATTCTCACGCAAAAAAAAAAAAAAAAAAAAAAAAAAAGGTAAAATACTCATGCAATGTATTAATTTGCTTTGGGATTTGTCTTGTTTGCTAGTTATCCAAATGACTCCTTTTGCTTTTTTTTTTTTTTTTTTTTAGAAAATCATCTTCCTTAGGACAAAACCAGGTAGAAACCCCAAAGGATGTTGGTGTGGATACAGAATCAGAGCAAAGGAAAGCAGGTATCCTTTACAAATACTTGTGAAATATGATTTGCAACAAAATAAACCATGCAATAAACAAATGCATAACAATGACTTATTGCAAAAAAACCCAAAAAACAAAAAAACAATGACTTATTGTAAGACCAACACCTGTGTAACTACTGCCTAGGTCAAGCAACAGAACCCCCCAACTCCTTCAGAAGCCCCCTTATATCACCTTTCTCAGCTGCCCTCCACATCCGCTCCCCACAAGGTAATCATAATCTTATTGTTCATGGAACTACTGCCTTTCTTTTCCTTAGTTTTATTATTTATTTTATTCTTATTTTTATTTTTATTTTATTTTTATTTTTTTGCTTTTCCTTAGTTTTATTTCCCACACTATATTTTAGTTCTGTCTGTTTAGCACCTTTGTGTAAATGCAAATATACAGTGAAGAAACTTTTGTGTCTGGCTTCTTCCCTGTTATATTACGGGTGTGAAATCCATCTCTAATTTTCATGTATTTGTAGTTCATTTTTCTTCAATGTTCTATTACTATATAAGTACAATGAGACTTATTTATGCCTTCTACTAACAATGGCTATTTGGGCTGTTTCCAGTCTTGACTATTGAAAATAAACCTATAATAAACATTAATGCGTATAGTTTGCAATACACAGGTGCATACATTTCCATCTCTGTGTACCTAGGAGAAAAACTGCTGATTCATAGGAAAAATCTGTTCTCAACCTTAGCAGTAAGTCAAGCTTAACTCAGAATGCAGTGTGTTGCATACAGGCTCTAAGTTAACTTCTGGTGTCTCTCAAGATTTCATGGAATATGGCTCATACAGATGGAATCTTCTTGATCACTGAGGCCTGGTCTATGCTTAAAAAATTGACTTATTTTGCCGTACTATGTGACGTGAAAGACTAGAGGATGCATGGGTTTCAAGTGCTGTCAGTATCTACTTCCACCTGCAGGAGACCTTTTATCCAAATTTTGCTGTTCTGAATGCAACCAATTATTGCCGTGCCCTCTTACTGGGTATTTCTGTTTGGAATTAGAGGGGGGGGGGGGCACAGGTGGAGGGAGGCAGCAGGAGCAGTCATGACTGCCTTGCTCAGAAGATTGCTCTTGTTAAGGGCAGTGGGTGCTTAGGGTCCTTGTCTGTGTGGCCCCGCAGCCCAAAGGAGAGGACCAACGATGGGGCTAGGCTAGCCCAGCTCCCCACCGAATCTGGGTGGCCATCCGGCTGGTTTCAGTTCCTGAGGCCAAGGGTCTGTGTTTCATGCTCGTGTTTCCTAATCTTTTCCTACCAAATCTTTAAACAGTGAAGATCTTTTTCTTTAGTGTTTGGCAGTGGTGTTTGTTTTTGTGTGTCTGTATCCTTTTTAGGCGATCATTAATGGGAGATTGGGAAACGACAGTCTAGATGTTGATAGTCTCATGCCATGTTTTTTTTTTTAATATTTTATTTATTTATTCATGAGAGAGAGAGAGGCAGAGACACAGGCAGAGGGAGAAGCAGGCTCCACGCAGGGAGCCCGACGTGGGACTCCATCCCGGGTCTCCAGGATCAGGCCCTGGGCTGCAGGCGGCGCTAAACCGCTGAGCCACGGGGGCTGCCCTCATGCCGTGTTTTACTTAGAAGTTTTAGCTTTATCTCCCTGAATTAGGGGAAATCCGGACAGCCCGGGTATGTAACTGTAATTTATTTCAGAGTTAAAATCATTCCTCACAACAGCTCTTGTGGTTGACTCTACCTATTACAGAGGGGAAAAAGGAGGTTTTAATACTTTTTTCATTTCAGACAAATGAGAAATAGTTTTACCCAGCAAGTCACATATTTACAGCAATAAAACCAATCCCTCTTAAAAGAAGCTAACAGAAAATACACCAAGAAGCTAACAGAAAATACACCATGCACTGCGGTTGAGGAGACATTCCGCATGTGAGTAGAAATTTACCAAGTGCTGCTGAATTAATAAATATTCTGGTTTTTCTGTTACGGAATTGTTTTTTTTATTTTAAAATGGTAGTTAACAGGAGAAGAATGTTCCCGAAGTGTCCTCAGTGATAAAAAGTATATTAATAACATATATATTTTAACACACCTAGCTTAACTCAAAATCTGTCAGAAGAGTAATTGCTATGTAAATTTTCCTATGCAAATCATCTCTGATCCCGAGTCTCAGGAACCCCAAAGAGTCAGACCTCAGTGCTATCCAGGCACGGCCTTCACTGTGGAGAAGACCCAGGCCAGGCTCATCGCTTCCTTAACAAGAAAGTCAACCCTACGTCTAGTCCACATCTTCTTCAGAAATACAAATATTCTCTAAATCAGTAACGGGAGGGCTCTTACCAGGTGGTAGATTGTCTTCCAGCTCCTATCACGTTTGGTAGAGAAAACTGCTGTTTAAGAAAATAATAGCTAATAAAGTAATATTTAAATAAATAATACTACTAATGTAAGCTAAGCAGGAACTAAGCACCCTTCTGCACGCTTTGTATATATTCACACATTTCATGCTCACAAAAACTGAGAGAGAAGTGTTTTTTCTCCCCATTTCACAAATGCTGGACGGGTCAGTGGTAGCCAAAGAGCAAGGCATCCCACCTGGTTTCCCACAGCACCTCCCTCCGTCCTCCTTTTATGCATCATGTTATTTAACCTACATTTGCTGAGTGTCCTAGATACACACTGCGGAGCTCCCCGACCCGGGTAGCCTCCCCTCGCCCACCACTCCCAGGCACGGAGGCAGCGCCCGGCCCCGGCCCCGGCCCAGAGGCAGGTGCACCCGGCCTGCAGCCCACCTGCCCACGGGATAGGGACCAGGTGGGACAGAGCTGTTTGCTCACAGGAATTAAACAACAACAACAACAACAACAACAAAGGAATTAAACAACAGCCAAGTGTATCACAGACATTGCACACGTCGCTCCAATCTCCACCTGGACCTTCCTCTGGACTCTCACGGTCCCAGGAAGGCTTCTAGGGACGGGGAGGCCTGAGGATGCCTGTTCTTCCTGTGGCCTCCTAACTTCACAGCATCCACGGTTTCAGTGGTGTGTTTTCAAATCATCTTAAGGTTTTTATTTTATTTTATTTTTATTTTATTATTTTATTTTATTATTTTATTTTATTTTATTTATTTTATTTTATTTTATTATTTTATTTTATTTTATTTTATTTTATTTTTCAGCTTCAAAGATAACTGTGCTGCCAAGTGAAAGGGTCCAGTCTGAGAGCTGCACAGGCTGTAGACTTCCCACTCCATGGCGTTCTGGAAAAGGCAAGACTAGAGAGACGGCGAAAACATCAGTGGTTGCCGAAGACAGAGAGAGGGAGGGATGAAGAGCAAGGTGCAGAGGGTCATCAGGGCAGGACGCCCGCCCCAGGCGACACTGCGATGACGCGTACGTGTCAGCAAACACTTGTTCTAACATACAGAATGGACAACGCCGAGTGTGAACCCCAATGTCAACCGTGGTCTTTGGCTGATTATGACGCGTTAATGCAGTTTTAGCGACTGTAGTAAATGTCCCACTCTGGGGGTGGGGTATGGACAACGGGGGAGGCTAAGCATGTGGGGGAGAGGGGTATATGGGACTCTTGTCCTGCTCCAGTTTTCCATGAACCTAAAACTGCTCTAAAAATATTCTTTAATTTTTTAAAAAAATTTTTTTTAAAGACTATGTGAAATGTCATATAACCTACAAGTTACCTCGTATCTCTTACTGCCACATCCTAGGCAAACTAGTTAAATGCACATGCTGAAGAGCAGAGAGGCATCTTTAAGTCAAAGACAGTTCCTAAAATAAAGCCGAAGGGCTCTATATCTTTTCATTTAGCGGTGTCATCCTTTTTTCTCTAATAAAAAAAATGTATTCATGTTTATCTGTATAAAGGATTTATTATATGTCTACTATGTGCTGGGAGCTCATAGCTCTGGGAATATAGTAATAAACCAGGCAAAGTGAGGCTGGACTCTGTGAGGCAGATATGGTACAGAAATTAATACAAGATGTGATTCAGATGTAAGGTGCAAAAAATAAGTTTGGTGCATCGGGGGAACGTCAGTAAAGGTCATTTTAGATTACTAAAAGGAGAAGTAAGCTGTTCCCTTTTATTGGATAAAAGTAACAATTGGATTTGCAGTTAAGGCAGTAAGATCCAAGTCAGAGATCGAGTCAAATTTATTTTCCTGTAGAAGAGGGTAGTAATACCAGCACTTCACAAAGTTGTTGCAAAGTGAAAATTAAGTATGGCAGTGCACACAAGGAAGGTGGTCTTCTGTCCATTTTAACATCCTATCACTGAATGTATATATCGGCCACTCAGTAAATGTATGTTAAATAACATGATGCATAAATGACAGGAGTAAAATGTATGTAAAATATTATAGACATGCTTCTTCTTATTACTATTAATATTCTTTGATGTTATTAAGTAGGGATATAGAGCAGAGAGAGAAAATTCAAAAGAGGGAGCCCTCTTTGTACAAAAAAAAAAGGTTTTGGGCCCCTGGGTGGCTCAGTGGGTAAGTGTCTGCCTCTGGCTCAGGTGATCCTGGGGTCCTGCGATCGAGTCCCACATCGGGCTCCCCCAAAAAAGCATGGTTCTCCCTCTGCCTGTGTCTCTGCCTCTCTCTCTGTGTCTCTCATGAATAAATAAATAATTTTTTTCCTAATTTTAATTATATTTATTAATGTGAAACTTAAAAAAAAGATTTATTTATTTTATTTTTTGTAAATATATTTTTTTATTGGTGTTCAATTTGCCAACACCCAGTGCTCATCCCGTTAAGTGCCCCACTCAGTGCCCATCACCCAGTCCCCCCACCCCCTGCCCATCTCCCCTTCCCCCACCCCTAGTTCGTTTCCCAGAGTTAGGAGTCTTTATGTTCTGTCTCCCTTTCTGATATTTCCCACACATTTCTTCTCCCTTCCCTTATATTCCCTTTCACTATTATTTATATTCCCCAAATGAATGAGACCATATAATGTTTGTCCTTCTCCGATTGACTTATTTCACTCAGCATAATACCCTCCAGGTCCATCCACGTCGAAGCAAATGGTGGGTATTTATCATTTCTAATGACTGAGTAATATTCCATTTATTAAAGAGGTGATTTTTTTTTTTTTTTTTTTTTTTTTTGCTTCTTAAAGCTAAACAGCTTTAAGCTCTTTAATAGCTTCTTAAAGTAAAGAGACTCATGAGATTAGGTCATTGCAATTTTTATCAAACTGAAATACTTGGAATTGTGCTGATGGAGTATCTTGTTGACTTAATTTTTATTGAATTGATTCCATTAATGCTTATGAGTTATGCAAAAATAATTTACTCAAAACTTCAAATCTGTTTCAGTCAGTCAGACAGAGCATACTGTTGATTATATTTGTCTGGCCTGCTGGCAAGCTCTTGCTGGTGTATTGTAGTTAGATAAAGAATTGTTGGTTTGCTTCATTAATGGTACACCAAACATTCACTGATGAGGCTGCATGTTAGTGTATCAGAATATAATACTTTATGGTATTATTTATTGTTGCATAAAAAAACCTACTGCAAACCTAGGAGCTTAAAACAATGCAGATACATTATCTTACATTTCCATGAGTTCAGGTGTAGCTTAGCTGGTCCTTTGCTTAGGCCACCAAGGAAGCTGCAACCAAGGTATCAGCAGAGTTTTACTCTTATCTTAAGGCGGGACTAGGGAAAATCCATTTCCAAGATAACTCAGCTTGTCGGCAGAATTCATTTCCTTGTGGCTAAGGCATGAGTGTCTGACTTCTGCTGGCTGTTAGCTGGAGGCCAACCACAGCCCCCAGCCCCGAGACACTTTCTACAGTTCCTGGACATGTGGGCACTCCCAGCCTGGCTGATGGCATAAGCAAACCAAAGAGTCTCCAGACTGAGTCTGACAGCAGGACAGAGTTTTATATAATGTAACATAGTCAAAGAAGTGGTATCTCATCAACTTTGCTTTATTCTAGTGTTTGGAAGTAAGTCACAGGGAAGAGGATTATGCAAGAGTTTGAATGCCTGGAGGCAGAGATCATTTAGGCCTTCCTAGAGTCTGTCCATCAAAGTAAGATTTATAAATTAGATAAAAGTTAAAGAACTGATTTAAAAGGTTAAAAGTTGACTTTAAAAGAAATCATGGGGCGGCCCGGGTGTCTGGGTGTCTCAGCGGTTTGACACCGCCTTCGGCCCAGGGCCTGATCCTGGGGACTCAGGATCGAGTCCCACATCGGGCTCCCTGCGTGGAGCCTGCTTCTCCCTCTGCCTGTGTCTCTGCCTCTCCCTCTCTCTGTGTCTCTCATGGATAAATAAATAAAATCGTTAAAAAAAAAAATAAAAAGAAATCATGAAATACTGTACTAAGGAAAGAAGGCTTACAGTCTCACTCACCAAACTCCTCCATAGAATAAACAACTGGGGGATAATCTATCAGTTTGGAAATTGTTAGAACAGAGGATATTTAAAAAAAAAAAAAGGAAAAAGAAGGGTATAAAAGAATATGGGTTTACTCCTAGTTCAATCTCTACTTTCATGGCTGTAGACAAATGGTGTTTCCTCCCTCAATTCCCTACCACAAATCAGAGTGGGTATAGAACAAAGGGTCTTTGTAGCTCTGACATCAGGATCCTTTTCTTTTTCCCAAATATTTCTCCAGGAAGCCGTTTTCTAAGACCTCTAAGGTTTTCCAGCTAACTCTGGCTGGGGTTTTTATTTCTGTACTGAATGATACATAGATATTGGGCAGCTGAGTTCACTCCTTAAAGTGCTTCAAGGGTCTTTTCAGAAAAGTATTATAAATGACAATTGAGATCTGTCTTACTTTGACCTGAGTAGGTACCTTTGACATCATGAAGGAGAAAACAGGAGACAGGGCTTCTCTTATTCCAAAGTGAAAAGCTCAATGTCATCAAATTTCATGAGTTGAGTAGAATACAAAGCACACACTTTGGAATGTGACACCCTTTATGACCACTGAAATGTAGCCTAAAGGGGGAAATGCAGAGATGTAAAGTACTTCTAGTAAAAATCTACTACCAACTTTCAGAAGTAGGGCATAAACATAGAAAATCAGAGTTATGATTCCAACAACATGGAAAACAACACAGTTTCAAAACTCTCATGTCATAAAACACCTAGAAATGATAGATAAAATAAAACATATAACTACTGAAATTCCAGAGGAATAAGCAGGAAAGTATGTATGTCTAGCTTCTAGGTAGAGAAAATATGTAGAAAACTATAACTTGCTGGCAAGTCAATAGCGTGGCTGCTCTGAGTGAAGATGTAGAAATCAATAAAAAAAAATAGCGGAAACAAACACTGATAAATTTAAAAATAAAACTTTAAGTAATAAGCTAAAGATATAAAATTCAGTGAAAGCTAGAAAAGAAAGTGAAGATACAGTTTCTTTAGTAGATAATGCTGATTCAGATGAATTAGATATCTATATAAAAAAGTTATAATACTTTAGATTATATTTAAACATCAATTCTAGCTCAGAAATAAACAAAAATTTATGGTCAATTGACTTTCAGCAAGGCCAAGGCAGTTCAATGGGGAAAAATGGTATTTTCAACAAATGGTGCTGGGGCAACTGTATATCCATTCGCAAAAGAGGTTGGATCCCTATCTTAAACCATACACAAAAATTAGTTCAAAGTGGATCAGAGACCTAAATGTAATGAAGAAAATTATATAATTATTAGGCTAAAATATATGAATAAATATGAATATGAATAATACCTTGAATAAATGAATATGAATAAATAAATACTTTGAGTTAGGTAATGATTTCTTAAATACAACACCAATTATACAGAGACAAAAGGAAAAAGAAAATATAAATGGACTATATAAAAATTAGACACTTTAGTGCTCTAAAAATATATGCTATTAAGACTGTGAAAAGGTGGGGCACCTGGATGGCTAAGTCAGTTGAGCAGCTAATTCTTTTTTTTTTTTTTTTATTCATGAGAGGCACACACAGAGAGAGAGGCAGAGACACAGGCAGGGAGAAGCAGGCTCCATGCAGGGAGCCTGACGTGGGACTTGATCCTTGGTCTCCAGGATCACACCCTGGGCTGAAGGTGATACTAAACCTCTGAGCCACTGGGGCTGCCCAAGCAGCTAACACTTGATTTGGGCTCAGGTCTTGATCTCAGAGTCATGAGATCAAGCCTCATGTGGGGCTCCATGCTCAGTGAGGAGTCTGCTTCTGTCCTAATGCTCTCTCTGTTCTTCCCCCAACTTGTTCACATGCTCATGTTCTCTCTCTCTCTTTGAAATAAATCTTAAAAAAAAAAAAAAAAAAGTGAAAAGGTAAATCACAGAATGGGAATAATATTTTTTAAAAATATGTCTGATAAGGGACTTGTATTTACATTATATAAATAACAATAAAACCACAAATAACTGAGCTACCAATGAACAAAGGATCTGGATGTAGATTTTTCCAAAGAAGATATACAAATGGGTCAACAGGCATATTCCCTAATGAAAATATTAGGGAAATGCAAATCAAAACAGTGAAACACCACTTCTCACCCAATGGTTATAATCAACATGACAAACATTAAGCTAGAAATGGGAACCCTTGTCCATCATTGGTGAAGACGTAAACTAGTGAACAAGCTTTGAAAAACTGTTTGGCATTTACTCATGATGTTAACCACAGAGTTACCGAATCACTCATTTCACTCCCAGGAATATACCCAGGAGAATACATCCACACAAAAACTTGTACATAAATATTCATAGCAGCATTATCCATAATAGTAAAAAAGAAAAAGCGATGCGATGTCTATATGATCAATACATAACTGAAATGTGATATTATCCACATAATGAAATATTATTTGGCATTAAAAATGAATTAAATATTGACACATGCTACAACATGTTCATCTAGGATGAACCTAGATAATATACAAAGTAAAGGAAGCTAGTCACAAAAGACCATATATTATATGATTCCATTTATGTGAAATTCTGTAATAGACAAATACAGTATATAGGTTCATCATTTCCTAGAGTTGGAGGAGTGAGTAGAATGGAAAATAATTGCTAATGGGTACAGACATTGTTTAGGGTACAGGTTTTCTTCTTTAAAAAATATTTTAAAATGGATATTGTGATGATGGTTTCACAACCTAGGGTATACTAAAATCATTGAATTGTACACTTTAAATGGGCAGTGAATGTTACGGTATGTGAATTTTATGTTAATAAAACTCTAAAAATCAATTACAGATGGATTATGGATTTTCAATGCACACGAATATATATATATATATATATATATGTATATATATATATATATATATCTTCTAAAAGCTGACATAGGAACTCACAGTAGGTGAATATTTCTTAAACAGGACTCAAAAAAGAATGCACAGATTTGCTACAATTCTATAGTAATTAAGGCAGCAGGGTATTCATGCTGGAATAGACAATATAAGAAACTAAATAGAGATCCCAGAAAAAGACCTCCATAGAGAACTGAGATGGAATTACAAATCTGTGTACTTTTCCTGGGTAGGGTAGATGAGTCATTTAGTGGCACTAAAAAAGTCAGTTATTATCTTGGAACAATACCATATACAAAAAAGAAAAACATAAAAAGAGTTTAAAGACAAATGTGAGAAGCAAAAATGTAAAACTTTCAGAATAAAATATATAAAATATTATATATAATATATAAAATTATATTAAATATGTAATATTTAATAACATTAAAATAAAATGTTAATGTTTTAGTAGGAAAGTTTTGTTTGATTTTGTGTGAAAAAAAGCTCCTAGGCCCGTAAGAAGGTAAAACTATGATTAGTAAAACCTTTGTACATTAAAAGCTCATAAAAAATGTGATAAAGTAAGCGTTCATTAGAAGATATTTTTCATGACAAATAAATGATTAGTCTCCAGGACATGTAAATAACTCCTCTAAATCAATAAGAAAAGATCAATAATCCAACAGAAACACAGTGATGCTATTAATAGGCATTTAAGAAAAGAAGAAACATTATCGTATTATTTGGAACAGAAGAAGATCGGAAACATATAAAACTTCTCATCAGTCAGAAAGTGAATAATTACCTGTGGTGATACATTTAGTACCATTAGTTGTGTAGTCACACAATGTAATATGACCGATCTGCTCAAAAATCCCTTAAAGAGGAGCTAGTGAACTTTCAAAAAAAGCAATATAAAATATATATTTCTTCAGAGTTTGAAAACCTGAAAAACAGTCCTCAATATCGTCAAAGGAGATGATAGATAGATAGATAGATAGATAGATGCATGATAGATAATCCTATGCGTGGTAAAAGTACAAAAATATTCATAAGTAAGCTTAATTACCAAAATCAGAAGAATGGTTATAGTGAGAAAAATTGAGGAAAAGGATCAGGGGGTACTACATAGGAGTCTTCAATTTTTGTCTTTCATAATTATTTGGAAACAGATACGGCAAGCAATTCAGATCCAGTAAAGCTCTGTGTTGGATATAGCTTGTTACAGCTAAATATTATCTAATAATACAATTTTCGATATGCCTGAAATATTCTTAATAATCATAATTCAAAAGGCCAGCATTGCTGTTGACTTCTGAAATCAGCAATCTGCAATATATATTTGTTTAGCAGTTAAAATCTTACTTATAAAATTGAACACCTATAAAAAAAAATCTTACTTATAACTTAAGCTTCAGTTCCCTCACCCAACTGATACTATAGTTACTATAATCAAAGATCGTTAAACAATAAAACTTCAATTTCAATCCCAGTTACTAAACTGCATGCCCCCTTCAGTCAACTATACTTGTGCCTACCTTACCATTTTGGGGAAAAAAAAAAAAAATAATGAAATACTGTAAAATAAATTATCAGAAGTTCCTTATTCTTCGAGAAGGAATACTACGAGGACTGTTAAAAAGAAAACCCCAGGCCCAAGATGGCTTCACTTTGGTTAAGGTCCCAAGTCAGTAAACCAGGACCTATTACCTAACCTAACTGCTGTTTTACCCCCCAGGAATTAGGCAGTCAAAAGGGGAATTTCCTGGGCAGCCCTAGGCAATTTACTGACAGACCCACTTTACTCCCCTTAGGAGCGTGACCTTGCCTAACACGTATTCTTTGCTAATAATTTCCTTTGGTTTATTCCTTTTCTGGCCTTTCTGTAGCCCTCTGAAGCTCAGAGGGGATATTACCCGATTCATAAATAGATTAATAAAGCCAGTGGAGAGCTTCAGAATGAAGAAAAAAAAAGGTGTTAGAATGTACTGGGTTGAATTTTCGTTATATAACAGGTGGGGGGTGTTGGGGGGCATCGTTAGGAACAAATGATCAGCTCAGAGCTTGTATGCAGAAGAGACGTGAGCACTGTCAAGTCTCGTCAGCAGCCACCTACGACACCTAACACACAAACTCCGCTTGAAATCAGCCTGAAGTCACTCTGCACTTCTGGCAGTGATCAGCTGGAAATTAAGAAAAAAAAAAAAAAAAGCAAGAACCACTTAAGAATTCACTGAAAGTCTGAGAATGAAGATTTTTAGAGGAAAAGAAAAAGATCAAATTTCAAATGCAAAACCAAATACCCAAATACCATTGTATTGTAAAGGACTTTGAGGAAATTACCTTTGTAGAGAGTTTGAAAACAACCAGTGACATCAGTGCATTTCTTGTTATCATGAATTCCATATTCTCCCTTACATAGCTGTTTTTTTTTAGTTTTTTTTTTAATTTAGTATTATTTTTTAAGTAACCCCGACACCCAACATGGGGCTCGAACTCACAAGCCCAAGATCAAGAGTTGTAGGCTGTTCTGACTGAGCCAGCCCGTCCCTCCACCCCGTACAGAGCTCTTAAAACAAAATTCTTTAAAAAGGTGGTCATAATAAAGGGGCAATGGGTGATTTCCAACATGAGTTTAGGAAAGTGATTTAAAATATTAGTAATCTCAGGGATCCCTGGGTGGTGCAGCGGTTTGGCGCCTGCCTTTGGCCCAGGGCACGATCCTGGAGACCCGGAATCGAATCCCACGTCGGGCTCCCGGTGCATGGAGCCTGCTTCTCCCTCTGCTTCTCCCTCTGCCTGTGTCTCTGCCTCTTTCTCTCTCTCTCTCTCTCTCTCTCTCTCTGTGACTATCATAAAAAAAAAAATTTAAAAAAAATAAAAAATAAAATAAAATATTGGTAATCTCAGAAACCCAATGGAAATAGTCTTTAAAAATGCGGAACTATTTTATTAGAAGCAATCCTTCCCAAGAAAACAAGCAAACATTACACAAAGCAAAACCTTAAAAAGCATCAAAGAATTCACAAGATAGTGAGGAATTGCTAGGTCAAGTTCAGAACAGAGTAGAAATCAAGAATGGAGAGAGGGGAGCACTTAGGTCACTAGGCTTTTGCATTAGCACTTTTCTGTGTGTGGTTGCTGGGGGCACAAAGGTGAATAAACCAATCAGCCTAGTTTGTCCAAGGTATTTTTAGGACACGTCAGTAGTAAATGTACCTGAAACATTAACATATTCCTCCTTTTGGCTCTGGATTCGTAACCGATGAAAAGTACAACAGATGCCTAAAAAGGATGGGAAGCTCGACACAGAGAAGTCCAATCACACCAGTGCAGGTTGAAGTCACCTGCAGTTTTGCAAATGCAAAGTAAAAATGTCAAGTCAAAATACAGAAAAGGGTAAAAAATATCCCTGAACCACGGGAGTGGCCCAGAACATCACCCTGGCCAAAGGCTACTGTTTCGCTTGAATTTTTAACTTGGAACGAAGGGCACTCTCTGAGGAGGGTATCAAATTTGTTGGCGCTGAATAAATGGGTAGTATCATCGTTAGTGTCCTGGGCCATATGAGGAAATTAGGAAAATTCACATAATGCTCCAAAGGAAACTATTCTCTGTTATCTGGTGTTTATCATTAATTATATATGCTAGGAAGGCAGAGGATAAAACCTCCCGCAACCTTCACACCAGGGTGGATTCGATCTGATGAGCAGTGTACTGGCTCCTGCAGAAGAGATGAGACTTGTGTTCCTCACATTTGCAGAAAATTATTTTTCATGACCCAGCAGTCCACCGTTTCTCCCTAAAAGCTCCACCACTAAGACGAGAATCTCTGGAGACCCAGCAAGCCGAAGGCAGATCATCAAACAACTAATTTTGCTAACATCAGAAAGCGGACGACCTTATCGCGTTGGCCACAATCTACTGAGCAAAAATAAATCAGGTCATGTTGGAAACTTTGGAAAGCTGGCACTGAAAATATATCCTAGAATATGAATGCCTATTTTGCCATGAGCTTAGTTCTTTCCAGTTCCAGGGCTACTCCTGCTGCTTATACCTTAGATATCTGTAAAGACATAGAAAGGTGAACTCTCTCAGGTGCCCAGGAGTGTCATTTAAGATTATGGTCCTGGCTATTTGTACCTGTGCGGGCTTCTCCAGCGTTGGCAGGGTAGTGTCCTAAGCTGTAGAAGGGCCGCTCAAGACAAAACCAGTGGTTTTTAACCTTTGGTAATACGGAGTATCCCGAGAAAAAAACCACATAGGTACATATTTTTACGACTATGCATATAATCTCAGAGAGTTCACAGACGCCCTGGGCTCCTGGGTCAGCTCCTGGTCAGTAGGGCTCCTGGGTCAGTAGGGCTCCCTGGACACCAGGCTAAGAACTTCTGGATCAGGCCTTCTCAAAATCGTCCTAGGCACGATGTCTAGGGACACCTGCCTCTATCACCTAAGCTCCCTTGGTAGGCCCTGACCGAAAGGAAGCTGAATCTCTTAAAGCAGAGCCTCCAAGCACTCCGGAAACCCTCTAGCTAAACTAACAGGGCAGTCAGCTGAATTTATTTAAAATTGGACATTAGTGAAGGTAGGCAGCATTTCCTTTTCCTCTACTAATCTTTCCTTTTCAGATACTATGAAAACAACGGACGTACAACCATGGCTCATATTTGAAACTGAGGTAAGTGTAGACATTCATATTTCCTCAATTTCGCAAAGACAGCAGGATTTGTAGTTGGAGGATGGGAGATGAAGGCCCAACTTCTGCTTCTTATCGTGTCACTGTGCCCAAAAACTTAATTAAGGTTTCAGCATCCGTATTTATAAAATGGTGATAAAAAAGGCCTATTTATTTCCTCTGAAAACTGTGAGGATGTGTAAAATAGCTAGCAAGAGTACCAGACTTCTTAGGTTCTCGATGAAGGAGAACTGTCATCTGAGAAGTGATTAGACAAGATACAACATGGCATTGTTTTTTCAAAGTTTAATCATATATCTCTATTTTTGACCATAGCCACAGACCACTTTTTAATATTTTTTTCTTTAGGTTGCATTCTTTCTTAAAAAAAAAAAATAACCTTGGGATCCCCGGGTGGTGCAGCGGTTTAGCGCCTGCCTTTGGCCCAGGGCGCAATCCTGGAGACCCGGGATCGAATCCCACGTCGGGCTCCTGGTGCATGGAGCCTGCTTCTCCCTCTGCCTGTGTCTCTGCCTCTCTCTCTCTCTCTCTCTCTGTGTGTGTGACTATCATAAATAAATAAAAATTTTAAAAAATAGCCTTTGCCATAAATATTAGCCTAAAAAATTACACGTTTAGGGCGCTTTATGTTTTTTTCCCCCCCTGCACACACATTACAATAAAGTCCTATCTATTAAAAATGTTTAAGTTACTGTGGTGCAGTTTGAAAATGATCTTGAAAACCATGCTTTGGCAAACATGTAAGCTGTAACAAGCCACTAATGCTTTGCATAAATTAAACCCAGTCTGGGTTTATTATCTTCGTTGGCAAAGAGCAAGACTTGAGATAAGGTGGTTGGAGTTTTGATGGTGGAAAGGGAAAAAGGAAATACCCCGAGGAGGCCACGTGGCAGGGCCTTGTGCATCTGAACTTCAGCCGGGGATTTAGAGTCCGTGAGGGCCGAGAGCATGGAGTAGGAAGACAGGAGGCCAGGACAGACCTGCGTGGATTGTAAAGACCGACGTTACCGATCTCAGGTCCAGAGCTGGGCCAGCTTGTGTCCTTCCTACCACCTAAGAGCGGCATCCCTATTCAATGGCTGCAGTGTTCTAAAGCTGGCAAAAGGTAATAGTTTGTCACTTAAAAAATAGAAATGAGAACATAAGGCAGGAGTGGTCAGGACATTAGTGTGGAAGGCAGAAAAATTGGCGGTCTGCTCTTGATTTACCGATGCAAATGTTTTATAACGCACCCCTGTTCAGAAGCTAAACACAGGATTGTAACTCCCCGAAGGACCCGGAAAGCCATGAAAACACAGTTTATCTTTTATCCAATATTGCCTAGAACTGCCCACAGGGTCCTTCTCCAGCATGTTGCTATATAGACAATGAACAAATACGTCAATAAGCAAGGATGGAAACAAATGATCCTTCATGAAGGATGGATCATTAAAATTGAAGAGGCGCCACCTCCATCAACTTGCAAAGCGCCTGCCCGCGCGCACGTACCTGCTATACTTAGCAACTACTTTAAGCTACATGCAATAGAAACAAAGAGGCATCTGTCATTCAACAAATCTCTTTTTAGCTCCAGTTTGATCCCAAACACTTGTTCAAGTGCCTGGATGGAGAAGTGAACAGCAATCAGAGGAATGGAATGAGTATTACAGTGAAGCCCTGTAGACTCCGGTTTGAACAAAAGAAGTTTATTAACCACCTGTACATGATGCAAATTGTACCTTTCTTTTTCTTTTTTTATTTTTTTTTTAACCTTTGTTATTTCTTCCATCATATGGAGGCAGACAAATCTGGATTTGAATTTCGGCTCTGCCTCTTAACTAGCTACGTGGACCTGGATTTTACTAACCTTTGTGTTCACGGATTACCTCATTCAGGAAGTGGGAGAAAAATATTCCCTTCATTACAGAATTAGGTATGCTCTAACAAGTATGAATTTAGTGCTCTTCTGTCCTGGTTACTATTTTAGGCATGTGCAAAAACCGTGGACACCTCGGACACACCCTACTGTCCAACCACGTGGATCAGCCAGGGGGTTTATCCAGGAGTGGTTAGTGGGCAGTTGACGCAGGGAACTTACTGCTGTAATTCCTAAATGATGAAACTCTGAATGGGTGTCAGGATGAGGAATGCATGTGTATAAAAAAACAAGTGGTTTAATAAAACAAGTGGCGGGTATTAAACGACCGATTTTGTGGCTATCTGGCAAAATAATAAGTATTTTCAATTACATTTTTAGGAAGCTAACTGTGGCTGCAGGGGTTCAATGCAGGACGTCATGGTGCCAGCCGGGGCTAACCAAAGGTAGCTTTTCTGAACAGCTAGGTTCTCCTAAACAGGTAACATATTACAGGTAAAATGACTCTGTGCCTGCAAAAAGAAAAAGCTAAAAACTAATTAACTATATAAATGGAGAGAAAAAAAAATCCAGATCATATGGTGTCATCACCATTTGGGCAAAAGCATCTGTGAACACTCCCAGTAGACGCGACACAGAAGAGCTGAGGCAGAGCTAGAGGTACACACCCCCCAGCTCCCCCATTCATTAATAAAATACCGCTTCTTAGTCTCATTCTAATGCTTAAGGAGAACCCAATTTTATCAAACACCATTTTAATTCTAGATATCCGAGCTATCCCTACGTCATGACCCATAATCAACATATATTTATTTGCTCATCCAAACTGGGATGAGGAATAGCAAACAGAGGAGCCTTTGTTCTTTCAATGATTGATTTAAAGATGACATTGTTTGGGTTTAGAATTTACAAACAGTCTAAAAAGACATTAAGCCGTACTTGGGAAAAAAAAAATTAAATATCCTTAGTGTAACTTACCCCTTAGACAATGTATAGGTAGTTAAATGCTTTGGCTTTGAATTTTTATATTTTTGCTTGTTTTTAGGAAAACTTCAGAAAATGATAAGCTTTAGAGCAGGGCTGCTCTATGTCTAGTGCTGCTTCATAGAAGTGGGAAGTGGAAATGGAGGTGGGGCTACAGGTGAAGGGTAGGTTAAAATTCACCTGCTGAAGAAAGAACAAGGACAGTGATGTGTCCTTATTGCCTGGCCTTCTCAGGGACTCCTGGCAATGATGCCCCCTGCTGCTCTGCCTCTACTCTCTGAATTACCCGTCTTTACATTGAGACCTTTCTTTGTTGCAGAGCCAGCCCGCACCTGCTCACAGGAGCCGATTTTGAAATCTTCGGGAATTTTGAGAACTAGCACACTGGTATCTGACATAGACCAAGGTGGGACTCAGCAAATGCTTTTTTGAAACAACCCTTGACCACCATTGCTTATTTGGCTTAATGCCTAAAGACACAGAACGCGTCTTTGTTGTCCACAGCCGTCTATGCGGTGCTTAGTCTAGGATCTGCTCTACGGTGAGTGAATGCAAGCCAGGTAAATCAGACAGGAGCGTCAGCATACACATGCCATGCTGCATTTCAAAACCTATGTATGACCCTGAAAATTATAACCATTCAGCCTCGAGAAAAATCTCCAACTGGGTAGTGTCTCTATCATTTCCACAATTCCCTTTCGATAAGGAGGAGAGGTACGGGAATAAATTGTGCCTATGAGGGGAGACTGAGTAAAACATGAATTTCCAAACAGTCTCTGGGAACTCGGTCCACTTCAAGGCAGGGCCCCTCCCAGCTGAGGGACAGGGCTGCTCGCAGCACACGGGGTTAAACAGGATAAGTAACCTGCTTTCTGAGCAGGGTTTCGGTGAGCTGTAGTTTTGAAGTTGCTGTTCAGCCTCCTGCTATTCAGAACTGCCATGGTGTAGGAATCAAGAATGCAATGGTGTTCAGGCTAAAAGATTATTGTGACTCATATCTTGGAGATTTTGGGAGCCCAATAGTCATAGATCACCAGGGAGCCCTTGTGAATCGGGTCGGGGTCTGCAGGGCACAGTAACCACATTAGGTAACAGTGAATGAGGCACACACGACAGTAGAGGGGACTCCTAATCACAGTGCTCAAGAGCAGTGTTAGCTCAGGCCCCTCTCCCCAGTCAGAGCCTCCCCTCTTGCCTGCCTGTTCTGACCTGGGGCCACTTAAAGATCCTGTCAAACAAAGGTGACAAATTCCAGGTCCATGTTCGACAAGAGTAGGAGTTTCTCTACTCTTGTCCTGCCCCAGGACCTCTGTTCTTTTTACAGATGGTTGCCTTAAGCCCATTAATAAAAATATATACATAAATAAAAAATAAAAATTAAAAACAAAACAAAACAAAACAAAACCTTTAGCGCAATGTGAAAAATGTCAGTCGCATCTGCTAAACTCTAAGATCTCATGTGAGGATAAGAAATTCCTTGAGGCCATCTCCTTGTTCCCAAAGGAAGAACTGCTTACCTAAGAATTCACATGTATAAACACAAACACATCTTGAAATGCTTGGCATTTGAAATGCTCTGCCAAACATTTGCAGTTTTTGGAAATATTGCTTTCCAATGCAGAGGCACCGTACAGGAAAGCATAAACACAGTTATAGATAATGGCAGTCCCGAGACTTCGATTTAGCAACCCTAAAAGCATTCTCTTTTAACCATTTAATCCCTCTTTGGCTTTTTTAAAAATAAATTTTTCTAAAAAGTATTGGCTTTATTGATGTACACATTTTTAATTTAAAAGACGTTATATATATAATGTATATATTAATAAAAATATATATATTACATAACATATTCTAGCCAATATAATGGAATACATACAAATGAAACCAATTAAATGCAGAGATGAATTTTCCTTATATACAGCTATGAAAACAGCTGAAGTCAGATAAGTTCTGAGTAGGATGTTCTCTTACGCATGCTTATAAAACTTACTTCTAAAACAGAAAATGAAAGGTAAAAGACCAGATTTATAAGTCTCTACAAACTGAATCCCAGGTAACAAGCATAATCCCCAGAAGTTCTCATGATCCATGATGTGCTTAGCAGGAGGAGAAAACCGAACCCATTTCAATCCTTTATATGTGTATTTTGATCTTTTTAATATATTTCTTAGGTTGTGTTTGCCTTTTAAAAGCTTCTCAGAGCAAAGACAGATTCCTGTTTCCTTTATGGGATTTTTTTCCCCCTCTTTGCCTTCTCGACTTCACATACCCCCCCTTTTCTCAGGGGCCTTATTTCATTTTCTACCTTCCATTTCTACCAAATACTTAAAGACAAATCTTACTGATTGTGCCATGGGCCCACTTGCGGACTAGTGGCTGAGGCCGGCTGTGTCCTATTGCACTGTTAAACAGCCGAACAGTGTTAAATAGCTGAACACTATTCACTTTTATGGTTAGATCATTATTTATTTACCTTCAACCGAAAGAGATTTAGGCTTGTTTTGCTAAGTTATCTTTCGCTATGATTCATAATGATGTAATGAATATCCTTGTTCCCATATCTCTGGTAATATCTCTAATTGTTTTATTAATACAAATTCCTAGAAGTAAAATCACTCAAAAATTTTTATCTGAAGACAAGCTTGATTTCCTCTTCTCCATAAACTTCATCTTAACTCTTGAAAGCTACTAATAATTCCATGCCACCTAAAGTCCTAATATTCTCTTTCACATTCACTCATTTGACAAGTTTATCGTGAGTTCCTGTTATGAGTCAGGCTCTGGGCAAGGTGTAATGTAATTACAAAGAGAAATAATCCATGATCCTCATCCTTCAAGAGAGAGTAATTTAGTCAGGTAGAGAGATGGCAGGAACAAATAATTGCATTTCGGTGTGATTTGTGCTCTATGAGGGGTGAGTACAAGTGCCACGAAAGCAAACATAAAGGGACTATCCAGACAAAGAGAACACATCTTCATTCAGAAGGGTTATGTTCTCTTCAACAAATGTTGCTGGAACAACAAAATGTCCAAATGCAAAAAAAAAAAAAAAAGAAAAAAAAAGAAGAAGTAGAAGAAGCAGCTGCTACCAGACATAGATTTACTCTCTTCACAAAAACAATTCAAAATGGATCACAGATCTAAAAGTAGCACATAAAACTATAAAACTCCTAGAAGGCAACACAGGAGAAACCTTAGATGACCTTGAATATGGTGATACCTTTTCAGATAGAACACCAAAGACACGATCCATGAAAGAAATAATTCATAAGCAGAACTTCATTAAATTTCTGCATTTCTGCTCTGGGAAGTACAGTATCAAGAGAAGGAAGGAAGAGACAAGCCACAGACTGGGAGAAAGTATCCTCAAATGAGACATCTGATAAAGGACGTATCCAAAAAAAAACAAGGAGCTCTTAAAACTCAACAATAAAGAAAAAGCAATTAAAAAACGGTCTGTGATCACTTAACATTCACCTCACCGAGGAAGAAACAAAAATGACAACTACACATATGAAAGGACGCTCCACATCATATGTCAGCAGGGAAATGAAAGTTCAAACAACGAGTTACCACTACACATCTATTAGAATGGCCCAAATCCAACCACTGAAAATAGAACACGCTGGCAAGGAGGTGGAGCCACAGGACCTCTCATTCATTGTTGGTGGGAACGCCAAGTAGTACAGCCACTTTGGAAGGCAGTTTGAGGGTTTCATACAAAACTAAACATACTCTTTGTGATCCAGAAATTGAACTCCTTAGTTCAATTCCACACCCAAAGGAGTGGAAAACCTATGTCCACACAAAAATCTGCTATGGATGTTGAGAGCAGTTTTATTCATAATTGCCAAAACTTGGAGGCAACCAAGATGTCCTTCAGTAGGCGAATGGGTTACTAAACTCCGGTACATCCACGCAATGGGATATCATCCTGCACTAAAAATCATTGAGTGATAAAGACATGAAAGGACACAGAGGATCCTTAAACGCATTCTACTAAATGAAAGAAGCCAATCCTAAAAGGTGACAGACCGTATAATTCCAACTATACGACGTTCTGGAAGAGACAAAGCCATGGAAACAATAAAAACACGAATAAAAGGATCAGTGGTTGCTGTAGAGGTTGAGAGAAGGGCTTGGAAGTAGGGAGGGATGAAAAGGAAGAACAAAAACAATTTTTAGGGCAGTGAAAATTCTCTGTGTGATATTACTATGATGGCTTTATGTCATTGAACATTTGTCCACACCTACAGAATGTACACACCAAGACTGAACTGTTAAGGTAAACTGTGGACTGAGGGTGATCATGATGTGTCGATGTAGGTTCATCTTTGGTAAAAAAAAAAAATGTACATTTTGGTAAGTGTTGACAATGGGAGAGGCGATGCAGGTGGGGGGTGTTGGGGGGTACAGGAAATCTCTGTACCTTCTGCTCAATTCTATTGTAAACCAAAAACTGCTCCTTAAAAAAGTCTTTAAAAAATAATATGTTATTTGATTCCTGAAAAATGAATAGAAAGAGGTGAAGAAAATTTGACGTGCAAAGGCAAGGGGCATGGACAAAGAAGAGTATATTCAAGATTTATTAGGATGTTGGCTGTGACAGGAGCAACTGGTACCTTGAAAGGCTGTCAAATAGCATAAAGGATAATTCTTATTTTAACATTTGAGACCCATTGCTCTTATGTCCCTATTCATATCCTTCTCAATAAACTGCAAACTTTTTGAGGACAAGAACTATATTTCATTCATTTTGTATCCACTATACTTTGCATCCTGTCTGGAACGTGTCTATGTGCATGCACGTGCACACACACACATCACAAATGACTTAATTAATTATTCAAATCATGACTGTCTTCTCAAAGTCATAGTTTTTTCTTTCTCATTACATATTAAAAATTTCATGATAATGGGCATCTTTTCATATTGCATAAAAAATAAATGGAATAAAAATTACCTTATAATCTTACTATTATTACTGGTCTCTCTCTCTCTCTCTCTCTCTCTCTCACACACACACACACACACACACTATTATAATTTTGCTTCAAAGCTGCTTTCTTCTTTTTATTTCCTCGATATGTTTCCATGTCATTATAATCAACCTCAAGATGGTTTTTTAAATAACTGTCACCGCTGTGGTTATATAGATAAGTGGTTTCCACATTTTGATAATAGAAACTGATGCATCCACCTCACCTGCGACCACTCCTGGCTAAAGCCTAGTCCTCTTCCAGGTGGAGTGGTGACACATCATCCCCATTTCCACCATTGTTCCCCCTCCCTCATGTACACAGTGATTTCATGAAAACAGAAATCTGTTCAAAACCCTTAAAAGTTAGAATAAAATGCAAACTTCCCATCATAAGCTCTTACAACATTGCGCTTGCTTACCTCTCTCTCTCCTCTCATTTCGGCCATCCTGGTGTTCAGTCTCTGTGTTCCTGCCACACAGGCCACATATCAGTTTCTCAAACACACCAAGCTCTTTCCCACCCCAAGGCCCTCATCGAGGGCACTCTGCCTGCAATGCCTCTTTCTCCCACTCTTCCCTCCTCAGCTGACTTCTCGTCTTTCATTTCTTGCCTTTAATCTCTTCTGAGAGATTGCCCCAAGTAGCTCCCCTTCCACTACTCAGGACCCACTCAATGACAACCTGTAAACAGATATTTATGTGTTGGTTTATTTATTTATTTTCTGTCTCCTCCACTAGACTGCAAGCTTTGCGAGGGTAGAGACTTTGCCTGTTTTATTCATGAATGCCTATCCTGCCTTAGTAGAGAGTCTGGCACACATAGGCTCCCCAGATACAGAGCCCACTGGAGATACTAGGAGAAAATTTAAAGCAGTCATTCTCAAATATAGTGCCAGCACCAGGAGCCTCAATCCTCTGAGAACTTGTTAGAAATGCAAATTATCAGGCTTCAAGGGGAATTACTGTTATCAGAAGCTCTGGGGGTAGGGGCTGGTCATCCTTTTCTCTTTTCTTTTCTTTCTTTTTTTTTTTTTTTCTTTTTACAAGCCATACAATTGATTCTGCTATTCCCAGTCTGACAACAACTGCTGTAAGGTATCTTGTAAGAATAAAAAAATATGCCGACTTTGTTTAGAAGTTGCTGCAGTCAAAATTTCTTAGAATGTGAGGTTTGAACCTTAACATGTCACTAAATGTGGTCATATCATTTTACTGAAGGGAGAAAAAAAAGGTTCCAAAAGAAATTTTTTAATATATTTTAATCTAACAATTAATGATTCTGCTTATAAGTGTGCTTTGTTGAAGATAGTAAAGCATGCAAATTTCTTATAAATACGAAGTATAATTATGCAGCATAAAACTGTTTCCTGAAAAGAGTATTCAAATACAAAGCTACTTTCATACTTATGGCTGAGTATTAATTCAGTTAAATTCAAGTATTGTTATGAAATATCTGCTTTTCTTTCTTCTTTCAAGGTGGTTCAAACAATGAATTGATCTGGATAATTTATCAGACTCTGCCTTTGAGTTGAAATTTTCCCACGGTGATTTTAATTATTTTGTTAAGGGGAATCATTAGGTTTTCACATTTGTTGGAGGGTCCTATAAAATAGAGCTGGCTCATCGAGGAGCACAGTATCGGTGGAGTCACAAAGAAGATGGAAAATTAATCATTAAAGACAGGACTTCAGAATGGATCCCAAACACCTGAGTTACAGGACCTGCATATGTGGATAAAATGTGGCTTTGAAATCATACGGTAAGATGTATAGATCCACTGAAAGAGTCCAAATTATGAAGCAAGTGCAAATATTCTTTTAAAAAGATAAGAAGGATAAGAAGGAATAAAGAGAGGAAAGAAACACAATACTGATTGCATTTCTATAATGTGACAGCAGCACTAAGTGCTGCTCTTTAGACTATCTTCTATAATTCTCTCTCCTCCCATTTCTATTTACTCAAAAATCAGAGGTTTTTTGGTTCAGCTAAAGAAAACCGAAAGCCAAGTCTTTCTAAGTAGAATAGTCTATGATGGAGCATAGACTGTGATTTTCTAGTGGGTTCTCTATGAAATAAACATTTTTTTTTGTTTGTTTTTGTTGTTGTTGTTTTACATATGTGAGCCTTAAATGTCATTTTAGTAATTTACTTCCACTAAGAGAATATAGTTGAGTATACCTTTCCTGCACACTGATTTTTTATATTTTTAAAACTACATAAGGACTCTTTTAAGTACTTACTTTTTACTAAAGGGAACCACATTTATTTCCATATCCATTTCAAGTGATCTAACCATAAATGCAGATTTAGAAATTAAATCATTGATCTCCAAAAGGAAGCAGTTAATATTTTTAAAGAAAGAAATTAAAATGAAGCCTCTTGAATGGAAAAACAATAATAATAATTTTACCACCTTTCAAACAATGAGAAAATAAAGATAGCAGTTTGGAACATCTTGTTCCACAGATTAAATCACAGTGACTTTCATAGTTGTGTCACTTGTCTACTTGAACATTTCATGCTGCGAGCTATGCTTCTTTAAATTCAGATTTTTTCCTCAGATTTTCTATTTTGACTGAAATTATTTACTAAAATATCTAGTACAAAAATAATTTCTTAAGCACATTTTAAAAATGCATTTTTACAAATAATTGAATTTTATATATTCTTGAATCAAGAATTAATTTTACAGTAGAATTTGTATTTCAATGAAACCAATAATCAAATGCATATAAATAGTCAAAACTTCAGGGAGGTGCCATTTGTTTTACATGCAAGATAAACACAGATGCTCAAAATATAACCTTTTAGATCGTATATTTCTTATTTTTAAAAAAGCATTTCTAATATTTTGAAATAAGAGATAACACTCAACATCCTCAATTCTGAAACCAGTATCACTTATTCTTCATTGGCTTCTCTACCTATTTTTAAGGAAACAGAAAAGTAATAAAGAATTCCTAGATTGATGTATACTTTTAAACATACCACAGTCAGAATTCTGGGTTCAGCTGCATTTGGAATCCTTCATTGCTGACAACAGAATTGCAAATGACAATCTTCTTTAAAGCACTCTTCAGCATGACAACAGAAAGTTCTCCTTTCCACTGCCTCCTTTTTTTTTTTTTTCCATTAGCTAGAGTGTTACATATTGAATGCTGCACGAAGCATTTGACTGGAGGGTTTTTAGACTCTTTAAATGCCTGAGTCTGAATAATGATTAAAAAAAAAAAAAAGACAACTCATGTTTTTATAAGAATTTCTCACTGTTTTTTTTTTTTTTTTTTTCTTAATTTAAGAGGGTTGGCTAGGGGGTGGGGTTTGAGGGATGCCTTTCTGTGTCATTGGTTAATAGTTTCTATGCGTGATTCACCTAAGTGACATTTAGTCATATAATGTCAGTGACATTTTGATAATTTTACCGTCAATTTTTAATAATCTATTGTACATTCTTTTATGGAATTTGAATGAGTTGAGCAGATTAGCATAAAGGGTGGGAGGTATGTTTCAGTCTGAATAATAGTGGTCTGGCAAAGGAAACTTAACCTTTTTACTGGTGAATGTTTTTGATAGCTGAGTGGAGTTCACTAGGATTTCCCTTCCCCCCCACCCCCCCAGCTTTTCAAGGAAATTGCCTCATTTTCTTGTTCATGGTGGAAAAATACAATAGAAACCTTTGTGGTTTCTGAAAAATCCTGCATCCATTAAACTTGACATTGCATCATAGTGGCCCTGGGCTGCATATAACAAAGTGACTGTAATCTGCAAGCAATAGAAGTAACTGTTTTCTAAAAATAAATAAATAAATAGATTTGAACATTTTTGTCCCCCCTGTGGTTAACATTCACATGATGAGATGCAACCGAGGATTATATTTATTTCTGTCAAGAAAGCCTCCACAGGACAGCTTGTAACTGGGATTGGCGAGACCCTGAACTAAGAAACGGCCACTTACTGGATATGGCCTTGAATTAATCAATATGCTTAAAAATTGATCTCCTAGTGAGCCACAAAATAGGAAATTTTAACTTCGCACAATAGTTTGAATCCTTTAAACAGCAAAAGGTAGATTATTGTAATCTCTGAGTTTAAATTGTCCGTGGCATCGAAGAATCAATCAAAAAATGACTGAGACTCTGATCCCGAGTCTTCATTTGTAAAGAAGTTAATCTGCCCAACTCATTCCAACAGCATAAGAATGTGCAATAGATCATTAAAAATTGATAAGGTTAAAAAGTTAAATACGACAGGCTTTATTTTTGTTGATGCTTTATTTTAAGAAGAGTGACAGCTGCTCAAAATATTCATATTCTGACGGGCTCCTTTGGTGAGATTAAGACGTCTGCGTGTCGGTGTGAATGGAGTAAAAGGACATGGCAAGACGAAGGGCTAGAAACAGCACAAAAGGGATGAGTATTTTATAGTTTATCAGGATCTGAGCGCAGGAGTCTCAGTTTTATTGTATTTTTCTTAAGCATAAAACATTGAGGAAAGCACAAAATTCATGGTCTCTACTGCATATGATCATTCATCCCTTAGTGACATGAACCCGTTCTCCAACTATCTAATACACTCGTCTCGTGGCTTCTCTAGTCCCTTGTGCATACCTGCATCCTGTGCAACACAGCCCAGGGTTTACACTATGCTGGATTCTGTACCATTCCTGCCTACTGCTTCTGCTTCCCCAACCATATATTTTTTTAATTTTTTTTTATTTATTTATGATAGTCACACACAGAGAGAGAGAGAGAGGCAGAGACATAGGCAGAGGGAGAAGCACGCTCCATGCACTGGGAGCCCGACGTGGGATTCGATCCCGGGTCTCCAGGATCACGCCCTGGGCCAAAGGCAGGCGCCAAACCGCTGCGCCACCCAGGGATCCCCTCCCCAACCATATATTAACAGGGAAGTCACTTGGTCATTCTGAGCCTCCATTTCCACACCTACGAGATCGAAATAAAAACAGATTCTACTTTTTTAGAGTTATTGTGAGGCTAAAGCAATATAGGTCATCAACAAAATCCCTGAAAAGTCCTTAATAAATATTAGCCATTGTAGTTATTTAATATTAACATTATTATTAATGTCCCAACTCCCAATCCTGTGTTCCTTCTGCTACACATATAACCTGGCAGGCCCGGGGAGGGAATATTAATGAGGTAAATTTGACTTTAAATGCGTTCAAATAACATTAGTTTTGATGTGGCTTCTCTTCCTATCTTCACGTCTAAGCAGAGAACTGGTTTGCTGTGAGTCTATCACAGAGTAAACGGATAAATATCAAGTAGAACGATGATCTGAACCAATTAACTGGTATGCTGACACACTAATTTATTGAGTTTATTTTCACATCCCATAAACATATGCACAAAGTCTGCAGACAAGTTCTAAGTACTCCAAGGAGGCTTAGGCAATAGATCTCCCAACATGAGGTCCTAAGCTATCATGGAGAAAACTAGTAAGTTGATGATTCAGGAAGCCTCCTCTATGTCTAATTACCTGACCATTGGTGTCAGGAGAGAGAAAACATCTGTGCATCTTGTTTGTTTGCTTGTATAGGCTGTGAAATAAGACTTCCTAAGTAGGCATAATTTTTCCTAGATAGCTTCGAAAGAACTAAAGACATTAACCTCGTCAGATTCATCCCTCACCTAAATCCACTCTCATAATTAAAATATCTCCATGCCCTGATTTCCTAACCTCTGTTCCATTGTTCCAGACATAGCTATGTTGAACTGTTATTTTTGTCCCAATTGACAAGAGGAGTTCCATTCTATATGATAGATGCACTTGAAAATATTGCCTCACAAAAAATAAAAAAAGAAAAAAAGAAAATATTGCCTCCACTGATTAGTCTGTAACCCCACGGAATAGACACCTTCTCCCTTGTGGCTACTTTTGCTGACTTTTAGTAATATTAAGTTGAAACCAACTCCTTGCTTCTTTACTTGGTTATTTGTTCATATAAAAGTAAGTTATAAACAGGCGAATCCACTCCTGGGATGTTGTGAGTTAGCCACACAGTTAGTAAAAGGCAGAGGGGCACCTGGGTGGCTCATTTGGTTGGGCAGCCTCTTGATTTCATCCCAGGGCTCAGGTCATGATCTCAGGGTCATGGAATCAAGCCCTTATCAGGTTTTGTGCTCAGGGGGCGGTTGTCTTCAAGATTTTCTCTCTCTGCCCCCTCCCTTTGCTTGCCCACTCCTTTTCTATAAAATAAATAAATACATTTTTTTTTAAAGCAGAGATGCCTACTTCAGAGCAATGTTTCAAGGTTTTATAAAGGTGTGATTAATATGTGAGTATTAATTATTGCACTGGAGTCAGAAAGGCATAGGGTTCCAGGATCAGAGAGACATGCTACGATTCAGCTGTGTTCCTGTCTAGCTCAGGGACTGGACAAGAAACCTTAACATTTTTAACCCTTAATCTTTTTCATTAGTCAAATGAGACTAATAGTTACTTTCATTGAGTTATAGGAAGTTATGAGATAATCCATACAAAGTGCTTACCACAGCTTCTGGTGGATCCATACATATTAGGGGGACAGACCGAAATGCTACTTAGGATGGTTATCAGAATACAAAGGTGGAGTCCTGAACTCTTCTTGACTTGCTGGTGTAGCAAATGGAAAAATAGTTTCAGGGAGCAGAACCATCTTACTTTTCAAATCTTGGCTTAGTCATTTATTAGCTGTATAAAATTTTAAAATGAGGATAATATGATAATACTTATGGCTTAAATTTAAGAATACATGGAAATAATGTTTATGACATTTAAATCTACCACCAGTGATAAACACTATAGAATTTGTTGTGTATAATTCTGAGTATTTTCTTAAATCAAGAGTTAGATATTTTTATATAATTGATATCAAACCGTACGTTTTTTAATAACAACCTTCTTAATAATCACACATTGTGACGTTTCCCATTGTACTTACTGAGTTTGGAAGTGTATTTTTCAATTGTTTTATTTGAAGGCATTATTATTTTTAATTTTATCTTTTATTCTCAAATATTTAAGTGTTTAATCTTCCCCAACCCCTCACAAACTACAGTGTGAGAAGCATCCTTAAACATAATTATATGGACAAACATCTAATTATATTCTCTGGATAAATTCTGAGAAGTAGGTTAAAAGGTAAGACTATTTTAATCTTTATTATTAGCCTGTTTTCCAGAAAATGAGGATCAATATACACATCTACCACCAGGCAATGAAAAGTAGCAGTTTACAGTGCCAATACTGTTTCTTTAAAATTCCTTTCTAATTTGTTTCAAAAAAATATTGCTTATATTTGTATTTCTGCAATTGCTAGTACTGCTAATGTTTTATGTGTTAAATGATACCACCTTTAATATTTTCACTTTTGTGTTTATCAATTATATAATTACATCACTGCAAATTAACAATATGAACTATTATTTGGCGTGTATATTTTCTACTATGTCAGTTCATTATTGTATCTTAAGTTTATCCCTTACTCTAATTTTATTGTAACTTTGACACTGATAAATAAATAGTCAAATCTATCAAGTCTTCCATGATCAATTTCATTGTTGGTTTCAAAAGACCATTTAGAAAGGTCGTTTTACTGTTCTGTGATTAGAAAAAAAAATGCTTATTTTATATTTACATATTCATGTTGAGTTTATTAATTATTTTGGCTCTTCAATAATTCATTTTGGTGTAAGATGTACAGCAGACATCTAAAAATAGTTTAACCCCTTAATGACCTATTATTGTGAGAACATTTGCACATTTTTTTGAAAGACCAATAATTTCATTGCTGATGTGAAATGCCACCTTTATCATGACACACCACACACACAGACATACACACACACATCACATATAGGTTTAAGTAATCTACAGGTCATGTGGAAGGCCTCTAGAAAATCTTATATTAAATCTTCTGTAAAATCTATGCTAGCAACCAGCTTGTGTTGCACAAATACCAACTCTTACCAGAGAAGGCTTCTGAAGGTTAAGGGGAGTACTTAAATGGCACAAGGAAAGGAGATGCCTCAGATGGTTGAAGGGAGAATAATGCTTTTTAGGGAGGATAATGCTGGAAAAGAAGTCTTATACTAGGCAAAAAAATAAATTAATTAATTAATTAAAACACTGGCCAAAAAGATAAACAAACCAAGCAAGATAACTTGCTGTGTGTTCCATAATATGTATGAAAATTAAATATTTAGAGTACCATTTCCCACAATGGTATTGTTAATAAAAATATTACTTTAGGTCCTAAAGTAATGTAATATTAGGGTTTTCCTTAGAAACTGACTATCCCAATAATTGCAAATAATAAGCATTTTCGTTCATATATAATCTTCAGTCATTATGTTATAGTTTAAGTCATCATTATCTCACAATTGCTAGTAAAAAAAAAAATATGTAAGTTCAGAATACTAACAATCCCTGAGCATTATTTGGAGGCAAAGAGCCACCGAGGCTCATGAAATAGTTGCCAATGTCCGTGTGAAAGGCACGTATCGTAGGGGACTGCAGAGGCCACTTTCCTCTCACCTCCTCTCACATATGATGTGTCTCCAGCCTTCATAGAAAATAGAAAATTATTCCTGTTACCAGTTAAGTTAAAGACGGACACCATCTGCCAATGCCAGTTGACACAATCAAATTGAATGGCTTTGAAATCTAAATTTAATGAACTGCTAAAATATTCATGTCAAGATTTTCCTGATCCATAACCTTTTTCCTGTCTGATTTGATACCCGGCATCCTTTGAGAGGAGAAGTCACTGTAATTTGGAATATAGATTCAGATTCCCGGACTCATTGTTGCTAACACAATTCTTTTTGGCATCCTGAGGGAGAGTAGCACAGGAAATTCTTCATTAATGTCCACTACAGAGACCATGGGTCCTGCTTCATAGATTTGTTCCTTCTAACCTAAACTAACTGTAGATGTTTCCTATAAATTACTTACATCTAGAGACTTCAGCTAGTGTGTAGGACATGGCTTTTTGACAGATTAGGACTTTGCTTCCGAGGATCATCCAGTTGTGTGTAGGATCTTATCTTCAACTGTAATTCATAACGCTCTTGATATTAATGAGACAGAAAAAGGCAATACTTAATAAAAGTGTTTTAAAAGCAATCCCTATCTATTCTAGAACTTTGCTTGCAGTCAGAGCAGATGTCTCAGCCCACGGGTTTATAAAACTTTATATATATATATATATATATTACAAATTTGCTTCCTGAAATTTCTTATCCATGTAGGCTTTGGTCAAAAAGAGACTTTTTGTCAAAATGTAAAACAAACAAACAAAAAAAGAATTGATTTTAAAAAATAGTTCTTTACCAATTTTAGCGGGTATTTGTGCTTGTTAACTATATACACGTAGTTCAACTAAAGGTGATCTTGGAATTCTACCCTAATTTAATGCTATCACAAAGAAAACAGTTTTGTAAATAGAGTTTTGGGTTTTATTTTTTTAAAGATGTCAGAATGTTTTAGATAGGCTGGCATGATACCATGTTCTTTAGGTTACAACATTTAAAGCATACTTGGGCTCTGTAGAGTGAAATGTATAATATGAGTATGTTTTGGAAAATCAGGTACAATTTTTCAAATCTTCTCAGTAATTGAGGAAGAATTCACTTTATGTTAACAATCAACTGGCCTCAGCCAACATGCTATCCATTCTTCAACATTCATGGCTGCATCCATTACCTCCTGCTGAGAAATCATCAGCAAACAGTTTACTGAGACCATGATTCTGTGGGTAGGTGGGGCCCAGCTGGGTGGTTCTTCTGACCTCAGCTAGACCCTTACAGGGTCTGAGCTTCCTGGTCGATGCCACTGAACTCTGTCACAACTCTGCTTCAGTTGGGCCAACCGTGCTCACTGGGCTCTGATCCACAGGGTTCATCCATACACAGGCTATTTCTGGCTTGCTCACCCGCTAGAGGCAGAGTCCCAAGACAAAGAATGCAAGAGCAAGGCCTCTTCAGTCCAAAGTTCAGTGTTGGCACATGCTCACTTCTGCAGCAATCTCTGGCCAAAGCAAGGCCCAAGGCCATTTTAGTGATTTTATTTTTATAAGATTTTATTTATTTATTCATGAGAGATCCAGAGAGAGAGAGAGGCAGAGACACAGGCAGAGGGAGAAGCAGGCTCCATGTGGGGAGCCCGACATGGGACTCGATCCCGGGTCTCCAGGATCAGGCCCTGGGCTGAAGGCGGCGCTAAACCACTGAGCCACCTGGGCTGCCCCATTCTAGTGATTCAACCTCTTGATGGGAGATGCTGTAAAGTCTCACTGAAAGCAGAGTGGATCTGAGCAAGAAAGATTGTGGCCTATTTTCCATCTACTACAGCACCTCTGAGTTACTTAAATATGGCTCCTACCAAAAAGCCTGAGGCTAGCTAAATCTAGACTTATCCCCTGGGTAGTGTCCTCTCTCATTTCTAGAACCTCTTAGCTTTCTCCATTTATACACATGCATCTTGTACTGCACCCTGCTAGTGCTAGATGGGAGAGCGAAACCCGTCCATGCGTGCCATCTTTTTCTGTTCTACAAGCACCAGGTTCTGCATGTAGTAGCTTCCAAATAAATAAAATAAATGTTTACGACTATTTACTACTACTTTTTATATCACTTCATCATAGTCAACATCGATACTACAAATGTTTTTATTTTCTAAAATATTAAAGACTTTCAGTGTAAATGACATCACAAAAGTTCATGGTTTGTTGTTTTGTTTTAGAGAGAGGGAGGGTGTGTGTGGGGGGGGGAGGGACAGAGCAAAAGGGGGAGAGAGAATCTTTAGCAGGCTCCATGTCCAGTGAGGAGCCCAACATGGGGGTCAATCTCATGACCCTGAGACCATGACCAGAGCTGAAATCAAGGGCCGGCTGCTTAACTGACGGAGCCACCCAAGCGCCCCCAAAAGCTCACGAATGAAGTCAAATATCCTAAAGATGCAACTCATTGTTCCGAAACTTAATTCTTGAACAAACTATACTGTCTTACAAATATACTTAGCTTCCAAAATATCATAAGCAGTGAATACATGATCAAAATTTAAACTTACTACCCTGTCTCAAGATCATTCAGGAAACATTTACACGGTAGTTGACAAATCAAGTGCTCCATCTATTTCTAGATTTGCTTTTTGTTTTTACAGTTGATGAGATCAACAGACTTCCTCATACATTCAAATATAAGATACCACCTTAGAGGATTTGGAGTTACTTCCTATGAACCTAGTTTATAGCTGATGCCAAATTTTGTTGGAAAGCTCCATTTGTTTTTCTAGGATCCAATACTTATCATTACTCACAATATAGTTTACATTAGCAGTCACCTTCTCCTGGGAGTTTTGCTCTTTTCCTGTTGACTCTATAAGCTTGTTCATCATCTCTAAAATGATCCCTTTGCAATTGAATAACTTTTGTAAAGAAATAAAATACCAAATGCATTGCATAATACGCAGGCGGCAGGTTGAGGCAAGTATAATTATCCCAACCAACCAAATAATGTGTGAGGTACACACCTCCAGCCACAGAATTTATACGTGTATTAATACATGTTAATGTAAACAATATGGAAGTTGCTGTTTAGTAGCACAAAAATGAGGAAGTCACTTCTCAGGTCCATCTTAAAATGTATATAATCTAATATATACACATAAATGCACACAAATCTTGTTATTTAGTGATGGGATCGAGTAAGAGGAAGGTCGACAAATTTATATATAAGTGGAAAGATATCTAGCTCAAAAATATTTACCTCTTTGAGGGTCCCTGTGACAAATGTACACAAATAACATGTTCTAAGCAGATTATTTTGCCGTCCGTTTGTAGATAAGCAAGTAACCAGTTAATGGCTTTTAAACATTTTTTTTCTTTTTGTCATGTGACCATTTGTTCAAAATGGAATTTATGCTGTGCTCTAACTTATGAAAGGATAAAAGTAGACATTTTAATAGAGAAGCTAAAAGAGTGATTCTACAAAGAGTGAGTCTATAAACATCCAGGTGACGCATGACATTGTTTTATATTTTGAGTCGTAGAAGTGCAACAGCAGAAAAATATGTATTCGGGCAGACTCAATAGGACGTTACACTAGCATTTCTTGGACTGAACAACTGTGATGTTACTGTCATCACACACCATTCTCTTATTTTAACAGCAAAAAAAAATGCATGCAGCCTTACCTATATAAGATTATAAATAAATCTTAAAAAAAAGTTGTTTTTTTTTTTTAAGATTTATTCTTTTTTTAAGATTTCTTTCTTTCTTTGAGAGGCCGTGAGGAAGGGGAGGGGTAGACTCTCTGCTGAGTGCAGAGCCCAACACGGGGCTTGATCTCATGATCCTGAGACCATGACCGGAGCCGAAATCAAGGGTCGGCTGCTTAACTGACGGAGCCACCCAGGCGCCCCTTCACTACTTCTTAACTTTCAGATTCTACAGTTCAAGTCTAGTCAAAGTGAGACTGAAAAATGGCTACTGTTGAGCAGAAATGAAATGCTGGGTATCACTGGTGGCACGTGGTGAATTCTAGAGAAGCAGATGAGATTCATTTTATTTAATCTTAGTTCATTTTTTAATTACTTGAAGGTCTTATTGGTGCTATGGGCGTCTTGAGGAACAACATCTGCTTTTTCCTCAATACTTCTGATAGCTCCTCCTTCTCTCAGGTGACTTGGAACAATGGTTTACAGGTAGTAGAACATTCTAAACCCCATGTTGCTCAGACAGACACAGGGCGGTCGATGATGTGAACAGAGGGTAGATGAACCCCTGATTTGTAAAGATAACTGAAGAATTATTGGCACAAAGTACTGACCCCATTTAACAAAACAAAGCAAAAGAGGAATGAAGAAATTTGACGCGAGTGTTTATCCCTACATCTATTTATTAAAGTCGGTCTAATTTATGATAGCAATATTTTAATTGTGCCATATTTCTTCTCTGACGCTGTGGTGGTGACTAATGAAGGGATTTGCATAATTAATCCAAGCCAAGCCAAATCAAACATCAGAGAAATAGAGGACTACTTTTCAAGGATGGGATGATTAGCCTCGCAGCGATGATGAAGGTTAAGTCATTCCCTGTGTTAAGCCGCAAATTTCTTTTAGAAACACATTCCCACTTTAATCAATAGAAAAATAATGGAGGAGGGGGGACTGGGCTTGGACTGAGCCAGAATTTGTCTTGGACCATATCAAAAGGGGATGGCATTCAGTGTTGAATGGCCAAACTCAGATGCTTTGTAGAGTTCACAAAATCTTTTTGTTTGAGCAGCGGTGGGATTGCTGCCGTCAGGGGTTTTTAAACCCAACTGTAGCCCAGTTACGCATCTGCTGATGAACTGTAGTTTCAATGAGGTATTCTCAGCTGCCAGGTTGTTACAAAAACCTGCCCCGTGGTCAGCGTGGACTCTGCTCTAAATGCTCTCATACGGTTATCTCACGCACCCATCAAACAATTCCGTCGAGCAGACGACAGAATCCAACTTAACAGATGAGAAAAACAAGGCCTAGTGAGTTTAATTAACCTGCTCACAAATAGTAAGTAGCAGAACCAGAGTTCAAATCTAGGTCCATTCTGGGCTCTCCTGTAATCCTGCTGCCTTTCAAAAAGTATGAAAAAAAGAGGTAACAACCCCTTAAAGGTTAATTTTATATTTCACATTGTTTTAAAAAGAAATATTTGATAACATAAATATGATGTCTACATACAACTTTCTACCTTTAAGTCCTTAACGACGCATATTAACTAACCCGTGTGCCCTCTTATCCTCTCCAGCACAAAACACATTAATATTGAGAACTGAAAGGTTTTAGAAATATTGCTTTCAAGTGACTTATTGATAGTTTAGTTGGTATTACCTTAGATAACTTTGCCTTGGATTCAGAATTATCTCGGGGAACAGAGTCTCTGATTAGCCGAGATCGGTCATAATTAGCATGTTCTGATTCATCCATGTAATCCTTATCTTTCCCTAGGGCTAGAAAAGAGAGAGAAAATTATATCCACTTTTATCCTTCTGCCTTTTCGCTCTCTTTAAATGTACTAATCTCTCTTTTATTCATGCTTTCCCAAGGTTTAACCAAGTATAACTTTCTCATGACCCATCCATCCAAAAAATAAGCAAAAAAAAGGAAAAAAAGGCGGGGGGGGGGGGGTGGATAACGTGAAAACTTCCCTGTTAGTGGATTAATACTGACACTACAGTAACTTTCATAAGAATTAAATACATCTCTGCTGTTTAATGGACTTAAACTTCTTTAAAACAAAATTAGAATCACGCAAACTCATCATCTCTTTAGAACATGAAGATAAAGACATTGCTTAGTACTCAATAGATTCTCAAGCATTTGTTTGCTCAATTAAAATCTGTATTAAATTTGGGAATTTGTTTTCTTAAAAGTTGGACAGTTTCCTAAATGCAAATTTGACCGAAGAGTGACAAGTCTGAGAACTCACAGAAGCAATTCTAACAAACAGTATACGGATTTTTTTTTTTTTTTTAATATCAGGGATTGGAAATGAAACTACAACTGCAAACAAGGAGAGAACACTGAAAATTAATTACCATTAGAATTATAAAAAGAGTAGGACCTTGTAAGAATATATGAACAATAAACAAACTATAATCAACACAAGAAACCTCTATGGTGGCTGTAGGTACAACCACGAACCGCTGATGTATTTCACAAAACCTGTATTCCATATGATGGAAGTATGTCTTCAAATTCAAAAACAGACAGCATCGTATATATTTAGCCTTTTCAAATAAGTGAAAATGCTTTGGAGAGTTATTTTATTCCATCTGCTGACACCTATCATAAATTTTGACATCAACAACTATGTACAATTCTTTAAAGATTTCAATCATTTAACTTATATTATTAATTGTCAACTACATTAAAATGCTCTGAGCACTTAATATTCTTTTTAAAGATTTTATTTATTTATTCATGAGAGACACAGAGAGAGAGGCAGAAACACAGGCAGAGGGAGAAGTAGGTTCCCTGCGGAGGAGCCCGATGTGGGACTCGATCCCGGGACCCCCGGGTCACGCCCTGAGTCAAAGGCAGACGCTCAATGGCTGAGCCACCCAGGTACCCCTATGTTTACCTTTCTTATTGTTTTTCTTCAAATTATACAGAAGGATTCTTCTGTATGTAATAACAGCTTTCTTTTTTCCTTTTACTATTAGCGAGATTGCAAATTCCTGTTAATGTAATGTAAATTTATCTCTCCTGTCTTGTCTCTTAAAATGTTCCTACAGTGTTCCTGGGTTAGAAACAAGAAGTCAATTAGATGCTTTTCCTGAATATAAAAATGTCTTAATGTAGTTTGTATTTTTTTCTGTTGTTGTTAAATAGGTATTTTTTTCTCACACTAACTTTATACACACTATTCCTGTAACTAATGTTTTGTTTTGCTTTCTTTTTCAGGGGGATAGCTAACAATTATTTAATTGTTATACGTATCAGGTATCCTTCATTCATTAAATAATATATTGAGCTAGTTCTACAGTGTTCCAGAGACTATTCTACTTTGAAGGTAGGAGGAAGCACAATGAACAAAAATCCTCACCCTCATAAAGTTGATGGTGACAAAGTTAAGAAAAGAAAAAATGTAACTTTTATATATTAAATGATGATGTGGTTAATTTAAAAAAAAAAAAAAAAAAAAGAAAGGAGGGCAGGGAGATTAACAGAGAGGGCTGCAATTTGCAATTCTAAATAAGGTAGTTAAGGATGGCCTCCCTTGAGTAACCTGGAGCAAAGATGCCAAAATGGTGGGAAGAGCATCACAGGCAAAGGGTAAAGCAAGTACAAAGGCCCTGAGGTGGGAACATGCCTTTCTTGTCTGATGACAGACAAATAGATGAGTGTGACTGGTGAGGAATGAACAAGAGTGAAGGTGGCAGGGTATCATGTTAAAGTAGCAATAGAGGAAGTAGGAGCATATCATGGAGGACTTGGGCCACTAGAATGATTTTGGTTTTCATCCTGAGTTAAAAAGTGCTATTGTGTGAATTTGAGCACAGTGAATTTGAGCAGATTTTAACAAAATCAATCTGGATGCTGACATGAGAATAGGCTGAAGGTGCCAAGGCCAGAGGAAAAGAAATCAGGTAGGAGTAATTGAAATAATGAGGTAGAGAGGCTATGCTTTGGGTCAGGGTGGTATCGAGACTCAGGAATGGTCAACCTGAGGATGTATTTTTTAAGGGAAAATTAACAGAATTCTATTGGATGTGACATTTAAAAGAGAAAAGTCAACAATAATTCCAATGTTTTTAGTCTGAGTGCTGGGAAGGGTGTCATATTATTTTCACATATATTTTGAGTAAATCATTTAAAAGTACTGTTACTAGCCTTCCTTACTAGCAAGGAAATGTAGGCAAGTACCTAGGGTGTCACATCTGGTATGAGGCAGGATGAGAGCCCAGGAAATCTGGCCCTAAACCTTACATTCTTAGCTACTATTTAATACTGCCTCTTGTAGTATTGGAGGGATGATGATTTAGGAAACTTTGAAGCAATATAATATTCAAAAAATTTTTTTAATATTTTATTTATTTATTCATGAGAGACAGAAACAGAGAGAGAGAGAGAGGGGCAGAGACACAGGCAGAGGGAGAAGCAGGCTCCATGCAGGGAGCCCGACGTGGGACTCGATCCCAGGTCTCCAGGATCACGCCCTGGGCTGAAGGCAGCGCTAAACCGCTGAGCCACCCAGGCTGCCCAATATTCAAAAATTAAAACAAAAACAACTGGGTCATGTAAAAATTGCAATATATTTGTTGAATGAAAAAGGATGGAATCTCTAATTATCAACATAGCTTTCTATCTTCCTTCAGCTGATGATGATGGAGGTAAATATTAGCATCCCAACAGGTAAAGATAAAAATTGTCAACAGACAAGAAATAAAAGGTAAGGTAAATTTTATGAGAACTTACTTATTTTTATGTGGCTTAATATCTTCCATGGCCAAGAATTTAAAATTAAAAAGGTACTATTTTATGCTAGCACATGAATTTTCTTTGGCATCTTTCATTTCTAATAAGAATATCCATTGCCGACAAGACGTTAGAGAAATGATAATAGTCATTTGTTTTCTATACCAATATAAATCAGTACATTTTTTGGAACACAGTGTGTTAATATGTTTTAAGAGCACACCTAGAGAGGGATCCTAAAGTCATCTAAAAGAAAAAAAAAAAAAGTTACGTTCACAAGAATGTTCCCCCAAGCCCATGGATAGAAACAATGAGCACTTTAATAAATAGCAACTCCATTCTTCCAGTTTACAGTAGAGGCCAATATCCTGACTCCTCACTTTCTTTGACCTGATGTCTGATCCTTAAATAAATTTTGTTGACTGAGCACAAAATACTTTTTCTGCTTTGCTTTTACTTTCTAGCAGATCAGTTTCTAACATGCAATATGTTATTTTTATTTATTTATCCTCATTTATTATCTATTTCCCTCACCAAGGTGTCTGTGGGTCAGTTTTTTTGCTTTATTCGTTTTTGTTGTCTTTTTTGTTCGCTGTTTTGTCCCTACCATCTAGAATAGGGTCTGACCTGTCTTTGCTATCCAGTAAAGATCTGTTGAATGCTTCCAAGGATTTAAACTCCTGTCTGGCCTATCTTCAAATTACATCTAGAAACTGATCATTTATTAAAGTCATAGTTTCTTAATCCAAGCCACCACTATCTCTCGGTAGAAACCTGCAAGAGTCTCCTAATCAATCTTCCTGTTTCTGTTTTTTACTCCTACCACAGACCGAGTGGTCCTTTTAAAATTTACGTTAAATTACATTAAACTTCTACTCAGAACCTTCCAATACTTTGTAGCTCCAAGTAAAAGTCATATTTACATTATGGCACACTGGGCAAGCATCCTCAGGCCCCTTAGTACCACTTCTCATCTCTGTCCTCTAACCTCACCCTCACTCCCTCCAGTCCAGCTGCACTAGGTTCCTTGGTGTGAAGTATGTTCTCACTGCAGAGCCCTTGCACTTGCTCCTTTCTCTGCCAGGAATGCTCAATCCCCGTTGCAGCCAGGGTTCTGTATCAGAGAGTCTTCCTCAACCACCATTTCTAAAATAGAACCTCCCATACTTCTCTGTCTCCTCAGAAGGTTTTATTACTTTTATTAGCACCTGACATAGAGTAACACGCACACACTCACACAAAATGTGCATGCGATATGTGTATGTATATATCAGCACTGGACATTAAGTTATAGCAGGGTATGTGCATATGTGTACATGTATATCATACAAATGAACATGTTTTACATGCATATATTTGTGCTTTTATCCATATAAGAAACAGAAAGTATCTATATGTACATATCTATACATGTATATAGATATACATATCTGTATATGTATTTAGAAAGTATCTATATGTATCTCTATGTACATATAACACAACTCAATAATAAAAAGACAACCCAGTTTAAAAAAGGGCTAAGGGGGGATCCCTGGGTGGCGCAGTGGTTTGGCGCCTGCCTTTGGCCCAGGGCGCGATCCTGGAGACCCGGGATCGAATCCCACGTCGGGCTCCCGGTGCATGGAGCCTGCTTCTCCCTCTGCCTGTGTCTCTGCCTCTCTCTCTCTCACTGTGTGCCGATCATAAATAAATAAAAAAAATTTTAAAAAAATTTTAAAAAAAAAGGGCTAAGGATCTGAATAGACATTTCTCCAATAAAGATATACAGTGGCCAACAAACGGATGAAAAGATGCTCAACATCGTTATTTATCACGGACGTGTAAACCGAACCCAAGCCCACAATGAGACCACGTCACACCCTGTTGGACGGCTATAATAGAAAAGATGGACAATAACAACTGTTGGTGAGAATGTGGAGCTGTCAAGCCCTCAGAAACTGTGGATGGGGATGAAACATGCTGCGGGTGCTGGAGAAACCAATCTGGCAGTTCCTCCAAAGTTTTAACATAGCTTCCATATGATTCTCCACGCTACTCCCAGGTATGTATTCACGAGAAATGAAAATATCAATTCACAAAATCTTATACACCAATGCTCATAGCAGCATTATTTGTAATAGCCAAAAACTATCCAAGTGTCCATCAACTGATGAATGGATAAATAACACATGACTTATCCATATAGTGGAATATTATTCAGCAATAAAAAGGAATGAAGTACCGATCAATGTTAAAACATGGATGAACCCTGGAAACATTAAGCTAAGTGAAAAATGCTGGTCACGAAAGACCAAATATTGTCTTTTGTGACTAGCATGAACTGTCCAGAATAATTTATAGAGGCAGAAAGTAAATGAGTGGCTACCTGAAGCTTGGGGGATTGAGGTAAGAAGAATAGGTGACTGCTCATAGGTATGAGGTCTTCTTTTGAGGTGATGAAAATATCCTAAAATTACGGTGATGGATATACGAAAAACCATTTCAGTCGCACACTTAAAATGGGTGAATTGTATGGTATGTGAATTATATCTCAATAAAGCTGCTACAGCTATATATATAAAAAAACATGATTCCCAAACCTTAAAAAAAAATCATTTAATATGTTGAACCCAGGACCCCAACGTAGTGAAAAAAGAACTAATGATTTCAGCAAACCCAAATTAATCCTAGTTATGTCATTTATCAGCTTGAAGGGCATTGGGTCAGTTATGGTTTTTTAAATCTGAAAATCTGGAATAATAAAATCTTGCTTCAAGGATTAGGATCATATGAAATAATCTATGTGATTTGTACATATAAGGTATTAAAGAAATGCACATTCTCTTTCTTTAAGTTCACAACTCTAGTAATTAGGCATCTATAAAACCAATTATGTAATTTGGGACTGCAAAAAAGTCATATTTTCCACTTTAAAGTCTAGGTGGGCAGGAAACAACATAATTAACATGAATATGCCAATGGAAATTTAAAATTTAATTTACAAATCCTTTTTGCAATCATCAGTAATATAATTTATGATGACAATTTTTGTTGAGTCAAGTGGGAATCCATGAACTCTTGCAAAGTTTGTGCGCAAACCAACATCAGCTCAAAACTCAAAGGGACCAATCAAGACAGCAGGCTCCTATGATTGCAGCATAAACCTTAGAGCCATCTCTCACACTGTAATTTTAATAGACAAATTATTCCATCTCGATTCTTCTTTATTTTAATGCCATTTCATTACTTTGCTATATAGTAATATAACTGCTGGACCATCTGGAAATGAATGAGGTAACTGTTAGGCAATTTTAAGTATGTGTGAGTGATCTTATTAGTTGGCCACTACGGTGCAACCTTTCCATACATTGCTAATGATAGTGTGTTCCAGGATTGCCAGAGCAATTGGGGCTGAAGATTAAAATAAAGATAGTAATAGCTTAAAGTTATTTTTATTTTTTGTAATTTATATATAAATTTATATATACTAAAAACCATTGAGTGGGTGAATTGTACGGTATGTGAATTATATCTCAATAAAGCTATTATATTAAAAAAAAAAACAAGATTCTCCAAGCTGAAAAAAAGATCATTTAATATGTTGAAGCAGGGAGCCTGATACAGTGAAAAGAGAACTAATGATGATTTTAGCAAACCTAAATTAATATTGCATATTATTAATTTAATATGCATCATCATTGCATAATATTAATTATGCATAATTAATATAATTGCGTATTAATGCAATCAATTATTATATGCAATATTAATTTGTGTTAATTAATATGAATAGTAATACTTCCAATACATTGTCTTATTTGCATCTCACGAAAACTCTTAATTCAAACAATCCTTACTCACAGTATAAGAAAAAAATCAAACCATAGTATTGATATCTCCATTTTGTAAATCAGGAACCTGAGGCACGGATGGTGTACTTTTCTCCTGAGTGATAGAGTTAGTACCTGATATGACTGCTAGTAAGGTCCATGATCTTAAAAATTATTATTCCACTGAAGTTTCCTATGAAGAGTAAACCTAACAGCCCACATATGGTTTACTCAGTGGTTAGAGCATGGTGATAATGAAGATCCGAACTTACTAATTCCTTGCAGTTCCTTTGCTGCCCACTTCTCCCAACACGAGCATTGCTCTCAAGCCCCGACACTAGCCAGTCACAGTGAGGGCACTGCCAAAGCTGTATTCAGTCAACCCCACACCCAAGCAAATTTTGAAGATAAATGCTTTCCACTGTGTCATGTGCCAGTGCTTACTCTATCCACATGCATTGTTCCACACATTCACCCAATCATCAATGATCCATCCATCGAGTAGACAGTGTGTACAGGTAACACGAATGAGACAGACATAGAGGGCAGTTATTATCATTCTAGTGAACCAGCCAAAGTGCTATAATAGAAATAATAATCGGATAATAGAAAGTAGGAAGCATCTAAATGGGCACTCCAGAGGACTTCCCATTGGGAATAATGTTAGAAAGGCATTCTCTTACTACTAAAAAGAGCCATAGCTATTAGGTCTTTAAATGCTCTGCAAAAGGTTTGCCAATACATCTTACATGAACACGAGGAATGCCATTAGATTAGGTCTTCAGTGAGAACAATAACACGGTACTGATTCCTAATGAGTGAGAAAACCACAGCGATGAATGACATCACAGAAAGCAAAGTAGTAACGGAGAGCAGATTCTCCAAAGATATGTGTGTCAATATCCTCCTTGGCTTTCATCCGTTCATCTCTCCTTTCAGGGATCCTAAAACTACTCCTTGACAACCTACTATGTGCCAGGTACTGTTCTTGATTCTGGGCTGTCGGCACCAACAAGACTAAGCAAGTCTCTGTCCTCTGGAAATGGAAAGAGGGAAAAAAAATAAATCTTGTAATTTCCAGTAATATCTCTTAATTCAAGATCAGGAGACACAAAGTGAAGCTCATATTTCTCTCAGCGTAGGGACTTGGGATAAGAGCAAAACTTATAATGAATAAAGAACAAAAGAGGGCTGGGATGGCTCTAGCACTGTGAGTAAACGGAAGCATTAGCAAATGCTCTAGAGCTAGAGCAGGGCCACATCTCTTAAGGCCTCTGAAGGCTACAGTTAGGAGTCTACATCTGACAGGTAGTGGGAAACCAGGAGGGATGTGAGTAGAGAAATGATGATATTTAATTTTCCTTTTATGAAAGCTTCTGGTAACTGCTGTATGCAAAATAGACCATAAGGAGGCGAGGATGGGAGCAGAGACGATTAGGAAGTTATTATGCACATCTCCCCAGGGACATGGCACACTGGACAACGGGTGGCAGTGGATATAGCACTTGCAGCAGCAAGTGCTGAGCAGTGTCAGATGCTGAACACAATTTGAAAAAAAAAAATTGAGGCAAGAGGACTTATTTAATGGGCTTAGCTAACAAATAAAAAGATTTGCAGCGACTGTAAGGCTGTCACAACTGGAAAACAATCCATTCTTTCAGTGTAATTCCTCTATTTCTGTAATCTTGAAGTAGGTTGGCAACATCAATAAGAAGTTATTTTTTCCGCCATCTTAATGCGAAACGTTATTTGAAAGAAATATCAAAAACTATTGGAGATTATCTAATATTACAGGATGAAAGCAAAAGTACCACGTACTCATTTGACCATAACTGTTTTAAGGAATAAAATGAACCCTCCACCACCTGAACGTTTAAGCTCACAGAAGACAAATATCTGGCTGTGCCAACATAAATCAGATCCTAAAGGGACTCACTTCATAGCATTAATGAAATGTTGATTTCACAAGTTTGGGTAGATGCACGTTTTAGTTGGCTGCAGCCAAATTATGTTGGCCTTAACAAGCCCTGATTATTTCACTTCAAAGTTATCTGGGTTTATTGCAGCATAAGCTCCAGTTACTTGCTAATATGGATTTCTCTGTCCTTGTCACTTTACAGAACACCTGCAAGAGAGAGGGCGAGTGATAACACAGGGCTTCCAGGCCGACAGACAAGGGTATCGTCACATCGGAGTTTCAAGTCCCTTGTTACATGGATTGACACTTGCCAGAATAACTGTGTGTGTGTGTGTGTGTGTGTGTGTGTGTGTGTGTGTGTGTGGCTGTCTGTCTGTCTGTGTGGCTCCAGGCAAAAGATCAAATGGTGCTCTGGCTTTGTGAGCTGTCCTATGAAAAGTAGAATTAGGTGCGCCTAGCTGGCTCATGGCTTGAGTGTGTGAGTCTTGACTTTGGCTCAGGCCATGATCTTAAGGTTGTGAGATAGAGCCCGTGTGGGGCTCCACCCTCAGTGGGCAGTCTGGTTGAGGATTTCTCTCTCTCCCTTTCCCCCTCCCCCAGCTTTCACTCTTTATCTCTCTAAAATAAATAAATCAATCTTAAAAAAAAAAAAAGAATTAAAGGCTCACAGATGGCAAAATAATGAAGGAAGAAAACCAAACAATGAAATTCTAAACCTCCCAACCTGATTAGCCTTATGCAACCAATCATCACCCAAATATATTTTACTATGCAGTGTTTCACTGCTCGCAGCCCCATACTTATTAACATTGCAGAGCTAGTGTTCTATGGACACCACTAACCACCTCTCCCCTCCATGGACTGTGTTCCTACTGGGATGATTGAGGGAGAAGATGAGGGGCTAAGACCTCCTAGATTAGGATTTCAATTCTTCCTTGGCTAGATGTATGGCATTTAGCAAGTTATCCTATCTTGGCCAATCAGGTTCCTCAGCTAAAAAGAAAAGAGGCTAATAATAGTACCTAACTCAAAAAAAAAAAAATGTTATGAGAATTAAGTAAGATAAGTCAGGCAGAGAGTGTGTAATAAGTGTTCAGCAAATTATTGTTATTCCACTCTGCCACAAAAAAAATCACATTTTGATGATAAAAGTTGGTTGGGGAAGATATCTCTGAGCCCAGCAAAACTTGAGGTGCAAGATAAGCTTAATGAGTGAGTGAATAAAGCAATGAACAAATATTTGTCGAACCTCTATGATGTTGTGCTAGGAGTGTGGTGGAGTTGCGCCTCTTTATTTAATTTAAATAAATTAATTAAATTTAATTAAAAATTAATTTTTTAATTTAAAAGTCTTGCAAAGCCTGGATAATTAATTCCAATTAATAAATGGGATTACCGAGGCTCAGAGTGGTTAATAATATGCCACAGTCACACAGCTAGTAGATACAAGAATGAGAATTTGACCAATGTCTGGCAGGGAAAACAGCATTTCAACCATAATACACTACAAATCCTGCTAGGCAATCTTACTAGAAATGTCCAGCTCTGAGTCAACAGAACCAGGAGTGTTCCTTCCCCCGTAGCTATCATTTTGAACAATGAGCTATACTCATCCTCAATGGAACACAGACTACCTGTAGCCAACTCTGCAACAGCGCTGATAGTCTCATGGGGCAAACTACTTTGAACTACTCAAAGTAGTTCACTGTAAAAAAAAACAAAAACAAAAACAAAAACAAAAAAAAAAACAAAAGAAAATAAAGGAGGGTGCCTGGGTGGCCCAGTCAGTTGAGCATCCACCTGATTTTGGCTCAGGTCATAATCTCAGGGGTATGACATCGAGCCCCACAATGGGCTCCACACTCAGCAAGGATTCTCTCTCTCCCCCTCCCTCTACTCCTCCCTCACACTCATGTGATTCTCTCTCTCTCTTTCTCTCTCTCTCTCTCTCTCTCTCTGTCTCTTAAGAAAAAGCCATTAACTAGATGCATCAGTCAGGTTTCAAAAACTGTATTAGAGCCTGCTGGTACTTAACTCTCATGCATTAACCAACCCAACGGTAGAAGCTGTCAGTCTGCACTCTAAAAGCAAAATTAGAAAATGCAACTTCATTGAATTTAAAAGAGAGTATGTATTGCTAAAACACTCATGCTTTATTTAATTGCACTCTTGGTATATTTGACACCGTTTTGCTTGATCTATTCTCAAAGAAAAAATCATATCCATTTTAGATATGTGGCTGCCTCTAAATGAGTACTTTTCAGCCAGGTGTTACATCCAGATGGATTCCTGGAACACCTGCTGATACCACAGTCAGCCAGAGCTTCATTCTCACCTTCACTGTAAAGGCAAATACCTCAGGTGTGGATGCTTTAACCTCTTGGGAAGCTGTGATGGTTCCCTAAATTGAATGCATGGTAGATTGAGGCTGGGGGTGCTAAAGTGTTGACTATGAGGTACGATGCCTGAAGAGGTAGGAAGACAGGTCAAGTGTGGCGGATGATTGGGACATACTGGAAGGATGAGGGGAGAAACATCCATGGAGTGAGGATGCCCAATTACATTAAGCATTTAGAGAAAATGTCAACACTTATGATGTCACTATCACAATTTTTTTAACTTTCAAAAATAAGATGCATAGAACTGAATGGAAAGACTTGCATGACCGGAGTCATTGTGAGGCTATTAACCAGTATTAATTTGGGAGAATTATTAATGAAAGGTGCTATGCAAACCATGTCACTTGTATGGTATTTCAGACAAGGTTTTTGTGCTTATTTTTGTCTTCTTATCAGAAAATAACAATAGTAATACTTCCAGAATTAATTAGTATGGAAAAGACCTTTGTACTCTGATTGAGTATATTTGTTCTGATGAAACGTTCTCTTTGATATTGATGTTGTATATGAAATGAACCTGCCGGTGGCTGTCTTCCTTTAATTAGGAAACTTAATACGCCAGCACTGTCTCGATGCCACACACACAAAAGTGAATATTTAAGAAACATGACTAATTTTCAGTAATTCAGAGTGCTATCATAAATAACACAGCTCATTGTTTAAAAAATTATGAAAAAGTACCTTAACAATGTCCTCAGAGAGAAATCAAGATACATGTTTTAGGCTAGAAATTCTTAATTCTGGCTACATTCAATGTTGGCCTGGGGTTATAGTTAAAAGTATGGATCCTGATTTCAATCCTCAGACCAAGTAAAATTGATTTTCAGGAGCTGGGACCCAGAGAGTTTTAAGAGCTCCCGGGTGACTTGAATGTGTAGCCAGAGTTGAGAACCACTGAAGTAGGCGATGCTGCCAGGCCACCAATATGTTCACTACTGAAAACTCAGGGTGAACCTTCTGAAGGCTATAAACAAATTCACTCTCAGGTTTAAAATAAGTGTTACAATAGGTTAATGCCACTTTTTGATCAATTCTGGCTTTATTTTCTTTCTATTCAGTTTATGAAAAAGAGAAGTCCCAGTTCAAAGGCATTGCCCATGCACAAGTCCAGCCAGCCACAGATCTGAAGGCAAATCTTGCTCAAATGAAGCAAATCTTGGGTGATAGTAGCAAAAAGCAAAAGGGAAGGCTGGGCAAAATTGTCTCTGCTACAGGAAAAATAAAAATTATATTGACTACCAACTGAGGGTCAGGATAGAACCTTTCAATATTACTGTTATTCCAAATACTAGGTGACTATCAACCAGTTTCGAGTTTCAGTTTTAAAAACTCTCCATTGAATTGTGTACTAGTTTGACTGAAATAAGAGCAATTTTCCCTATCTACAAAAAATTCTGATGTGAGTTTTTTCTTTACATATTCTTTTTTATAATATTTATATATGTTGTTTCGAGAAAAAAATATAGACAAATAACCTTATCGTGTGAAGTTATGCACTATTAGCTAGCATACTGGAATATTTCTACCTCTTTTCTCATACATTTTCAACTAAAATGAGGGGAGGCCTACATTTACATTTAAGCTATTTTTCCCCACTCAGCAACATGCCACGAAAGGTCCAATAGTACGGTTACAAGAATATTTAACTTCTTTCCATTCTTAAGTTTGATGATTATTATCCAGAAAACTGTCAGGGAAAATATTTTTCATTTCTGAAACTATTTTTTTTCGAATAGAATTTTAAACAAAAAATCCAATACGGAGTCTCTAAAGTAAGTGTTCTACAGGTTTCATCCTTTGGCTCATACAACAAAATATCTCATTGAAGAGCTGGGTGTCATCAACTTGTTGGTAAATAAAGGAAGTTCGAGATGGCTAAATGAGTTTTCAAGTATATTTGCCATCCCTTGCTCTAAAGACGTCATTATCATGATAATAAATAACTTTCAAAAAGTATCTTCCTACAATAATTTTCTAGAAGGCAAAATTCTGATGTAAGACTGTTAACTGATACAGTAGCTTAGCCTAGATTTTTTGCAGTCAGGAAGACGGTGAATCTCTTTAGCCAAATCCTAGAGATGCCTGGGCTCAAAGGTGGTAGATAAGCACAGGAGTGAGAGTCAGAGGTGAAAACCTGAAGAAAACTGAAGGTCTGACAATACAATATGCAAACACAAACTTTTTCTCTGAAGAAATTCAAAGTGCGGGAGCACTCTGCATGTGCGAGTCAGCTCTCTGTAATACGATTTTCAATCCGACATTGGGTGCATCACCTAAGTGATGGCTCCTAAACCATTCACTCTAGAGTGAAATCTTTCCTTTCCTGAGACTCGTGCATGTACCTAGAACTCTGAGTCAGCCTTCTTCTTGTTGTATTCTTAAATGTAAACAGATGACCAAAGATCACCAGAAACGGTTGGAAATTCTACAGCCTAAAAGACAATGACTAATTGAAGCAGGCCAAAAAAATGGATCCCTGGAACAACAGGATAAAACTTCAAAAGCGAAGGAAAACTTAAGACAATCACAAGTGTAATTAGAGAGATTAGAGAGGTTGTGTTGATGAAATGCAATAGGATGCTCTGAAAAAGTCACATCAATATACATACATGATCTCACCTTCTCCTCAACACACACACATACACAAATAAAAAGTCATTTGGAAGAAAAGTGCAGGAAATCTTCCAGAACTGAGGCAGAAATCAAAACCATGAGATGAAAGAAATTGTACACACATGCATGCACACACACTTAAACATAAAGCTGTATGATTCTGTAACAAAAATAAAGATAATAAAAATGCACAGAGAGAAGAAAAAAAATCAATGACAAAGGAACAAGAATCAGACAACAATTGTGCTTTTAACAGTAACAATGGAGGCTGGATGAAAAGTGAATCCAGTTTCCAGGTTTCCAGGAAAATTACTTTTAACCTAGGACTTTATAACCAAGCAAATACAATGAAATGTAAGAGTGAACTGACGTCGTCTCGGACATACAATAACTTACAACGTTTGCATCACATCTGAGCCTTCAGAGGTAGCTGCTTAAGGATATACTCTGGAAAATATGAGACTGAAAACTAAGAAAGAGGAATATGCGGGACAGTAGAAACTGGAACTAACCCAGTCATCTAATGAAAAGTCAGTGAACACCAAGAATTTCTTAAGGAAGAAGAATGAGGTAAAGGATATAAAAGTTAGAATCTGGAACATATGGGAATACTTAGAAGATGAGATATTTTCTCCTCACTAGAAAAAAATAGATAATCTAGGAAAATGAAACTAACAAAAGTTTGTGGTATAAGCAAGAAAATAAGTTTAGTGTGGCATGATTCTGGGTAATCTGTATTTTGATGGAGGGTTCGAAAGGGGAATCGATGTGACTTCAATTCTGGGACTATTCAAGACTGGCACAGGGGTCATAACAACTTGGAACTGTAGAAGATGATGTGATCCTATAAGTGCCAGAAGCCTTATTTTCATAGAAGTGCCACATTTGCTAAGTACAGAGTCAAAAGATAGTATTAAAATGTGATAGAACATGATATATTGGTGTAAATATACTACTCAAAGCTACAAATTTAATCGGGAGAGAGGTTTAATATTTTAAATGGCAATATAACTATGAAAAATTGAAGGGTTATGCACATAAGCTAAATCTTCATCTAACGCCACAGGGGATCAACAGGTACTGCTGGTATTTAATAAATCTAGAAACAGTGGTATTAATGTCCTTATTCATAGAGAATTCAAGGAAATTTCCAAAAGCTCAACAGCAAAAAGTGTTAAAAACTTTTGGTAATAAGATTGTTGTTCATTACAAATCTTCTTATATTACTTGAATTTCAAACTGTACATGAAATACCTTAATCATTTTTAACCCAAGAATATTATACTCACCCATCAAATATTAAAGATCAAATGTGTGGGGTTTTTTTCTTTCTTTTTTCTTTTTTTTTGTTGTTGTTGTTGTTTTTTTTTCTTAAAAAATTATTCTAGGGCAGCCCAGGTGACTCAGCCGTCTAGCACTGCCTTCAGCCCAGGGCGTGATCCTGGAGACCTGGGATCGAGTCCCACATCGGGCTCCCTGCAGGGAGCCTGCTTCTCCCTCTGTCTGTGTCTCTGCCTCTCTCTCCCTCTCTCTCTGGGTCTCTCATGAATAAATAAATAAAATCTTAAAAAAAATATTCTAGGTTTGAAGAAGACAGTTTGCCTTTGGAGAGTCTGTAAAGGAATAAGGAAATACTAGAAATCAACTTACCCAAGCAGAAATCACTGAGGTCAGCAAAAGAGCATTTGAGCACAGAGTCTTTTTTATCCTCCTCAGCATTAACTGGGGAGAAAAAAAAAAAAAAAGAAAGAAAGAAATTTGTAGTTTTGGAAAGAAAAAGATTAAAATCACTTAGAAAAATGACCATCGTGACTGATGGCCAAATGATGACCAAAAAAAGATATTTTCGAAGTTAATGAGTTGAAATTAGTTATTTAAAATTTTACTCAGTCAGAGCAAGATACATCTCTATTATATTTTAATACCTTCATCCTCTTGAGTAATTAGGCACTTTGTTATTGGACATGGATGTAAGCTATTATTCATAATTGGCAGTAATTTCATGGTATTATTGAAAAGAGAATCTTGACATTTTCAAGTGATCTAGAGGAAGAAACAACCCCAGGGAATCATGAAGTAATTCATTCTCATAAGACAAAAAAAGCAACCCAGAGAGGGATGGGAGACACACTCCATCCTCTGAACGACAGGGGGCCTGGTTGTATTTTGACTCTTGGCTTTTGTGAAAATGAGATAATGGTATCTCAGACGGGCATGTGTGTAGGAAGGTGCCCAGGGCAGCCACAAAGTGTCATCAGTGTGGCACCTAGCTGGCACTTCCCTGTATTTCAGCTCTTGCGTTGCCTAAGGCTTCAGGGATAGCAGTAGATTGCTAACACTTGTCCAACCATATCTTTGTGCAGCCAAACCTTCACTGCTTTATTGTCAATATTATTTAAAGTCTTTGGTCTTCCTTTTTAGGAAACTGAGTTTATTATGGCTGACACAATTCTACTCCGTTACCGGTTATAGATTCTCACCAGAAATGATAATGAGCCAGCAAACAGGAAATACCAGGTCTGGGTTCCCCCAAGGTTGGCTTCTTTCAAGGCAAGAAAGGAGTGAAAACACATCTGGTCAACAAATGGCCTTCTGTCTGACTGGTGTACTGTTCTCCTTTCTATGCCAGCCTTCCTGCTAGCGAGCTCTATAAATACTAGCATAATGGATGAAGGAATGGTTTGAGAACACTTACTCTTTGCAAGTTGAACAAGAAAACCAGGAATAGCTGCTCACCTGGCTCTGCTTTGCCAGCGGAGAGTAAAGTTACCGAAGTGGGAGCCTGAGACTCACTCTCCGTTGACTGAAAGAGTGAGGTCGACTGGCTCAAGCTCTTTGAGTAAGCATAGCTCTGGGCGAGGCAAGGCAGGGATCTCCTAGACGGTTTCAATGAAGTTTCCTTTGTTATCTCGCTCTTGCTTACATTCATACCTGCGAATTCAAAAGGGTGAGTTTTAGAAGAAAGAAATCATCAGCAAAGGTCAACGAATAATTCTAATTCTTGTGATGGCTCTTTCAGGAAAGTACTCTTGAAAAGCACCACCCAGGGACTAGAACTCATTGAGTTAGTTTTGTTTATATTTTGTCAGGGAAGGTGAGAATTTTGTCAAATAGTTCTGAGAAATAAACAGCTTCTCTTACAGTTGACACTTCACCATTTTTAAAGGCTTCCGTAAAAAAAAAAAAAAAAAAAAAAAAAAAAGCCCAAGTGGTTAAGTTCATTTAGGAATTTACGAGAACAATCATTTGGATTGTCTTTGAATAAATCTAACCATTTAGATTTCTAAGTAGCAAAATAAACGAAGCTTAATACATGAACATTTGAACTACTATTTACTAAATGGAACCCTTCTTTTTATAGTCTATTCTCCCTCAAACATACATACTACATTTGATTTTCCAACCGTCTTATAAAGCAGGTATTGTTATTTCTATTAGCTGCAAGGAACTGAGACTTAAGAGTGGAAAAGTGACATGACTTATGTCACACAGATAAATAAGCAGAAAGGGGTTTATATTCCAAGCTAAAACCACCACATCAAGCTGCATCTATAAGTTAGTTCGAAACTCCTGGATACCATCCATTTACCCCCAAATTTACAGGCACTGAAATGTAAAGAACCTTTAGCAAGTCCATACCAGTAGAGGGCAAGACACAGAAAGAACATAGCTAAGGGCACACCTGTTCCTACCAGCTTCCCTATCCACCTGCCCACATGCTGATTCTCTGAATCAATCTAGATTTCTAAGGGAGTGATTGAAAAGTGAAAGAGATAATGCAAATGCATCAGTACGTAGAACATCCAATTAATGAAGCTTTTGCCTTCCAGTTACTCATCTTATTTTCAATTTGGAGACAGAGTAGAACGTGGGTCATAACAGGTGTGGGCGAGGGCTAAAGACAGAGAAAAACGTACCCTTCTAGTAATGATCACATTTAGCATATAAATACATCTAAGTTCTACACAGATTGCTCAGGTCAGTAATCTTTTAGCTACTCAATTTTATAGCCAGTTCATAAATTAACTCGAGGTTTCCAAGTCGCTCTTCAAATGGATGGATTCAAGTAAAGACAAGCAGAGGTACCAGTGTGTACTGCCCGTTGAGACCAATGGGAATCCCGGAAAAGAAATTACATTTTTCTAAATTTGGGGGTAAGAATCACATAAAATCTGCCATGGGTTAAAAAGGCAATTTTTAAAAGAGCCCCTACAGAAATAAGACATCGTTGAACGGATGAAATTCAAATAAACCTAGGAATGGGGATTTTATCTTTGGTTTTATAAAACCATGTATTTATTTATTTTCATGTTCAGTCTCAGTGTGTAAATAGAATGTGAACTAGGAAGGGACGCGAGGAAGAACTGTAAATTAACTGGGAGCACAACACTGAGTCCCTTAGCTTTCTGGGACCTCGTAACGACAAAAATAGAAAACACCCTATTGGAGGAACTCCCCAAGGTCCACAAAAAGCACACCGAAATCCTACAAGAACACCAGACAATTTCCCTTAATGACCAACTCGTGTTTTCTACACTACATCCAAGAAATGACACAGGCCAAATATTCATTCTTTTACTCCTATGTTCTGCTGGGATAAAAGGCTCTTCTCAACCAGGGCCCAGAAGCAGAAAGTTGACCATTTCATATCCTACATTGGTGTTTCTTAACAGATATATCAGATCACACTACACAAGGTGAACAGGCATAAAAGCTTACCAGGACAGCTCTGGCCTACGGAGAACAAAGAGGCCGAAAGGACCTACTGTGACAGTCAAGGTGGGGATAAAAACTAGCGACTGTTCTTTGAGGCATTATTTATTTATATAGACATTTATCTGTCCTTTATTTTTCACAAATGTATGTGTCTTATGTTCTTTTCTGGAATAATTGTGTTTGCAAAAATTCAGAAAATATTTTTCAATAATGCCCCTCCCAGATGGGAACGATAGTGGGAGAGGTTATGATATTTACGTCCTTAGGTTCATAAATCTAACAACTGGCCGAGCTGAATGGTAAAATTTAGAATCCATGGGCTGGATTCTAAAGTCCGTGTCTTTTCAGAATGTTCTATGGCTCCTCGTGAACCCCAATCCTACATGGTTCATTACCATGGTTTCACATGATATAAATACCACACACATTTTCAGCAGAGAGCTCTGAAGGTAGACACCACCGAACCAAAGCAACCTTAGAGCCTATAAGTCTATACCCACAATCTTAACAAACTATGGAATATAATTTGGTGAAAAATGAACATGTGCTGCTGGGTACATATCAACAGGAATGTCTGCCCCCATCTATCAAACTGTATTCCTTGTGCTCATTTCTAAGAGAATAGATAGGAATCACATAAAATCTGCCGTGGGTTAACAATGTGTGTAACTAACTTTTACAGCAGAAGTATCAATTTTTTTAAGGTTTTATTTATTTATTCATGAGAGACGCAGAGTGACAGAGACAGAGACACAGGCAGGGGGAGAAGTAGACTCCCTGTGCGGAGTGGGACTTGATCCCGGATCCCAGGATCATGACCTGAGCGGAAGGCAGATGCTCAACCATTGAGCCACCCAGGCGTCCCCATAAGTACCAACTCTTATTTTTATTTATTTATTCATGAGAGACACATAAAAATAAATAGTACTGAGAAGAGTAGCTTGTAAATAATTGGTGGTAAATTATTAACCAATATAATTTTATTTTATTTATTTTTTTTAATTTTTTTTATTTTATTTATTTATGATAGTCACACACACACACACACACAGAGGCAGAGACACAGGCAGAGGGAGAAGCAGTCTCCATGCACCGGGAGCCCGACGTGGGATTCGATCCTGGGTCTCCAGAATCGCGCCCTGGGCCAAAGGCAGGCTCCAAACTGCTGCGCCACCCAGGGATCCCCACCAATATAATTTTAAATAATAATCGTAACAATGATATGTACTTCCCTTATTACTTATCCCTTCTCTTTCAAAGTGGACTTTAAAATTTGTTTTTTTTTAGATTTTATTTATTTTTTCATGAGAGACACAGAGAGAGAGAGAGAGGCAGAGACACAGGCAGAGGGAGAAGCAGGCTCCATGCAGGGAACGCGATATGGGACTCGATCCCAGGACCCCGAGGTCACAACCTGAGCCAAAGGCAGGTGCTCAACCACTGAGCCACCTAGGCATCCCTCAATTCTTATTTTTAAGACTGATTTATATTCATCAAGTTTTTAAAAAATCATTTATGTAATGATTTCAAACAATTCTTGAGTTCTTTCTCTGGGCCAGGCCTTGACTCACTGTTGGGTATAACACGGTGCTCACTCACAAGGGAAGCAGATACATAAAAACAGATTTTATACTAAAAAACAATATGAAATACACACAGCACATTATAAAACCACCCAAAAGAAACTCCTAATCCAGGTGATAAAGTCAGTGAAGTCTTGTCTACGAAGGTTATCTGAGTAGGTTCTTTTCGGTATGTTCCTACTCCTACTTCTCTGTCTTTGCAATTCTTGGGTTCAACACATTTTCTTCAAAGGATTATGCGCACAAGATAGAAAACTCCTCACAGAAAACATAACTGCTGAAAATATTTGTCAAATCCAACGCTTAAAGAAGACTGGAAAAAAATGTGGATGATGAAACAAATGTCCTTCCCGCAGCTCTGCAGTTTCCTTGCTGTGCATCTTCAATGCAGTGTCGTCTCATTTCCTGAACAATTGAGTGTTTCCAAAGCGATTATACAGATCATCTTTGTTGGAAACCTATATAATCTAAGCTGAAATTCTGACATCCTAATGTTCAAAAGAGTACAAAGTTCTTTTTCGAAGTTCTACACTAAATGCCATCACGTTCTGCTTGGCATAACTAACAGTATCTGTTAGTTCCTTGCACGGCGTCAGCTACGCCCTCCGCGTATTCAGAACTCATGTCTTCAATGTTCCAAAGTTCCATTTCTTTCCTTGTTGGCTTTCTCTGATACCTTTGAATAATATTTGATAACTACTCCTTTAAAGCTAATTACTAGAAAAGAGACCGTGTGAATTTTGGTAAGCATGAGCACGTGCAGCTCACGAGTTCAAGGATAAAGCTATAAGCTACAGAAGATGTGTCATTTCCTATATGTAGAACAGATTTTTCTCAAGCCACTTGCAATTGTTCTACTTCCAATTGTTCTAAGAACGTTTCATAAATGCTGACATATTTAAAGGGATCTAACAATTTCAACTGGACTTTTCACACAAAAGTCCAAGAGGTATAATTGCAAATACGGTTATCTTCTAGAAATGCATTCACATGAGCACCGGACACCAAAGGAGGAAAAGTGACCATTCTGACACATTTAACTCAATGGGCTTTGAGTTGATACCGAGCTTTAATTGGAAAAACATACCCTTAGAAAACTTAAAAGAGAAAAGTGGAGAGTCAAAAAAAAGATGGTTGATTTTCTTTTTTATTTTTTTTTAATTTACTTATTTTAGAGACAGAAAGAGTGAGAGAGGGAGGAGGGGAGGGGAAGAGGAAGAGACTTTTTTTTTTTTTAAAGATTTTATTTATTTATTCAGGAGAGACACAGAGAGAGACGCAGAGACATAGGCAGAGGGAGAAGCAGGCTCTCCGTGGAGGAGCCTGAGGTGGGACTCGATCCCAGGACCCTGGGGTCACGTCCTGAAGCCAAGCCAAAGGCAGATGCTCAACCGCTGAGCCCCCTAGGGTTCCCGAGGAAGAGACTCTTGAAGCAGACTCCCCACAGAGCGCAAAGCCAGATATCATGACCCATGGGATCATGACCTGAGCCGAAACCAGGAGTCAGATGCTCAAACAACTGAGTCCCCCAGGTGCCCCTAAATGGTTGATTTCCTTAGTGCAAAACACACATTTTTAAAAGACCTATTCTGGTAAAATTTATCTTCAAGGAAACGAATTCGCCTTAAGGACTCAGGTGAAAAAAAAAATTATAGAATGAATTCTGAAAATGCGACCAATAAACTGTTAGAATTTTTAGAAGATGTGTAGCAAGAATATTATGACCTAATGGAATTTCACATCATGTCCCTAAGAAGGAGAAATTATGACAAATGTAGTGGTCTGACTCCTGTTATAATCTCAAGATGAACTTTGTGGTTTAGTAAAACTTTAAAATTTGATGGCCCGAGACTGGGTAGTGTCTCCGGATGCCATCTGACTTGACAAAATCTAAACACATGTTCTTATAATAGTAGATATAAACTGAAGCATATTTATCTAAATAATATGCATGGGGGGGGGAAGCATAAATGCACACAGAGTTTTCTTCCCTTCCTTGTCAAAATCACCGTAGCTCTGCTGTCTTCAAAGGAACGTCTCTGACCTGTTGCTTGAATGTGCCCTTTTCAGCGGAGGTTACGACTAGTGATGACAGCACCATTCCCTGCGTGCCTACGGTGTCAGGAGCATCCTGTATGTTAGCAAGGATTCTCGTATCAGTCCTGTCCTGACCTCCCATCCCCACTTACATGTGCGAATCTTGAGACCCAAACCACGTAAGTACCCTGTCTGTGGTCTCACATGCAGAAAGTTCTAGAGCCTGGAACAAACCAGGCCCATCTAACTGCAAGGTCTCTGCTCCTTGCCATAAAACATGTGACTTCTCAGTTTACTCCCAAACTTATTTTATAACAGTTTGCTCTTCACTCATTTTTCAGTTTTACCCTCGCTTTGAACAAGGAAAATTATGTCTCTTGTATTGGAGTCCTCGTGGAATAGGGATGGCTAACTCAGATGAGCAATCTTTTTTTTTTTTTTTTTTTTTTTATTTACAAAGGGGTGGGCAGGGCTAAGAGAAACCAGCAAAGGTTGACAATGTTCTTACAGCTCCCAAGGGCCAGAAACCTTTGTCACCCTTGGGTTGCAGATGTCAGAGGCCCGAGACAGTCAGGGCTGGGGCTGAGGGAGCCTGAGCCGGCCCAGGCGCTGAGGAGCAGAATGCAGCCGGGGGAACACCATGGAAGGGCAAGGAGGGAGCCAGGGAAAGACAAGAGCCCAGGCTCTCTTTTGTCCATTTCTAACCTGCTGTTATTTCCCAACTGGTCAAATCTAAACAGTAGCTGGAGGTCGTGTGGGCCTGCGGTTGTTGTAGTCCATAGACACCAGCTTCCTGGGAGTGACAAGGTGGCGAGTGGTGCAGGAGGGGCTTGGAGGGATGAACCAAGATTATTCACTACACACATGCACATGCAGTTCTTTTGTTTTTGTTTCTATTTTGGTGACCCCCACTCTGGTTTATTAAAAAATGTGTGAACTAAGTTGCACCAACAGAAGTAGCCCCTCCTCTGCCCTCTAACCCCCCTGCCGGTACCCCACACCCATGCCCTCCCCCCCCAGGGTTGTGGTGCCTCTCTGGGCACAGCCTCAGGGGGCCAGGGCAGCAGGGTCTCTAGAACCCTGGCTGCTCCCTACCCCAGGTCCCTGATAGATTTAATGCCCTTAAGCAAAAGAAAGCACCGATCCTCTGCTCCTAGATCCCCACCCCCCTGCCCCAGCCTGGCCCTCGCCCCCCCTGGGGCTGCTCCACCAATTCCCACCACCCTCGAGGACAGAAAGCGATATTATGCACTTTTACTGTTAGAGAATAAAATTTTGAGGTGGTGGGGTTTTGGGGGGTCATAAATTGTACATATTCTAAGAAATGTACTCTAAGATGTTTATAATTAAACACGGAAAAGGCAACTACTGACTTCATTGTACTTTTGATTGGCTTGCTCTGTGCAAGAGACGAAAGTGACCGATACACGCTCAGCCTTTAAACAAGAGTAATTAGTAGAATCAAAACGTATCTCACTCGATTAAAACGTATTAGGATGAAGAAGCAAAGCTCCCATAAGCCTAATGCAAGACAGAGCGCTGTAAGGGAGGCACCGCGTTACGAAGGGGGTTAGAAATTGGTGAAATGTATTTCAAAAGTCCTGAAGGTGAAATGAGAGCCCTCGTTTTTATCTTTATCCGTGTGTGCTCTTCTCTCATTGCCAAGTCACATTTTCTGTGCTGCATGAGCTCTTAGAATCATATACTTTGGGGTGTCTCAGTGGCCCCGTTGGTTCAGCGCCCGACAGGATTTTGCCTTGGGTCACCATCTCAGGGTCATGGGATGGAGCCCTGAGTGGAGCTCCACCCTGGGCATGGGGCCTGCTTGGGGTTCTCTCTCTCTCTCTCCCCTCCACTCTGCACCCCACCTCTAAAGCAACAGCAGAGCTTATGCTTTGCTTTAATAGAACCTCATGTTTGCATTTATTTACTTAATAGGTTATTATTTAACATACAGTCTCTCCCGCTGCACAGTGAGCTCCAGCAGGGCAAGGGCCATGTTCTCCCTGCTCACAGCCACCGCCTCAGCAGGTGGCCCTGGTCTGCATATATAACATGCAAATAGATATTTACAGAAACAACGGCTGAAATAAGACTCTACTAATTAATGACTTTCCCAATTAACAACCTCATGTGACAGCTACTCGTTCCAATAGATGCTCGATATTCTTTCTAGACCATGGAAGACAGCAGTGAACAAAGAGCCAAAACTCCCTGCTCCAGTAAAGCTTGAAATCTCAAGGGCACAGCAAGAGACCTCTCCTCTTCATGAAACAGTGCTCTGGAACTTGAGTGCTCATACCATCTACAGTCTGTAATGGTTTTTCTTGAGATACAAATGAGATTTTTCTTTAAATTAAATGTTTACAGGGTAGTGTCATACATATGAACAGAACCATTACAAAAACAATGATCCACGTATGAGTTAAGCTATTCCAATCCCACTCCTCCCCCTTCGGTGCCCATTAATTTCCTTGCTTTCCTTTTAGGGCTCAAACAGATTTTGGCAGGAATTAAAGCTGAGAGTAATAGAGGTTTCTGGTATTTATGAAATGTGCCGTGATGCAATGGGCTTTCTTTAGAATGCACAGGAGGGAAATATAAAAACAGAAGTACAAGATCCATCTGTAGCTGAGCTTTTTCCCATCGTTGTGTGTGTGCAAAGGGGTAAAGCTTGGAATTTCTGATCATCCTTGCCTGCCTCGTGGAAAGCAATTCCAACTGCAAACAAATCTTGGGTTTGGATTAGTATGTGAAAGTTGAAGCTCTGTATTACTTCTGACAAGCTGCAAAGTGATAATGTTTACCCCACTGCCAACAACAATACAGGCTGCTCCACTCTGAAGAGCCCAGAGAAGAGATTTGGATTTTGGCCCAAGTGCACGGCCCATACCTGGATTACACCCCGTCCTGGAAGTGGGGAGGGTCGGGGGACTCCCGCTACCTCTCCCAGGTCTACGATGGCATTTTGAAAAACGATAGCTTCTGATCCAACCTGTTCCAACCACACACTGTTACTGGTGAAGCCAGTAACTCAACCAGAAGCAACCGATGTGTAGACTCGGAACCCAAACACAAGCACGACTAGTCCAACCAGCACTGCATCAGGGGCCTTGTCAGCCTGCCGTGAACATTTGTAACCACAGACCTTCCCACCGCTTGCCACCTGCTGCTGTTGTTTTTACCGATGGGTTTCACCACACTGTGCCAAGGCTGGCAATTCCCACATCTACTTTGGAACGTAGTTTGACATTTTATAATTGAAAGTTCACTTCAAAAGCGTAAGAAGGGAAAAAATTAGCTTATACTAGAAAAGAAAAACAGAAAAGTAGTATTGATTCTGGTTGGTTTGTTTGTTTGTTTTCCAATGAGTTTAGGATGAGAAAATTTTAGCTGTTAGGATTATTCTTTTAAAAGTCCATTTTAGGGGCTCCGGGGTGGCTCAGCAGTTGAGCGTCTGCCTTCAGGTCAGGGGTGATCCCGAGGTCCTGGGATCGAGTCCTGTATCGGGCTCCCTGCATGGAGCCTGCTTCTCCCTCTGCCTGTATCTCTGCCTCTCTCTCTCTCTCTGTGTCTCTCATGAATAAATAAATAAAATCTTAAAAAACATAAAAGTCCATTTTAAAAGATGAGGGATAAGTAATAAGGGCAGTATATAACGTTGTTATTAATTATTGCTATTTTAAATTATGTTGGCTAATAATTAATTTACCATCAATTATTTACAAGCTACTCTTCTCAGTGATATTTATTTTATAGAAAGTCAGAATTTAAGTTTTAATTTAATATCATTTGACTTTCAATTTTTCAAAATCATATTTTAAAAATCATGGTTTTTATTCATCACGAACATTATACTATTTTTGCAAAGTTTTGAGTTCAATAAAACCTGAGCTGCTTTTTTGCCAAACACTTTTTATTTTCATTATAAAAACCGTATGTATTTTCAGGGATAACCCATGTGCTTATTTTCTCCCTTTAATTATCTTTTTTTTTTTTTTTTTAAGGTTCCATGGATAAAGTTAACATTTCTGGTGTATATTTTTTTGTTTTAACACAAGCATGGATTTTTATAACAACTTCATAGACAGGATACAGAAAAATTACAAAGCTTAAAGGAACTCCCTAGTCCTGCCTATTTGTGTTCAGTGTCCTCCTTCGCCCAACTTCTGATAATGATTTGTTCTTTTTACCTCTATTTTTTTGCCTTTTCCAGAGAGACACATAAATAGAATCATACACTATGCAACCTCTAAGATTAGATTCTTTCACTTAGCAAAATGCATTTGAGAACCATCCATTTCTTTAAGTACTAAAAATTTGTCCCTTTAAATACTAAGTAGTAATTTCACCATGAGGACGTCCTACAATTTGATTATCTATTCATCCTTAGGAGGACATTTGGGTTGTGTCCAGTTTTTGTGATTATGGATAATGCCCTATAAACATTCGTATAAAGGTTTTGAGTTCTCATAAATACACAGGAGTGAGCTTGCTGGGTCAAATGGTGAGTGCATATTTAATAGTGACAGAAACTATCAAATTTTTTAAAAAGTGGCTGTACCGCCAGCAGTGTATGAGAGCGTTCCGGTTGCACGATATGTTAATCAATAGCATTTTTGCTGTTATGAAAGATTCTAAGGTTTGTAGTGATAACTCACTGTGGTTTTGGTTTGCATTTCCCAAATAACTAATGGTATTGAGCATTCCTACATGTGCTTTTTGCCAACCATATATATTTTTTGGTGAATTCTGTTCATATAATTTGTCTATTTTTTTTCATTGTGTTTCTATCTTATTAGTAAGTTTTGAGAGTCTTTTATATATATTCTGGATATGAATCCTTCACTTGATATGTGATATGCAGGTATTTTATCTTTATCTGTTTTTTGTTTTGTTTTATTTCCTTAATAGGTGCAGAGCAAAGTCATCATTTGCAATGAAACAAAATTTTATGAATCCTATTTTTGGTGCTATACCTAAAAAACCATTTCCTAACCCCAGGTTATGAACATTTTATCATAGGTTTTTATACTTTTATACTTGACATACAGGTCCACTATATATTTTATATATTTTAAGTTAATTTTTTATATACAGTGTGAGGTATAAAATCAATAATCTTTTTGGCAGATAGCTAATAGTCAACTATTTCTTTTTTTTTTTAAGATTTTATTTATTCATTCATAGAGACACAGAGAGAGAATGAGAGGCAGAGACACAGTCAGAGGGAGAAGCAGGCTCCATGCAGGGAGCCCGACATGGGACTTGATCCCGGGTCTCCAGGATCACGCCCTGGGCTGAAGGCAGCGCTAAACCACTGAGCCACCCGGGCTGCCCTAGTCAACTATTTCTTAAGAAGACTGTCCATTCTCCATTCAGTTGTCTTTGCATCTTTGTCAAAAATCAGTTTTCCATACTTACATAGATCACTTTCTGGGTTTTCTATTCTGTTCCTTTGGTTATGCGTCTATCCTTTCAGCTATACCACATTGTCTTGACTACTCTAGCTTTATTTATAGAGTATCTTAAAAACAGGCAGTGGTAGTCCAACTTTGTTCATTTTTTAAATTGCTTAGGCTATTTGAGTCATTTTACCTTACCATATACACTTTATTTATTTTTTAATATTTATTTGAGAGAGAGAGAGAGAGCATGAGAGAAAGCAGAGAGCACAAGCAGGGGGAGGAGGAGATGGAGAGAGGGAGAGGGAGAAGTGATTCCCCGCCAACCAAGGACCCCAGTGCAGGGTTTGATCCCAGGACACTGAGATCATGACCTGAGCAGAAGACAGATGCTTAACCAATTGAACCACCCAGGAGCCACCATAATATACTTTAGAATCCGTCTATTTATAATGGATAATTGGCTTATCTATAATTGTTGATATTACAATTGAGATTGAATTTATATATCATTTTGGGGAGAATTAACATCCTAACTATATCAACTGTTTCCCAGCCCATGAACCTGGTATAATGATTTCCTGAGGTTTTTTTTTTCTTTGATTTCATCATATTTTTGTAGTATTCTCAACACAAATCCTGTGCATATTTAATTAGACTTATAGCTAACTATGTCGTTATGTTAGAGCTTTTTAAAAAAGACAGTATCTTTTTTAAATTTCAGTTTTCCACTTTTCAACTGTGCACTGCTAATGTACAGAAATGCAATTGATTTCTGTTTACTGATTTTGTATTCTGTAAACTTGCAAACTTGCTTACTAGCTTGAGGAAAAATTCTGTGGATTCCTTGGAATTTTCTACACAGACAAGCATGTTGTCAATGCAGTTAAGGGTAGTTTAATTTTTTTATTTTTCAGTTGAATACTTTTCCTATCCTCCTTTTATTTCCTAGGACTTCCAATGCAAACACTGAGAAGGAGTGGTGAAAGTGGACAATCTTGCCTAATTCCTGATTTTAAAGGGAAAGTAGTCATTCATGATTCGGCATGATGTTCAATGCAGGTTTTCTTATAAATGCCCTATGTCAAATGGAGGAGGTTTCTTTCTATTCCTAGGTTGCCAAAGTTTTTAACACGATGGATGTTGCATTATTTCTTCTGTGTCTGTTGATCTATCAGGTAGCTTTCCTGTCAAGTCTGTTAGTTTGGCAAATTACATTGATGGATTTTTTGAGTTTTGAACCAGCCTCACATACCTATGTGATACTCATTATTTTAATTCTCAAATAATACTGAAAGAAAGCTTTAATTATACATATTTAAGAGTGAGATTCAGAAAAAAAATACATTCAGCAGCCCCATAACTTCCAAATCTATGAACTGAATTCCGGTCCGTGGGATTCCCCTAGCTATGCTCCTCTTATTGTAGCATCACACCTTTCATATGTACAAGGAGAAATATTATTGATGGGCTCCAGGGCCACGAAGTCTGTCCCTTTCTATATTCCACTTCCAGGGTAAAGGGGTCCTGGTAAGCTTCTGGGAACTGGACACCTGTTGCTGAGAGCGAAGCCAGTGGGTACACTGGCGCAACAGATTATACTGAGCTGCCCGGTACAGTCTCTCTTGGTCTTGCCTCTATCTCTCGCTTGTCTTGGCATTTGTAAACGTGAAGCAAAAGCAGCATAGGTAAGGCGTATGCAGCTGACCTCTGGGACGGTGGTTGAACCAGCTGAGATAACACTTTAGTAATGTTTTCACATTCCTTCAAGATTTTCTTGTATTTCTGAAGGCTCTGAAGGAACCTTCAAAGGTTCCTTAACATTAAGTCTGAAGTTAGATATAAGCCAAGAAGAAAGGCATCGAGGAGGCCACCAGGTCTGCTGTTATTTTATATCTTTTAAAGCAGAGCCCAGTTTAGCAGAGCCAGTTTCGAGGCCAAGGCCCTAGTCAGAAAAATAAAAACAAGTAGTTTTGCTTGAATGTGTCTTGTGTCTTCTCTGCACATCTTTCTAAGAAATCTATTTTAAGATTTGGAAATAATCACTCTGGGTTTCAGCTAAAATCTTTGTCTTAACACAAGAAATGCTTACAAATTTTCCCCAGAAATCCTGTATTCACATTTTTTTTTTTGTCTAGTTAACCATATTTTTGGAACATACTTGCTAAATAGAAATATCAACAGTCAACTAAAGTCTAAGGGACCTTTTTTTTTTAAAACCTCGGGCAGAGAAGGAGAATAGAGTTTGGATGATCTTATGTGTTTCTGAAGGCTCTTAAGAACTGATCTTATGATATATAGATTCTTATATATCAAGAATAGAATTCAAGTATTTAGAACAACACTTGTAATGTAAAATGGACACCGATAAGAAAATAATTGCCAATCTAAACAAAATCAATACTGAGCACTTTAATCATTATGTCTAAGCTGAAAACAGTAAAAAAATAAAAAATAAAGACTTCATTTACTTCTGTCAAAGTCCATCCTCAAGAACTTCTAAGGCAGTTTCACTGCCTCCTAATTTTCTTTCAAAAACTGTCTGAATATAAATGTTCTGATCTTATCATTATACAATACTGAACGTATTTGACACTATAGAAAAGAATGCTTTCAAAACCATTCACATTGTGCAGATTTAGTGTCCAGTTCAAAGATAAAGGAAAGGAAAACAGGTGCCTGGCTTTATTTCACTGGTTTTTCAAGAAATCACTTTTTTTTTTTCTTATTTTCCAAAGTGACACACAAGAGAACAAAGAAATGATTCTGTATTTTCTAATCTTAAAAGCGAAAGATGGGCTGATGAGTAAAGAAGTGCTACTTTCTGCAGTGAGATCGGAAAGACAGGAGCCCACTAGCTGTTCTGTGCCTCCTCGCAGAGCCTGGGGCCCCTGGTTCCTGGTCGAGAGGCCCAAGCTCAGTGAGGGTTGCTTTCTCTCTTTCTCTCTTTCTCTCTTTCTCTTTCCTGCCTGGATGACAAGCTCTCAGCTACCAAAGAGGCAGCAGTGGGCAAACATATGGCACCGGACTGGGTGGAGGTTCCAAACGCAGTTTGGGGTGTAGCTTGGAAACTGAACGTAGAGTCTTCTGGAGGCTTGCCCAGGCCTTCTGAGTACAGGAGGAAGGGTAGCTGGGACTCTGACTCAAAGGAGAACACCGTCCTCTGAAGTCCTAATCGGTCTGCCACATGGCATTTTTCCACATGCTAATGGGTACAATGGCCTTAGGGCAAATCTAGGAATATTCAAGTGTCTCAAGAAATTCTAGGTAGACCTAAGAATATACAGAACTCAAAGTTTCTCAAATGCACTCCCAGACACACATGCACCCTCACATTCACTCCAGCTAATGTTTGGTCAGCCTGGCTCTCCCTGGGAACCCGTCCCACGGCCACTTCTGCAACAGCCAGTCCTGTGTGCTGAGATGGGGACGTGGTTTTAGGATAGATTAAAAAAAAAAAAAGTCACTCTTCTAAATCATAAGCAATTTTCTCCAAATCAAAACAAATAAATTGGCCAGACCGCAGACAACTCTGAGGAAGAGTACTGCCTGTTATTAAGAAGAAAAAAAAAAAAAATCCCAACTCCTGGCACTGTTCCAATATTGTATTTGGATTAACTTCCACAATCTGGACAATTCTAATTCCAAAATTGTAATATTCTATGATTCCCAGCATTTAAATTTTGCCATTCTAAGAGGAGTCTCAAGGCTTTTATTCAATTCAAATTTTATTCTAGTTGTTCTCATCTGTACTTTATTTAACCTCTTTTCAATCTCTTAAATCTGTCCCTGGGGAGCTGCCAATAGATGCAAGAAGGCTATAAACTCAGTGGCATATTTTTATAGACTTGGGCAGGATCCATTATGTGTAAATTCCCTCCACCAATCCAAGCCCTTTGTTCTGTTTTTGAAAAAAAAAAAAAAAAAAAAAAAAAAAAAGAAAGAAAGTATAAAGACTAAATTAATGAAAACAGCACATATATGCAGTTTATGACATTAGTGCTTTGGGGTTAAGGTACATCACCCCTCCTAAAGTATGGATTTTATTTCATATTAAGTTTATTTTAAATAAATCTTAAACTGGTTCTCTGGCATATTAAATCAGACTGAAAGTTATGATATTTATACATAGAGGTTAGAATAATAAGGTTTTTCTACAAGCATGAGAGAGTAATTATACTGAGATTGGAAAACCAGACAATCACAAGGGAAACGTATTTAAGTCATGTTCAGAAAATGGTTTTCCCAAAACTGAATGGCATATTTGCTTTCAAACATTCTTATTTAGAGATTCAAAAAATTCTTCCTATAGACAACCTGATGATTATCTCTGGTTAAAAAAAGTGAAGTAATTTCTTAAGTACCTATGGGAAAGGCACTGAGACATGGCAGGATGACAATCTGAAAATACGTGTGATCAAGCCAGGCGTAGCTCCCCTCATTTCCTCCTCCGGCCTCCACGAGCACCTTGGTAACTTAGTGCCAAGGCAGGGCTTAGTCCTGCTGAGTAAATATAGGTCAAGGCCACCGTGGGCCTGGAGGATCAAGTAAGAGTGCTCGGGCCATTCCCCCTCTCACACTGTAGGGCACACGTGAAAAATACTCCGTGTCTTGTGAATCCCTTTAGAAAGGATCCCTGACTTCTAGAACAGTGGGGATTGTCTACTACATTCATTCCCGCAAATTCATGGAGATTTTTCTGACTCCATTTATGACTTTGAAGATTAATAAGGAATTAAATGGGAGGAGGTATGTAATTCAAAGTAATGGAGATTAAGAGGAAAGCAGCTGTGTCACACTCCTATAGTTTAATACGCTCAATAATGCATTCACAAATATCCAGACCCTCACACAATCTTCCTTTCTTTTGCCCTTAAACGTAAAATCTCTTTCTTTTGAATTTTAATAGCACCTAGTCTGCTTAACTAATAGTGGTAGTTTTTAAAAAAAATTTTATTCATTTATTCATGAGAGACACAGAGAGAGAGAGAGAGAGAGGCAGAGATGCAGGCAGAGGGAGAAGTGGACTCCATCGGGGAGCCCTCGATCCCAGGACCCCGGGGTCACACCCTGGGCCCAAGGCAGACGCTCAACCACTGAGCCCCGCAGGTGCCCAATAATGGTAGTTTTTATTTACACTATAATTTTTGTCAGTAAGCTATATCTCTACCATTGGACTCAGTCCCTTGAGGTCAGGGGCCACAGATCCTTGCTCATTTCCTCCGCAGGAGCCTGCACACCAGACAGTTTGAAGCACTGGGTAGCTTTCAGTACCCCAAGGGCCAGCCTCGACCCTTAAAGTATGCCTCACAGACCAAAAATCCTAAAACAACTCTCAGACTATTAAATCAACAGCAATATTCCTTCACTGTACCACAGTTTATGAGATTAAGTATATTACTTATTAAAATGTATGTACCTAGATATTAAGCTTCTGTATCATTTTTATGATTTTGATGAGTTATTAGTTTTTATCAAACAAATCTTTTATTTTACTTTCTTGTTTAAGTGTAATCAATATTATTATAGCGATTACTCTTGTTAAGGGCCTTTTATATGCCAGACATGGTGCTAAACTATTTATAAACAACATTTCTGATCCTGTAAAATGTTTCATATCCTCATGTAACAAGTCGCTGAAAATATAGGCTCAGATGGCCTAACTAAATTGCTTGAGGTCCTATAAATTGTTGAACTTGTATTCAAATCCAGATTTGCATTTTTCCAAATCCTATGGGATTTTCACAACAGCTTACTTATCTCTCTATAAATATATAAAAGTTTTAAATTATAATATGCATAATTTAAGGAATGATCAGTATGTAACCTGGATATATTTGTTGTTGGAGATTACATGAAAATTACAGACATAAGACTGATTTTAAACCCCCCCCCCAAAAAAAGACTGATTTTATGTTATTAATTTTCCAATTAATACTCCTTTAATTTTTAGGATCAACCCTACACATTGAGAAGTATTCACTTCACTGGCCCTATCTTGAAAAGCCACAAGGAGAGTGGAAGATGTAGGGTTATAACATTTAATCTTAGACTCTATTGGAGGAGGAAGGATAAGTCCAAATGCAATTTGTAAATGCAAACGTGTTAAAAGTCATGCAACTCATTATACCCATAATATAGATTTTGTAAAGTTACATGTAATGAAGAACATGAGAAAGGTAAAAATAGGTGTGGATTTCTTGAACAAATGAACTAAGATGATGAGAAGGAAGTGAAATGAATAGAGAAGCATTCATTAAGTGCATACAGACACGCTGGCATGCCCGTTGGAGATCATCCTGGCTAACGTTTGTGAACATATCCTGAGTGTTTTGACTTGCACCATTAAAAGACAGTACTTGGTGAAATGCAAAATTGTACCATATGATCAATTTATTTTTGAAAATCTGCGATGACTTCTTTTTTATGAGATGTATTACTATACAACCTAATATCCATACTCAGATTGGCATATCTCTGAAAGGAATAGCACTTTAACTTATGATAATTACTGCAAACACTGTACATGATAAATGCTTTTCTCACACTGGCAAAATGCTCAACTCTAGCTAATCTAATTAGTCTTAATATCTTTATTAGAATAAAGGTCTCCTTCTCTGCACTACAGCTATTTAGTGGAATCAGGAGTCTCTCTTAGACTGTAAGTTACTTGCAGTCAAGATGAGCAGCTAATTTACCTTTATGTCTCCCAAACCATGGGACACCACATTCTGTATATTTTGCAGAGCAAGGAAATGACTAAATGAAAGAATTAAATATTTCAATACTCAGATAAGTCTGAGTTGGTTTCCCGTGTGCCAAGTTTTACAAACGGATGCCTCTATTTCCTTCAAAGTTAAAAAACTTTTTATTTCTTCTACTCCAGGAAATTATAATTTATTATAATGTAAGCCAATAGATTTTTGTCCCAGAATTAGACAAACCCTCTGTCAGAAATTCAGGAATCTCAGATCCCAGGACAGAAAGACAAAACTGCTTTGACAACCAGCAGGATCGTTAATACATGGAGTGCCCATCCTCCAGACAATGGAAATTTCTACTGATGCTGCTCCAACACTAGACTCAGCAGTTCTGCTCAGATTGTCATTCCCTGCTTTAAAACTTTCTATGGATCCCCCAGGGCAGCCTGTTCCACATTCAGACAGTTCCAGCTGTTAAGACCTTTTTGTAGAGCAGAAATTTGCCTTCCAATGGTTCCCAACACTGGTCCTTGTACTGCCCTTCAGAAAAGTGAAAATTAAATGCAGTCTCTCTTCCATATGACCGCTCTTCAAATATTTGCCCACTTCTATTACTTCCCCTTGAAGTCCTTTCTTCTCTCAACTAAAGATCTTGTTTCTGCAACTTGTGTCTGGGAGGTTGCCAAACCAAATAATCTCCCTTCAATTCTTGTAAATGCAATGATTTTGGATTCGTTTCAGAATCACCCTATTGACCTGCGTTCGGTTCTGTTGTGTTATAGGCTGCCCATTTCACCAGCTCTTGATATTACAAAGGAAAGAGATTATTTGCAGCTACTTAGGACATATGTTTCTGATCCCAGCTCAGTTAAGTGAGGTTTCCCTGCTTATGACCTTATCACATATAGGCATGTAACTCCATTGTAATTAAATAATTCTCCCTGCAATCATTTGATTCTCGTCTGAATAGCTGCTATATGGTGAGTGCCTGGAAGGTAGAAAATATGGCTTGTTCACAGCTACACTGCGAGACTACCTGTGAGCCCACCAAAATGCCTGGCACATAACAGGGACTCAGCAAGTATGCCACATAAATACTGAATACACATTTATTGAGTGAATACTGAGTAGTACCTGAATACTGAATACTAGCCCTGTAAGCTTTATAAATGTCAAAAGCATTTTTTTTCTTTATAATTCATTTGAGGAATTCATGAAAATACTAATTGCAACAGGATCAAGAAAAAGAACTCTGGATCAGGAGGTTTACAACCACATAGAAAATTACTATGTGGCATTGATTCCAACACGGAGACACAGTCATTTAATTACTCAACCACATTAACAATCAGCCATATGGCTGCCTTGACTCTGAGGCTATCATATCGTCCCTTTTACTATATCATTTTGTTAGAAGCAAAAGGAGAACAACACATCACTTAAATTGTCATCCTACTCATACACAATGTAATACCCCTGCCAAGGTACAAACAGAGACAAGACGATTAGAGGGAAATAATCTGCTGTGGGAAAAATAGATGACATTCATTGCTTTCGTGGTAATTTCTATCTTGATGAAAATAAGAGATATCATGTCATTTCATTACAAGTATCTCAGTACTTAAATTCAATACACATACATGGCCAATTTAATGGACTAGCATGAATTCATGCAACTGTTGTCCTTGAAATGTCAGGTCATTAAACAATAGATGGTTGATATGGGGAATTGAGGTCCAGTGTGAAAAAGTGTGGGTGAAGAAACAACTTTTTTTTTGTGCATTCTTCAATGCTTTGTCAGCTGACTCCAGGTTAAAAGCATCTCCTTTCTTTTATTTTCCAAGAAAAGCATGAGCTGAGTATACCTGATTTCAGTATTTCTATGTTTGTTGAATTATGTGCCATATGTAGTGTCAGATGCAGGAAGAAATGATGAACTAGGTGAAAAGCCCTGATGTATACAAGAACTTACAACTTGCTAGGGTATGAGAAATACTGTGGTAGGGGAAGTGCCCAGGCCCCTGCAGTACATAGGAGAGGCTTTTTACCAAAATGTGGTGTGGGAGTCGGGAGTAGGGAAGACCTCTGAGAGAAAGAGATTCCTAAGCTGTACTTGATGAATAAATAATAATTAGGTAAGATAGGAGAGCAGAGCTTTCTAGGGAGATGTAGCATCATGCAGAAATACCTGGAGATAAGGGAAGAGTTTGGTATTACTGGAAAACAGAGCAGAAAGTGATACAGAATGGGGAGGGCCAGGGATGGGAGCAGGAAAGTAGGGATCAGCTCCTGAATGGCCTGGCATGGCCTGTTGAGTTTAGACTTCATCTTAAGGGGATAGGGAGCCACAGAAAGCTTTTAAGCTGCAGAGTGACATAGTCTAATTTTGTCTTCTCAGCATGTAGAGTGGATGAATTGGATATGAGTAAAGTCATGTCAACAAGATAATAGGTCGCTTCCATTATCCATGGGACAACATATGGTGGCCTTCAACTATGATTGTAGCTATGGGACAAGAGAAAAGTAGACAGATTCAAGAGAAGGTTAGGAAGTTAGAATTCACAAGTCATGGAGTGTGATTGCAAATGCTCATTTAATACTAAATATGATGGAACATTCTGTCAGCAGTAGAGTATGTTCCAAAAGCATAGACACAAGGGGTAGCAGACGTTAGTTCTAAGTGGAAATACCAATGATAGTAGGAGAAAAAAAAATGTGTCATTTGAGTTAGGTCTTAGAGAATGCATATGATTTTCAGAAGGTCAAGCTGGGTGTACAAAACAGAACAAATTAACCAAGGCATAGGAGTAGATACGTTTATTATATATTCAGAGAACTAATAGGAAAACTCAATTAGAGAAATGTTGACTTTGTTTCTCCTGATCAATGCACAATGTTGGACACTGGACTCTTATATAAGCTTTTCCGTGATTCATATATATGTAAAATATATATAGTATACACGTAGTTCTATGGACATTAATCAGTCTAATAAAAAGAAATAAGTTAATCTTCTATTTCTTAGTATATAAGAGAATGAAACCAAGTCTTGATTTCTATAAAACATGCATAATCACCTTTGTACTAGATCACAAATTCAAAGGGAAGGAGGAAGTATATTTTGTGTGAATATAACAACTTAAGAAATTGACGTTTGTTGCCACATACACATACGCACCACCAGCCCACCAGCACCAACTCCCTGCCCCAATACACACACACTCTCTCCCTCTCTCTCTCAATCACACACACACACATACACACACTCTGCCATAGATTCCTGGAACTTCTACTCTGAGCTGGCTTAATGTTTCATCTCCTGTAAAAAGTACCACCTGAATGTTAACAATAGGTCATACACCAAGTCTTATTTTGCCAGTGTGATCAATAGGTCCACACAGACCTGAAATCTTTATTTCTGTCATTCTGGTAAAGCACTAACTACACCAAAGTTTTCTAAGAATCTCATGATTTGCTGAGAAAATTCTATCAGAAGATAAAATGGGACTCCTGTGGGAATCTCACAAGAATTCTGTATTAAAAGTTGAATTCGAAGGTATATCAGTAAAGGCCATGAGAGATGAAATATAGGGGCTAGGAGGATTCTATGTTTGATCGTATTTATTAAATATTCCATCAAGGCTTAGAACGCAAAACTGCCACTTTCAAACATAGCACTTAGAATAAAATGAAAAAAGAAAACCTTTCAGAAATGGCAGTTTGAGGAAACCCTATAGAAAGCCAATGCAATTTAATGGGAGGTCCACGGTCGACTGTAGAGTATATTAAAATGCACATCCGTCAGCTATTCTCCAGGACTACTATGTCTCTCAGAAGAGAGTCTAGAATCTGAATTTTTAAGACACACACATATGTTCCTAAATTTGAAAACTACTGATATAATGTAACTGCACATTGACAAAGAAACTGATAATCAGAGATGGTAAATGACCTGCTCAAAGTTGTAAAAGTAGTTCTTACCAATGCTAGGACTTGTCTCAAAACCCGAGAAAGACAAATACCATCTAATTTTACTCATACGTGGAATTTAAGAAACAAAACAAATGGAAATAGGGAACAAAAAGAGAAAGAGGCAAACCAAGAAACAGACTTGTAACTATAGAGAATAAATTGATGTGATTCCCAGGAGGGAGGTGGTGGTGGGGGGGTGGGTAAAATAGGTGATGGGCATTTAGGAGTGCACTTGTGATGAGCACGGGTGTTGCATGGAAGCGTTCAATCACTAAATTGTACGCTTGAAACTATTACATTGTGTGCTAACTGGAATTTAAGTAAAAACTTAAAACGACCTTCTGTGTCAGGATCATTTGGTCTCAATCATTAGCTCAGATGCATGGCATATGTACAGGGCAGCCACAACTCCCTTCATCATCTCGTAGGTTGGCCTATAAAGAATATATGCAGCCTTGGCCATTAATATCCTGAGATTCCATGTCTTCTCAATGGTTTTTTCATCATATTTGGTTATTAGGTTTTATCAGCAAATATAGCAATATCTAAAAGGCAAAGAGCTAAAGAAATGAAAACATATACATTTATCATTTCTTTATCAATAAGAAGACATACTTCCTTCCTATTTTCTTTAACAGAATCTTCAAGAAAATAATCCCAAGAACAGAATTGGTGACAAATTCAGAAAAATTTGGGGGAGTGTAGTAACATCATCCAAATATGATAGAGGAGAATTCCATAAATGGATTATTTCCAGCATGAGAACTTTGTTGATAGCAGGTGATAACATATACAGCAAATAGCATTTTATATAATTATTTTTTTTTCACTTTGTCAGTTATTTTTTCCCATGGAAAGAGTAAAACTTATACAGTGTCTATGAGGGGAAGCAAAAACTAATATTTTTAAAATACCTGCTGTGAGGCAAATACTGTACATTAGGAACTGCCATATGATGGCTTTAGATCTCCCCCCACATGCACTAAGTGCTTATTTTTCAAATTAGCCACTGGCTATTAGCAAATCTACCAAGAATTAGCAATGTAATTTAAAAATCTAATTCTACTGTACAAGCCATGAAATTTTACGGTTTTCCTTTAAGTATCTCATCCTTTGGGATGTTTCTCTAAAATCACTGTTTCCCTGTGTAGCTTTCTCATCACAACACTGACAATAGTTATAGTATCATAATTTTGCTTTACATAGATGACTCTCCCTCCAACCCCTTCTAAATTGGAAGTGTCATAGGGAAAAGCAAAGCTAAAACAAAGTTTTAGTTGAGTAACAATAAGTGCTCCAGCTATTACTGCCACTAGCACTGCCAGATTTTCCCATATTAGTCTAGAAATTTTGCTTCCATTAATTCTAATCTTTGCAACATACTTACTCATGAATTATTTTTTTCCTTCCTTAAATGGAATCATATGTAGGGGAAGGGTTAGTCAGGAAGGGAAGCAGTTACTCCACAAATCAGACAGGGAATACATTTATCTTGGGAAACAGTAGTTTCCAAAGCATTTAGGCGCTACAACACTAACCTGGCCTCCCAAGACATGTAAGGCCAGGATTCCTGCATATAGAGTTTAGCAAAATGAAGCTCCAGCTCATCACATAGGGTCACCTGGACAAGGACTGATAAAGACTCTGGAAATTATTCAATGTAGCTTCTTGTTCCGATTCATGCATTCATCCTCCTATTCAAACATTTATATTACAGGGCACATATTATATGACAGTCGTTGTTTTAGTCCTATCATAGTAAAAGAATGAACAATAAAGACGAAACCCCTCCTTCACGTCGTTCATAAATGGAAAGGATTGTCAATACAGGCATGTAAATGTCAGGTATTTATTAAGTGTTCAGAAAAGAAACCAAAGGCAGGATCCGAGAACAGAGAATGATGGGCAGTACAGTTTTAGATGGGGCCATCACAAAAATTCAATCCGAAGAGGTAAAAGATGAGCAAAAATCAGAACGAAGGGGGGATGAAGTATGCAAACACCTGGGATAAGAGCATCCCTAGGCCAAATGCAAAGCAAGTGCAGGCGGTGAGTTCTAAAGTGCCTGAAGCGTTCAAGGAAGAGCAAAGAGGCCTCTGGGGCTTTAGAAGCAGGAGCAGAAGAATGAGAGAACAGAAGGTAGAGGCACAGCCGGGAGCCATTTAATGTAGGAGTCTGCAAATCCGAACTACAAAGGCATTTGCCTTTGATTCTAAGTGAAATTGGAGCCTCCGTAATTCTACTCCTGAAGGCAAGATAATACTATATGCACTATATGTGTTATACAGCATCAGGTTGTATATATGGTATATGTAGTGTGTATATATGCATAATATGTAGCATAACTAGATGTTAACTAACTAGATTTAAATAAAAATCTGAAACTAAGTACTGGAAATCAGTAGAAGGTCAAGTACAGTGATTTGGTTGTTTTGAAGGATTGTTCTGCTTCTATGTGACAAATGAGTCAGAGGAAATAAAGGTTGAAACTGGACAATTAAGATGCTGCAAGAGTAGTCCAGGTGAGAGAAAACAGACGTTGCCCTGATGTGCTACTGAGGCAGAAGGTGCAAGAAGACCCCATTCAGGCTGCATTTTGAAGTTAGAGCCAAAAAGATTTGCTCACGAACTGCCACGCTTCCTCCATGACTATGTATAAAAGTAACTCAACCTAATTGAGCCTCAATTTCTAGGATAAAACAGTCTTAGTGAACTAATAAATCTAGGCAACGATCACCAGTGACTGCTATTATTACGAAGAGAGGGAGAGAAAGCCACGTTTTCTGTGCTTCCTGATGGAAACGTGCAATGCCAATTATGAGATACTCTTGACAAAAACTGAATCTGAATCTAATCGTGTTTCTAAATCTAACTTTCGGATCATGCTTCTAAATCTTACTCAAAGTACACGGAGCCAAGGTACATGTTCACAGCAAGGGAATGTCACCAGCAAAATCTAGAATATTGGGTAAATCTGTAAGACAAAAAAACTTAAGGTGTCCATCAAATAAACTGCCAGAGACAAAATGAGAGCGTGAAGCCCCAATGCATTAAAAGAACTCTGAGGGGGGCACCTGGGCGGCTGTCAGTTAAGCATCTGCCTTCGACTCAGGTCATGATCTCAGGGTCCTGGCATGGAGCCCCGAGTCAGGTTCCTTGCTCTGTGGGGAGTCTGCTTCTCCTTCTCCCCATATCCTCATCCTCCCCCCTGCTCCTGCTCTCTCTCTCCCCCACACTCTGTCTCTCTCTGTCAAATAAATAAATAAAATCTTATTTAAAAAAAAAATCTAAGAAACATATCAGACAATTGCAATGTCTTTTTAGGTTCTGAGTTGAACAACTACCAAAATCAATTTATTTGACAATTCCTGAAATACAAACAAGGACTGAATATTAGAACCTTAAATATTAAGGATGCTATTTTAAAAATATTATAATAACATTTTGGTTTTAAAAATTTCTTAAAGTTTAGAGATACATGTTGAAATATTTATTAAATAAGACATGATATATGGCATTTAACAAAAATCAATCCAGTAGATGGTAGAATTGAATAAGGGTATGTGTTCGACCAGAAGCCCGTAATGTTGAAGCTGAGTATATTTACATAGGTATTCATTATATGATTCTGTGTACTTTTATATTATTTGGAATTTTCCATGATAAAAAATTATAAAACTGAAAAATTAAAATAATTGAGTGGAAATTTTAGAATGATTGTTACATAACTATTCTTATTATCCAAGTGCATTCTTTCAACCTTTTGGGGCAAAAATGTAAGCACAAATGATAAAAATATGTACAGTATTTGATGAGTCAATTCCCTTTTGATATATTTTACAAAGGAAATAATTCACAAATATCGCTAAATATATTTTTACATTATTGGTCTTTACCCAAAAATCCATTTCCTGTATCACTGTAATCAGGACCCAGATTTTGTCCAGGGATCCACCCACTTAAAAAAGGTGACTCTACCCAGGCCAGTGGTGGTAATACCATTTCTTGTAACTTTGATTTTTTTGTAAGTGAGCATGTGACCCCATTTATATCAGTGGAAAAGAAAAGGAAGTATGCTAATGAGAGCAGAGGGGAAACTTTCTCACTGTCAGAAGGAAATATAAGGAAGACTTTTTACAGTGGGATGTTGTGTGTGTGCGTAAGTGTAGGGGTTGCTGAAGCTGTCTTGTGATCATGAGGTGCACTAGGCTGAGAACACAACCGTGGAGATGGAAGGGCTGACAAAGGTGTATGTCCTGGATCTTTGCAGACAACACTGAGATAGTGATAGTAAATTGGTGCATTAAGCAATCCTAAAGGAGCCCTAATTTGGAATTGATGGTTATGTGAGAATATAAATGTTCCTCATTCCGTTTAAACTGTTTTGAATCCGGTTTTCTATTATTTTCAAATCAAAATTTATTTAGGGATAGCACAGGGTTAAAAGTAACAGACTATGGGAATCCCTGGGTGGCTCAGAAGTTTAGCGCCTGCCTTCGGCCCAGGGCATGATCCTGGAGTCCTGGGATCGAGTCCCACGTCGGGCTCCCTGCGTGGAGCCTGCTTCTCCCTCTTACCTGTGTCTCTGCCTCTCTCTCTGTCTCTATGTCTCTCATGAATAAATAAATAAAATAAAATCTTTAAAAAAAAGTAACAGACTAAAATGAGGAATTGAATGAGTAAGGAGCTGTGGGGGGCAATAAATTATGGTCTGCAAGTCAAATCTGACTTGCCACTTATTTTTGTGAATAAAGTTTATTGCTCTACAGCCATATCCACCTGTTTACATATTTCACCCTATAATGTCAGAATTGTGTGATTGCAACAGAGACCACATGGCCAGCAAAACCTAAAGTATTTACTACTGGGTTCTTCACAGAAAAAAAGTGTGCCAACACAGGGCACTGATAACCCACTTTCAGGCCTGGGAGATGACAGCCCTTGTTATGAACTTGTAAAATAGTTTCTTAATTGTTACCTATTCTTTAAGTGTGTAATATTAGGGAAAATAAAAAAAATAATCAGAATGCTTCCATATGAGGACTGGTTCCTGTTTTTTGTTTTGTTTTGTTTTGTTTTTTAGTATCCTCCAAGAAGAGACAAAGTTTAGATAAAGTTGACTCACACACACACACACAAAAAAAGGAATAAAACATAGATTTTCCAGGGAAGTGTTTTATGATGTACAATAAAAATGGATGTTTTAAATCTCATGGAGCTGGAAAACTTAATTTTCCATTTCACATCAAAGGTGGCAGGAAAAGAGCCAGGAAAGCAGAACATTGAGCAATAAAGTTCACAAACTATAAGAAAATGTGGCTGAAAGGAGGAAATCTCATGCTATACAAGATCATAAAATATCCGGCTGCTGCTATTAGTGCATGATATTGGCAGGAAACAAATGGCCAGTAGCACACTAAATTACAATGACACCCTAATGCTAAAGAAACCTCAAATCTGTTTCACAGAAACCTCTAATTGTTCAGCTATTACGGTCATCTGTGTATTTCTGAATTTAGACCCCAGGAAGTGCATTACTAACCATATGTTTTCTCTAGAAAGGCTTTTTCCTAATCCTCCACCTAGAATAACAGGGGAGACTGTTGGAAGGTAGAACGAGGACAATAAACTGAGCAAAATTATTTTAGAGAACAGAATCACGGGCTGCCCCTTGGCTGGCTGACCTGAGAGCTCACTCTACTTCGTGACCAAGAATCCATACTTTGTTCACACTGATATGATTTATGTCAAGTCCAAGTCTCTATGGTATTTTTGATTTTCCAGTCTTCCTTTTGGGAATAGGCCTTCTTTTTTTTGGCAGGTATCCTGTTCCTTCTGCGCCCTCCTATAATGGGTATCTAGAGGTGGATGACTTAATTTCTAGCCAGAGAAACATATACCAACTTTCTAAAAAGAATAGCAATGCTCTCCAGAGATGCTGGACTTTTGGATGAAAGTAGTTCATGGAGGTAACTTGGCATTTTCTCTTTTTGCGCTGTGAGATAAAAACATTATTGAGAGGTGTGCACAGCAAAAAAGGGATTCACATTGGCGGCGAAGAGAAAGGCCATGGGAAGGACTATTAATCACCTCTTGAAAAATACTTCCCATTTCCTCCTAACAGGAACTCTACTTTTTAATTGTGCAAAATATGCATCCATATAGATGCGTGTTCATAAAGGTGTGTTTAATTCGTATTTACCAGGAATGCTTTGTCCACCAGTTATCTCTGATACCTAGAATATTCTCTGACTGAAAACAAATATATGAAAAAAAGAAAAGGAAAATACTAAAAAAAAAAATATGGAATAAAAAGCAACATGCCAAATGACAGATGTACCATGTTTATGTTTGAAACTGTGAAATATGCATATCTATATGGTCAAGGACCAGAAGGTGACATGCAAAACAAATGCGCTATAATTTGCTACAAGTGATTTTTATTTCAAAATGGTTTTCAATATTGTTTTATGTTATATTTTCCATAAACAAAAAGCAATAAATAAAATTTGGGAGCTGTTCAAGATGACTTCTTCCTTTCATCTGCTATGATTTTTTTCAGCCTCACGCGCATGGGAGCTGCCTTATGCCTGTGCTGGCACACATGATCAGTTGAGTGCTTCCTCGGCATTAAGATTTGATTATGAAAATGCCCAGCAATCCACTGAAAGCTCATAACCAGTAATAACAGAAACCACTTCTCCTAATGACCTTGCGTATTAAGTTTCCTCCAATGCTTGGGTTAATGCCCCACATCAGGAGTACAAAGGCAAAACGATCTCTGCTTTGAGGAATCATGACGCGTAGGGACATAGGCCTCACTTAACACAATGGAGTTATTGTGGCAATAAAGATACGTATGAAGGAATCACGTCCTTAAGTCACTCGATCTATATGTGCTTGGCAGGAAAGTATGCATTTTAAAAAGTCTTTCCTAAACACTGTGTGTTTTAGCATGAGGTTAGCCTTTGCAGACTGCAAAATGAACAATGTAGGTCCAGAACCCAATATAATGTATTTCAAAATTGAGAAAGGCAGTTGATATCGGTAAGAGAAGAAACAGAAAGGAAGTGGGGGGGGGGGAAGCCTTATGTGTATTTTATGGCTTTTGTGTATTTGATGGGAGCTAAGTGAAACCACTTACATGAAGGGGGGTATCGTTTTAGATAGGCGTTGCCGGTGGGTGTGCTGCCTCACTGGAAGCACCATCCTCCTGCATAGTCCTGTTTGGGAAGGCAAATGATGGAGAGGAGTAAGACCTAGAACCCTTAGGACTTGAGTGCAAAAGTGCTCGATGAAACTCACAGATGGAGACTGGTGGACAGAAGAACAGAGAATGTGGCTCCAGAGGGGAGCACGAAGGAAGTCTGGGCCCCATTTCATCTCCCGAGGGTTTGAGTGATTCCAGGTAACAGAATGTATTGGACCATTTGGGAGCTGGGGCAGGGTACAGACAACCTGCACTCTCAACTCTGTGACTTTGCCTGGAAAGTCTACCTCCCGTCTGTACCCCAAATCCTAGTTACATTACATCATTACATTGCCTGGAAAGTCTACCTCCCGTCTGAACCCCAAATCCTAGTTACCTTTCCAGCCTGAGTTCAAAAGTCATCACATTCATGAAACTGGTGCTGCCCACTTAGCTCACCTCAATTTCTAAATGGCACTTGGGTAATTTGTGTTCTTCTCCCTCATCTTTCCTTCCCAGGGCTGATGAATAGAACATCACCCCAGGGGACACAAGTCCCATGATAATCTGCTTGAATAGCTCCCTTGAGTTTTGCGGGCCACATCCTGTGAGGCTCCACGAAGAGGCCCTTCCTCCACCGGCCAGTGAAAGCACTGCTTACATACGTCTCACTCATGCCTCCTACAGTCACTTTCACACAGTTAGTCCTAATAATCACCATCCGTGCTGCAGTATGCCACATGAGCCTGACAAAAATCAATTTAAAATTATAAAAAAAATCTCAGATTTACAAAAGAAACAGGGTATATAATACACGGTGAACATATATGTAGTAAAATGTTGTATTTGACAAATATTAACTTTTTGTTAAATTTGCTTTGGGTCATGCTTTTTAAGTCATAAAATATTGCCCATACGTATAAAATCTATGTTTTACTTCTTTGCAGCTTTTCCCACCATTCCTCCCCAAATGTAACACTAGATTCATAGAGGTCTTTTGAAAATTCATAGAGCCTTTTCCCCTTGATCATATGCTGGCTGAGACTTCGTTATTTCCTGCAAAAGCTCCCTGTAGAGTGCTTTAAAAATCATGTATGTTATTTGGCTTTCCCCAAACTTAGTGTGCCCAGAACCTTGAATGGAGTGTGATTCTGGGTACACTCTTCTTTAATGGATCGTACATCGGAGCTGCCACTTGGCATTGCACCAGGATATTTTTAGAGTGCTCTTTTCCTAAATATTTATTGAGCCGTGCAGATCTTAATCACACGTCTCTTATGTAAGACAATACTGTTGTATGGCACCTTCTATTTTCAAGGGCTTTGTTCACCCATCGTCATAAACGACTGGGAAAAAGAGAACAGGTTTTATTCACCATTTTTGAGTTGAAAGAAACCATGGAATAGAGACTATGAAAGAGGCTGAAAGTCTCACAGCTCCTAAGGGACCAGAGAAAGAAAACATCTTACTTTTTTTCAACCATGTCTTCATCTTTTCTCAAAAGTTAAAACATAGGGGCATTCTTTCAAAGATGTGTTCTTTTTGTATTAGATAACTTAAGCTCCATTTTTATGGGGAGGGGTGGGAAACTATCTTAGAGAAGTCTCTTTCAGTGTTTTGATTTTTTAAAAAAATTCCAGATTTTTTTTTTTTTTGTATAAAAGAAACAGGCTAAAAAAAAAAAAAGGCATTTAATGATAGCAGATACAAATTTCTAAATCCTACACTGTGATGCTAGATCTAATTCATCACATCTCTTAGGGGGGAAAAAATTGTAACACCAGTTTTACCACCAAGGAAATTGAGATTCAAAGTAAGAACATATCTTAGTTAAGGTCACAGATATTCAAGACTGGAACCCCAAGACTGACAAATGCCCATATCCCTCTGTCTTTGATCTTCTTTGGTATTTTCATCTAAATGGTTAAACAATCTGAATTGTGCACAGATTGGAAACTTCCTCAGTCTGTGCGATGAGCTTGAGGCAGCATAATGCAAGTTTCCTTATACGTAAGTAACACGATGATGATAGGTGCACCTAAATGTCCTATGGACCGACGAGAATGAGAAGCTTGAGCTTCTATACCAGGCATCTTCTAGCCCCAGGGGAGGCCGAAAAGCCAACTAACTAAACAAACATACTAAAGTAATGCCTATGGTATGGGTCATTGTGAGAAACAACTCAGATAATCCATTTTAAAGATAATCCAATTTAGGCGCTCAGTCAAGTGTTCAATACATAGTGAAAAGGCAGTACACAGACATAGTGTACTATTATGTTATCAGTATTATTATGGAAATAAATTTGATGCTGCACCATCCGGAGTCCCCGTAGAAGGGCTAGAGGAAAACTATCCCCTTCACAACCATGTGCTGATGATACCTGCTCCAGAGCTGAGGACATCATGTCAGGTGTGGGAAGACATCCATGAAACAGGAGTCTGCTCTTGTACTTGAGAGATACACAGTCTAATGGTGGAAATGGACAGTTTCAGATGATTCCAGTGGAGTCTGGGAAGTGTTCTGGTACATGTATATAAGAGCTAAAGGAATTTGAAGATGGAAAAAGAATTCTCTACACATTTGAGGGAAGCATCACTATAAGGTGCCTGATACTGCACCTGATGCTGCCATTGTGGGACTATAAATAAATAACAGGCCTCTAAGCCTTAGGTTTCCCATTAGCAAAGAAAGGACAACAATATTCTTCTATATAGGGGTACCTGAGTGTCTGTCGCTTAGGTGTCTGTCTCTTGATTTCGGCTCTGGTCATGATCACAGGGCTGTAAGATAGAGCCCTGGGGTGGGCTCTGCACTGGGCGTGGAGCCTGCTTAAGATTATCATTCTGTTCCTTCCCTCTCTTTTCTCTCCTCTTTATTGTGAGGCGTGCGCACGCACGCGCACACACACACACACATACACACTGGCTAAATTGAGTTTATCCAAGTTTGCATATTTGGCCCCAAATTCCACAGGAGTTTTCCTATAATATGATGTTCCCAGGAGCCTTAGGAGATTCTAAAAAGGGCTCTGGAGAAGTAATATTTGCTGCATGCTAGCTTATTTATGGATTGCTAATCTATGAGATTGACAAAGAGAATTGTGAAAGTCTAAGAAATTAATTTCAAGATTTTTTCAATCCAGCTTTTATTACTGAAGACATTAATCAGTACTGTTTTTAAGGAAAGATTAGGATTTTTGACTAATTTTGTATTTGGCCAAAGTATCATTGATTAACATTCTAACTCCATAAAGATTTTATGGATTTTCTGACTTCTAAACCTCTTTGTAATATACAAAATGTTTACCATTATAAATCAGTCTGAAAAATAACTCATTTCACAGAAACAAAGCTTTTAGGGAGTAGCATAATATGTAAAAATACATAATATATGATAAAATGTCTACAGAATGGACTTTATGGTTATTACCAACAAAAAAAGCAACTGTGAGTTAGAAGGCCTGATTTCTAGTCTCTGTTATGATCCAAACAAGCAGTATAACCTCCCTGAGTCCACTTACCCATAATTATAATATCAAAACAAGATAATCTCAAAAATTCTCTGATTTTATGACTTTTTTGATTCTTATTCAGCTAAGTTTTTTCAAGCCATGTATGAATAGATCTAGCAGTCACTGTAGAAGATATTTTATCACAAATGAGAAAATATTAGAATTTTACCCAAGTACTAAAAGCAATAGCCTGAGCAAGTGGTTTGGGAAAATAAACAAAAGTAGGTGACTTACAGAAGATCCTTATCAATGAAATAGTGAGATTTTGGGGGTTAAAAGTAACCTTTGGTACCCTCAAAGCTAAATAAGGCATCTTTATCAAGTTGGTCAAAACATTCCATTATTTAGAAAGGCCACTTAAATAAATGTCAGAATGCTTTTACAAATGAAGTGGATATTGTTAGATTAGTTTAAAAGTAAATTCATTATATTTTCAGGTCGAAAGGTTTTATCTAAATATAAAAATAACCCCTTATATTTCTACCAAAGCATTAAAAAATTAGTAGTATATATATAACCATTTATTTGTTTGAGATTTTAAAAAGATCTTTTTATGGCAATAGAAAGTCTTGAATTATATTATTTTGTGATCTGAAAAGAAAAAAATGGAGACTGATATATATAATATATATATATATCAATTATAATTATAATATATATATTAGCAAGAATTCACGCTTATGTTTGGTTTTTAATATCGAAAGCCTTCTGATCATTACGTCAACAAATGTCGACTGCTAGTGTGGCTATAGAAATTTAATTTCAATTAAGATGTATCCATTAAAACTGCTAAAAAAAGATGGAATCTAAACAAGGTCAAGGGTCCCCATCCTCTGTGGGGTAGAGCATGGGGCTCTTCACTGTATTATGCCAGATGACCTTTTACATTGAGTTCCTGGCCTCTCTCCTCTGCCTTCAGATATTGATTTCTTTTTCTTTCCCTTCACCTCTTCCTAGAGGGAAATGCTGCTGAGGTTGAGTTTATAAGTCTTTTGAGAAGGAAATACAAGGGAAAGGATTCAACCTGCATTCACTCAGTGCTACAAGGCACATAGGACTGTGTTTGGTGCTGAAGGATGGTCAAGATGAAGACCGTGTAGGATCTAAGTAGGAAAAGACAAGGAATTCGCAAAACCATGGGGGGGGTGGGGGCGGGGGGAATGTGATTCAGTGCCAGAAAGAGGTAGGAATGAAGAGCTCTGGAAGGATCTTAGAAGGGCACATGAACCCAGTTGCCCCATCATTCATAGCTTTTAAGAATTAGAAGGTACATTTGAAATCATGCAGTCCAAATCTTGCCAAGGACTTTTCTGCATCAACAGAGCTAGAATCTCTATCATTATTTCTTCACTTCAAATTTTTAAACATCTTGTTTCAGTCTTCAACTTCCAGACCTCTGGCCCTTCACTTCTATTCCCAAAAGCCCTATCCTGACGTCTATTACAAAGAAAACTAGAGTCTCCTTCTGAACATCCCCAATGATCTCCTAATTTCTAAACCTATTATCTCCTGGATGTCTTTTGTTGTTGTTACTTATTTACCAATGAGCACAGTTAATTTTACGTGTCAAGTTGACTGGATCAGAGGGTGCCCAGATATCCGGTTAAATATTATTCTGGATGTTTCTGTGAGCATGTTTCTGGAAGAGATTAGCACCTGAATCAGTAGACTGAATAAAGTGGATTGCCTTTGCCAATATGGGTGGGTATCATTCAATGTATTCAAGGCCTGAATAGGAAAAAAAAAAAAAAAAAAGATGAAGGAAGGATTTTCTGGTTCTCTACCTGACTTTTTAGCAGGCATATCAATCTTCCCCTGTACTCTGCTCTTGGTTCTTAGGTATTCAAACTAGAACTGGAATCTATACCTTCCATCCCCTTCTTTGGCCCTCAAGCCTTTGACCTATACCACCTTTCCGGGTCTCCAGCTTTCATATGGCACATCATGGGACTTCTTAGCCTCTATAACTGCATCAGCCAATATATGCCCATACCTTTGCACTGTGTGGGTGGCAACTATAAGGAAAGCCAGTTAAATTACCTTTATACAAAAGAAATGGAGAGGTCACTTTAGTTGGGCATAACTTTTTTAAGGTAACAAGATGAATTAAAAATAGTTAACTCATTAATAAGAGGATTCCCTAGTTAATACACCTAGAAATTCTGAATTTCTGAATTTGAGGGACTGATTATCCAACTCTTGGTAACCAACTGTGATACAAAATTGAAGAAAATGCAAAAATAAAATCAAACGTGCCAAGTGCATGAAGTATTAAAATATATAGCTTATTGTTTCTTGTTGTTGTTCTGAAGAATCCTGACTAATACAGCATAAGACAGCAATGTAATATGTGTCTTCTTTAGGTGAAATTTCTCTCCTCTGATTTAAATGACACTAACATTTCTATTATTTATGTGTCTTAATTTTGTTTTTGATTTTATATTTTCCAACTCCTCTTCATTTTTCTCTTCTACATATTGAATATTTCTAAAATTTATCATTTAATCTTCTACTTTCTTGCCTCTATCATTGGTTCTTAAACTGCCGTATGTGCAAAAACAATTGCCTACGGGTGTGTATATTGTGTGTGTGTGAGTGTGTGTTAGGGACAGGGCAGAAGGCAGTTAATAAGAATATTCCCAGTACTCACTTCTCAAAATTCTGATTTAGAATTGTAAGATGGAAGTCTGAACTTTTTATCAACCCCAACAATAAATGTAGAGGGTCTATTACCTCTACATGGCCAAAGAATCGCTTTCCAAACCTACCATTTTCCTTCTGTCTAGTTTCACCTCTGAAACCATCAAAGGGAAACTTTCCATTCTTTGAAACGAACATAGTCGTATCACAAAGAAAGTTTTTTCTCTTCAGTTGAACATTATCTTACACATAATGAACGTTTTTCTTGCTTCACATCACACCGTGTGAAGTTCACAGGTGAGCAAATGTAATGCTGTACTACATGGATGAGGACACAGAGCTCTATGCGATCAAGCCTTAGAACTACAGGCCTCACAGCTAGTGCATTATGAACACCCGGTCAGAGCCCAGCTCAATGTGACCTTTTTCGAGCACTTTCATGTGCTTAACTATGTTTTAAGTGTTATAATTTTCTTGACTAAAAAGCACAGGTTCTTACAAAGTCCATTCAGAGGCATTTGGCTTATAATTACAAAGGCTGATAAATAATTCAGAAGCAGGGAAAAAAAAAAGGGTGACTGGGTATATGCATGGATCTTTCCATCCAGAAGCTTCCCTAAATTCAAAGTCTTAAAAATGAGAAGAGGAGACTCGCAGCAAAAAAAAAAAATAATAAAAATAAAAAATAAATAAATAAAGATTAGCAGAAACAGCTAAATTTGACCCCTATTGACTACCAAACAATTTAGAATTTTATTAAATAGTCAACAAAGCTCCTAGAGCTCTCTGTGGACAACATGTCCACTCTCACGCCACAGTTTACAAAGTCAGATTAGCCTCCACAACAGAAAACCTGAAACAGTGATCCTTAATAGCACTAAAAAGAAAGAGGGAAGAAAGAAGGAAGGGAGGCAGGGAGGATAGAAGTGCATTCTCGGAAATACAGGTTCCAACAAGCTAGTTATATATTATTAGCAATTGGTACAGATGTGACAATTTGCAGCAGGAACTAGGGTAGAAGTTAATTTTAACAAAGTCACAAATCGTTTAGTCCACAAGGTATTACCAAAGGAGGTGAATGATGAGGCACTGGAAAATTTGGCTAACAGGAATTGTCAAATATCATACCAAGAATATTAGAATATTCTATATGTTCTCTTTCTCTCTATATGTATAGAATGGTGGTTGCTAGAGATTAGCCCATGCATTGGCCAAAGATACAGTGGAATTTATACAGTGAGGAATGAGAGGGAAGGGATGACTTGAGAGACACTGCAGAGAGAAAGACAGGAGGAGATAGAGAGGGATAGGGAATGACCAGAGTTTGAGAGTAATGGGGAGACTAGGTGATTGAGTCAAGACAGCATCAAAATTAAGATAAAGCTTTAAAGTTCAACAAACACTGGGAATCTTGCTGGGTGTCACCATTTATTAGCCTTGTGTTACTGGACAAATCGCTTAGATTCTGGAGTTACTATTTTATGTGTAAAAGCACAGCCATGGACAACCTATTGACTTGTTACAAAGATTACACATAATAAGATACGTGAAACATTCAGGACCATGTCTTGTACTTGCACCTCAATTATTTAAAAGAAATTGAAAAGAGGTGCACCAAAGTGTGAGGAGAAGAGTTCTTCAGGAACATAGCACAGGGAGAAACGTTGAGAAATGATTCAAGGTAACAATCATATTTATGCAAGATGAGGAGACAAGGCAGGAAGGAAGGATGGGGAAGCGGGGGGAGGTGGAGGGAAGGAGGAAGGGAGTCAGATTATGAGAAAGAGCAGGTCACAGAGGCTGAAGAAGGTGAGAGATCAAGGAAGAGGGGTGGTCAGGCAGTCCGGAATCATGCTTTTCCTACCACATTTCAAAATAAACCCCAGGTGATTTAAAAAGGCAAATATTGATAAAATACAACCCTCAGAAAAAACACAGGTGAATAGAGAAAATGATATGTACTAGCTCTGTGAAGAATTATATTCAACTCTGAACCAGAAGCCAAAAAATTACAAAGGAAAATTATCTACATGTATATAAAATTATATATATATATACAAACTAAATATACATTTATTTGTAACAAAACAAATCTAAAAGATATTAATATTAAAAGTTATGGAAAATTTCAATTTTTATTAATTATCTTATTTATCAGCATAAGGTATTCGCTGTTAATAAAATGCCAATGATCAAATATGGTAAATTTGGGTAATTAATAAAACATTAATTCAAATAATTCACTTAGTAGCAGTTTTGTTTATTAGTCTCCATGAATAACGTCAAGACATTAGTAAATAAAAATGAAAAGTAATTGGATAGATAGTTCAAACAGGAGAAAATACATACAGCTTAAAAATAATTGTAAGTATTATTCACCAAAATCATATAAATTAAAACGATACTGGGGACTCTGATAATCATAAAAATCAGACACACAAACACTAAAACTCAGGTCTGACGAGGTAGCTGAGAAACTGTTAAAATTATATACTACTTCTAGCTGCAAAAACTGGTATAATCACTATGGAAATAATACAGCAAGATATAGTAAAAGCATAATGATGTTTATCTGTATAGATGATTCCAGTCCCAGGAATTGATCCTAATGAAATAACTAAAGGAAGAAAGCAGTAAAGAAAATAAGTTTCAAGTATTTTCAGTGTTCTTCTGAGGCAAATTTTCACGATTCATAAAAGCTAGATATGGATACTGGATTCCTTCATTTCACCTGTGTAGTTTTAGAATTCACAAAGCATTTTTATATGCTTAAAATTGCATAATCATCCATTTGGATGAGTATTGTTATTCCCATGTAAGTATGAGCGAATGCCATTATCCAATGTTATTTAGCTAATGAGTAACGCACAAGGCTTGAGCCAAGGCCCAAATAATCATATCATTTCCAAGTTTAAGGAATGATTATAAGTCACATAATCTTTTCAATTTCTTCAGTTGCCCTCTCGCTCACTTTTTCTCTCAATCTCTAACAACAATTTGCCAATTCCTCCAAAATTCAAGATAAAGGAGGTTTTGCAGCAGGCTTTGGGGTCTCCATCTTTTCTCATCAGTGCTTCTTTTACCTCATGGTAATTACCTCCTCGATGTGTCTCAACTCTCTGTGTCTAATCTCTCCCACCTATAATTCATGCTGTATACGACACTGTACCAAAACAACCCTTTTTGGAATTACTGAGACCTTAACATCCATCCAATATAAAAGAAGTGCTTGAGGTCCAATCTGAGTCCATATTTCTGTAGAGCTTCGCTGAAAGAAGCTTGACGGACAGTCCTGGTGATATTCCAGGATTCGGTACACTATTCTCTGCCAACCACAAAATTATATACTAGGGTTTCTAACACTCTGAAGACACCTATAAAAGACAAAACCATCTTAAAGTAGGCAACAGTGAGTAGTGTATAATGGATTGCCCTCTTTTCTTCCTTTTTAGCTCTTATATCTGCTTTCAAGTGTTACTTCCCAATTCAGACTATCACACACATAACTGAACCTCCCAAGACAGTTCAAGTACATACTTCTTGAGTTAGGCAGCAGTTCAGTACATACTTCTTGAGTTAGTGTACAGTGCCTTTTAATTATAATATTTCAAAAATACATTAAGTTTATTATAAACCTCTTTTAAATTCTAGAATTTTGCAGAGTACATACAAAATTAGAATTTCAATATTCCTCAGAGTCTTTTATTCAAGAAGAAAACAATACCTTTTCAGTATGCATAATGAGAAGACAAAGCGCTATAAAATATAGCTTGAGATATTCAACTTTTCGACAAAATTAGCAAACATGTGGTACCTAATACATATTCATAATTGTAAAGTAAGACTTTTCATAGGAATCAGAAAATTCTTTTCAAATGTTAATCAAAGTTTTTAAGATCTATAAAGAATATGGTATTTATAGCTATCAATTTGCAAAGAGTGCACCCATTTGGGGACGCCAGGGTGGCTCAGCAGTTGAGCGCCTACCTTCGGCCCGTGGGTGATCCCAGGGTCCTGGGATCGAGTCCCCATTGGTCTCCCGGCATGGAGCCTGCTTCTCCCTCTGCCTGTGTCTCTGCCTCTCTCTCTGGGTCTCTCGTGAATAAATAAATAAATAAATACAATATTTAAAAAAAAAAAAAAAAAGAGTACACCCATCTGCAAATGAGCAGGTCTGCTTGGCTTATAAGGATGGAAAAATATAATAAAAACCATACTGTGACAATTATGTATAGACTCTGGAGCCCTTCCTTCCTTCCTTCCTTCCTATTATATCATTCACCTTTGAAATTCACAAAATCCTTATGAGACAGGTACTTCTAAGAATCATATTTGTGAGGAAACTAAGGCACTAGAGTTTAAGTTAGCCCAAGAACAGGAGAAATCGTAGAGCTAGGATTTAAACCCAGGCAGTCTCCAGTTCCATCCACGTCGAAGCAAATGGTGGGTATTTGTCATTTCTAATGGCTGAGGAATATTCCATTGTATACATAAACTATTATGCTGAGTGAAATAAGTTAATCGGAGAAGGACAAACATTATACGTTCTCATTCATTTGGGGAATATAAATAATAGTGAAAGGGAAAAGAGGGGAAGGGAGAAGAAATGGGTAGGAAATATCAGAAAGGGAGACAGAACATGAAGACTCCTAACTTTGGGAAATGAACTAGGGGTGGTGGAAGAGGAGGGGGGGGTGACTGGGTGGCAGGCACTGAGGGGGGCCCTTGACGAGATGAGCACTGGGTGTTATTCTGTATGTTGGCAAATTGAACACCGATAAAAATAAATTTATAAAATATATATATATATATATAAAATAAAATAAACCCAGGCAGTCTCAACACATGTTCTTACTCAGTGCTGTGCCATTTTGTTTCTATACTTTTTTTTCCTAATAAAGAGAGGAAAAAAAATCGTATCTGGAGTAGCTGCTTATATCTGACACTGACTTGATCTTATTTCTATGGAGATAGAAAAAAATAAAAACATTCTGGTTTATAAATTAACATATCAAACAAAGTTGTCCTAAGGATTCATTGTCTAGGAAGAAATTTAGCGGGGGGGTGTGCTTATTTCTAAGCCCTGAATTATACCTTCTGAAGACTGGAACACTTCTAGGTTTGCCTTGAAAGTTTTGGCTTCTATCAAGTGTAAAATGTTGCACCAATATTTTCTTCAAGTGCTAACAGGGTACAGAATGTGCAACGCTACTCTATTTGAGTAAAGTCTACACGCAGAATCTTATTAGAAAAATTTAAGGAAGGAGGCTATCTAGAAAGGTGTGTGTAGTGGGGGCATGAGTTTGTGTGTATGTGCACATGTGCGTACACATTTATTTAGTAATTTATTAATGTTTACATAATACATCTTTGTGTAGATGCTGGGGGTCATTAGCAGTGCCTTCAAGAGGCTCCAGCACCGGAAAACCAAAAAGTTGGCCCTAATGGGACCACTTATAAGGTTTGATGTTAGGCAACTCATTTAGCTTTCTCGGTCTGTTTCCTCATCCATAAAATGAGAAAAAAGTTATGGCCTAGTCATACATATATTATGAAGCTTAAATGGGATTTTACATGCCATGTACCTGGGACGTTGCTTGTCATATTTAAATGCTTAGCTACTAAATTGTACCTACTATTCGATATATTAAAGGCTATTGAGAAGAGATTTCAAATAGGCCTTCATTAAGTCATATGTAGTTCAGTACATTTTGACTGTTTTGGGTGAACTCTATGCTAAAGTTAAGACAAAAGGCATATACAACATCGGTGTTCCCTATAAGAGATTTATAGTCACTTTAGGAAGAGTAATAAAATCCCATACATAAACCTTCCTCTTTCTGCATAATAAAAGATGACATTTTGAAGGGTTCTGTTACAGTATTAATGTGATTCTGGCTAAAACGTATTTTAATATATTTCTAGATTGTAGGAAGTAATAAAACTTTCTAAGAGTCAAAAAAAAAATAGCAAAAACAAAACAAAACAAAACAAACCCCCACAAAACCAAACCAAACAGCTAAGCAAAGAAGTAACCATGATCCCAAGTCAGTACAGGGATAGTGAGCGGTGAGAAGGTGAAAGCCTGTGTTATCCAGGAGAGATCTTTGGGCATTTCAGAGCGAGGAGCTGAAATTACAATTTCCACAATTAAGCGTGGGCAGGGCAGTTGAAGCAGGGGAAAGTGGTTCTAGGCACTGGACCCCTGGGTCCCAGCAAAAGAAAATAGATGCATCCCTGGCTGAAGCCCTGATGGCACGCCGACAAATTAAGACCTCACAGATAGAAGGCACAGCAAAGATCCCCCTCTACTAATAAACCTCTACTAATGAAAATCAGGACAAGAAAAAGCAGGTGCAGATCCTTAAGGATTTCACCGGAATAACATAAAGAACATGAAGAAACTAAGAACAACATATTTAAAAGTAAAATATAGAATAAAAAAGATGAACAAGCAAGGAATATTCATAAAAATTTCGATTTAAGAAATTCAGGAAGAGATTTTAGAAATAAAAAATACAATTACTCAGGAAATCGGCCTCGATACGCTACTCCTGTACAATCCACAGATCTGATTAACATTTTATTAATTACTTCAACAATGTCTCTTCCGCCTTTTGGGCCAGGAGAGTATCCAGGAATACAGATTTAGTTGTCTTGCTGATACCTTCCAATCTGGAATATTTCTCAAATCTTTTTGAGTTTTAAAGATTATAGCTTATATAATATTTAAATTATTATATAATTTATAGATTTATATAGATTTATATATTTATATAATTTAAAGATTATAGCTTTATATTCAATTTTAAATATTAGGGTCCTTATTTTTTTTGTCCTTTTTTTTTTTAAAGATTTTACTTATATTCTATAATATGAACCTCAATCTGAATCTGCCTGGTGTTTTCTTGTAAGAAATTCCTAGCAAAAACACCTCAAAAAATGCATTCTTCTCAGTGCGCTGAATCCCTGGGCTCAGGACATCAACTCTCTGTACCACTGTGATGACAGTGTAGATCACCTGATCGTGTTGGCATCCGCCAGGTTTCTTCACACAATCAGGCCACCATCCTTCCTTTCTAGTTGAGTAGTACTTTGTGAAAAGATAATGTCCAAGAGTGACAAATTACATTCTTCCTCAAACTTCCTCCCACCAGACTTAGCTTCTATCAAAAATTCCACCTGAATTGCCAGCAATTTGATGATTTGCTAAAAGGTGAACTTCTGTCTCCATCATCCCTTCTGGATTCAGAATTTTGCATTATAATATAAGATAGAGCCTGGTCTTGTCCCCAATTTACGTATTTACTTAGTCATACTTCTATAAATCTCGAGTCCCAGATTCCTATTTTATTCAATAGGTTACATACATTATTATGATTACTTGTTTCAATGCTACAATTATCCCAGATCTGGACTGTGCCACTTTTACATCTTCTCATATTCTTTGAGTACACTTTCTAGCACAGTAAAAATCCAGGTTTATTATGTGTTTTTCTCTGCCCTCGTCTCATCATTTCTAAAAGAGCCTTGGTTCCTTTCCTGGAGATGGTATTTAAAACCAAGAACTGGGCACCTGTGCTTGTTATCACTGGGCACCCTTGCTTCCAGAAACTACACACATACACACAAACATACACACGTACACATAAGTACATATATATGTCATAAATTAAATATTCTTTTCATTACTTTCCACGTATCACATGTTACATACTTTTAAGTTAAAAATAACACTATCACCTATGGAACATTTTGAAGAATAAATAGGATGTAGACACTTAAAAAAAAAAAAGAGGAAACTTAAATGCATTAAACAATCTGAAAGGGAAAAAAAAATTAGATACTCAGGCATCCGAGAGGGAGGGGGATATTGGAGGCCAGGCAGGGAAGAACGGGATTACATATGCACAAACTCTGACACGTTTATAGTGATGTTTCCAGTTCTCCATGAGAGTCAGACTAAGACTGCCTTCCCAAAGGTGTCTACACCCCAATCCCTGAAGCCTGTGACTAACTTAAAGCTGGTGAGAGAAGAGGGATAACCTGGGTTGGCCAGGTGAGCCCGGTGTAATCCCCCAGGGCCCTTCTGAGCACGTGAGAGGTGCGGGAGTGAGATGAAGACATGTGACGGTGGAAGCAGAGGGCAGGGGACCAATGAGAGATCTGAAGGTGCTTCCCCGCTGGCTGGTTCCAATGACCAAGGAACCCCAAGCCTAAGCAATCCAGGTTGCCTGTAGAAGCTAGAAGAGCCAAGAAAACAAACTCTTCCCTAGCACCTTGAAAAGGAATCAGGACTCCTATAATACCTTATGTTTAACCCAAACTTCTGACTCCTGGAGCTTGGAGGGTATAACGCTGAGTTGTTTTAGGCCTATGAAAGTACTGCACCTGCCAGGGGAGCCTCAGAGTTCTTTTCAGCTTTCCTCTTTTCTGTTTCTAAACATTTTCTCCAACCGTGAGGCACGTGGACCCCGATATCCTCATTGTATTTACTTCTTTGGTTCAGTCTTTTAATTTTTGTCAGTTAATTCATTTATGCATCACATCTTAAATGTTCTTTTCATCTAAATCCTGTGTAACGAAAGTCACGTCATTTTAAATTACAAGTATCGGTACTACGTAAGAGAAGTTTTGTAGAGTAAATAGGAGTTCGGCAGATATAAAAGAAGACACTAAATTCACTAAACGGGTCGAGAAAAGGTATTATATACTGGGGCCTAACTACACGTGGGTAGGGAGACCAGAGGGAGAAGAACATGATTAAACAAGACAGAATGATGAGAGAACAACTTCAGGCAAGGTGCAATCATCAGGGGCAACGTTCACAGAAGGAGCGAAAGGTCAAGTCAAAGAAGTTCAGAGAACAAAGCCCATCGTGTTTACCCGGTGATGCTTCTGGAAAGTTCTTAGAAAGGCTGGAGTGTAAGGAGCAAGAACAGAAACACAAAGGCCAATGAGGAATCCGATTAACCACAAGAACTGAAACCGAGCTGGCATATTTTGGAGGTAGAAGGGGTGTGGGGGGGTAAGGGATACACGGGTTTCAAGAGAACAATGAGGGGAAAATCCAAGAAAACAGGGAAAATCATGCCTGGGTTTCTGGATGCCTTGGAGGGTTCTCCTTAAAAGATCTTCAGCTGACCCTGCTGACGCTTACCCACGTAGCCCATCGGGGGGCCCTGGCAGTCACGGGGGAGCTGTCCTGGATCGAGGAGCCACAGGCCTGCCTCCCCCTGGTTTCTCCAGGCACTCCCAGCTCTCAGCTCCCTCCTGTCCACAGCTAGCTCCCAGCTGCCCACCTGCCCTCCCAGATTCCAGAATTGCCAGGGCATCAGCTGCCAAGTGTCACTGTGTGTAAAGCACTGAGGACAACGCCTGGCACTGAGTACGTGGGATGTAAGGGTCAGCCCCTGCCATTATTCTACTGCATTTTGTTACTTCGAATCCTTTACTTGCACATCCTTGCCAATTTTGATGGGATTAGAAATAAGCAGATATTAGTCAATGTACGTATTTAATAAGGAGTCTGAGTAACTCTGTCTCCCTCCTAGCTCAGCCTGAATTTTTGCCACTTGCATTAGGTTTTTTTTTTTTCCTCCAGTGTGGTTCTTTAAGGGCAACCTAAAATAATCGTGTTAAAAAACTGTTCAATATGTTAGATATCATGATTTCATAGTCATTTAGGCGAGGGGTAACCCCTTGCATAAACTGCTGCAATTTCCTCAAAGAATCCACTGTGCTAACCTGAGTTTACCTGTCAGGAGCACTCTAACACGGGATGATAGACGGTCTGCTCTATCACCCATGCTAGAAATAAGTCAGGATTCTCACAGCCAAACATGACACAATATGCAGTTTTAATGACCCACTTTTTTGGTTGAAATGTCTCAAAGCATTTCTTGTGGAATTCTTTCACAGTGCGTCAGCACACATAGATGGAGAACAGGTTTGTTTTTAAAGCCTGTTTGGCCAGAGCTGGGTGAGACTCATGTGTCAGCCTTCAATGTGTTAACTTTTATTAATATTCACCTCACTTCAGAAGTGATTACCGGACAGTAAATCCTGAGTAATAAATTCCTACCTCACTTGGTCATTAACCTCCTTTTTTTTTTTTTTTATTTTCTTAAACTTAATAGAATTCCTAGGATCACGCTTTGGAAAATGTGGATGTAGGTCAAACCTCGTCCAAAAGTGCTGCAGTCTGCGAGTACATTTTTAAAAATTTAACACTAAAGGTCACGGTGATAATGACACTTATGAATAATATGAATAATATCTCAAGTCAGATATATGTTCACTTGGAGTCCAGGACATAGAAGATTAGGACTCATGTGATTTCCCCGTAAGGATTCACCATTTCAAGAAAACTGTTAGGAATAAGGAATAGGCAAGAGGCCCATCTTCACCCTCTCAAACAGTGCCAGTGTTCTCATAATCAGGGAGGGTAGGCTGCAGCTCGAGTGAGCAATGCCATTTCTGCATAACGTCAAGATGCTCGAAGAGGCAGAAACTAGGGTTTATGAGGTTAGAGTCGTACCTGCTGTAAGCTTGCTGCTAGAGAGGAGTGCGCTTTGAAAGAATATTTATGTAATTTCCGAGATATGATGACTAATTCTACAGTGAAAAGCATTCGGGGAACAGCCAACCTGCTTCTAGAACTGCTTTTCCTGAGGTACCCACCTTTAAGAAATAACGCCATCTTCATCAAATTTTCTAAAGGTAGGAGTTCATACTTATTTTTATCTGAGAGATTATCAGAGTGGGTAGATGAGGGAGATGAGTACAGGAGCCAAGGCTGAGGTATTAGAGGATGCTCTTGCCAATTAATTTCTAATCTCCGAAAATCCTAGCAAACTGGAGACTAAGGGTGTCGAGGTGGCTACCAGGGATGACAAGGGTGTTGCTTGCTCAGGACAAGAATGAAAACATAAGGTAAGAGATGCTGGAAGGGTATCATCAGATATTTAATGTAGACTTTAATGTAGTTCATCTTATCTGTGATGTGGCTACTTTCCCCCATGTCTTTCTTTTTTCCCTCCCCTGTCTTTTTAATCTTTAACACACCTCTTATTAATGGGATAGAGGCCGGATCTGTTTGGGGGACCATGACTAAAAGTGCGACTTTATAAAGGGTGGCATGAGGAGTGAGTGGAGGCCAACCTCAGGAGGCTCAGGGATCTGCTACAATGATCTCACTGTACCTATAATGACGTCTTACCATTTGGTAATCAAAGACGTGCTCTTTAGCATGCAGGGTGGCGTTTGAATCCAATTACCTCAAAGTCAAGTGGCCTCTATAAAGTCTTTCTTCTAGGCTGTATTCTCTCTGCCCTCCTTAATGTGATGCTACTCTTTGCATTTTAGGTACATGACTGCACATATCTGAGAATGCATCCTTTTTTTATTCCACTGCAAACTTCATTTTCCCCTTACCCGAACCAAGTAAAATAAATTAAAAATAAATTTTGACATCTGACTACAGACATGAGGTTTTGTTCATTGTCTTGGAGCTAACAACCCTCCTGGCTGAAAATACTCAATATTTCTGCTAGCTTGTGGCCTCTGATGGTAACTCTGCTGAATACTGCTGCTGAATTTTTCTCTCATTGTTTTATGAACATCTGTCTTGTCTCCTCGTTCACTATTCAAAAACTAAACCATAGACAACTTGAACATAAAGCATGTCTTATTCTGTACCCTCAAGATGTTTATCACAACACTTGTGCCCACAGAGGATGGGGGAGAAATACTAAATTTCCTCTAGTTTTGTTACTTGAAGTGTTGTAGCCGGCAATAACCCACTCACTCATTCATATTTTTAACATGAATTTTTCTACCAAATAACTTATTAATAACTTATATACAGATAAATTTCTGGGTATGTGTTTAACTATATTATATATGAGTAAAAGGAGTTCTTTATACTTTTATGGAATAGAAATTTATCATTTTTATTACCCAAATCTTCACACAATATTTAATTTCAAAACCCAATCTGAATAAATTATATAATTAAAATGGGGGAAATGATTATCGCCTCTTCTGTTTCTATCAAAATTTCATTTGTTCCTTCCTAAAGACCAAGTTTCTTGATATGTAAGGTATCAATTACAAAGATTGATTCCAGAAACAGACTAAAGCATTAAAGGCAACTAGGTCAATAGTGACCTGTATATCCTGCAAGCGTGGGTCCTTCCATTTGTGATACCCCTTACGCAGGACTGAGAAGAATCCTGCTTTGCCACTGCCATAGCAAATCATGAAGGTTTAATGTATTTCAACTTCTAAATGTGATGTTTATCACATCAAATAAGAGTTGATGCTTTCGATGGTTTCTTTGCCACTCAAATGCAAATAGAAATGAGAAAGAGGAACTGTTTGAAGGGGCCCCTCCTTCCCACAAAAAAGGAACTACTGGTTCCAGAAACAGAAGAGCCTAAAAGGAATATGAGTCTTTAGACCTTCTACAATATAACCTCATTCAAAGCTACTTCCATTTACCCAGGTCTGTAAGATGTGGTAAACAAAGTCGCCGTGACACAGCTGTCGATTTGGAAGCGAATAAGATTTCAAAACCAAGTAAAATTGACACCATTCATACATCTTACTCTGCTGGTGTAGGAGTGGAAGTCTGTTATTTGCATAAATGCCTGTTTGTTCTTAAAACTTCTTGAATCCTTGTGACACTGTGAGCCAGATGTCATTACTGTTTCAGGTTACGTGTTTGGTTAATCGGAATACATACATAACTTGACCAAAATCACAAAAATAGTTAATAGCAGAACTTAGTTTTGTACTCGAACAATTTGGTCCTAGAATCCAAATTCTTTCTCAATATACTCTACATCCACCAACGATGAATAGAAGTGACCTTAACAAACCCTTACACTCAAGTGTCTTTGTCTATACACATCTATACAAATGTAAATGTACGCATACATTTGTATGTATAAAATCTTTAGATTTTAAAAAATAACTGGAAGGAAATAAACCAGTAGGATGAAAGTTACGGTTTCTAGGTAGTAGGTTATGATTTGTTATCCTTCACATTTTTACATTTTCCAAACACTCAATAATCATGTACTATTCTTATTTCCATAAAACAACATATTCAAAAACAAAATTTTTACAAAATGTTTGTAACTGCACAATCTATCTAAAATTTTGACCCTTACTCTGCCACCTTATGGAGACTTTCCCTGCTTTAATTTTTACGTCTTTGGCACCAGTCATATTTGTTTCATATACTAGGTGTTTTCCTTACTTACGCTGTCTCTTTCTACCAGTAGAATGCTAACTCCCTAAGAATCAGAATTTTTATCTGTTTTGCTTACTTCTGGACTTATAACAGTGCCTGATGCATTGTAAAATCAATCGGAATTCAATTAAAAATATTAATATAGTATAGAAGCACTGTTCCTTGAAGATTCATATTTGAATTATAAGGAATTTCCATCTACTGACAACCCTTTATAAATGTGTGGTAATTTATTTTATTAAAAAAAAAAGAACAATGAAAACCAATTTATTCAGGTCTGACTTTTATCACAAAGAAGACAAAAGGCCAGTAATCCATTTCAGTCACTCCTGATACTTATCCTTTTCTAAATAGGGCAACTTAGTTTTTATCCAAGAACAGATTTTATTCTTAAAAAGCAGTCTTGAGTGTATAGAGGGAGAGAAAGGATGAGAAGGTGTTCACCCGCTCCATCTCATGTTCCCTCCAGGTAATCACCAGCTTGCAGAATGTACAACAGTTGATGTTCAAACTGAAATTCTCTTGAGTTTCCAAGAACAAACTCCTACAGGGTGGTTCAGTGATACATCGAACCAGGAAGATTTCAGTTTAGGGAGTAACAGTAAGCAACAATTGTCAATATTGTTGGAAGGGAAAGTGGAAGATGTTCTTGATACAGGGACGAAGAGAAAATGAGGATGAAGTTAGGAAAATGTATTGTGTTGAGTTCGTACTTTGGGATTAAGAAGGAAAAATAGACACTATTGAAAAACAACAGCTAAAATTAAAGGCGTACCCTAAAGGTTGCCAAGGACACTAGAACAAAAGTTTTAAAAAGATGGTAACCACTGTGTGTTGTGGCTTCCTATTTAAAAAAATCGAAGTATGACAAAATCAGCTTTGTTAACCTGTTAACCTCAGAGCTCTAAATTGAAACAAAAACAAGATTTAGAAAGGGGGGGGATGTGGAAGAGGAGGAGGCAACTGAAAATTAGAAATATCAAAGAGAAATGGTATAGTTTCTTTGACATTCGAATGTTTCTAGACAGCACAGAATCTGAGACATTTCTCAGAGTTCCTTCTGAAATCTGATAAACATTTCACAATTCAGCTTCTGCTGCTTTTGCCACCTTTACTCTCTCACTACTCACCTCCGCGCTTCCAGCACATACGTGTATAGACACAGATTCATTGCATTTGAAATATGTGTTACTTTAGAGTCCTACTTAATTGATCTAGGATAGAAAAACAAACGAAGCTATTTTATTCTATAAAATGGGCCCTGTAAATTCAGGGGGGAAGGGGTGTAAATTATGCCATGATTATAGATCTTTGTGCTTTTTTGCACATAAAGTAGCATCTAAAAGAGCAAGTTCTTCAAAAAGATTCCTTTTTCTCTCCGTCGCTTATTCTCTCTCTGCCCATCTCCTCTTTACACTTTCTACCAGTCTTCCACATAGGCCACTGACCCATATCAGGTAAGAATAAAGGAAATGGAATTTTGCCAGTTTTATTTCCAGGAAATGTATGATTTTAAAAATAAATGTAGGTTTATTTTTATCGAGGTTGTTGATATCAACTTGGACACAGAGATCATTCAGAAACTCATGTTAGAGCTAACTTCTAATTACTGGAAGAAAGTCACAGTTCATAGATTCTTCTGGCTCACTCTATAAACCACACAGAGCCGCATCTGTCATTAATATTTGTATCCACTGTGATGAGGGAAGACAGTTCCCTCAGAACTCGTAGTTAAGAGTTCTTTGTCATCAGGATTTGTGGCCCATTTGGGTGGAATTTAACATTTATAGAATTCAGAATTTCAACTGGAGAGAGAGTCAATACATAGACTATGATGGTCTGAGAGATGGGCAATGATGTTTTAGAATTACTGTGGAAATTGCTGAAAATATTAGCAAGGGGTACGCTGCTGAACCAGTTAGGTTATTAAACCTAAGGGGTAGGTAGGTTTAGACTCTGTGCTTCTGGATGATCCTCAAAACAAATAGGACCCAAACTTAGAGAGATGGGACTAGGTTTCCCAAAAGATTCATTCTGCATGAAAAAAAAAATGAAATTAAAATCTCAGCTCAGCTTATCAGATTTGGAACTGAGAACCCTAAAGCTACGTAGACTCACATAAGGCCGCAACGTTTACTGTCACATTGAAACTGAGCTCCTTTTGCTTTTGATGTGGATAAAATATCTGTTGTCCAGATGTTAACTGCAGTTTCTACTAGCTTACCTCCTCATCTAAATAACACCACAAATTAATATGCCCTAACCCCTACTATAAAAGCAGTATTTTAAAAACTGTCCTGGTCATGGCTCAATGGACCAAAAGTAGGCATTTGTACTTTAAAAGACAACTCTTCTCTCTTTAGGGGCCTATGCTATCATCCTTCTTCGAGAAAGGAGTTAGGCCAATTGGTTTCCTCTCTCTCTTTTTGCAATGTATGTTAGGGAATTTGAAGAAAGCCCAGTTATCAGTAAGAACTAAAGCTGACAGGAGACTTAAAGAGAAATTCATTAGGAAGGAGCATAGGTTGCCTCAAGAATATGAAAACAACCCAAAGATACATCCTCAAAAAGCACAGATTTGGACCATTTTATGAACTGGACTGTGTTCCCTACAAGGAAGTTCTAACCTCCAAGGTGACGGTGTGTGGAGACAGGACCTTTAAAGCAGTAATCCAGATTAAATGAGTTCATATGGATGGGGCACCAATAATAGGAATAGGGGCTAGTGTCCTTATATGAAGAGGAAGAGATACTAAGGATGAGTGCACACAGAGAAAGAGGCTCTGTGCGGCCACAGCAAGAAGATGGCTCTTAGCAAGCCAACAAAAAAGGCCTCAGGAGAAACCAAACCTATGGCACGTTGATCTTGGACTTCCAGCCTTTAGAACTATGAGAAATCAATTTCTATTGTTTAAGCCATCCAGTCTGTGCTCTTTGGTGCCAATGAACTCTGATTAACAGAGACCCCCAAAATGGGCATCAATTAAGGTTTGCACATGAATGACCTGATGAGTTTGTGTCCTGCCAATATCTAACTGGATAATTTAGGGGAGGTTGTTTAGTCTCTCTAGATCATAGCTTCCTCATCTGGATGATGGGAGGACTCACTCTCTTAGACATGCACAAATTTAAATTTAATGGGAATGATGACATTCCTAATTACTCCAACTCCCCCAAATTTCCCACTCTCTTGATAAATGCATAGATGACATTACTTACTGTAGGACAAACAGCCGGTTCGATCACTTTTTCTCAATTGATACATGCATATTTTAGTGTCACCAGTTGAGTCATGAGAGTCTTGAGGAAAGATTCCAGATCATGCACTTAGCTACTCACTTAAGAAATATCTATTGAACATATCCTATGTGTAAAGCACCATTGATGGGAATAATACTATAAAGAGGATGCATATGACGGCTTCCTTCATGGGAGAGACTAACAAGAAAGATTATGTAAGTTAATTCAGAACTGTAGCCAAGAACAAAATATGACATAATCTTAATGAATATTTGGAGAAAGACGGTGTAATGTTATACTGGAGTTCACAGGAAGGTAATTCCTTTCCCCCAAAATCAAATTATTAGGAGATCATCTGATTATCTGAAGCATATGCCAGAAGCACACTTTGTTCACACACTTGAAGTTGGTGGTGAAACCCCTCTGGTTAGGATCAGTCCCAGCCAACACGAGTTCAAAACTGCTATAAGGCCACTGCTTAAAAATCCGCAGCTTTTGCTTGTCAATGGTCATTCCTTTAAGATAAATTGGCTTGCTCGATGAAACAAGAGGGAAACAAGTCAAGTGTAGCTGGTTTAGAGTTCATGAAGAATAATCTGAATTTAAGTTACATAAGCCTTCAAAGCTTTCATTTCCATAACGGAGTGATGGAAAAACACAATCCACCTTGTACAGTTATTGTGAAAATTAAAGATTAATATATATAAAACTCCAAGAAGACCATTTAACATACTGTAGGCACTAAAAGTGTTTATCATTATTATTTGGTTTCAAAGCAAATATGGAAAAATGATGATGATGATGATGATGATGGATTGTGGAGCACCATCTTGAGAATGAGGTAGTCTGTGACTTGACTCAAGATCCACAGAACATCAGTGAGGGAAGATGTACTGTGAGTCACATTTAATCATCTTCCTCATATTAAAAACTCCTACTGGAGGGGGGTCAGTGGAGATGGTAATGTACGCTTCCACTAACTCTCCTGAGCTTGTGAATCAGGCAGTGAGTAAAAGAAAACCATTGGCAACTGTTCAGCTACATCCCAATGGTGATAAGTGAAAAGAAAATAAAAAAGGCATTTTACAAAAATCTGGCACAGAGTTCACTAGTCACAGGCAGAAGCAGAAGACAACTAATCATGGAGAGGAGATGGAAATATTAAAGAAACAGGAGGTTTTTGCAAAAAGAAACCAGAGAGCCAAAGAACTAAAGCTAAATATTTACTGGCAGTTTTGTAAGTGGTTCTTACTATACTACCTAGGACATACTTAAAGGAGTTGGAACAATATTTCCAGAAATATTACCTTCTACATCATCAGCAAGCACCAAAGCTGGCAGCTGACACTGGAAGCCTCATTACGATCCCTTTGTTTTTCCTTCAGAATAAATGTGTTTATTGCAAACGTCCTCTATTCTTTTTGCCTGGCACTCATAAGGGAGAAGCATGAACAAACACAGTTCAACTAAATCATTACAATTACACCAATAGTTATATTGCAAATATATTCCAAGTCATATTTCTGTGGTAAGTGCAATAATATTTCATTATAAATATTACAATAAAAATAAGTCTCTTCAAAATGTGTAGAACAAAGTGTAGAACAATAAAGTGTCATTATTCGAAATGAAATATAAATCTAATATTCCCAAACTTCTGCAATTACAAAACACTTGGAAAAACACCCAGGGGCCTTTCTTCCCAAGGTGATAGAACTTTCTTTTAGACATTTATTAAGATCAGGATACCTCTCATTTTAAACAGCAGCTTTGCATTAGCCAGGGTGTTAAGTACCGACCTCTGATACAGTTAAGCCAAACTTAAAATTAAGTTAAATTGGCCTTTTCTGGCTTCTGACAAAAAAAGTATAAAATGCAGTCACATCCAAAGTGTGAAGCTTAATAGGATAAAATTTAGAAGTGATGTTGCATTCACACATCTAATGTCAGAACTTGTCTTTTTAATGAGGTATAACTGACATATAACCTATTAGTTTCAGAGGCACAACATAATGACTCAATATTTGTATATATTGCAAAATAATCATAATAAATCTGGTTAACATGTCAAAATATAAGTTACAATTTTTTTTCTTGTGATGCGAACTTTTAAGATCTAGTCTCTTAGCAACTTTCAAATTTTCAGTACGGTGTTAGTAACTGTAGTTACCATGTGGTACATTAAATCCCTATGATTGATTTACCTTATAATTGGAAGTTTGTACCCTTTTGACGTCCTTCCCCCATTTTGCCCACCCACCCCACCCTCTGCATCTGGATATAACCAATCTGGTATCTGTGAGCTTCCTTTGTTTAAAGTTCCACATATCAGTGAGATGATGTGGTATTTGTCTTTTCCTTCCTGATTTATTTCACTTAGCATAATGCCTTCAAGGTCCACCCATGCTGTTGCAAATAGCAAGATTTCCTTTTTCATGGCTGAGTAATATTCCTGTGCATATACACCACACTTTATCAACCACTGATGGACACTCAGATTGCTTCTGTCTCCTGGCTGTTGTGAATAATGCTGCAATAGAAATAGGATAGAAATATATTTTTGATTTAGTGGGTTTTTTTTTTCTTTGAATGAATACCCAGAAGTGGAATTGCTGGATCATGTGGTAGCTCTATTTTTAATTTTTTGAGGAACCTCCATACTGATTTCCATAGTGGCTGCATCAATTTATATTCCCACCAACAGCACACCTGGGTTCTTTTTTCTCCCTATCCTTGCCAGCACTGGTTGGTTATTTCTTGTCTTTTTGATAATAGCTATTCTAAGAGGTATGAGGTGATTATCTCATTGTGGTTTTGATTTGTATCTCCCTATGATTAATGATGCTGAGCATCTTTTTATGTACCTGTTGGTCATCTGTATGTCATCCTTAGGAAACTATCTCTTCAGTTCCTCTGTCCATTTTTTAATTGGATATTTTTCTCTATTGAGTGTATAAGTTCTTCATATATTTTGGATATTAACCTCTTAGTGATGCGATTTTCAAATATCTTCTCACATTCTGTAAGCTGCCTTTTCATTTTGTTGATTATTTCCTTTGCCACGTGGAAGGTTCTCAGTTTGCTGTAGTCCCACTTGTTTTTGTTTCTGTTGCCTTTGCTTTTGATGTAAAATCTAAAAAGTCAATGCAGAACCTTCTCTGGATACGCAATTGACACTTATTCAAGATTGTCACTGCTACGGAGACATCAGCTTATCCATTCAATAAGCTGTACCACAAACATTTAGCACCTGTATATCTACTCCCAGAATCCCATTAAAATAAGAATAAAAAATATAAATAATTATTAATCTATGAGATCAAAGAATACATGATGAGATCATGTTAACTGAGAGACTGGAAGGAACTTCCGAAACGCAGAAATAAGGTGAGGGAGAAGGCAACAAAATAGAGAAAGCTTCCAATAACAGCCTGCACAGGAGACTCCACGAGGCCTTCACTAAGCGATTCAATGCACTGAAGCATCATTTCCTGCGGAAGGTAACTCTGCAGGTGACTCCGAGAGCTCGAACAGACTGACATATCCACAGAGACGTTCATCCGCCAGGTGCTGTGGTGCAGCTAACAGTTTGACTCCAATACAGTGAAACTCATTTGGACTACAAGAAATATAAGAATAAATCTGTGCCATTTAGGTCACAAGGTTTGTGTTAATTTGTTACAGCAGCAATAGTGAATGAATATACCATATAAGGTAATGCCAATCAGCAATCAAAGGGATGAGCTATTGATACAAACAACACAACTGAACATAAAAATAATTGTGGAGTGAACTAAAAGGACAAGCATGAGTATATATTGTATTATGCCACTTCCATAGAATTCTAAAAAAGGCAAAGTAATCTAAAGTGATGGAAAGTACACATGTGATTGTCTGGGGACGTGAGAGACAGGCAGGTGCAGGGAGGAGGTGTGGCGAGAAGCCTGAAAAGACTTTGGGGATGAACTATACTTTCATAATATTGATATGGTTTGGGTAAAACTTATCAACTCATACAGCCAAAACTTATCAACTCATACACTTTAATTATGTGCAGTTTATAGTATGTCAATTATGCCTCAATACTTTTAAAATTAAAAATATGTATATATGGGGGTATATGGATGCATATATAAACACAAACATACATATACATACACAAATGTGTCAATGCACACACATATATAGTGTGTATGTAGAGAGAGACGAATGAAAGCAAAAAGAAAAAAACCCCAAAGCTCCAACATTTATCTTACAGTAGCTTAAGAAAATGAATAAAATGAAACATTAGAGAATTGTTATAGAATACAGGGAAACCTCTCAGAATTAAAGGGTATCACTTTATAGATTCAAAGTGACCAGAATAGTGAATAATTAGAACCATGCCAAGATTCAAAATTATGAAATTTCACACAATGCCAAGTTAAAGAGAAGATCAGGGATCCCTGGGTGGCGCAGCGGTTTGGCGCCTGCCTTTGGCCCAGGGCGCGATCCTGGAGACCCGGGATCGAATCCCACGTCGGGCTCCCGGTGCATGGAGCCTGCTTCTCCCTCTGCCTGTGTCTCTGCCTCTCTCTCTCTCTCTCTCTCTCTGTGACTATCATAAATAAATAAAAAATAAAAAAAAAATAAAGAGAAGATCATTCTTTTTTTTTTTTTTAACAGATTTTATTAATCTATCCATGAGAGACACAGAGAAAGAGGCAGAGACACAGACAGAGGGAGAAGCAGCCTCCCTGCAGGAAACTTGATGCAGGGGCTCCATCCCTGGACCCTGGGATCAGACCTGATGCTCAAAGGCAGATGCTCAACCACTGAGCCACCCAGGTGCCCCTAAAGAGAAGAGCTAAAAAGCTTAGAAGAATTGGTATTGTGCAGGACTGAATACTTGGGAGGAAGGGTAATGAGGAGAAAAGAAATGAAAAGTCACAAAAGAGACTTGATTTGAATCCAAAATGATATTAGGCTATTTGAAAGCAAATCTATCTGTTGGAAGTCAGCAGCAGAATAATGACATAAAAGCTTTGAGAAGAAATAATGTCCAAATTCTTTATCTAGCCAAAGATTCAATCAACTTTTCAGGTAGGAAAAAAAAAAAAGACATTTATGATATACAAAGGCTCAAAAAATTAACTCCTAAAACACATTTTCTTAAAAAGCTATTAGAGAATGTCCTAGTAAAATATGGCAGCAAATCAAAAGAAAAAAGAAAAGGGTAAGACATTGGATCAAGAAAGGAGATCTAATATTTAAAAAGTGGGAAGAGAAATCCCAGTATGACGGTTCTGCACTAATCCTGAAATTTAAAAATTTCTCAACAGAGCAGGAGACAGGTAAGAGAGAGGGGCATTTTAAGGAAAACAAGTTATAATTTTATATGTTTCAAGTGTCAGGAAAAATGTGAGGCATTTGATAAATTACTTTTGAACATTAAAAAATTATGGAAGAGTTATGAAAATATAGCAAATGCAAAAATAAGTTTTTCAAAAAAAGAAGAAATCTTACTTGAAAAGATATTCATCTTGGTATACGATACTTATCACTTGACTAAGCACTAAACAATTTTAATGTGAAAATAATATATACATTAACTATTGATTTAATCAAGAGTAGTAATGCTTTATTGGGAAAATAAGGAAGCAGGAATTGCAGAGGTGAGATAGTGGCATTATGAAAAGTTAAATTTCCACTAACTCAACAGAAAATCAATAGACATTTTAATGTAACAAAAATTGTAACATAGGTATATAATTTAGAAAATATAAAAGTCCCAGAACAAACATTAGTAAGTAGAAAAGCTAAAGAAATTGTTTTCGCAAATAGAGCCTAGAGAGCGCAAAGGGATGGGCAAGAAGATACTGTCTTAAAAAAAAAAATGGTCACTATTCTACTGTTTTAAACCATGCCCAAATATATATTTTTTTAATTTTTTTAAGGTATTTCAACAGAAATCAGCAACAGTTGTCTTGGCAATACTTCCTAATTAGTACAGTTCTGCAGGAGTCTCTTTTCAGATGCTGAATCATTTACTTTCAGAAAAATATGCTTTAGGCTCACAAAAGAAAAAAATAACTAAAAATTTTAATAGAGGTCTCGATTTTTATTGCATAGCAATTTTTCAAAAATAGAAATAAGTACCTACTGTATATCAGGCAATTTTAATTTTGGTGATAAAAAATTAATAAGAACCTGTTCTCAACAGAGTATAGTTTATTGGTGGGTGGTAGTAACAGCAAATACACAGAAAATTAGAATTCATTGTGATTATGTTCAAGGAAATAGGGGAAGTAGACAGGTTTAGTTATAGAGAGATTTAAAACCCAGAACAGTTTCAAATTTATAGAAAAATTGCTTGGATGGACAAATGTAATCAAGATAAATAAGGAGGGGAATGTGTGATTGATTGAATATTTACTGAACAGCGAGCACAGGCTGGAGCATCTGTAAAATCTAAAACAGAATATATACCTTTCAAACTATTGAAGCTGAAAACCAGCAAACTAAATTTAATTTAGCAAAGACAGAAAGCGAAGGAAAATAGTAAACATAAAATCCAGGGAGCATTAAAGAAAATGCGGGGGGAAAAAAAGAGCAAGGCACATCCATTTTCACAAATATAATCCATATATTGGTAAAGTTTTCACTTAAATTTCTAAGAGAATTCTGGAGAAGTCACTTGGTAAAGGTCACTCCCTCTCTGAACTACCCCCTCCTCCCCAGTGGTTAAAAAGATGGGAGGGAGAGAACTCGAAAAAGTAATGGATGATTCTTCATTCCTACCTCAATGCTAGAAACTAGGAAAGAATTCCGGAATAGACAAAGCCAGATTGATCAAATAAAGATGTCAAGGCACCTTTGGTGCTGTATTGCTGCAAGAAAGTTGAAGGGATTTGGGGTTGAGTTCACCATTACCACATCTGGAAAAGCTGTCCCCTTCCTCTACGATGAGGATTAGAAAGTAAGTTACAGGACTAATGAAATGTCTCTCTCTCTCTCTCTTTTATTTTTTTTTCAATATGAGAAGAAATAATATGTCTCAAAGGTTGCAGGAGAGAAAAACTTTGAATAAGATATGTTACAATAAACAAATAAAATGTAGACAGAAATCTGCAATTTCCCCCTAAATAAAAGTGAATTCTTAAAAAAAAATATGTTACAAAGCATCAATATGAAAACAGGGCTGGGTAAAATAAAAGACATAATTTAGGGTTAATAATTTGTTGGTTGACATTAAAAGTGCTTTTTGAACAAATAAAGAACAGAATCAACTCATAGAGAGACTGAGTCATTGGTAGAAAAGAGAATCGTAAGCAGCTTCCAGAATACAATGAGGTGGGGACCTGACAATTTTTTTAAAAAGGGAGGATAAATTGAGTTTTTACAATCAATTGTGATGGTTAAATAAAGAGGCAAGAATGAAAGAATCCAAAATAATTAAAGCATTGCTACAATAAATTCCCTGGGCTGAAAAACGATGCCATTCTGCAGTTCAAAGTTATAATATTTAGGGATTACTATTCCTGTCTTAATTATTCTAGAGTCAAAAAGTTTTCATTCACATATGTATCATGAGAATGTATCCCATCAAATAAATCTGTATCTTCTAAAAAAAAAAAAAGAAATTGCAAGTATAACAAGTTGTACTTGTTCCAATTGGGAAAAATAATAAAATAAATAATAAAATAAAAAAATAAAAATAATAAAATAAAAATTATATATATATATATAATTATATATATATCCAAAACGTGAAACTTGTAAAAAAAAAAACACTGAACATGGACATACCTACACATACAATTAAGCCTACATAATGATAAACTAGAAAAGTGGTAAATAAGCCTAAGTTGCGATAAACTAGAAAATCAGAACCTAATTATTTTAAAATTTGTAGAATGTTTGAACAGGCACAGTTTTTGAAGGTGATAATGTTTTTCCACATTTTCTACAATGATCATGGTATTTGAATATCAGAAAACACTTTTTAATTTAGGCGATGAGCAAAGACACTGCGCAGATCCACTTCCCAGTAAGCAGCCTACTCAGACGTGGTGAGTGGCTGGGGTTGGTGACGGCGCCTCGACCAGCAGGCCACAGGTCTGCACTCCTGCAAAAGATACCCGGACTTCCAAGGTACGATGCAAGCAGTATCTGGATTATTTCATAACTCCATCATTACATGAAATCCCAAACTTATTGTTTTTGCTCTGATTCCTCTTTTCTCCCCCCACTGTCTTAACTTCTTTTCTCCAACAAGGACTATCGAAAAGCAGAAAAATGTGCCACCCTGTCCTTAAGAGACTGATGAGGGCAGACCAAACCCAGCAAGAGAGTATAAAAGAAGTGACCCTGACGTGTTCTCACCGGGGGTCTAGGTAGAGGTGAATTCCAGATTCAATAACAAGTGTGACAAAAGACTTTCATGTCCACCTGAACTCTGTCCTGAGAAGGCCACGTAAAGAAGTATTTTGAAGTCGGGATTTGACTTGCCCGAAAGAGGGGGAATGATCATTTATTTGCCTTCTCTGCTCTACAGCATCGATAGCTGCCTTTGTGCACTGACAGTGCACGAATCTGAAGGTTCTGTATGCGGCTACCATCTTACACTACTGCCTTACAAACATCAGATACTGGAAAATTTTATTTGAAAATACTTCCAAAACACTAATACAGGCAGTGCATTTGGATTTCAACGCTGGATCAGCTCCCTGGAGTTTATCCCAAGGACAAGGCTGACGACAGCTGTTCTTAAGGCTCTCTTGTTTCCTCTCAAAATTTTAAGTGATTCCTTGACCACAAGAACACTTGTATGATTAAAGCAGGTGTCCCAACTGATGACAGCCAGTTATTTCTTAAATATAAATGGCTAAGAGACGCTCACGGCGTTTCAACATAGAGGTATCAATGGAAAGGAACATAAACTTTAGCAAAGCTTCCTCAGCAGATGTCAAATCTTATTGAACGGTGTATTTTCAATGTTGAGCATGGTGCCTAGAACACAGTAGATGTTCAGTAAAGTATTTGCCAAAACACACAATTGTGGGGCCTGGGATAAGCTGCATCATGTACCATGATTCCTGGTCCCCCGTCATTTCCTATTCCAGCGAAAACTTAGAACTCAGTATTCACATCCAGGCGAAATAACAATAAATGTTAAACCTGGATTTGAGAGGGCAGGGTAGAGGGTAGAGGACACAATAAAGGGAATGGGTACTCAAGGAGAAGGCGGTCTAGCATAGTAGGAGAACGGAAGAGAGTCTGAGATGGTAAGAAAACCTTCATAGTTCGTCACCATCCCTGGAAAAAGTGAGATATAAGCTGTAACAGAAATTCTGGAAGATTCTTGGCTGATATCTCTGTTGTATCTCGTACCTGAGAGAATTTCACAAGAGGCCACAGTCCTTCGACTGTGCGTGACATACAAAGATCATACCCTGAAATGCTTAGCATGACTGTTTTCAACATGCTATTTTTCCCAATCCAATTTTTTTTCGGGGTAACTAATGGCAGAAAGAAGCCAGTCTCCCTAAACCTCATGTACCTCTCGGTACACCAGCAAGCCTATGGGATTGATCTCGTGTTTGCCACACATCAGCTCTGTGGCCATGGGCAACTTCCTTAACGTCTCAGTCTTACACTTTTCCTTTAAAGTGTTAATGAAGAATTACGTGAAGGCCCATAATTATGGCTGGCACACCGACGCACACACAGGCTCTGTACTGTTAGCCGCTCTTTTCAGCCACCTTGGTAAGACTTCTTCAGAGAACAAGACCATATTTGCTGGTTTCAATGCCAGCTCTGTTAAGCACCTGTCTTACATTTACTAAATGTTCATCTTATATTACTAAGTAAACCATTTCTCATGCCAGGCCTCAATTTCCCTATTGCAAGGTGGAGTGGCTAGTACCTTCTTTGATGGATTTCTGAAAGAATTAGATGAGTTAATGCATGTCAAGCGCACAGTAACAAGCTCACTTACAAACCCTCCATGCTTTAGGGCCGCTATTTTCAATGGTGTTCAGTGAACACATGATAACATCTTTCCATTCACTGAGGAGTTAAATAGATTTAAATCTGACAAAATATTCTTGGCAGAAATAAAATTCAGACATACTAAGCCTTATATGTGTTGAGCATCCTTCACATCAAGGATTTCTAACTAGGCTGAAGGAAGGAATATCAGGTGATTGCGAAGAAGCCTTGATTGCCACATTTCTAGTTGGTTATGAAAGGCTATTTTTCAAGACTAGGTCTGAAGCAACGAAATGTTCAGATTTTTCCCATCCCTTTTTTACTTTTTGGTAACAGATCGTGCCATTCCTAAAGACAATGCAGTACTCAAGCACCACACAGGGCTCAGGCTATATGAAGGAAATTATGAGAATTAGGTTTTGGAATTATATTTAGATAGAAATATTCTCATGTACACACATTCCCTGTTCAGTTATATCGTGTCTTTAGACCATATAAAGTCTTGAAAAACATTATTTTATGGACTATGCACTAAAGTAACTGTGTACCTGTGATTTAAATTCTAGAGTACTGTTGTCTAAATGGGTAGAAGTGCCTCTGAGTGGGTGATTTCTTCACATCTGGTAAGAGTCATGACTAACCGCAAGCTGTTCCATGGGGCACATACCACCAACTCACTTGTCTTGGAGCAATGTGTGAGAAATAGAAAAACATCATTCAAAATATGAGTGCTCCAACAGACGCATTATACCAAAGATAGTATTCTAAAAGGCAGTATTTTCCTCAATAAGGAAATTTGAATTTACTCTCTTACCCTCGATTTTCTATACCTATTGTCAGTGGCTGACATCTGAAACCTGCTGCTTTCTTATGATAACAGGCCATGATATATATATATATATTTTTTTTTTTTGGGGGGGACCATGATATATTTTATAACATATAAAATATGGTGAAGGGGAAGATGCATTTTGATCCCTGTCGAAATAAAATTCTTTCTCGGTTGTCATGTTCCATACTTTCATTTCATGAATATCTATAATTTTGCAAGCAAAATATCAAACCATCAAAAATTGCTAATGCTGTATCAGAAGGAAATGCGAATTCAGAGACTAACAATTATGTGAATTATTTTTTGATGACTCTGTATTCTGAATTTTATACCCTTGTTATGTCGAAATTTATAGATGTAACATGATTCAAAAGAAGTCAAAGTGCTGAACTATAAAGAAAAGATATTAAGCTTGACTTTTCCCGACCTATGTTTAGTAGGAACATTTATACTGTAAGCATTAATTGTGTTGGGATGTCTTAGAACGTCTTAAGATCTGAAAAAGTAGCAAAAAAAAAAAAAAAGAGGCAAATTGGCATATGTCTTTTTTTTTTTTTTTTTTAGTATACACTATAGCAAGTAACCCCCTAAACAACCCTACCAATCCAAATATATATAGGAGAAAATGGGAAATTTAGAGAAGTAAAAATTGTGGCAAAAATCATACATAACAAACCATAAGAAGCATCATTTTTTAAAGGTTTATTTATTTATTTTACAGAGAAAGAGAGAGTGAGCGTGTGAGCAGGGGGAGAGGCAGAGAGAAAGGGAGAGAAATTTTCAAGCAGACTCCTTGCTTGCAGAGCCCCACGTGGGCTGGATCCCAGGACCCTGAGATCACAACCTGAGCCCAAATCAAGAATTGGACACTCAACCAACTGAGCCACCCAGGAGCCCCAAGAAGCATCATTTGAATCCAAGCTGCTTGACATCACCACTCAAGGTCTTGACCATTTACCTCTCTCTGAGGCCATCCTGTGTTGCAGTGTGCGGTTGGTAGTCAAGGGCATCTTAGGGAGACTCTAAGTGTACCACCGGCTGCAAGTGCGCCCCTGTGTCTGTTAGGACCCACCAGTTCACAGCTAAAATGTGTTTTGATGTCTTTTGAATAGGTCTGAGTTGAGCTTAAAGTTAGTGAATCAAACTCACTTCATCTAAAAGGAAAGAGAAGTTGGATCTTTGCAGTCAGCTAACCTTGGGGAGAATTATTTGAAAAATGATTTGGGAAGCGTTGGCACAACCAAGTGGATAGTGCCCATCGTGTAGATAAAGAGCAAAAACGCTGTGCTGAGTAATGGACAACCCTTAATTTCACTGATTTGAGGTTAGGGTGTTAGGTTAGCGACTGGCGTTTTATAAAAATATTAGTCACCAAGTCCCGAGGCCACGATACAAGCAGTTCCTGTAGGAGGAACTAACCCCGCAGACTTGCTGATCCTCGTGGCATTCCTACCCGCCAGACGGCCACCTTAGCTCCTTAGCTCGACCTCTCCTACTTGTGCGACCTTGAGCACCAGCTTTTCTGTCCTTCGGTTTCCTCGTCTATGCAATTACAGTAACAGAGATCAGTCTTTAGGAAGATTAAGTGAGTTACTATGGGCAAAACACTCTAGTGTCTGGCAAAGAATAGGCATTTAATCACAGCACTTGTTATTCTGAGTTCATAAGTAAGGAGATTGAAACCCATTAAAATCAGCTTGTCCCGATCACTGTATGAAGAGTCTTAAGATTCAAACAACATTCTGTGATTTCATATCCTGCTTATTTCACAGAGTGATTTTTTCTTTTTTATATTTTTCTTTCTTTTTTAATTTATTTTTAGAGTGCTTTATTCATTGACTTTAAATTATGACGGTGAATCATTAAAAATAGATAAATAAAATACCACAAGCCTACCACACATCTTCCCTAGGCAGAAATCAAGAACTATAAACTTTTACCATGTATTGTACCTTAAAGACACCACTGTGAGATAATTCATCACGGGAGGGTGCTCACTAAAGCCCCCTCGTTTTTCAAAAAGTTATACAGTTACAAAAATAGGACCTAAAACACCTACAGCAAATATAAAGAATTGACAGCATTTGAGGCATTTATTAGGGTCAAGATTGAACAGCCAAAGGCAAAGTCTGAGCACTCAGCTCTACAAGTCTTACAACTTATTTACCGAAGTGTCCAGTAAATGAGACAAGACGGTAACTCCTATTTAGGAACTTCATCCGACCTTAAAAAGGAAGGATTAGGGGATTATAGTTAATATTAGAAACACACTAAAGTTCCATTTTCATGGACTAAATGCATGTGTTTGGCTAAGTTTATCTAGGCTGTACCTACTTCGTCTCTACTAATAGTAGAGGACACCTATTTACAACCTGCTGCAGTCCACACACCGAAATTCATTATCTCAGTGCATACACAGTTATTTTATTTTATAAAACTGTTTCTCAAAATGGGTTCCGTGGTTAGAGCCCTGGAGGCTGCATGTTTGCTAAGAACACAGATTCCTAGTCGCCTCCTCTGGAGGGAGATGAGATCATAAATCTGGAGCGACTGAAGAATTTGCATTTAACAAAAACTCTGGGTGATTCTTTAGATCTTGAAAATTTAGCTCATATAATTGAGAGAAATGAGCTAGGGCAGATGAGACACATCGCTCGAGGTACCAGTGAGTGATGGAAACTGGGTTTAAGCTGGACCTTGTGCATATATCGGCAAAGCCCAACCCCTCTCCCCCTGCCTAAACTGTTACTAGTGCACCAAAGCCAAACATAAAATCTATACCATTTTAGGAGTCATTTTGACAGATGTCTTTGGGTCGGCCTATGAACTTTCTAGAAATGCAATGATACAAGTATGCCAAGACTAATACAGTGCATTTGCAAAATGGTTTCATGTCCCTCCAATTCTACGCACAGGGAAGTCCTATCCTCCGAGGCCCACTGCATTTCAGTTCTAGTGAGGGGGTGAATGCGGGGACTCCTATTTGGGGGAACCTGGATCCTGCAGCTGCTGCTGGTTTCTCACATGCCTGCAGGGTTGAAACCAACCAGCATTTAAAGTAATTGCTGCTTTGTGATGCAGTTCAGCAGGGAGGGCAGCTCAGAATCAGGGAGGGGTGTGTTCACGGCTCAGATCGACTGCTCATCAAGAGTTAATGCATAGAGCACCTAACCCTCAATTCCCTCGCCCTGAAAATAGGAAAAATGATGTATATCACTACTAACGGGTTACCGAGTATCAAACAATGCACTGGACTTGTAAGCTTTTGGGACAGTGGGCAGGGGTAGTATCCACACTGTGCTTGCTGCGGCTGCTGCTGCTGCTGTGTTTGGTGGTGGTGTGATTATTATCCTCCACTGCAATCCTGAGAGGTGGGCATTACCCTGGGGGGTGGGTCTGGAAAAGCACCTGCAGCTCAGAAAAAGCTCAATTCCCAAGTTCAGAGATAGGGACAGAATTTCGATCACAGGGAATTTGAGACCTTGGTTCTTTCCACCACGGTACAACTATTTTACATTTATCTATACATTTCACATTAGTATTTCCTAAACATCTGCACAGTTCTAAAATACTAAAATATTAAAAGGTTGACCTTTTTTTTTTAAGGCATAGGTTTCTTGTGAGAAGTTGATTTATACCATCATCAATGCCCAGTATTTTTTTTTTTTTTTTTGCAGTGACATCCATGGGCAGAGTCTAATGCTAAATCCTAGATTCAAAGGAAGACCTCAGCTCCTGACAACCCTCAAGAAGTGTGATGTTTTGGATAAATGAACTTCTTGATAGCTTTGAAACACTCATAATTACCTCTGATGGAATTTCTTATTTATCACTTCTCTTCATTCCTAAGTAGAGGGCACGTATTTATCACAAACTCTATACTGCTTTTGCTCATTCAAAGTCATCATTGTAAACCTCAATATTCTTACTTTGAGACAACAGTAATTCTTCTGAGCCATTTAAGGTGTATGTAGGATTTAAAAAAAAATGGTCCTAGACACCTGTGTTTTCTATTTGGGTTGAAAAATGTCTATATTCTCTTCATGGTTTGGCTCTCCCTCATTGGGAGATTATCACTGGGGGGCCTGAGTTGTATTCATGTGGGAAATCTACTGAGGAAGTAAAGAAAGAGAAGGGTAGGAATTAAGGGACAGAGTAGACGACCTGAGGGGTTCTCAATTAGATGAGATGCCCAGTCCTTTGTGCTGATCAGGATGCTATTCAGTAGCCTAAGAGAAGTATAGTTTTTGGCCCCGGAATATCTCCCCCCCAACTTTTTTCTTCTATGTTGCAGGAACTTTACGAATTATGAATTTTCATGAATTATTATTATTATTATTATTATTATTCATAATTTTAGAAGGAGGCAATCAATGCCTTCTCTTTAGTCATAAATAAAAGAATCACCTGTCAAAATACCAGGGCAAGTCAGTACACATGTGTGAATGCATTTCTTTCACTGTATAAATGGCTTCAGAATTTGTTTTGTTTTTAACAGGGGAAGAGACTAGGAAAGTTCTAGATCCTTAAGACATGAGTGAGAGGAAAATGAGGCTTAAACAGTGGACATCAGAGATTCTGAAACTAGGTGTTTCCCCCAACAATGTCCCTTCAGGGTATTGTGAACCAGGAACTGGACACAAAGCAGGATGGTTGCTAAGAGGCTTTAGAGGTGGGCACCTGTCACAGCAAGCAATTTATTTTGAAAAAAAGGAGAATATAAGTGCTTTGTGGTCCACAAATTCCCACGTACGTGTAAAGACCATTATTATTATTAAACCACTTTCTGAGTAGGAAGTGTTTGATTCCCTGGAACTATTAAAAACACTCTTTTCATGTTTAACCAAATGTCCCTTCGAATAATGATGAATCACTTAACAGCTTCAGCTAATCCCATTAAACCCAAGCCTTTTAGGACAGGCTGTGTTTGATGTGACCTATGGTTTCCCTGAAAGTCTTGCTGGCTGTATTGGTAAATAACAGCCACCAGAAGCCAGAACTCACATTGTCCTTTTCTTGCCCACTTTTGAATGACACATGAAATCCATCCTAAATCAAATGAACAGAGCAAGCCAGGCTGGGAAGCACAGTTGGACTTTCACCAGATATCACTGCCGACTTGCCAGCTAATGTGTTCCTCCAATATGTGCTAAGGCAAAGGCAAACACACACTCCCCGTTCTCTGTGAGCCTAAGACACGCCGGTGTACCCGTGAGACTTCAGAAATAAACTGTGGAATGCTCTTTCCCCCCACCCCAGGATTCTCACATTTTACTTCCTAATTTATTAAGCTTCCTAACAAAACAATATGAAATGTAATCAAAGTGGAATAAAAAATTAAAAATATCTTAAAAAATAAAAGTATATGCAGACCTCTTCAGAAAACAAAACTTACAGGGGGGCATTGTCAGTAAACGAAAATGTCAACACCTTCCTGGAAAAATGCAGAGTTTCCTACAATTTGCATAAAGGTGTTGAGGGGATCCCTGGGGGGCTCAGCGGTTTGGCACCTGCCTTCAGCCCAGGGCCTGATCCTGAAGTCCCGGGATCGAGTCCCGCATCGGGCTCCTACATGGAGCCTGCTTCTCCCTCTGCCTGTGTCTCTGCCCCTCTCTCTCTCTTTCTCTCTCTATCTCTCTCTCTGGGTCTCTCATGAATAAATGTATAAAATATATATATATATAAAAAAAGGGTGGTGTTGAGCAAAGCTCTCAGCCTTCCTACTATCCAAAGTCCTCTGAAGAAGGTTTTTGCAGTAATAGGTTCAAGAATGAAAGTGTCCTTGATAACGCCATCGCTAAGCACCCTGCCCGGCATACAGCAAGAGCTCGATAAATACAGGTTGAGTGGAGAGTGAAGAGGTCCGATTTATTTGCAGTGAAATTTTGAAATTATGAAATGAATATCTAAACTTACTCTATGGGAAGTTTTGAGAGGCTTTCCTGAGAAATGGGCATAGCAGTTTGGGTAGTTTGTGACTGCAGCCCAAGACGACTGTACGGGATCTTCTAGATGGCCTCGAGTCTTGTTTTCCTTAAAAATACCCCAAAACAACAAAAGTGAGACAAAGTAAAATAAAGGGCAACAACTTATAAGGGAATCGCTGAGGATGTTGTTCTACTCCTAAGTAGTCCACAAAGAGGCGGACGGGCCTGGGAAGAAGAGTAACTATCATCATTATTATTAATTATTCACTATATTTATGAGCCCCAGTCTGTGTGCCAGACAAACTGCTGAACACATTAGGACTTTGCCAGGTGATATCTTCATTTCACAGAGGTAGTAGCTGAAGCTTAGAGATTTTAAAGAACAAAACTTGTAAGTAGTACATGAAGAGCTCACATCCAGGGCTGAAAACAAAGATCCTACATTAAACTAATGGAGAAATTCGGCTTTACAGACAGTATTTCATTGTTACAGATAACGATTCTGGCATCTATAGTGACTTCTTGAAAAATGCTGAGTAATATCAGGGAGGGGATTTGGCTCAGGCACTGATTACTTCACAGTTTTCATGGAAGGAAAAGTCCCCACGCCTGCTTAGAGTAAGAGAGTGTGTCTCTTTTTCAAGTGATGGTGAATATTTCTAAAGTCTTACAATAAGGGTTTTTTTTTCTGAGTATCTCCTGATCTTTCTAGGTATTATAAAGCTGAAATCAAAGGCAAAAGCAAACATTAATCTCCCTTGATTAAAACAAAGGGTCTTCCCTAGAAACTGGTTTACTCAGCGAAATTATTTCTTAAAAGTGAACTAAAAAAAAAAAAAAAAAAAAAAAGTGTACTAAAAGCTGGGCTTTCCTCTTTGGCCCAGGAAGCCATTATCTCTGCTTTCACACAGCCACCTGCCCCTCCCCAAAGAACAGAGAAGGGGAAATCAAAAAGGCAGGAGGCGTCAGGAGTTCAATGTTTCAACAAAGTAGAGTCCAAAGATGTTAAACACTTTGGTTGAGGTTTTTAGACTAGTTAGGAAGGTGAGCTTAGAAAGTAGAACTCCAGAGAGTTCCAGCATGTTCTCCATTCTAATGGGAAGTTTGCAGGTCAATGTTATGGCGAAAAGCACCCCTGATAGCTTTCTGTCTCCTGCCTCCTGGGTCAGAAAGCATCTCAAGTATTATTTTGCTGCTTCTCTGAAAAATTAAAGTAGCTAATCCTCCGTCTGGTATGTCTTTTTGAAATGCCCGTTCAGGGTTAAGAAGCAACCAACCAGAGCCACTGTACTGGTGCTTCCTTTCCTGTCCCTCCTCGTCTCCACCTTTATCCTTCTGCTAAAGTTGCCTTCTGTGCCAAAGAGTAAAAGACTTGAAAATAAATGGCCCATGATGCATCATAAAGGAAACTAAGTGTTTTTGGATAATAATGAAGAACTGAGATCTGTATGATTTTTTTATAACTCACTCTGAGCAATAACAGGTGGTCCTTCCATTGGCAGTTGCTTCCTTTTAAAAACAAAGTATGAAAAAAAAATAAAATAAAACATAAAAAATAAAAACAAAGTATGTACCCATACATAAGTCCTGTGGGGACCATTTCAAGGTTCTAGGTTCCAGAAATGAGTCGCCTGCCGCCATGCATCAGAGGAGAATCTTAACTGTATGACGCTGGGGCAAAGTTCCTATCATCTTTATCTTCATTCTGAAAATGTACATGTGTTTAAAAATAATGATTAAAGAGAACGCGACTCCTTGAAACAATTTAGTTTTCTTTGGAAACTTAGATTCCAGATGGAATTGCACACTCGGGGAAATTAGTGTCTCACCTTATTCCCAATTTCGACACATTTTTCTTTTCTTTTAAAGAATCTACAGATTCTTGGACTGTAAACAGAGTATAAAATCCTGGAATCCGAAGCTCCTTCAGGCCCATATTCTTCCTAACGCAGCAATCTCCACTGAACTATTCCTGCTACCTCCATCCAGTTTTTGCTTTAAAAAGTCAAAGATCTGCATGGAAACAACTGTTGACGTAGATGGACAAAGATGGATAAATAGAGGACAGAAGCCCCGGGAGGAGGCAGGGATACTTAACGAGTGTTCAGTTCACTCTGAATGCGCCAAGCTGTCACCCCAGAATCCACATCGTGGGCGCCTTGGGGCGTCCTCAGCACTACCTGCGGCCTAAGTGCCATCCCGGTGCAGACTCCATACGAGGGTCCTTATGTCATTAATAAAAGTCTTTGGACAAACTCCAGAAAACTGGGAGCGCGCCTGGGCATCCACGTGCTCCCGGAGAGATGCTTCCCCACAGGGGTCAAGACCGAGCGGGAGGACGGCTTGGGGGTCGCTTGGTTTGAGGCTGAGCAGAGAGACCCCGAGAGCCCCCTGCCCCTGCGCTGGGAGGCGGGGGGTGGGGGGTGTGGGGGGACCGGAGCCCGGGGTGCCACCGCGCCGCACGCCCACCCCACGCCGGCTCGCGCAGGGCCAGGGCGCGGCAGCAGCGGGCTCCCCCGAAAGTTTCGCCCCCCCCCCCCGGCCGGCTGGAACTCCCCCAAATCCGAGCACCTGGGGCCTGTGCCAACCGACCTGCAGCGGCGCGGGCTCCCGGGGGCTCCTTCCGCAGCCCCGGGCGCACCCCCGGGCGCACCCCGGCGCTCCCCCTGCCCCGCGCCCCGCTCCCAGCGCCCCGTCCCCCTCGCCCCTCTTGCCCGCTCCCCTGCCCCGCGCCCCTCCTGCTCCGCTCCCCGCGCTCCTGCCCCGCTCCCGCGCCACAGCCGCGCCCCCCGCCGCCCCAGCGCTCCCCCTGCCCCGCGCCCCGCCCCGCTCCCCGCTCCCCCTGCCCCCCGCTCCCCATTCCCCGCGCCCCCGTCACCCCCTCGCGCCCCCTGCCCCTTGCCCCGCTCCCCCCTCCCAGCTCCCCGCCCCGCTCCCCCCCTGCCCCGCGCCCCCTGCCCCGCGCGTGTCCCCGCCGGCCCGAGCTGGTTCGCCGCAGCGCCCGGAGGCGCGGGAGCAGCGGGGTCCCGGGGAGCAGCCCCCAGGCCGGGGCGGCGCGGACGCCGGGACAGGACTCCCGTGGGTGCGGGGTGGGCGCAGCAGCACTTGCGGAGACGGACGCGCAGACGGACGCACGGACCGAGACAGACGCGGCGGGGCGCCCCGCTCGTCCCCGACTTGGCGGAGTCCCGCGCCCCCGCCGCCCAGGCGGCTGCTCCCCCCCGGCCGGGACACGCGCGGGGGCCGCGCCGCCAACGCCGCCACCGACCTTTCTGCGGCTTGAAGGACTGGATGGAGCCCGAGTGGTGCACCATGGCCCTCCGCGCGTCCCCGTCCCCGTCCCCGTCCCCGTCCCCGCCGCCGCCGCCGCCGCCGCCGCCGCCGCGCTCCGAGCCTCCCGCCGCCGCCGCACCTGCCGCCCGCGCCGCGCGCCCCCGTCGTCATGGCAACGCGGGGCCGCCCGCGCGCCCCCCCTGGCGGCGGCTGGGGGAACCGACCTGGCTGCGGCCGCGGGGCCCCGGGGCGACTGAGTCGGGTCTGTAGCTCCAGCAGCTGCAGGGGGGGCGGGGAGAGGGGCGCGGGGCAGGGGGAGCGGGGCGCCGCCCGTCGTCCACAGCGGCAGGTGCCCCGGCAGGTACCTCGGCAGGTGCTCACCACGGGGCGCATCGACCCCCCCCCCCCTTAACATCGTGAAAGAACCCGAGGCCCCGCGCGCAAAGAACTCTCAAGACCATCACAGCCAACACCTGCCTGGGCGGACAAAGCCACCTGGTCCCCGAGAGGTGTCGTGACCCGGGCAGGGCCAAATCGCCAGGCCCAGCCACGAGCTGGAGCCAGTTCCGCCGGCCTGGGGTGCATCCCCTCCCCCCCCCCCCGCCCTCCTCTCCCCGCCGCTGCTCCGACCCCTTAGTTCACCCCGTGCACAGCGGGGCTCTGCCCCCCTGCCCTGGGAGGTGTGGGCGAGCCGCCCCATCAGTACAAGAGTCCCCCCAGGGCGCATGACAGAGGGAAAGCTGCAGGGACCTCAACATCTGCAGGACCCCAGGCCGCTGGAGCCCCTGCCGTGTTGTCCCCCCAACCCCCCACCCCCGCGGCGCACGACCCAAGAGCGGGGAGGGTGGGGGCAGCTCGGGGCAGGAAGCCGGTCCTGCAGCGTGACTGCACAACAGCCGCTCTGCAAGGGAAAGCTTCAGGCTACCACCTGTTCGTGCTTCCATAGGTGGGCTGGGCTCAGCCTGGCGGTGCTGACTGGACCCCTCCTGGGTTTGCAGCACCTGGGCCTGCAGAAGAGAACAGCCGGACTCACCCTCAGGGGGAGGCATCACAAAGAGTGTGCAGTCTTGGTAATGAAGGATGATGTTTGGGTTTTTTTGTTTTGTTTTGTTGTTGTTGTTGTTTTTTTGTTTTTTTTTGTTTTTTTTCCAGAAGGAAGATGTTGAGCCTTCAGTAAAAGCTCAGGATGCAAGCACTGAAGAAATACTGGGTTATGAAAAATCATCTCGGTGTGACTTCATCTCCCTCTGAAGATCTAGAACGAACCTCGGAGACTATCTGCGCAGAGCCTCACTTTACAGCTCTCTGATGGAAGAGGGCACGGAACCCCAGGGCAATAGGTGAATTCCTGGGGGTGCTTTGTGATGTTTTGTTCATCAACAGTGAAGAGTCTAGTATAGCTCAAGTCACAGGTCATTCTGGTGCAGCCCCACTCCCTGGATCCTACTTCCCACTTCCAGGCATAAGGACATCCTGGTGTCAGCGAAACTCTGCAGGAGGCAAGCATGTGTGCCCTGGAGCTAGGAGTCAGTTAAGGGTTCGAACCTCATTAGAGATTAATTTTTTTTTAAAGTGATTTCTAACACTGTGGCACCCTAACCTCTGCAGTGCAACTATGATTGAGTTATCTTCTCATAAAAGTTGATTACTTTTAATTAGGAATAGTTTAGGCTGGACTGACAGATTGGCTACTAGGGAATTCAAAGAACATCTTTGCTTGTTTTAAAATCCATCTTTTAAGGAAGGTTGCTAGAGGAACGGCTTTCGCGAGGGGCCTAGGCAATTTCGAGCACCATCTGCTTTACAGGAAAGGCAATGCACAGACAAGGAAAAGCTGTATGTGTGTGTGTGTGTGTGTGTGTGTGTGTTCAAGTGGAGAGGGGTTTGAACAAAGACCTTCCTAAAAAAATAAATCTTCCTATCATCTGGTAAGACGAAATATTTTGAATCGACATTTCCATTGTAGAAAGTTTAGGAAGGAGTGTTTAATGGCCTCATCAGGGAAGGCTAAACTGATCTTTTTTTTTTTTTTCTTCTATTTTTAGTTTCAAATTTCTTTCTTCAAATTTTAAAGATGGGAAAATACTTTATATAGTGTTCAGTGAGGGAACATGATTATCATATATAATGATCTTAACTATATTTTGCAGAAGAGAAAAAATAAAAGACTAGTAAGAAGCATACCAAAATGTCCAAAATAACTAATTTCGCAAGTAAGGATTAAGGCTGATCTTTTTTTTTTTTTTTTAGCCCTCCATATTTTTTGACATGTTCTGCTTTCTACAAATGATATATACCGATTTTATATTGATCATGTACATATATTTTTAAACTCCTTCACTATCATTCTGCAGATCTATTTTTTTATTTTCCAGTCTTGGGCCCTAGCTTTTCTGTCCTGCTTCTTTGCTCAGGTCTCTGCCGCATTTGCTCTCCCACAGCTCACCACCTGTCTCCTGTCCTCCTTGGTGATTAATTTATCAGGCCCCACGCTAACTTTTGCCTCCCAGAGGGGTATGAAATTTTGTTTTAACATCACTGGGAGGCTTTTGAATTCCTTTGAACTCCGGAATATGAGCACACAGCCCAGCCGGTCATGAGCTTCCCGGTTTTGGGCTCTATCCCCAGAACTGCGAGAGTTCTGTCCTTCCCTCGTTGGGTCTTGAATAAATGACTCTGTTGAAACTGGGATTGCCAACTCTGCTCCTCATTGCCTAAATGAGAACTGAAAAAGAAATTCTCTTTATAGTCAGCCCCTGTCTAGAACCCAGTTATTTAGGGGATTAGGGGCAAAATGAAACCGCCAAGGCACATTGGTAGTGGGTTTATCTGAAAAGGGTGAGGAAGAGAGAAGGGGAGAGACAGCTGCCCTGGAGGCATTATTATAGGGAGACCCCTATCTCCTTGAAAGCCAACTGAGTGTTGACTCTCTGAGTGTTGACAGAGACCCGTATAGTTCCTGTCACACAGGCTGAGCGAGGACTTACTAATGAATAAGTAAAGAAAGTAATTAATTTAAAATTTTAAAATGACTTCTAGAAAAATGCTGCTTTAGTGACCTGAGCAGTTGTCTTCCTTATGCAAAACCAAGGGAAATTATCTTAAAATCATTTACATATTTTAGATCTACTTATATTTTATATATGAACTACTTTCTTGGTTCTAGTCGCCATCCATACTTTATTAAAGGCCCAGGCAAGCTCTTCAAAAAAACAAGCTCTGTGATCAATGGAAGGGCGGAGTACAATTTAACAACTGCTTCCCCAACGCCTTGGGTTCCTGGCCACATGCGACAGTATAACAACAGGTTAGCCCAGCTGGCAGCCAGGCTAGATGCTCAGAGAAGCATCCAGAAGCGGCGTTCCGAATCGATGTAAGTGACTAAAAGAGAGCATTGGAGGAAAATCAGCAGCTTCTACCTGATCTGAATCTAGCCTGAGGTGCTCTTAGCACACAGTATTTTGAAGAGACAGGGACATAAAACGATTTAAGAAGACAGCATTAAGAGAAGGCAGATGTATGGAACAAAGTAAGTGATGATGGAATGACCATTTTATATTCTATGTCTCGGCTGAAAAGCTTACCATTATTTCAAGTGGCCTCTAGGTTGGAGGCCATGTCCCTTGCTCTCCCATTCAGGGCGCAGCCTGAACTTGGGTGCGGTCTGAAATTAAACACTGAAGTAATGAAGAGACAGCTTGCCAAAATAAAAGTTAAAGGATGCAGAGATTATTGAATTGATTATTTACTGTGACACCACTGAATTTACCTAAAAAATAAATATTGGCGACTTGGAAACATTTATGTATCAGTAATGTGTCAGTTGTAGTCCTTGCATTCATAAAAGTAAATCTAATTAATTTATGGTAGCCTCACAGAGTAGATGATCACATGATGTTACCTTCAAGAATATTCAGTAAATCATACTTAATATCAAATAAAGTTCTTCTTCCTCCCTTCCAATAAATTCTACAAATAATAGGAGAAAGATACATATTTTTTCAGTACATTTAACAAATATATACTGGAATCTATGTGACAAATCCAGCCGGGATATATATTTTTAGTCTTTGCAAGCTTTATACCAGAAGAACAGTGCATCTTTGTAATTTCTTTAAGAATAGATAGCAAATGGTTATAAAAGCCCTAAATGTTTCAAATTCTAAGTCTTCCATGTTTGTGGTATTTTATTATTTTGAGGAATATATAACTAACATAGTCTGTTTGATTAAACATGATTCTGCCAAAAGAAAGATGAATTAGAAAAGACCCTGAGATAAAAAAGAGTAAGATATAATCATCTGAAATCTTTATTTACCTAATAAAGACGGACACTAAACGGACACTAATATACTCTCCAGAGATACTTAATATAAGAACTATAAAAAGTTATTGAAAAGCAAACACCACAAATTAAACAGGTAGTTGGAAGTGGGGTAGTTGGGAGTGGGGGAAAGAAGGATGGTACAGAAGTCTGGGGAGAGGGGACAATTAGAAAGGAAAATGGAAGGTGAAAATAGTCTTAAGACCTTTTATTAGGGAGGCTATCAAACAAGAGGCAAATAAAAGCATGTAGGTTAATAGACAAAATAATCTGGTTTAACTCATTTGATTATGAGAATAAGGAACATAAAAAGTGATATTTCATGACCAGGGAAAGAACGATGAATTGTCCAGGGAGAAGACAAATGAAATATGTTGCACCTTGATCACACCAGGAAAAATAAGGAAAGGAGAATGTGGACTCAACGATGAACATAAATTATAGGTTCGATGCAAAATGGGATGAATAAAATCAAGTATAACAGCCAATATTCCAAATATAAGCACGCCTTTTTCCCCACTAAAAGACAGTGGCTTAAACTGGATTAAAATCAAGATATGTACTGTATGAGGAATAAATATTTGATGCAAAGTAATAAAGGGTGGTCAAAGTGATTCCAGGTAAATGCAAATAAAAAAGTAAGCAAGGCTAGAAGATAGAATTTCACATTAGAAGGACTAAAATTTTAAAGAGGCACATTACCTAAAGTGAAAGGTATAATTTGTAAGATATAAGTCGTATATTTAATGTGCCAAACTATATAGCCTTTAACACAAAAGCAGAAACAATTAGATGATTGACTCAACAAAAATTGCAATTGTTAATGGATGACGATACATACTTCTCAAAAAATCTGAACCGTTATAATGGACCGAATAACAAGCAAAGTTCTAGATTGACCTATTACATTCAATGAACTTCATTTAACAGAAGCTTTTAAGATCATACTTTATCTTTGCATTTTGCAGATATTCAGAAAAACCGACTGTGTGCTTTGCTAGGTCCCTTTTGTGTCAAGTTCACTAAACTACAACTGTGTTCTCCAGAATGGCCTTCCCGATACGGTTCCAGGTTAAACCTGATCAAAACGACATTTGTGCAAGGCGAGCAAACTTGGAGGAAAGCAGCTGTAGCCGTGGCGCTCTGGAGGTCACCGTGCTTGGAAGCGATGAGAGAACGACACAGGTGCAGACAGGGTTCCTCCCCGTACCACGTCCAGCTCTGTTTTTGTCTCTGGAGATGCCACGCTGCCAGCAGGTGCAGAGGCAATAGTCTTTCCGTGGGGGCTCCACCAGTGCTCCGTCGTGGTCCCACTCCGGGTTCCCTGACAAACTGACTTGTTTGCTTCAGAAGAGCTGGTTAGTGGCTTTCCTCTGATTCCCCAACATCCTTTTTTGGACTGTTCTCCAAAAATGCCTATAATTGGGTAAGTTCTCATTCCTATCACAAATCCCTATTCCATAGTAAAGTATATCTCACTCTGCTTTGCCAATTGAACCCTGATTGATACAAAGAGCAAAAAGAAGGCAAAGGAAAGCAAGACAGAAAAAAAAAATAATGGAGAGTATTTGCAGACGACATCGTAAGATTCTAATCTTAAAAAAAAAACATAAATAATTTAAAACGAAAAAATATTTTCTCTGATAGGGAAGTGTAAGTTAAAATAGCAAGGTATATTTTTAAGCTCTTCACATTAGCAAAAATGGAAAGGAGCCATGAGATCTATTTTTATAGGGGATGTTGGGAAAAGCATTCTTTCATAGATTGCTTTGCAACTGTGAAGTGTGAGAGCCTATTTTAACCAATAACCCATCTCGTAGAAGTCTCTCCCATTCAAACAAAGCCCATATGTCAGGGTGCTTATTGCATCATTGGTCTTGGTGACCCCGGACCAAAACTCATACCAACAGAACACCGGAGCAAAACTCATACCTGGCAATATGGCAGATTATGACTTATAATCATAAAATTTTTTAAATTTTAAATTTTTATCCCCCCCTCTAGGGGATCTATTCAATTAGTTAGACAGGGAGAAAATGTATAGAAAGGTACATTCTGGGCTGAGAATGTGGGTAGGTTGGTTAATACAACAGGACGGAAGGAAAGAGCGAGAGAAGGAAGCCAAAAAAGAGGGAAAAAAGTAAAATAACTATACTTTCAAAAGTATGGGAATAACCACATGTACGTATTTATGTAGAGTTATGTACATGTACGGGTGAAACAAAATCACACATTCTCATAATCTGGCTCATACCTAATTTATCCATCAGATTTCTCTGGACTTCCCAGCACAAACCCTGTTTGGGTCGAAATCTCTCCCTTGATCCGCCTCACAAAAACAGCCCGAAATACTTCTCTTTGTTTCCTCTTTGGGGAATGCTCTCCATCTGCTGCTCATCATCCAGGTTCTCCCAGGCCCGGTTGGGGAGCCACCTCTTCCTTGAGTATCACACCAGCCCACATGGAGTCTCTTCTGAACCTGTTCATCCTTACTAAATAATTTAGCACTTAATTATATAGAATCACGAATTGTTCCGATTCTTTTGTGCCAGTTAGTCATGTCCCTAACGATTAATCCTGTGCTCCGCTTTCTATTTCTCTTAACAGATGCATCACCAAATTGTACCTTTAGTGTAACGGCTGTTCTGTTTAGCATGATGCTTGGTATTTGGTTTCCAAACACGGAGACAGTTCCGAAAGCGTGCAGCCTTGACCTCAGAAGATCTCAGTTGAAATGTGTGCTCTGTTACTTCCTAAGGGATGTGCCCAAGGATATTTTGTTTTTCTTAGCCCTTAGTTCCCGTATCTATAAAATAAGTTTCTTTAAAACAGCCTAGCGACACCTGGGGGGCTCAGTGGTTGAGCATCTGCCTTTGGCCCAGGACGTGATCGAGTCCCGCATCAGGCTCAAATCAGCCTGCTTCTCCCTCTGCCTGTGTCTCTGTCTCTCTCACTGTGTCTCTCATGAATAAATAAATAAAATCTTTATATATATATAAACAGCCTGGATTATGGAAAGAATTTGGATTTTAGAGCCAGCTAATCTGGCTTTGAGTCCAGACACAGTGATGGTTTTATCTCATATAGCACTTGGCAATTATTTACTTGTGTCTCTGCATGCATGTGGTTTTGGCCTGACAATAGCTATGACACTTGTGCTAACCAGCACTAGTGTCACTACAAAATTTATTTCCCTAACTGGCATACTTTTTGAGTACGAAAGGAGTCATTATTAATGATTATGTTGGATAGAATCAGAGAAAATAAGGACTGTCTCTGACAAACCAGAACCTACGGTGACCCCACTTAGAATAAATATTTGAACCATAGGTCCCTCGTTTGTTGGTAGCAGGAGAGAATTTTATTTTCTATTCACCCTTTCTGTTCTCACCCCTGCCCCTGGTGGGGATGATAGGCCTTTAGTAAAACAAAATAAAGAGACAAAATATTGGTGTTAACTCATCAGCCACTTGATGAAGGAGAATCAATATTAATAGGGCTAAGTTTGCTTCTTTTGTCCCCTCTCAAACTTCTGAAGCTTATAAATCAGATATTTTGGGTTTGTAAATAAAGGACAAATCTGGCCTTGGGGTCCTTTTATTACCTAGTACTTCTTTAAGGATTTGAAAGCACTGCCAATATTCTAAATTGAGATATTTATACATACATATGTATATACATACATATATATATATATATTTGGATTTGTAACTTCTCTGGAGAACCTGGGGACATCTATTAAAACTGAAACTTTGTTATCACTTGTCAAAGGTCAAGTGGAACTGAAAAGTCAGTGCCTCAACTCTAATTCTCTAACTTATCACACTTTTCCTAAAGTTGAGGTTTAGTTCCATTTACCATTTCTTTTGGGATATTGTGGACTGCCTGACTTACTCATCCACTTGTCCTTCTGAGACCCTAAAAGATTCTTAGACATTCTGAGCTTCAATGTGAACCTTATTCCAGCAATATGCAACAGAGTCTTTCAGAGTGGTACCAGGAGCAAGAGGAAGTGCAGAGAGCTAGAAAAACTCAGATTTTGGAAGGGAAGAGGATGAGGGCTAGAAAGAATGGATTCTGGCCATTTTTATGGACTGATGGATAATGAGATTGGAAATAATATAAAGATTTTTTTTGTTATATACAGAGATTTTTACAGACTGATAACAAGATGGACAGCTCACCATCTGAATACCACAGGTAGGGGTGATCATGTACAGCTGGCTTCTTTTCCTTTCTTTTCTTTCTTTTCTTTTCTTTTTACTTCAAATAATATACTTACAGACCTTCTTAGAATTTATAAAAAGGACAAAAAGATTACATATAAAATAAAAAGAAGTAAGTATTATTTAACTTGTAAAACCATTGGGATTAAAACCAGTAATAAGTGGATGTGACTTATAAATAGCTATACAGTGTTGAATAGCTTGATGATGGTAATGATATGGGTCTATATTTATCAAGCTTAACTTTTGGTTTGGGAAGTTATTAGAGTACCCAGATAAAGTGTTTAATTTTTGCTTATTATATTTACTGAACACCTCTTATTAAAAGTGGAGAAAAAGCCTATTAAGTCATTACTAATATGACTTGAATCTGTTCATCACTTATTTAACTCACTTCTTATGTTCTCTGCTTCCTGAATCCTGGAGCCCTAAGGAAAGGAAGAACCAAAATCTCTGAGCACCAGGTGGGATTGCAGCAAGGGACACTGCAAGGTGGAGACACCAATATACAAAAGTAGACAAAACAGAAACAAAGAGGGGAGGACTGCCAACTTGCCTTTGTCATTTATGATACCCAGGGGTCACCTCATTTAATTGCATGGTATTCCTGAAAATCCATTTTTGGCAACAGGAATTTTGCATGCTGCCTCACTTATAATAACAGCAGTAACACGTAGAACAACAACAACTGACATTTAATGGGCCCTTAGTAGGCTAAGCATGTACTGACCTTTGAGGTCAGTACTATTATCTCAAATTTATAAATGAGGACATTGACAAACAGAAGAATAAGTAATATATTCAGAACCCTGCAGCTAGGGAAATGCATCACCAAAATTTGAAAAAAAAAAAAAAAAAGTAATCTGACTGTAAAGCTCACGTGGTTGACTGCCATGCTGTATTAGCACAATAATCATGTCCTAAGCCATCTTGTAAGAGGGGACAAATGACCAATAGGGAGCTACTTCCACTTCAAGGCATTGCTCAGATGCTACCCTGGTGATAAAGCCTTATGGAATTTGCTGCATTGAAATTAAACTTTCGACTGTGGACCTGCAAATTGTATTTCTATCTCTTTATGGACAGCTGTTGCTTTTTATTATTAACAATTATATATCCTCCTCTTGTTGATTTTTTTATGTTCAGAAGAGATCCCCTGCCGTCACGTTCTCTTTCTCTAAATCTCTTTCTTTCTTATATACTTATTTACTTTTTATTATATTATGAAATAATTTATACTATTTTATTTTATGTAAAAATATGCAGCTTTTTATTATGACGTGATAGACAGTTAATATTTACATAGCATTTTGCAAATGATTTTACAACTTAATAATTCCTTCAGTAGTTACACAAAACCTAAGTAGTTGTGAAATATGTATTATCACCTTCCTTTTCTTCATTAAAAATATGATCACTTGCCAAAGTCACACTGCTATTAGATGCCCCAGTCTGACTTGGTCCTTCTAATTCTGAATCTAATGTTCTTTTCAGTTTTCTTTATGAACATTCTCACCTAGCTCCGTGTCTGTTGCAGAAGAGATCCACTACAGTGCTGTGATGAATGAATGAATGAATGAATGAATGAATGAACACGTCCTAATAAAAGAAGGTCGTTCCACTGCACAATCTTTTTTTTTATAGATCTGCTAGTTTTATCTTTTTATTTGTAGAATAAAAAGGGTAGATGCTAAGATTGGGCTTTTCTAGGATGTTATTTAGGAATAAAATGGTAAGTAGGAGCGGCAATTTCTCGTTTGTAACAATGAAGATTAAATTACATTCCCCATCAATAATTTGGAGTTAATTTAAGACAGAATTTGCTAAGAAAATGGAAATATATTACACTCCTTTGACACTTAACCAGCTACCATGTCCAGAAGACTAAGAGCTGTGTTAAGAGGGGAGCTTTTAACAAATTAAGGGGACCATCTAGACCTTTATCCCAGAAGAATCATGTGAATCTCCCTGCAGTTACTCATCTGGCTTTAAGACAAGAGGCTATCAGTCTTTAGTGTGGGAGGCGGTTATGCTCTGCTTTACCCTATGCTCTGCTTTACCTACCCTGCTTTACACACACGCACACGCACATAGTAGTCATGGACTTGGCTAATGACTATCTTCAGAACACACAGGACACGAGCCCCAGGGTCTCCGGTTCATGTCACCATGCACATCAGAGAAGTCAATCCAGGGCTATGTAAACTGCTCTCGATGCCACTCTTTAAAGACACATCACTGTGCAGTGCGTTTCATCAGCAGTGTTGCTGCGAACCTACCACTGAATCAGGCAACCGTTCTGGCACCGAAGGCAGTGGTCACACCAGAAAAAACAAAGCAACGTTTATCCTCTCATGGCAGTGAAATAGCAAAAGATGGTATCTCAGGTAAGTCCTGTGAAGAAAAATAAGAGCCCTGAGGTGGGAGAGAGGTCTGCAATTTTGGGCACGATGGCCAGGGAAGGGCCACTCAGCATCCCACTGCGCAAGTGACTGCACCAAGGCCTGACAGAGGTGAGGTGGAAAGTCATGCTCACGTCGGGGCACCAGTGTTCCAGGGGAAAGCCAGGACTGCGCCGCGGCCTAGAGGTGAGAGGAGCCACAAGGAGGCCTCGTGCCCCATGGGATCATCAGTAGGGGCTGGAATCAGGGGGGGTCACTGGGAGTGGTGGTGCCTTTGGAGCAAGGTCTGTAGAGATAAAGGCTTGGGAGGTATTCGAGGAGAGGAGCGGCGCTGTCTGCCGCGGCCTGGAAAGTCACCACAGCTGCTCTGTCGGGAAGAGGATGTGGGTGTTGGGGGTGAGTAAGGACTTTTTAGTAGACATGAGCTAAAAGGTCTTTCAATTTTCCATTGGGAGGGGTGGGGAAGGGATGATGGTCCTTTAGACCAAAGCGAAGGCAGTAAGCAGCAGGTGGGGTACATACGCATTTTGAAGACAGAGTCCCCAGGATGCACCCCCAAGTCTCCATAAGGAGAGCAAGAACCACCAAGGAGACTGGAGGTGACTGGAACGACAGAATTGCTACCACAGCTCTTGATGCAAACCAACAAATGCAACACAAAATCCACCTTGTTAGCCAGATTTTAGGCACATTCTACAGGGTTCTTGACTCTACCAGAACTGTTCTCTCCAGACCGTAATCACCTGGCATAACTGAAGTCTCTGTGCCCTTTTGACCAACACCTTTCTGTTTTCCCCTCCCCCAGCCCCGGGTCACCACCATTTGACTTGCCACAAAAGAAAAAAATGAATAAGAGGGGGGCAAGGTGATCCTTTTGGAGGTGGTAGGTATGTTTACAGCATTGATTGTGGCGAGGGTTTCACAGGCGTAAACTTCCCTCCAGATCCATCAAGGTGTGTACACCGTGCGCTGCGTTGCATGCCGATCACGCCTCAGTAATGTGGCTTGAAATGGCACAGGTAAGATGTGACAAAATCTGCCTCTCGCTCCCAAGAGAAAACCAACCGGCGAATACTCTGACTTGACACTAAGGGAACATGTGAAAACGGGTACAATGTACAGAGGATTGTTTCCATGGGACTTTAGAAAGGAGGCAAGAGGGCCTCCCTGATAGGTCCTCTGGCTTGTGGTCACCTGGGCCTGGAGCCAGTAGGCCTTGGCAGTCTAGGCCTTGCTAACGAGGACACTGCTAGCCCCAGGATGTCCATTTCTTTATTAGGAACGGGAACTCCTTATGAAATTTGCATGTACTAGGATAGAAAGGACACAACATTTAATGTGATAGGTGAATCTAAATGTACCAAATTCTCTCTTGTGATGAAAATAAGTACTTGGAATTGTGGATTTTTTTTTTTTTTAATGCACCTAGGGTTGCCTGGTAAATTGCCCTTCTCATCTTTAGTCATTTATTTATCTACACATAGGATTTTGGAGACTAATCATGTCAAAATACTGTCTCTCACACACAAGTCTGAAGACAAGTTGATCATATTCCTTTCCTAACAATACTTCGAATTCAGATTTGCACAGTTGGAAATTTTGTGTGTCCCTAATTTGGGGGGATTGTACCCATGTCTGTGAATAGTCAAGAGCTCTGTCTTTTTAGGAGACAGATCTGGTTCAAGTCCTGGTTCAAGCCCCTATGAGGGAAGAAGTAGCTAGATCACAGACAGATTACTTCTCACGTCTGATCCGCATTCACATAATCTGTACTTGATAGTAACCCTGGCCTCATAGCTGCTGAGAGGAGTCAACCAACACAGAGTTTAACACACTCCTCAGCACATAGAATAGCTTGATAAATACCTGTTCCTGCTAGTATTCTAATTGTCATTTAATGTCATCCAAAAGCCTGTTTTTGGTCATGGGATTCTTCACCGACTCATCATTTATCCTTGCAAATTTCCATGCCACTTTCTTTTGGGGTAGGCAAAAATTTCTCATAATTTCCTGTGTATATTACTTAATACAAGAAAGCTACTTGGAGGCAAAATAGTGAATGATGTTAAGTACTAAAGAAAGAAGAGCAAACTTTACACCAAAGAAAAGCCGGTCTACTGGTTGCTGAGAGATATCCCAAGGTGGTTTTCACTTCTAGATTGATTTTTAGTTATAGTCTTAGAAATATGACTTTGACAGAAGGAAACAAAACATTTTTCAAAGATGGAGTCATGGCAACCAGGTTTGCAGGATAATAATAATACCTATACAGCGCTGGGAAAATTGGATAACCACATGTAGAATAGGGAAATCAGGCTTCTTTCTTACACAACTCACAAAAATTCACTCAAAATGGATTAAAGATATAAATGGAAGACCCACACGCATAAAAGTACCAGGAGAAAATATAGGAACGATGTTCTTTGACTTTGGTATTAAAAACAATTTTTTAGATATCACAAAAAGTGCAAAATAGCACAACAATAGCAAAAATAAAGAAGTAGGACTAAACTAAACTAAAAAGCTTCTGCACAGCCAAGATACATTTGGGAAAAAAAAAAAAAGGAAACCTACAGAATGGAAAAAGATAATTGCAAACCATCTATAAAAAGTTAATATTAAACATATACAAGGAACTACAACTTAATAGCAAAAAAGTCAATTTTATTAAAAACTGGATAAAGGCCTTGAATAGACATTTTCTAAAGAAGACATACAAATGTCTGAGTAGGTGAAAAGACGCTCAACATCACTAATCATTAGGGAAATGCAAGTTGAAGCCACAATGAGATATCCACCTCACACCTGTTAGAATGGCTATTATCAAAATACAAGAAATAATGCATGTTGGCAAGGCTGTGGAAGAAAAGGAATCCTTATGAGCTATTGATAGGATTGGAAATGGGCAGGGCCACTATGAAAATAGTATACAGATTCCTCAAAAAAATTAAAAATCAAAGTACCACATGATCCACCAATTCCACTCACCTCTGAGTGTGTATCAAAGGAAATGAGAAAAAGCGGGTGGGGAATGAAAGCAGGAGATCAAAGAGAGATCTGCGCCCTGCTTGTTCACTGAAGCATTCTTCACAACAGCCAAGACATGGACAACCTAAGCTGTTGGTCGATGGATATACATACATATACAACTATGGAATATTATCTAAGAAAAAAGAAAAAAAGGGGAAAGAAAAGAAAACTCTGTCCCTTGTGACAATGGGAGAGCATTATGCTAAGTGAAACGAATCGGAGAAAGAAAGGCTAATATGGTATATTCTCATTTACACGTGGAACCTAAAAATGCTGAACTCCTACAAACCAACTAGGATGAGGATTACCAGGGCATGGGGATAGAGGAATGGGGAGATGTTGGTCCAAGTGTGCAAACTTTCAGAAATAAGATGAATAAATTCTAGAGACCTAATGTATAGCATGGTGGCAATAATTAGCAATACTGTATTATACTCTTGGCAGTTAAGAGAGTAGATCTTAAAAATTATCACCACACACAGAAAAAATAATTATGTGAAAGGCTGGAGATGTTAACTAACCTGATGGTGGTAGTCATTTCACAATGTACACATGTATTACGTGATCACGTTGTAAACCTTAAACTTACATAGATGACGCGTCACTATCTCAATAAGCCCGGAATAAAATGAAAACCTGTAAAATACTAATAAAAGTATTCTTATATCATGGAAAATAGTACTCCTTTGTGTACTGGCAGTCATGGCATATATTCAGCACGTACATTTCCCAAAATACACACATTGGGAGTTGGACAGTATGGCAAAGATTTCTGTCAAGCCTAGAGTCAAGACAAGGTAAGTTAGTTATACAGTTTGAAAAGTTCATAGCACTAGGCCGTGACAGCTCAAGGTACCCATCGCCACATGGTGTTGAGGCAGGGGGGTATCTGGAGCCAGAGGAAATTCTTCCATTGAGAGGTCCCTAACAAGTATTGCCAATATTTGCTTCTCTGTTTTCATGTATTCTTGTTTGGACAGTCTACCTTCTGGGAGATCTATTCTCTAACCATGACAATTTAATTAACTTTATTAGTCAGTAGCCAATAAGTTGTTAAAGCAATAGCCTCATTCTTTCTCTTTATGATTGGATCTCAAAAAGGAGTCGATTGGTAAGTATTTATCTGCTTTTATCTATTATGTGTTGGTTTATCGTTAACTTTTAACTTTTTAAGGTTTTTTTTTTGGACAGTGTGCTGTTTTATGTAGATATAGACAGGTCTTCCTTAACTTATGATGAGTTATGTCCCAATAAACTCTTCATAATTTGAACACATCGTTAGTCAGCCATGCATGTAGTACACCTAACCTACCAAACCGCATAGCTTAGCCTACCCTATTTTAAATGTGCTCAGAACACTTACAGTTGGACAAAGTCATCTAACACGATGCCTATTTTATAATAAAGTTTTGGTGGTCTCATGTAATTTACTGAATATTCTACTGAAAGTGAAGAACAGGATGGCTGAAGAACAGCTTGGGTCCAGGATGACTCTAAGTATATCGGTCATTTGCCCCCGTGACTGTGCGGCTGGCTGACTGGGATCTGTGGCTGCCACTGCCCAGAGTCAGGAGAGTATGATACACATATCACTAGCCCAGAAACAATCAAAATTCAAAGTAAGGTTTCCCTGAATGTTTTCACTTTTGCACAATTGTGAAAAGAAAAACTGTAAAGCATCATAAATCAGGGAATGACTATACATATAAATCATATATAATACAGGTTCTACATAACCTACATTAAATGTTTTCCACTAAGAGTTATAAGCAATCATTTCAAATGGTTTGGCAGAGGCCTTTAGCTGATTAGTCTTTTTTCTTTAAAGATTTTATTTATTTATTTATTTATTTATTTATTTATTTATTTATTTATTTATTTATTCATGAGAGACACAGAGTGAGGCAGAGACACAGGCAGAGGGAGAAGCAGGGTCCCTGTGGGGACCCCGACATGGGACTCGATCCCAGGATCCTGGGGTCATGACCTGAACCAAAAGCAGATGCTCAATCACTGACCCACTCAGGTGTCCCTGATTAATTTATTAATACTAACAAAGCTACTATTATAATGTGAATACATTTTTTCCCAATGACCGATTTATTTATTTATTTTATTTATTTATTTATTTATTTATTTATTTATTTATTTATTCATGAGAGACACAGAAGGAGAGAGAGGCAGAGACACAGGCAGAGGGAGAAGCAGGCTCCACGCAGGGATCCCAATGTGGTACTCAATCCTGGGTCTCCAGGATCATGCCCTGAGATGAAGGCGGCACTTATCCGCTGAGCCACTAGGGCTCCCCATGATTTATTTATTTAAGTGAGAGAGAGGGATCCCTGGGTGGCGCAATGGTTTGGCGCCTGCCTTTGGCCCAGGGCGCGATCCGGGAGACCCTGGATCGAATCCCACGTCGGGCTCCTGGTGCATGGAGCCTGCTTCTCCCTCTTCCTGTGTCTCTGCCTCTCTCTCTCTCTCTCTCTGTGTGACTATCATAAATAAATAAAAATTAAAAAAAATAAATGAGAGAGAGAGAGAGAGAGAGAGAGAGAGAAAGAGAGAGATAGGGGAGGAGCAGAGGGAGAGAATCTTTAAGCATGTACCCCACTGGATGTGCAGCCTGATGTGGGGCTTGATCTTATGACCCATGAGATCTTGATGTGAGCTGAAACCAAAAGTCCAACACTTAATCCACAGGGCCACTCAGGTGCCCCATGTAAACGCATTTCTTAAGAACAAGTGGAACAAAGGTTTTTATATGTAACATCTTCCCTAAGACATTTATAAGTAAATGCAACTTCACTAGAAGCTTGGGATAAAACTAAATAAATTACAGATGTGAATGTGCTTTGCAAACTGCATGATATGCTAAAGTGTCACACTGATAATTAATAACATGAATGTGATATGCGAATTAGTGTTAAATTTTCACTCCCCATCAAGACTCTGGAGTTGCTATTTCATTGTACAGAAGAGCAAAGTTGGCGGGAGCACCTAAAATTCCGCCCTCATAACTCACCTTTATTATGTTTGCCTTTGGCAGCCCACACACTCTTCTCAAGCCCACAATGAGATGAGCACAGTTTTTGCAAGCCTGTGAGAAGGAACAAAAGAACAAGAAAATTTTTGCTTAGAAACTCAGTAGACCAGAAAGAGAATAGAAAATTATCATGAAAAAAAGAGCTTTTCATGTTGACTATAGCTGCTATAAAACTACTATGTGGTACAGGTCAAACTAGGTATAAAGAGGCGTGTAGGAAGACACAACTTTTCAGTAAATTGTATTAGAAACTAAGCAGGTGGGCAGGTCTGGGTACTGTTATGCAAGCAGAGTCAGCTGTCAAACTTTGGAAAAGTTTAGAATGGCTAGATTTTCCGATTAGGTTTCCCTGGGTGAGTAACACTCTTCTAATATCCTGCCCACCCAAACTCAAAAGCTACATCTTTCTCTTTGTTCACTCCCTGCTCTTCTGAGTAGCCACCGAAGTCACCAGAATTCCCTGAACATGACCTCTGTTTCTTTGCTTGAGAAATTTAATGATCACCAGATAAACATGTAATAGAGTCTATTTTATAATAGTAGAGATTGTTTTATAATAGTAAAGTATATTTTATACTATGTTGTACAAAATGCCTTTAAATATCAGTTTATGGGTCATAAGCAAAAGAGACTTGAGGATTATTTAATATAACCCTACTTATATCACAGATGAGCTGAGACCCGGTGTGTAGTATTATGGGCTTGTTAGGAGATACGCAGTTGGGAGTCACAGAGCTGAGACCTAAGCCCAGGCTCAGCTAGCACTTATATGGAAGGCTGTTTAGGTTTTCCAGTTGTGCTATAAACACAATAAATGTGCTATTAATAATAATAAAACAGATAAAATGATTTGGGGAGACAAAGGCTAGATTTTTTTTTTTCTGAATGGCTATAATAATTTTAAACTGAGTATCTTCAGGTAATGATTGGATTTAAGCTGAATTTGAAAAGTAATAAAGACTGTGGGTAGAACAAGGAAATCACAAGGTTAATTCAAGTGTAAGAAATAATAAGTGAAAGTATGGAAGTAAAATATAGCAAAGGCTTTGTTAGGAGCCTATTTGTGGAAGTCGAACCAACAAATGCAGAGAATGACATAAGGAAACTGAGAAACATGCAATACAACTCAATCACATGATGGTCCACAACATGGAAACATTTTCTCTTTTTCACGAAATCATTAACTACATCTGAAGGATACTGAAGAGAGACCCTGATTTTTGAAAGCAAGTTTAGGAAGATGAACCTGGCAATTGTGTGTAGAAGATTATGTGTAGATCCCCAAAGATCATTGGGAAAGTCTTAAAGGCAGGTTGGAGCTCCAATCAAGAATGTAGCAGTAGAAACTCAAATATATGAGTAAACATTACAGAATAAATATAAGAAAGCCACAGTTGGCTGAGAATTGGATAAAGGGGAGAGACAGAAATAAAATAGTAGTTCATGTTAATATTTCAAGTTCCAGAGGCATGACACAGTTTTCCATTGGCCAACTGGGGAGGAGGGTCACCTAGGTATGAGCTAGTATAGGCTTAGTTTCACACTAACTTTGAGTTGAGTCTGGGATAATTCAGTACTTGAGTTCCCAAGCCTGAGGAACAAACAGGAGTAGGAGACATAGACTGAGATGTTACGCACATAAAGGCGAGGCTGAACCTATATAAGGAGTAAACTCTTGGGAAAGAAAAATAGGAAAAAAATAAAAAGCACAGAGGGAAAAAACAGACTCTTGGCCAATAATCACAGCTGGTTTTTGAAGAAAGAAAGGAAACCAATGAGGAAGGTAAGAACCATAAGTGGATAATTTGGGAAAAAATAAACAAAAACAAAACAAAGAGCTGAAAATACTATAGTGTTGATCTTGGAAGAACTCCATATCCTAAATGTAGTGGGAGTTTGTCCAATATGTCTATGTTTATCAATTTCAAAAGACTGGTTTCCGTGTCAGTATGTTGCATGTTTTCAACCTTGTGTGAAAAATTATAGAAAGTTCAGTAAAGAATGTTGGGAGAAGAAAGCCACATTAGACTAATTCATCCTCAGAAACACAAAAGTAAATTAAAATATTTCATTCAAAGTTTGGTTTTTAAGCAAGGTCAGACTGCTTATTAAATATTAGAGATTAAACTTGCTATTGCTACGAGACCTCTCTATTATGAAGATTTAGGACGAAGGCAATCATTAGGTCTGTAGTCTGACTCAGTGGAAAAGCCTACACTAGCTAATCTGGGTAAATAGTCTAAATACAGTGACGAATCTGGACACCAGCGTCATCAGAGGAGGCGCGTATAATCTTGAAAGGAAGGGCAGCCAGTGTCAGAAGTCGTTCAAATGCAAAAGCTGAGACTCCTCAATGTTGCTCGCAACCGCTCACTGATTCGATGAATAATGATCTCCGAACCAGAGTGAATTATGCACTATAAATGCTGGGGCAACCTAACCTGCAGTTGTTTTTCTTGATTAGGATCAAAGTTGTTTGTGTGAGTTTGTTTTTTCTTTTCAAAGAAATAATACTCATTAGTTCATTGGTTCAGAATGAAAGTGAGTCACGACCTTGGGAAGTTCACTTTTCCTTCATTTCTGTCTCTGTAAAATAAGGGGATGGAGCTGGATGATCTGAAGCCTCTATGCTCTAATTAAAAAGTAGTTTCTAGATTATTGACCTGGGATGATTATACCGTTCTTATCAAATCTGCAGCAATCTGACTTTACACATAGTTGTAACGCAGATATATGGATGCAGGTATGGGATATGTAATATGACCCAGGTAAAGCAGTCAATTGAATCATCAGATTGAAGTGAAACAGATTTTTCTAAAATAAATCTGTGGAAGATCTAAAGACATATATGTGTCAGGTGGCAAATAGACAAACCTTTATGAAACACAGGAAGGCAAAAGTCCTGCTTCCTAGGCAGGAAAGCTTTTAGGAGAACGTGATGAAAGACCGGACGGCTGTTTAGCTGAGGCAGTTGTGTGTATGCGGTTATGATATAGAAATATGAACGCTGCATATGGTAGATGGAGGTTTAAGTCACTTGATAAATCCTAAATAGACAGCTTGCTCTATTCTAAAAGCAAACTTAAAATATATATAAAAAACATTAACAATTATGTAAATACTAAGGGATATTTATCCTCAGTAGTAACCAAAGAAATCAAGAACATGGTATTGCATGATCAAAGTCAAAATGGATAATAGTTAAGATTTAGGAGAGTTTGATCACAAGGCACTTTTATATATTACTGGTGTTGACAAGTTTTCTTATGGTGTTATAATCTCATTAATGCAAATCTATGGTATTTTCAGTAAAATTTTTCAGTAAAAGCTAAAAGTAAATATTTTAGAATACCAAAAATGCTAATCTCCAAATAATAATAATATTTTGGACTCGTTACTTTCTTCTCTGAACTTTAAATACATTCTGGCAGTTGTGATGCATCATCTATATTACCTCTGTAGGGTGGAAAATATGAAAAGAATGTTAAGACCTTAGCTTACTCATTAGAGTAATCAGGGGTATTGTGACTTTTGTCTTTTTTGTGCACACTTCTACACCAACCACTTCTGTATGAAGCGGCCTTTCTCCTCACTTGGCCAAAGACTGAATAACCTTCAGTTTATGGATAAGGAATTCTGTGAGGCAGATGCCACCTGACGAACTGGCATGTTGGCTGGATCCTGGCAGGTGCCGTCATAGCCTCTGCCCAGTACCTGGAGCTTAGCGGGCCTGAATCACCAGTCTCTTCCCTACTTGGCAATGTTTTGTATTGATCATTCTCCACCGCCTTTCACTATAAAAATTCTCCTAGCAGATGCAGGTGTATTTATACCACAGGGCTTAGAAGCGAGATGAGAAGGCAAAGGTCTATCTGGGTCTCACTTTGAGCCCACTTCTTTTCCTTTGAGACTACATCACTGGGGAAAAAGGAAAGCAGTCTATGGTGTGCGGTATTAAGGGTTTAAGGCTCTGTGCGACTCCAAGTGCATAAGCATCTTTGGCCTGAATCATTCATTCACGTCGCTCTGTCACACGCATACGCACACCTGTAGCGCAGCATCACAGGCTTATAGGGTGACAGGGCCAAAGGAGATGTTAGATCCTGTCATCCAGCAATTTTAAAACCATGATCCTTGGAGCCTTTGGAGCTGTGTAGCTTCTCAGGGAAACCTAGGAGGGTGGGAGGATGTTCAGAGAGTAGACAACTGAGCCACTGTAGCTCTGGTTTAAATAAAAATTTCACTTTCAATTCTCATACGGACTTGGTGTAGCCACTTTAAAAATATTTCAACCACTGGTCAAGTCCATTTTATTCATTTAATGGGTTAGGAAACAAGTATCCCAGAAAGTTCAGTTACTTAAGCAAGGTTATAAGGCTATGGCAGAGATAGGACAAGATATCTAGATTTTCTATTCCAATCGGACAGTGGTAATCCTCTGTGATTCTGAGTTTTCCATGGAGCTGCTACAGCTTATGAAACTCACATTATGAAGATGCAATTAAGAAAATGGAGAGGTAACCAGGCAACAGTAGTGCCATTTTTTTTTTTTTAACAGTGTGAGTGATATTATGCAGGCATGGGTTACTTCTGCTTCAGCTAAGCTGGTATATATATGGGAGAAGACAGGTTGAGCATCTGCTGGAAATTAGCATAGACCTTTTTCTCCACACCTGTTCTACAGAAGAATATTTATAATGAAAGCTCCAGCAGCTTGAGCCTATGTGACTGCCAAAAATCTGAACAAGCAATACTCCCTGGCCATATCATAACATAAGGCGGAGTTGGATCTGTGATACAGCTCTAAAAAAAAAATAATAATAACAAAACAAACAAAACTAAAAAACAAAGTGAGGTTTAGTTGGTAAAATTGTATGGAATCTTGTGTACTCCCTGCTTTAGTTTTCCTAATCTGTAATGAGGGGAATGAGATTGATCTCTAGAAAAATTTTCAATATAATGCTTATATACTCGGTTACTTTAGTTGGGGTACAGTGCTTTTTGTTTGCTTTTAAAATCAGGCTCAATGTCAAGAGGGAAAAAGCCAAAAGGAGGAAAAATATTAGCAATTGTTTTAGAGACACATTATTAAGCATTTGTATTATTTTATTTAAAATAGCATCTCAGAAGGGTTCCTTCTGAGGAATGGAACAGTGGTTGAGCGTCTGCCTTTGGCTCAGATCATGATCCCGAGGTCCTGGGATCGAGTCCCACATTGGACTCCCCATAGGGAGCCTGCTTCTCCCTCTGCCTGTGTCTCTGCCTCTCTCTTTGTTTCTCATGAAAAAATAAATAAAATCTTAAAAAAATAGTAAATAAAACACCATCTCAGACAAACTATAACATGGCTATGGTTAGTATTTAAAAAGATGCCCTAAAAAAAAGAGGAATTACCAAAACACTTTATTTTTAAATATGAGATGGGTTTGTGTACGTATCATACCAATTCCTTGTGTCCACCCAAATGGTTAAACCACAACTAAAGGAAAAAAATGTGCCAACATGTAGACCTATCTCCCTCAAATTCATAACAATAACCTTAAGGGGTCCTTAATGTTGACCAGCAGTCAATGTATTTCCCTGGTCATCTTATTTTTCTACTCACCTACAAGACTATTTCATGTTTTATTCCCTCGCTTCAAATTCTGTCTTCTAACACCCACCTCCTCCCCACTCTTCATTCTCAGCTGATAATTTTGCTTCCTATTTCTCTGAGATTGAAACAATCTGCAGAAAACTTCCACAGCTCCCACCCACATTCTGGCATCTGCACCCATATATTCTGACTTCCTGCCTGATACTCTACATAAACTAACTGCACTCCTAGCAAGCCCATCTCCTCTGCTTATACAGTAGTTTCCATCCCGCCCACCTACTCCAGCTCAATAATTCCCCATCTCTCTTCTTATAGAATCAAGTCCAGCCTCCCATCACCATGGAAGCGTGAATCCCTAAAAAAAACTGGAAAGAAAAAAGGAAAAAAAAAAAAAAAGCAAGCTCTTTTGGCTCCAATTCTCCTGATGTTTTTTTTTTTTTCCCTCAATTTATTTGTTCCCTTTTGCTCCAAGTCTCCACAGAAGCACAGTCAATAATCACATTACTAATTCCTCTTCTTCTTTCATAAATTTTGTGGTTTTGTTTGTTTTGATCTATATCTGCACTAAGACTTGTACACAAGCCACCGATGTTCTCTTTACAGGCAAAATCAACAGTGGATTCTTAGTCTTGATCTATTTTGCTATGTTAGGGACATTTGCCATAGTTGCCTGTGCTCTTCTAGGCTTCCAGAGTGTTACAGGCTGGCTCTTCTCCAACCTCACCAGATGCTCCGTCTTGGTATCTGTTGTGTCTTCCTCTCAGATCTTGAACTTTCAACTTTGGAAAGGTCTGTGACTCAATCTTTGGACCCTTCTCTTCTTTATCTTTTTTCTCCTTCTCTTCTTTATCTTCATTCCCTACCCTTGGTGATCTAACCTGTTTCATGGTTTTAAATATTATCTATGTGCTCATACCTCTTAAATGCATATCTCCCATCCAGATATCTCTCCCTAACACCAGGCATTTATATCACATCTGTCTTCCTTACATTTCTACTTGGTCTGAAAGAAGCATGTCCAAACTCAACATTCTTAAATGAGCTTTTTGATATTTATTCCCAGACCTCACTCAGCCATAATTTCCCCATCTCATTCGATGGGGAAAATATTAGACACCAAAATCTTAATACTTGTCTTTCATAACGCCCATTCAATTCACTTTCAAAGTTCGTCCAGAACCGATTTGTATCTTCTCACCCTTCCCCCTGCTGTGAGTCTATTAAGTGGCTTCTCTACTGAGCGGCATGAAGGTGGGTTTGGGGTTGAGAGTGAATAGACATGAGGCAGATTATTTTAAAGTGAAATCCAGCTAATAGGGCTCTTCTGCTTGAAACCCTTCATTTGGTAAGTTCCCATTTCACTAAGAGTAAAAGCCCAAATCCTTAGAATTATTAAATGACAAAAGCCCAACAAGGCATGGAATAATCTTGCTTGCCATTGCAGATATAAAAATGCATCTGTGTCAGGGAATAGCTTTTCCACATCCTTCTCTAAATGCATCTTTAAGAATTCAAAAAATTAAGAGTTCATCACTGTAGGAATGCTTATAGGATAAACACCTGATTATCCTTGTAAGGGAAATATAGGGCATATATAATTTGATTATGAGTTTGTGCTCTGCCTCTTTCAGTACCTACACTCTTTAAAATGCTGCTTGCATTTCATATTTTTTCAGTACTAATGTTTCTTTTAGTTTCCCCCTCTATTAGCAGTGTATTCAGTTACTTTCCTTCCTGATTTCATTATTTGCATATCAAATTCTACAAATGTTTTATAAACATATTACCTCTCTTTTGGTAATACAATACTGATAGTATTTAAAGGATCAATAATACATGTTAGCAATTTAAAGAAAAAAATCCTGGACTGATGGCAGAAAGGAGTGGAGGACTCCTTTCCATTTGTTAATAATCTGCATTATAAAAAGGCATATTAAAAAAAAATAGTCCCATGTGGAGGGACTTCAGTAGAGTACACTCCTGGCTTTTCTTTCTTTGGGGAATAACCTGGCCTATCAGGATTATGTGATTTGCAAGTTTGGAAAAACTTTCTTCTTTCTTCTCCGCTTCAGCCTATTCGCCTTTCTCCTGCCACATAATAAGGGGTCTGACACTATGGGGGTCAGGTTTCCCAGCTGTGTCACTTAGCTGATGGGTAGGTCTCCGATTCACAAGGAGAGGAAATTCAGAGGCTCATTTGGCCACACATCAAAGTCTTATTTTCCTGGCTTTCATCAATTATACAGCTGACCTTTTGATATCCATCTGTCAGTCTCTAGTGCCCTATTTCTCAACTGACTCAGAATTCAGGCGGTAGGGAGAGAGGTGTTACCTACAGAGGACATGAAAATCCCAACATGTTCATCATGATTCAGATACTAGTTTCTAAGCGTCCTATTTTTGCATGCAGTCTGGGGGGAGGAGGGTGCAGTGGAAAGAATGGGACCCTGGTGTCAAATCATCTTGGCTTCTAGTGTCAGATGTATGACTGTGTCGCCCTGAATCAAGTTATTTAATGTATGTCAGACACTTTTCCCTGATCTATAGGGGAGTGTGAATAAGGACTTCATTGTGTTGTTGTGGAGTTAAAAGAAATAGTGTACATGGAGCACCTAAGAGGAAACCTGGTGTATACTCAGAATTATTGTCTTCCCTTTATATCAATAATCCATTGAATAAGTAATCGAAATCAAATCAGAAATAACGATATTTATCAAAAGTCAGGGGAAAGTTTTTAGACTATGAAGTTGAGCGGTAGAAAGTGCCTTTGGGGAAAATGCCAGTCTTTTATTTTGGAGGGAAAGCAAAATAAATTCTCTCTTTGCAAAACTGAAGCAGACGAATGAATTTTAAAAAGGCTGCAGTAAATCTGCCTAAAATTCCTATAGTAGCCAATGTGGGTGGAATCAGAGGACCTTTGATTCATCCAGCCCACCGCCTGTGTTCTGCATAATTGCAAGTTTTTATCGTTTCTGCAAGGATGTTGTTGATCATTATTTGACAACAAACCCATAAGCATCTGTCTGTGTTAGAACAGTGACACTCACTGGTTATTTCTGATATTGGCAGAAGTCTAAAAAGTAAACTAAACTAAAAAACAATTTTTATAAAGCAAAATTTAAAATGATCTTCATCGATGTCAACAATGTTAGCCAATAAAGGGACAGCGAAGGGTATCTATAGGCACCAAAAGGGAATACTGAAATCGTTAAAAATACTGAATATGACAAAGAAATTCACACACATACACAACGTGGAATAGTCAGGGCGACCGGGGATGTTTGGCCAGAAGAGAGGGCATAAGCAGCCAGTGATAGCTGTCTTTAAATTATAGGAAGTAATATCACAAATTAAATCTGCAAGTAGAGCTCATAAATACTTGGGCCAACATAATTTTAAGAGTCACCCAACATAGACTGAGCTCCCTTGGTTGTGGCTCCCTGCCTCTAGAGATACCCGAGTATATTAATAGTATACTATTAATTATAGTAGCCCTAGGAAGATTCGTGAATAACAGGGATTGTAGATGATCTTTAAAAACATTCCAGCTTCCAGTTCCTGTTGCTCAGTGCAAACCCACATTTATATGACTTGTAAGCTCAGAATGTTTTTTTGTAGTAAAATCTGGCTCCTTTGCTCATAGGTAAATTATGAAAGCCTGTTTTAATTGTTGAGGCCCCATTGGTTTCAGGAATGGGAGGTCTTGGCAAATCAGTGCCTTGGCTATTATCATCAGTGATAATTACACACTGCAACGAAATATAAGAGAAGCATCTATGACTTTTTTTTTAGTTTGTTTATTTATGTGTGTATTTCTTTGTTTAGTAATCTCTACAACCAATGTGGGGCTCAAACTTACAATCATTAGATCAAGAGTCACATGCTCTTCTGACTGAGCCAGCCAGGCCCCCTGCATCTACAACTTTTTATTAATAGGATGATTTTCTATCACCTAACACAGAAACAGCTAGAATGACTGACCCTTTTTCTTCTCCTACCTCCTAATCTCAGTAAACACGTAGAGTCTCATGGTACATTACTCTCGGGCTTATGGAGGAATACAATCTGAGTAACTGGTAGGACTCTACCCTGAGACAATATTACAACTTTCTCTTCCTTTTAGACTAGAAAAAAAAGAAAAAAAAAAGATAAAAGAAAAAGAAAAGACATGATTTGAATTTCAATGACTTAAATATGTTGCTTAATATGAGTCACTCCTGAAGGCATTAAAAGCGAGGGTCGATTAATCTAGGGCCAGAACCAGCCTGGCATCTCATGTAGACATTTTCTCATTCCTTATTTTGGAGATGTTTACATTCAGAGACTCATAAAGAAACTGCTTACTTGCCTAAGGCAGGAGAGTTTTAATAAACTCATTCCTGGTAATGAGAGCTTATTTTCCTTAGGTACCAAGAACATTTTTACATATAAATCCGTGCACATAAGACCAGTTACCAACACAAGAAAAACAAAAAAACAAAAAAAACACCTTGCTACACACCATCACTTTGTGAGAAGATTAAACCCATTTGTTTTCTTTATTAAACACACACAGAATTAGGCAAGCCACAGCCTTGGGAGCAAACTTAAGGAGCTGTTTTTACCATCTGCTTTCCAGTCAGCATTGGAGTATGCTTGGCACAAGAGAATTTCCAGGCTAATCAATATAAACAGAAGCATCTAGAGAAAGTCAGCTCTGTAGACTGCGGGGAGGAGAAACTATCCCAAGAAGAACACAGAGGGAGGAAGCATTGGTCAAGGTGGGAAAAGGGAGGAATTTGGCTCAAAGTATCCATTGGGTGTTATTTTCTCAGACTCATTTCCAAATAATAACACATGCAAGAAAAAAAAGAAACACCCAGAGATATATTAAAGGTAGCTTGGAAAATTTCAAGCTGACCTGATATCTAATGGAAACAGGAGTTGATGATCTATTTCACATCTACACTTTTTATAGAATCACATACCTTTTAAATGACTTTTTTAAAGACTCATCGATAACTTTTTTTTTCTTTTTTGCTAGATGCCTTTAAGTGTGATCAAATACGTAAAACCTTTTACAAGTCTTACTATTATTCTCTAATAATTTCCTGGCTTAAGTAAATTTTATGATGGCTAAGGGAAAAACCAAGGCTTTATCACAAGGGGGTTATAAAAAAATGTGTTAAGAGAAATGAGGGAAGTGGCAGGCTGTCAATTGGTGACATCTACACTCATTGCCTCAGATATATTTGTTTCTTAAAGATATGCAAAAAAGAAGCATGAGTTATTTTTCAGTTTTTAAAAATTTCAGAGAAGAATTATAAATCAAACGGTAAGTCGTAGTCATTCTTTTTTCAGGAAGGGGCAAAGACATCGTGTAGGTGGTGAAGTCAGAGAACTGGGTCTAAATTTCAGGTCTTCAGTCTTGTTGCGTGACCCCGGGCAAGCTGCTTACCCTACCACGCCTTCTGTTTCCCCACTTGGAGAGAAGTCATGATCATTAAAGTAACAGTAATAACAAGGACACTAGTGCTTTTGCAAGGGTTCAGTGCAGTCATGTTCTATAAACCACTAGCACAGTGGCTGCTGCGGATGTACCCTAAAAATACAGGGGCTTCAGAAGAGCTCAGCGGTTCTCCACCAGTCTTAGAAATTCCAGGTGGAAATGGGATCAGAGTACGACAGCAACATCATACTTTCAGCATAGATCAGCTTCTGACCCCCAAGGAAAGATGATAAACCATGACTTCTGAAACTGGACAACATTTCTTTAAACATATTTTATTTCCACTTCTGTTCTTTCAATTTCTTTCTTCTTTTTTGGGGGGTGGGGAGAGGCACAGAGAGAGGGGACAAGAGAATCTTAAGCAGACTCCACGCCCAGCTCAATCCCACTACTCTGACACATGACCTGAGTGGCAATCAAGAGTCGGGTGGCCGCTTAACCAACTGAGCCAACCCTCAATTTGTAGTCCTTTCTCCGGCTCTCTAAAATGTGCCATCTTCCTGTGGCCTCCTCCAACAAACACAGAGACTCTCACATTGAAATGCAGTCACAAATGTTGGCAACATAAGGTAGTAGCAAGGATATTTACCTGAGTAATGAGGAAATCCCAGCTGTATCACTTGAGTGGGCTATTTAAGAATCTTTACATTCTATCTGAATATATTTCCATAAAACAACCTCTAACCCCCCACCCTGGATTTCTCCTGTTACAAAGTAAAAGGGTGAAAAACAGGAACAACAGACACAACAACAGCGAAAAAAAAAAAAAAAATGGAATCGTTGGACATGCTCTACCATGACGCTGGCTCTACCAAGACAACAATCTCCCCCCAGAAAAACAAACAAACAAAAACAAAGCCAGAAACTGCTTGCAAATGCATTTATTTTTTAAGATAAGGGGTACAATCGACTGTGTAACATTTGAAGGAATAAATTCCTCTCTGGTGAAGGCCCCTTTTGACAAAATTTGGAACAAACTTTCACTTGCTTTGTCGTCCTTCTATAAAGGAAGATAATATGCTACCAAATTTATAGTCATTGTAACATTTAAAAAATCTTTTAAACTGAATATCTGGTGAAAAGTCATGCAACAATTCAAAAACACTCTTGGAACCCATAGTGCCATTTCCTAATATGGGTTACATAATAAGTTTGCTCGTTGCCATGGGTCAAGAAGTGCTGTGTGATGATACAAGGGCTAGAAAGATGATTGACTTCATTCTTACTCTTTAAGATGTCTTTTTTGTTGTTGTTTCTCACAAATGTTGGTGCCAAAGGTTGTGGAATTCAATGAATATAGAATAGCTCACACTGCTAAGGTAAACCATGGTAAGCCCCACAATACATTTTAAAGCAGGATTTATTTTAACTTAAGGTACATGATTGGGCTTTGGGGATTTTTTTAATCTCTTAAATTATATTCAAGACTTTGTGTGTATGAGTACATGCGCATTCGTTTCTGGGGAATTGATCCTTAATTTTCATCGGGTTTTCCAAAGGGCTAGGGACCCCTAATGATTTCAAGCTATTGCTTTAAATTGCTTATCACCAAAATGCTGATGGACACATTTCCTCTGATCACTGTAAAATAAATCATAGCTGGACCAAAGTGACCTTGAAAATACCTCTATGTATTTATACATAGTTTTGATTTCTATATATTGTGCAGTTACCTATGCAATAATTCTCAAGCACAATGGGGTTTGAGAAACCCTGAATAGCATCAAAACAAGGACAATATATAAAGATGCTTTGATTTCCAAACATTTTTGCTCATAAAATAAATATTCTTTCCCTAGCAATTAATGAATAGAAGGGAACACACTTACATTCTTGAGTCTTAAAATCAGGCATACCATGACTTCTAAGGCACTTGAAGTTTAGCATAACTTCCAGAATCTCTAAGTCACTTCGGCAAGGGCATGCAGACAGTTCTAAATACATTGCATACCATTCACAGACCACAGGATTCTCGGAACATTGGCTGAGGTCTATCTGTAGGTCTACCTCCTTTCCAGCCCTGTCTCGTCTGTGTAAGCACAAAATCAAAGCACAGATTTTCCTAGAGGTACCTAGAATCCTCGCCCCATGCTTATGTTTGTGCACCAATAGCACAGACATTCCCAGACTCTCCAAACCTTTATAGACATTTATACTACCTCCTACTTAGGTTCCTAAGAGAAGAAGACAGTCTGGATCCTAGCATCATACCACCTTGTTCGGGACATGCCTCTCTTTTCTTTCTCACACTTCACAATAGTGGAGAGTGTATAGTTTTCTCTTTTTCTTAATATTTGCCCAGGGTCTTTCCTTATATAGCATTTTAAGATCTATCTACCCCATATATGTTTCTGTCTGCTAGTTATGAGGCAAGTAAAAACTAGTGAGTATCAAGAACAAAAACGTCAATAGATATGTTTACTTATGTGATTGAGTGAGAGCATGTGAGATAGTACGTTACATCTTAGTGCGATGGGTATAAAGTTTGCAAATTAGTATACATGCATGGTATGATATCATTGTAGTAATTACTCCTTCAAACAGCTACAGGAAATGTGTCACAACTCCTGACATCTTGGTAAAGGAAGATATGTCAAAGACACAAGACATAAGGGATAAGCAATGGGATAACCCATGATGCTACAAGTATTAGAACACAGCAGGGCCTATGGCAACAGGACACAGCATCAGGCTGCTTGTTTCCCATTATTATGTTCCAACACACAAATTATTCATTTCCTCATTTAATTAACTATGATTAGATGCCAGCTTCTGTGGAGGTTCCCAAGTTGCCTAAAATTGGACTTGCCCTCACACAGCTCATAATCATCACCATCATTATTTAGATCCTTTGGCACTATAGACATACTAATCTTGAAAATAGGTACTATAATTACCACTATTTTTTTTAAAAAAAAGAGGTAACTGAGGTATAGCCAGGTTGAATATTTCACAGACACACAACAGATTAATGATAGAACAAGATAAAAGCGAGCCTCATACTCTAAAATTCATGCTTTTAGATAACTCTGAGGTTGTCTCTGTATACACATCACTGTAATGGAAGGAAAGAAGTACTAATGACCAGAAGAGAAGTATATATAAAGCATTTTGATGAAATTTCAGAAAACTTTATTATTTTTTAGAGGGTCTGGGTGAGCAAATACTTCGTGAAGAAGATGTTTTGATGCATATCTCCAAGATGAAAAGGTCTCAATTGGAAAAATAGGTGAGGTATCCCCCAGAGTGGAGAGGACTACATGAGCAAATTCTGTAGGGAGGGAGGTGGGTAGAAGGGCAAAGAAGCCAAGATAAAATTTCCTTTGGCTGGAGTATACGTCTCATCCAAGGAAAGAGAATGGAAATAACATTCTTGAGTGTGTTCCTCTGTACTAGTCACCTTGCTGTGTATTTCACACGATGTACCTCATTTTATTTACTGTTTACAGGAACTCAGTGAAGCAGGCATATTAGAGTTTTAACAAAAACATATAATTGACAAGATGACAGAGAAAACACTTTCTGGAGAGAAGTTGAAATCAGAGTTAACAATAAAGTCTGTGTTCTTTCAGAAATACCATATTTTACATCACGAAAACAATCCTAGGGATAAATTTAAAAAATGGATAATGGAACCATACTGGGTAGGGCCTTGGATTCCAAGATGAAAAAAATAAATTGGAGTTAGCTTTGAAGATAATCATGAGTCACCGTCGGCATTTCACAGCTATACCTCGGATTTCTCTTGTAAGTCAGAAACCCATGTTAGTCATTAACTGATTAAGTTTATCTGTCATGAAGAACCAAGGTCAATAAATTCTAAACTGCATTAATTGAAATTTGTTCTTTCAGCCAAACTTTAAGCTCCTGAGTCATAACTCCCATGCAACAACCAAACAAATAAGAACATCGAAATACTTTAGTGGGTATACATTCATGATGAAAAAAACTTGTCAGCAAATTACTCATAAAAAGAGTAAGATAAAATAGGCAGTAGGATGGGTTCATGAAATGAAGCTTAAATGTACTATTTGTATAAAAAAGACTTGATGTTTGCTTTGGCGCAGGAGGCAGCTACCTCCTTGTCAATAGCCAAAATCTGCCACTGAAATGTCATTCCTTATTTATATCCTTTCAGTTGTTTTTCTGAGAAATGATCCTTTGGAATTAATCCAGTAAAAACAATAGTTAGGAGCACAAATGACTTAATTGTACAGAAAAGAAAAGGAAATGTGAGGCTATTCCCTAAAATATTAATGGTGATTCTGGAGGTGTCCGACTTATGGTTAATTCTGATTGTTTTTTCATCATGTATTTTTGCATTTTGAAGATTTTGTACAATGAGCACATACTATGTTTATGCTGAGAAAAAAAAATGGAGGGAGTGAGAAACAGAACTGAGAGTTCAGGGAAGATAGACTTCCTCCCATTCTCTTGTTCTGTCTTTCCGCCTTTGCCCAGCTCTGTGTATGAAAATTAGCACATGACATCACGTGAAGATCAGGACAGGAGACCCATTCCATAGCTGCTTCCCAATCTCTTGGTACAAAATGTCAAACATGGAACCTACACCAAATTTGGGCATGTGGGAAACAATTTGACCCGACAGGTCATCACTTTATAGTCTCAAACTGTAATCAGCATGATTTAATATATGACATATTATTTTTCTGCCTGGAGAAAGGCAAACTTCATTAGAGTTGTCAAGTGGGGACTGGAATGTGACTTTAGGTTAAGTAAATTTTTTACAGCTTATTTCTTATTCTCAAAGACCAAGGATCCATGACTTTGCCTGATGTTTTATGCCAGTAAAGTGCTTTGGATCTTCAGAGTATCAATGATCATATTTCTTAAACTTTAAACACAGAAATGCTATCTGAACATTTTTGATCTGTGTAGATGTGTATGTAAAAAGCCCCACACTTTCAAATTTTGAAGAGCACATGAAACTATAACTACACATTTAATGATCTCATTAATGGGAAAAAAATGCATTCTTAAGAAAATCCAATGTTTTGTTTTTTATATCAAACACTGATCACTCAAGTATACTGGCCAGTATTAATGCACCAACCGGATATCTTTCTGTAAGAAATACTTTGACAACTAAAATTTTACCTCACTATTTTTTTCTTAACTTTATACAATTTTCTATCCCTGAGTCTATTTTTCAAAAATTTTTATTATTACAAAAGTTCATTACTCAGTAGGACAAGGGTAAACTTCTCTTTTGTCGGTTTGTGTTTCTTCCAGTGTTGGTGCTTCATAGCAAAAGTGAAAAGCCCAAGATAAATAATTTAAAGAATAAATTTGTTTGGGGACGATCCTCTATTTTCAGTAAAGAAATCAGCGAATCTGTAATAAAGGCTAAACATACAGTTGGACAGAAGGTGAAACACAGTTGTTTAATAGGGGTTTGGAAAATTGTCATAACAAAGTTTTAGTAAGGAGAACATAGCCCAGCGGAATGAGAAGAATCTGGGTCTTTAGGAGGGTTTAGCAGTGAAGAAGAGGGAGGAGGCATTTTTGATGTAGATGGAACCCATCGGGTATAATTACTTCAGCAGTAACTTGAACATCATAAATATCTACCATTTACACAGGTAATTGCATGCAAAATACACAGGGTTATCAATCTAGCAGAAAGTACATGACAGAAGCACAGGCCTCTCCTCTAAACACATGCAGTTGCTGCTCTGGAGTCTATGCATGGTGGCTGGCTCCCCTGGTTCCAGCTTCAGTCACTGTTACCAGGCCAGCATGCCAGCAAGGGCGGATATTATTGTCTTAGCACGAAAATGTGCCTTTATCATATTTTGGAAGCAAACAGCTTCCCTGGAGTATTGGATGTGTTGGCAAGTAACGCCATACTGGTTGCCTTTGACATTCCTAGAGCACATAACCTCCAACGATCGCTGTAGCGGTGCCCTGCCTTTGCCATCTCAGTATCTGTCTCCCTGAATTTTGCCCCCAGAATCTGTGTCTCTCTGCCTGAAGGGTTTCTCGCACCATCTGTGCCTATTGCGCTGGTGTGAAAGGCAGGCTAGGAGCTCTAGGAAGTAGCATCCCGGGAACATCGCTCAAGGAATGATTAATGGGTGTTAGTAGATAAACACCGTGGGTCCTTTGCCCTTGGGGTGCCCTTGGGGTGGGTCAGGTCTGTGTGCTGTGCCATTTCTGAATCACCTGGGGATTCAGAGCAGGACTAAGCTACAGATGCCCACAATGGTGCTTTTGTTACTATATTCAATTTTTCTGCTTTCTTTCTTACTTTTCTACTTCTCTACATCATTGCCTGGGGTCACCCCTCAAAAGAATTGTAATAATTACATTTAGTTCTTTGTCTCAGAGTCTGATAACTACTCACCAGAGACTCCTGAAACATCAGGGCTATCCATTCTAGACTTGACTAGTAATAACTTAATCCGTTGACACATTGATGCATCATGTCCAAAGTCAAATTCCTGGTGGGCTAAAAGCACGTAAGGCCGCTCCTGCTGACTTCCTGGACTTCATGTTATCTCTACAGCACAGTCGAGACAGCCTTCCATAAATCAGTGAGTCTTTCTACTCCGTGTCCTTCGTATCTAATTGACAGCCAGATTTTATCAAGGGTATTTCCAGTATGTGCCTAGGGTTTGTTATTTCCTTTCCTTATTTTAGTTCAGCCCCTGTTACCTAACACGTCGGAAACTTAATCTGTATAGAACTTATTGTTTGATGTAATGAGGTGATTTCTTCTCTGAGAAGAGCTCCCTCCTACTTAAATAATCTTCTAATCTCTATTCATGGTTCACCCAGGACTTAAGTTGCTCACCAATAATTTACAAGACTTGGTAAATTTTTCTTTACTGCTCATGGTTGTACCATAAAAAAAAAAAAAAATGGCCACAAATTATTTGACCCTTTTCCCATTAAGAAATGCAAACCCACATTTTGTTCTCTTGTGTTCTCTGTGACCAATTCGATAAAGTACAGATGTCATCATCTGCTGGCCTGAGCAGCGAGAGAGCGAGAGATTGGCAGATACAGATACGTCCTTTATGCGGGAATAGTCATGTATGGAAGCCAACTGTCACGTGAAAAGTGTGATTTCCATGGAGCCACCACACTGTGAAAGTAGAAACCCTGCAGAGAAGCTCAAAAGGACGAGGCATTTTGTAAGGGATAAAAAAAAGTACAAAAAAACATTTTGGAAGTGGACCCTCCAGCATCGGTCGTCTCAATGGGGGTCACATGGATCAGACACAAACTGTCCAGCTGAAGCCTCTCCTAAATTCCTGACCCAATAACCTGCTGGTTTCACTCTAGGGTAGTTTTTATGTAGTAAGAGATAATGGGTGCAGTCCCCAAATCCAACCCAATGAGTCCCGTTAGCTCTGCCTCCAAAATACATCTTGATTCTGCTCATCTCTCATCACCTTCTTTGCTCTTCTAGTTCCAAACAGCATCGTGGTTCACCTAGACTCATACAAAAGATTTTTCATTATTCTTTCCACTTTCACCTAGCCATTTATTCCCTGCACAGAAGCTATAAAATTATTTAAAAAATTAAATCAAATAACGCTGCTTAAATTCTCCACTGACTTCTCACTGCAGTTGGAGTAAACCTGCTCACGACGGGTTATAAAGACTGACACGGATGGCTCACGCGTACCTCTCTGATCTCCTACCACCCTCTTTCTTAGTTACCGTGCTCTACTGTGCCCCCCTTTTAAAAGGGATTTATTTATTTATTTGAGACAGGGAGAGAGAGAGAGAGAGAGTCTCAAGCAGACTCCACACTGAGCACCTTTTGGAGGTCTCTCTGAAATGCTGTGACTCACCCATGTCCCAGGGCCCCTGGGTTCCTGTTGTACCTCTACCTGGAACAGTCTTCTCCGGTTCTTCACGGATTGGCTTTTTCTCAGGATTCAGACCTCTGCTCAACTACTGCCACTTACGGAGAGGCCTTCCCTGACCGCGGGATAAACTGCCTTTTCCTACTTGTTATTATTGCCTCTGCCTTTAATGCGTTTCGCTTTTTGCGGCCTTTATCAGTGTCTAAAACTATTTGTTTACTTACTGCTTATTTCTCTCTTATTAAAATGTAGTGTTTATAAAAAGAGACCCAATCAGTCCAGTTGGCCACGACATTCCTAAGGCTCGACCCATAGCCTGACGGATAGCGGGGGCTCCACGGTTGGTGAATGACCATCATGCGAAACAGGGTAACGTCATCATCTCCCAACTTAGAATCTATTTCCTTGGAACCTTTTATTACACTTGGACTGGACTGAAACCTCAGAAAACACACACACACACACACACACACACACACACACACACACATTGTGCTGATAATCAACCTGCTGCAGCTTCCCAGGTCATTTGCAGGCAAATGTATATTGCCCAGTAGATCCACTGCACCATTTAAATAAAATACCTTTAATTTAGAAACATCCAAGGTGACTAATTTAGTGTATCCATTTGGAAAGACAATATTCCCCTCTCCTCCTACCCGGCTGCTTTCCAGGCCTGATAGAGACTGAAGAGGGCAGTACGGGTCTGCTTTAGACATTTTCTTCCCTTTTTGAGCTCACAATGGCCAATGAAAGGGATCTGAGGGATCCCTGGGTGGCGCAGCGGTTTAGCGCCTGCCTTTGGCCCAGGGCGCGATCCTGGAGACCCAGGATCGAGTCCCACGTCAGGCTCCCGGTGCATGGAGCCTGCTTCTCCCTCTGCCTGTGTCTCTGCCTCTCTCTCTCTCTCTGTGACTATCATAAATAAATAAAAAAAATAAAAAAAAATATATAAAAAGAAAAAAAAAAAAAAAAGAAAGAAAGGGATCTGAAATTTGGAAGGAAGACAGAGGCCAGGGAGGTCTGCCCACATCCACTCTGGTCTGTGTTCCTTATTATCCAAACTAGAGTCACAGGCTCTTCTGGGCCTGTTAGAAAAATGAAAGCAAGCAAGCAAACAAGCTAGGGATCCTTTTCGTACCCACTCATGGAAAGAGGACAGTTTAAGGGTCTAAATTTATGTTTTCTCCTGTAGGCACTTTGTTGAACATTTTTTTGTTTTTAATAGTGAAAAAGTCCACTTTATTGCCTGCTGACATAGGTCCCTTTGTGCCTTTCTGAACTACCGAACTACCAGTCTCTCAAAAGTCAGAGATAATGAATGGCTGTGAAGTAAACTTCCACTTCTTTATCTTAAAAGCAAATTCGGAAAAAGGCAGGCTGATGGTTTCCCCTCGGGGAGGTTCCCCCTCAGGCAGTCCTCAGGCCTCTTCCGCCTTGCCTTCATCCCCTTTCCTTCCTGGGCTTTCAGCCTCCTGGCCTGAGACGTAAATCTTCCCAGCAGGAAGGAGGGCCACTCTGCCTTCCACAATCCTCTGATTACTTTTATGGCAGCATCAGTCTACTCTCGGTGGTGTGAACAGTCCAAATTCTACATGGAGAAGATGGAGGGGCAGTTGAACCCACAGAGGGTCCATGTGGTCTCTTCAGAAATTAGCACATTCTATTTGACAGAATTCTCTCTTGGTTTCCATAGCCAAGGAGAGAATAACTTGGATTTCTTCCTTACAGTTGAAAAAAATATATATATATTTGAATCTCAACCCATCCTTGGCCATTGATCCCTTTTTGATATTTGAATATGTCACTTACATTTTCATGGCTCTAATTTGCTTATCTCTTCTATTAACTGGTTCCTAACTACCAGGGATAGTGGTTGGGAGCAAAAGCTTAGAAATCTCTACTGCCTGGGTTGAAATGCTGATTTCGACAATTATTAACTTTGTGACTTGGGATAAGTTGTTTAACATCTCTGTGCCTTTCTTTCTGAATTGGTGGAAAAGCATCTCAAATATGCACAGACCTGATTTTCCCTGCTACTCTAATGACACAATAATCAAGCGGGTGACGTAAAAGCAAAGTCATTGTGTTTCCATTTATGTACAGTTCATTTTTTATAAACTCCTTTCTGCTAACCATCTAAATGTCCAAGGATTGTCCAGGTTTCCTCAAAGGACAATAATCTAAGCAGAAAGTCTTAGTAGATTCTGGAAGAAAGCTAAAGACTCTCAGAAGATAAGCTGAGAGTGATGTCAACAACCCGAGAGCTTCTACGTAATCAAGCAACAATAAATATCACCAAACGAGCAGAAAGAGTTCTGGCGTCTTGGGGGCTCTATGTTTATTATGGACAGGACAGCCCACCCGCATTGCTTGGTTCCCTTACTGGGCAGGGTGGTGTGGTCGTAGCAACCCCAACCATCTTCTGGGTTTCAGGCTTTACCCCAGAGACACTGAATCACATTCTATAATTTAACAAAATCCCAAGGTGACTATAACATCAAGGCCTGGGAAACACCAAAGATTTTCAGAACTGGCTACACAGTGAAAACACCTGGAAAACTTAAAAAAAATAAATAAATGACTTACGCCTGGATTTCAATCCTAGCAATTCTGATTTAATTGGTATGAAGTGTGGCCTGAGCAGCTGAGATTATTAGCAAATTATTTTCCCAAACGATTTCAGGGTAGAGCCAAAATTCAGAACCACCAACCTAAATCTGGAGGTGTCCCAGGCCTTTATATCAGAATATGATTTCTTTCATGTGCTCTGCATACAAAAATGCTGAGATATGTCAAATGCACATCTTTTATGGCTAAGAAAGGTTTATTGACCAGATTTTATTGTCACGTGCTGTATTCAGAGCCCCCCGGGCTATTCCTTCCACGGTGACTTCAGGAAGTGAGAGCTGACTTGCTCATTTTCAGACAACAAAAGGGTGATTCCCCAGCAGGCTGCGCTGATGGCCCTCTGTCATGAGGAAGCTATGGGCTCAGAAGGTGGCATTTGCCACTGTACCTGGTACCTGGAGGCAACAAATGCAACCCAAGCCTTCTAGAACTCACAAAGCCTTATGTGTCAGATCCCTGAGAGGAAGGCAACCCCAGTTAGAGACAGAGGCTTCACTGGACAGGCACGCCTCTCCAGGTGCCTTAGGGACCCTGCTCTGAATGATGCCCTTATCATTCGTATCTTTCCATGGACTGCTCCTAGGCTGGGGCCAATGTCTTCACGCAACATTTCATAACCGAGCACCTGACAAAGGGAAGGGACACACCGGGGTTGCCCTGTCTTGCACAGTATCTGAAACCAACCCTTTTAAAAAAGCAAAAAAAAAGCAAAAAAAAAAAAACAACCAAACAAAAAAACCCAACCCTTTTGATCTAATGAAAATGATTAAATGAGTTTCTATAGTAAAGTGTTCAACTGACACCCAAACGGTTACAATAATAATAATAATAATTATAATTATAATTATAATTATAATGTTTGTGCTTATTTTGTGTTATTTACTTAATCAGAAATGTTTACCCTATATGACCCAGGTGCTCCACAAACTCCTTACAGCACAAAGATTTTATATTCAGTAAGGCGTGACATTCCAGGAAAAACAGATTTGGGGGCCACGTGAAAAGTAAATTTTGGCTGTTCGTAAACATTTATTACATATTCACCTCAAATTAAAGATAAAGATAACACAGTGATTAAGACAGAACCCATAAATTAGCATAAACATGTTAAAGTAATAATGATGGTTTCTATTAAATTTTATACAACCTTATATGTCTTATTTACTAAAATATTTCTAGATTTTTTTCCTCCAGTTTTTATTTTTTTTAAAAAGATTTATTTATTTATTTGAGAGAGTGAGAGTGCAAGGGGGGGGCAGAGGGACAAAATATGAAGCTGACTCCCCACTGAGCACAGAGCCCTACATGACACAGGGCTCAATTCCCAGGACCCTGAGATCATGACCTGAGCTGAAACCACGATTCAGCTCTTAACTGACTGAGCCACCCAGGTGTCCCCCTCCACCACAGTTTATTTATTTTTATTATTCATTTATTTATGTATTAAATTTAATCAGTTAATTATTTTTCCACGACAGATTAAATCAGATGTTTTATCACAGATAAGGTAAATAAGAGTTTTTTTCCCCCCAATTCCTACATTTTCCTTAATCTCCTGCATTTTTCTTCCTCCAAATGGCTTTTGAGGAAGACCTGAGGATATTATGCAAAATATGTAAATGCTTTTCTAAAAGTTAACCGAGTGAACTTTACCATTAAGTCTTTGGGTGGCCAGTAGGCACTAACCTGACCAAGGTTATAGAAAGAGCGCAGCGGAGAGGACACGAACCACGTCGTGCTCGCTCCCTCTAGTGGAAATTCTGCAGACAAGGCGCTTCTAACAGGAGAGTTGTGAATTCAGAGGCTTGAGCCCGTGGCCTCTCGGACACCAGCTCCATGCTTACAGACCAACTGGACCCCGAGTCCATAAACGTGGGGGAGCAAGGAAGACCAGTATTCAAAATGTGCATTTCTTAAGGCAATGAATCCAGGAAGAAACTGATTTATGTTCTTCTACTTCTGAATTGAAGGATGGGGGGGGGTACAGCCCTCTCCTTACCCACTTTCATCTACGTACAGTAAGCATGAAAAGTCACTTGCAGGGTTGGTTTAAGGATTAGATGGGATCTGTGTCTCCCCAATCTTTCTCTACATCAGTAAAAGTATGTGACCCCAGGGGATCAAATCAAACCTGAATGCTCTGTCTCCTGTACTTCGCCTCCTTGTACTCATCACGGGGTACCACTCATCGGTGTCACCCGCCCCCTCCACCTGCAAGCCATTCCCCAGCACAGGACAGCCCCTCCTCTGACCTGGCCCTGCTGGAATAGCCTCCTGACTGCCCTCCCCCTTGCCTCCCCTGTCACCAGATGCCCCATGGGCCACCCGGAGGACTACACGGCAGGCGTGTGTCGCATCCACCCGAGAGCCTCCTGCACCTGCAGGCATGGTCAGCAACACCCTCGGAGCCCCCGAGACTGCAGAGACCTGGGCCCAGTGCCACTCACGGGTGTTGTGTCCTCCACCCGCCTGCTCGATTTACTCCCCGGCTTTTCTCTGAATTACTCTATGGAGGCCAAGATACTCTCAGGTGCAGGCTCTTTGCACGGAGGGATCCCACCTCCTGACAGCATTCTTCTCAATTTTCTTAAGTCTGGTTCCATCTGATTTTGCAGGTCTCAGCTGAACTCCTGCTTTGGAAATCTTCTGTGCCCACACCTGGCGTCCTATCTTTCAACTCTTCCTCATCGCGCCCTGTTTGTTTCCCTCACTCATTACAACCCATAGTTGTTTCATGGTTCATGATCCGTCTTCCCTCATTAGATTTTAAGGTACCAGGTCTGTCCTGTTGCCAATTAGATTCATAGTATGCTGGAGAACCGGTGCTTTTAAGCATCTATAAAACAGACTTGTAGATGAATTCCATTTTATAAGATTACTCAGCATAGGTTAGACTAATTAGGCCCTCACTAAACGCCAGTTCTTTTCTCTTTCCCAGAGGTTGTTGGGCTGTATTCGTTCTCATTTCTAGGAAAAATTATAAGCTACTTTTCTTTAGTTTGAACTAATTGTTAAATGCTTTAAGTAACTGACTAAAGGCATGGTGCTTCTGGCCCTGCGTGCAGGACAGATTTACAGCAAAGCTAATACATCTTAAGTGTCCAAATCCCTCATTTTCCTTGGACCTTTTTAAAAATTAAATTAATTTGTATTATTATTTTCTGTAAGAGACAGAAAGAGTGCACAGATACACATGGGGGGAGAATCATAAGCGGGCTCCACGCTGGGCATGATGCGGGGCTCGATCTCACAACCCTGAAACAATGACCTGAGCCAAAATCAAGAGTGGGACGCCTGACCGAGCTACCCAGGTGCCCCTCCTTGTAACGTTTAAGACCAAGAAGGGAACCCTAGGTTTATGCTTACACGGTCATATGTATATATATATTTTTACTTTTTAAAGATAAAATTATACTGGCAGACTGATGCATGAGCAACATCATTTCCTACACAAGAAAATAAAATGCAATGACATCACACCACTCAGATATGAAGGGAGCTTGAAAGAAAACTTCCCATATTTGATAAAAATCCTAAAGATCTGCACTACAATAAGTTATGAAACAAATTTAAAAAAAATTCAAAATATATTTGGTTAACCATTTGAAGAAGGCAATGAGTTGTCTTTCAAACTTTTTTTTTCTGTACAAAATGTTATAAAATGTGTTAATATATTCAAAGAGTGTGTAGTCAATATGTAAGAAAAGTAATTATAGAGTTGTGACTGGTAGTTACTTAGAATATATGCTATTTTTCTGGATTTTCTGATGTTTGTGGGTTTTGTGACCTTTTAAAAAAGTTATAATCTGCTTTTGGTTTATTTTCTCATTTACTTTCTAGTTCTATATCTGTAACTTTGTATTCACTCTTAAAATCTCCCCTCCCCCCCAATTAAAGACTTAATGAAAACTGAATTTTCCTCTCATGCTTGGGTGAAATGATAAAATGATACATAAGTATTGTTTTTAACTGAATGGATCGGAGATGTATTCTTCTATTTTCAATTCTATTTAATCACATTAACTAACTTCTTTTTTAATGCCACAAAGTGACATACATAATGCTAGGAATAATAAATTAAACTTCTTAATTTAAAAAAAAAGGTGATGTACTCTGAGGGGGGCACTTGGCAGGATGAGCACTGGGTGTTATGCTATATGTTGGCAAATTGAACTCCAATAAAAAAATTTTCAAAAAATAAAAGAGGGAATACACACCCTTATTTTCTCAAAAAAAAGTATTTTTTAAAAAAATCAACAAGAAATACATGTGATAAGATTTTCAAAGTAGAGAAGAAGTAGAGGAAAATGTTATTGGGAAAATATGAATTCAAAAGAGGAATCAATCAATATGCAGGAGGCAGGCTATGGCGTTCTCTCATTTCATCAGAAGTTGGCAGCAGATTTGCCCCTAGAATTTCCCAACAACCAACAAAAAGAGACAGACGCAGACATGGTAATCAGAGAATCTACTAAGGAAAAGAGAACAGGAAACCAGGAACCTCTTTGCTGAGGAGAAGCCCCATTCCGGATTGATTCCTGGATCTCCCTCCATCGTCACATGAACAGCACAGTCAACTGGGTTTTTCAACTGAACATAAGGAGTTTCGGAAATTTTCATTCAACCCCCTGCAATTTGGGCTGATCATATCATAGCGTCTTGGGGAAGCCCGCTTCCTGACTCTCCAGCCTCGCTCTAGTGGTAGCAGGGGCCACGGAAGGACAAGGGGCAGGGCTACGTCTCTTCAAACAGTGTTGTCAGGAACCTATCAGCATATCACCAGGTTCTTGCACTTTGTGATTCTTCTCACTCTTTTGATAAACAACAATGTTTCATGCCCTCCTGACAACATATTTTAATGGAATCTCTTATAGACATTTTTGCTGACTCTTATTTACTTCCCTGAGTGGAACTGAAAAACAAAACAAAACAAAACAAAACAATAAGGCTCCTCTACATAATTATTGCACACTGGAATATATTTGCCAAATTTTAGTTTCTAAAACTAAAGTTTCCCATAATCTTTGAAAGGTAAGTGTAGACGATTATCTCTTTCAAGTCATCTGAGCTGGAGTTTGGAGAAGGGCTTATCTTAATGATTTCAATCTCTTGATTTTCCTGTTCTCACCAGGAGTTCAGATTGGATTAGAAATGCTATTCTAAAGATGAAGATGGAAAAAAAAAAAAAAACAACAACAACAAAGATGAAGATGGGGAGAAAATAAGTATTTCCTATTCATTCCGTCATTCATTTCTTTAACAGAAACTAATTGAATGCCTACTATATAGGATTAGATGTACCACATATATTCTGAAGCCAATAGGTTTATCATTTATAGGCTGTAGGACTTTGGGCAGGTTACTTGGCCTTTTATATCTTCATTTCTTTTTTTTTTTTATATCTTCATTTCTTCATCTGTAAAATAGAGATAGTAATTTTAATTATTTCATAGGATTACAATAAGAATTAAATGAGTCCCTATACGAAGAGCACTTCAATATTCCATACATAGTGAAGTATTATTACTACCATGTGCCAAGTGCTGGATATAAACTAATGACAGATGTCCTTACTAATTTTGGCAGCCATGAAAATGAGCCATTCTGACTCCAGGGAGCACGGATGACTGGCTTCCAGTTGCTACACTCTAAAGTCCATTACTGTGTTTGTGAAGAGGTCTGTCAGCTGCTCCCTGCCAATAATGAACTGAGTGTAGCAGAGAAACCCGATTCCTGGGGAATGGGGACCTCGTCTGACAGGTGATGCTGATTCCAGAACACACTAGTGGTTAGCAGAGTTTAAAATGGTGGAGGATAGGGGATTGGGGTGGATGTGACCATAAAGAAGTAGCACAAGAAACCTTTGTGATTATATAAAAGTTCTCTGACTTGGGGCTCCTGGGGGTTCAGTGGTTGAGCATCTGCCTTCGACTCAGGGCATGATCCTGGGGTCCCAGGATCAAGTCCCACATTGGGTTCCCTGCATGGAGCCTGCTTCTCCCTCTGCCTGGGTCTCTGCCTCTCTCTGTGTCTCTCATGAATAAATAAATAAAATCTTTAAAAAAAAATAAAAAGAAGTCTTCTATCTTGGTTTCCGTAGGGGTCACACAACCTTACACATATGACAACATGACACTGAACTGTTCATACCTAGTGTACCAATGTAAGTTTCCTGATTTTGATAGCAAACTATAGTTCTCTAAGAAGTAACAATTGGGGATGGAGTCAGGACACCCCCCCCCCAAAAAAAAAATCCTGTCTTCATAGAAGCTACAAGAAACCTGGAAAGCATTGTCAGAATGAACTTCTGCAGGATTCTGGAAGTGAACCAAATGAACCAATGGCAGCCCCCCTTCCCCATATCAAATTGAAACCTTCCATCCGTATCCTGAGAGACAGACAGGGAGAGACAGAGAAGCTTAGTCTTAGTTTGTGTTCTCCCAGAAGAAGCCTCGGAGACAAAATTTCAAAAGCAAGTAGTTTGCTTGGAAGGTGCACAGAATATTAACAGAGAAATGGAGGATGATACAAGGAAGAAAGATCATTAAGGGCAAAATAATCTAAAAACTACCATTTTGGGTAACTGGAATTTAAAGCACCAGGGACCCTGAGATGTAGGTGCAAAGCTCAACATGGAAGGATTAGTACCCCTGAGGTCAAAACCAACCGTGGCATTTTTATGCCAAATATTGAGAAGTATTTCTTGATGGATGCTTGCTTTCTTGCTGCTCGAGCCCAGTGAAGGAGGGATAAGTAGTAAAACAGACATGATCAATTGCAAGGCTTAAGACCCCATAAAGACAGAAACACTCAGTCATCCCTGGATCACCTTCCAACATATGCTTTATTGAGTCATGACTTAATTTATATTCCCAACCATATCGCCCACCCCCGGATGTCTCTGTCTCTGCGCTCTAGTATCATAATGTCGGTGGTAGCAAGATAGTGGTAGAAATTTCATTTGTCATCTTTCAAGATTCACCGTTAGTGGAAAAGTATGAGTGCCTTATCCGGAGAATTAACAAAGACCTTGGTGTTGTCCATCTTTGAGTCAATCACCAAGGCCAGAAGCGTGTGTTGCTCTCATTAGTCAGATCTGAACCACATGCTCACGAGTGGGAGCGGAAGTGGAGGGAGTCACATCCCTGGAAGGACACGGGAGCTCACAGAAAGAGATGAGTGAAGCAAGTCAATCGGGGAAGGACAATCATATGGTCTCACTCATACGTGGAAGATAAGAAATAGTGAAAGAGATTATAAGGGAAGGGGCGGAACTGAGTGGGAAAATTAAAGGAGATAAACCATGGGAGACTCCTGACTCTGGGAAACGAACAAAAGGTTGCAGAAGGGGAGGTGGGTGGGGGGATGGGGTGACTGGGTGACAGGCCCTGAGGGGGGTACTTGATGGGATGAGCGCTGGGTGTTGTACTATATGTTGGCAAATAGAAATTCAATAAAAACAAACAAACAAAATAAAGGTCTACAATGTTTCCACTAAAAATAAAAAGATTCTCAGAGAATCTGAGTGTCCTTACCACAATGATGGGACTGGGAGTCCTAACGAAAATAATGGGGGGGGGACACAGCTGAAAAAAGACCCCACCAACAATGTCCTAGAAGGAAAGCCATAGGTGGAATTCAATTCAGAGTGTAGCCACCAGTTTCTAATTAGCTCATTTATATGCTAAATTGATTTTTTTTATTCATAAGAGTGTTTTACCCGAGTAGGTTTTAGATCACAGGCACACTTCCGGGCTTTACAAAGATGCTCAAAACCTCAGTCCACTACATTCAGTGATGATGTAGGAGAATGTTCAAGGCGCAACTGGGGAAAAGGAAAAATCAGGAAGCTTTTACAAAGTAATATTTAAGGCAAGGTTTAGACAAGTCTCTGAAGGAGGAAAGGAAGGAAGAAGGGAAGAAAGGCATTTCAAGGGGAAGGAACAACATGGGGAAAAGGAGAGAAGCGTGCGTGGCTGCAACTCGTCCTACTTGCACTCTGGCTTGGCTACAGTCTCACGATTTGAAATGAAGGAGAAGCAGAAGACTAAAAAGATTCTTTTAAAACCCGAACTGCTAAAGCCTTACTTATGTTGCTGTAAGGAGTCTATACTTTCACTTACTGGCCATAAGGACCCCATGAAGGGTTTTTAACAGTGGGAAGATGATGAAATGAGAATTCAGACATCCCAGGAATCAAAATGTGATGCTTAAAACCAACCGTAACAAGATATTTTATGATGGATGTGTGTGCTAAGGTCTAGACACAGCCGGGCAATCCTGTCTCCTTGCAAGTTGCTCATTCCCCCCATTTATGTGATGGGAAGTAGCCTTCTAGGAAACCCATTCCTACGGCATCCCCGAAGTGCTTATTTTTTATTGAAAGGCTATTCACGTGAGCTCATCCAAAATAATACTATGAGAAAACTCCCCACACTAAGAACGCTATTACTGGGCGACATTGAAGGAGTCGGTTTTTTGTTTGGATGGACTGATTTCCTACTGGGACCGCCCTCCCCACGCCCCCAGCCCCCGGAGGAAGGCCCAAAGCCCTGCCCTGCAGCATGAGCAGCAGCCTGCAGAGTGCTTGCTTCCCTCGGGCTGTGCCCGGCCCCCCAGGGCTGCTGCAATTCCGAGCAAGAGGTCAGGGGAGGTCAGGAGAGGTCAGGGGAGAGCCCATCTCTGGAAACAGAGACGTCAGTCCAGCAAGCGACAGATATGAAATATCAGTGAAGTCAGACTGAAGCCACGGTGGCCAATTATACCCAACAAAGCCCAACGATAATGAAAACCAGAAAGGCGAAGAGTGTCATTTTGATGGGAGATGACTTCTAGAAGAAGGAAAGGGGGGCAAGACAGGTTAACCAATTTTGCCTTCCCAGGAGAGAGGCCAGGCATTCTTCAGACACATTAAATTGGGTTCCAAAAACGTGTTCTTTCCTGATGTGTTCCTAACAAGTAGAGCAGCCTGGAGAGTGCTGTTCTACCGGAAACAAGTGGTGCAATCCATCTGTTACTAAGCTATGACCCTGGAGGGGTAGCCACCCATGGGATCTCCTCCCTGCGAAGAGGATCCCTATCTGGATATAAGTACGGCTGTACCAAAACAGTCTGGACGCAGACAGCCTCGTGCCTGATTAGAACCTGGGACTATTTTTGGAAAGAGCTGAACGTCATGCAAATAGCCAATTCACCTGTAAACATGAAGCCAGAGTCTCCTGAGGGGCCACCTTTCTCAGATTCACTGGGGGGTGGGGGGGCAGTTGCTAAAATTTGCATTCCCAGCTTCCACCCCCGATCTTCCTAACCAGAATTTCTGAGCTGGGTCTAGGCATCTACAGGGTTGGCAAGATCCTTAGACAGTTCTCTTCCTTTGCAATTTTTGAGGACAAAGATGTGTGGCACTGTTTGGGACACCTGCAGGATGCCTTCCGTTGGGTCAGGGACACTTCTGTTGGGTCAGGCCCCCACATGCAGGCAGGGGAGGGTGGCCTGTTGGCTCACACACAAACACACAGTTTCATAAAGTAGGTAAAACCTCCCTCATGCGGAGTGCCTGTGTTCGGTCACAGTGCTAAGCACGGCGTGTCCTTCACTGTCCCCCAGGCCACTGAAGACGGTATCGTTGCCCCCATTTACAAATCACAGAGGACACAGCTTCAGAGAGCTTAGCTGACTATCCACGCTCATGCATTTAGAAAGAAACAAAGCCAGAGTTAAAACCAAGATATATTTCGTTCTAAAGTCACTTGGCTAAGAAGAGAGGGGGAGGGAAGTGTTAAAGGTTTACTGCATTTCAGGTATTAATTTCCCCATTATTTCTAAGTCCTCATGTTTCAGATTAGATGTCAGAAAGCCCCCTCCCCCATATCAAGTTGAAATCTGCCATTCTAGAACCTTCACCCGATATCCTGAGACCTGACCTCCAGGGTTATATAGGGAAAAAAATCTGACCTCTGACCTACAATATGACGTTAGAGGAAAAATATTAACTCTTGCCTCTTCTGAGAGTGGAAGTATGGAGGAGTTTCTAATGGTTTTTCCCCTGAAAGAAATCCATTTTAAATGTATTTTAATGGATTTCTTTGGTTCACAGATTTGTTTGTAGGACTTTCTAAACCATGGGTCTTGGCATTTAAAGTCAAAAGAAGGTCACACATTTCATCTCTACCAAAAATAAAGTGAATAAAAATCCTGAAAAAAAAAAGTGTGGATTTTTTCAGGCTTCTATAAAGAATCCTATTTCAGTCTAGTTAGAGCCCAGTCATAAAAAAACTGTAGCATAAAATTGAAATATGGCTTATTTTCTCTTCTTTTTAGTAGATTTGGCCATTCCTGTTAAATAGAGAAAACTTTTCTTTTTTTTTTTTTTTTTTTGGTAAATTGTATTACATTTCAGAAGCACTGATGTAAATATGTCAGCTTAGACACCAAATCCAGATTTTCATTTTTTTAAATATATAATCTTCAGCAGCCCCACAAAAAATGTGAATAAAGCAGCACACTAAAAATTAACCCTTAAAAATCAAATGACTGAAAGCAACTTCCTCTGAAATCCACGATAATACTTACAGGGTTATAGATAAGTGATGTGTTTGGCTAGCCTTCTTAATTTTAAATTTTGAAGTCTATCTATTTATCTGTCTTCATGTATTCTTTTTATGTCATAAAAGGTATACATAATTAATATATACAATCAGATGAGTTCGGAGATAAGTATATGTCGGTGAAACCAATGCCACGATGTCTCCTACTACTTTTATAAATAATAAATCAGTAAATATCTGTATGAAGTAAAAATTGTTTCCTCCCCCCTCTGCCCCTGTGTCCCTCCTTCCTACCATGGCTCAATTTGTTGTAGGTGAGAGTTTGGATTATCAAAGTTCACAATGGATTTGCCCTATCAGTGTCACCTTCGGCAAATTTAGGCGGTGGTGATGACAAATGACTCTGAGTTCCAAGGGGCTTCCCACAACCATAAAGGAGGCCCATCATGCAGGGGGCCGAGGTAGGTGGTGGTTCTGCCCATGAAGCCCCCAGCCCTCCCCTGAGCGAGCAGACTGAGGGAACGGACACTCCCTGGGACACTGCATGTAGCATCATGGAAGGAAGGAAAAACAGAGGATGCTCTTTTTGTCACAAGTGGGAGGCCTCTCTTTTCACATCTCAGTGTCCTACGTAAGCCCTTCGATCAAGCTGGGCACCCATGGGCCTGGGATTTGTAAGGAGGGTGAGCAAGTACCTTTAACGATACATAAATTATAATAACATTTCAAATCATAATAGTACCTGCTATGTCTAACATTTGCTTTGCAGTGAACTTTATATTCATCATATGGATGCATCACAATTTATGTGTGGACATTTATGCTAATTTTTCAATAATACAAATAACACTGGACGGAACATATTTCAACATAGATCTTCATGAAACGTCGGCCTGTCCAGCTCCGGGGGAGCCGGGAGCGAGAGGAAACCAGGTCCCATAGCAGTCTGAACCCCACAGGGCACATCAGCATCAGCCCGAGGGCTGCTCACTGACCTCAGGGCTTGTGCGGGAGGGGGGAGCACTGGGAGCCTTTCCCAGATGGGGGGGGTGCTATCTCCCCCCTCCAGCCTCGGGGCACCCCGCACAGCACCCACACTGCCTACCTAGCTGTGCACTTCTGCTCATCCGGCCCCTCGCCAGGCCTTCTGTGGCAGGAGCTTTTCTCCTGTGGGCTCAGCCCTCCAACCGTGAGGCAGGAGTTCTCCAAAGTGGCCTTAGGTCCCCATGCAGAGCAGACCCCCACAAAGCTTACTAACACTGTGCCCCTGCGTTTTCCAGCCAACCTGCACCCTGCAACATGCCCTTTGCCAGAACCCATCCAAAGCAGTGCCATGACCCTCAAATTGTGCAAGCAGCCCTGACACTTTAGAGTGCCTGCACCACTCTAAAGTGACTCCTGCTCCAGGGAGGGGGAAGACACTCACACATACCATTCTTTTTTTTTTTTTTTTAAGATTTTATTTATTTGTGTTGAGAGAGAGAGAGAGAGAGAGCAGAGGGAGGAGCAAAGGGGGAGGGAGAAGAAGGGGGAAGAATTCCAGGCAAACTCCAGACCAAGCGGGGAAGCCTGATGTGGGTTTCAATCTCATGACCCTAAGATCATGACATGAACTGAAACCAAAAGTCAGATATGCAACTGACTGAGCCACCCAGGGGCTCCTTACTATTCTGAGGCTCCAGAAGTGGACTGGGGGCAAACATCTGCTCTAACTGCAGACCCCAGCTACCAGTAAAAGCTCCTCAAGGGACAACACAGGGAAAGTATGCTGCAGTATGGTGCTACTGCATCCTGGTTATGTCTGAGTCTGACTCAACTCAAGCCCGAGCCCTAGACTGGCTCACCAAGAACACAGGATCAAACTCTGTCCACAATAGGCAAAGAGAGTCATTGCAGATGATGGGACTGAAGGCAAAAATGGCTCAGCCATTAACAGTAGAGTCCATGCCATACACATAGGGGACAATGCTGAAGCACCAGGGAACATTGCATGACAGTCACCAAAGGACCTCTTCTTCATGAAGCAGATACTTTCAAGAGCAGGAGACATAGCTGACATTCCCAACATATAGAAACAGACACAGAGAATTAGACAATATATGGAGCCAGAGGAATATGTCCGAAATGAAATAACAGGACAAAATTACAGCAAGCAAAGCAAATGAAATGGACATAAGTAATATGCCTGAGAGAGAACTTAAAGTACTGGTCATAAAGATATTCACTTGACTAGAGAACAGAATGGAGGACTTCAGTGAGACCTTTAGCACAGGGATAAAAAACATAAAAAAGAAAAAAAAATCAAGGAGGAAGACCTCAATAACTGAAATAAAAAATATACTAGATGGGATAAATCATAGACTAGAGGAAGTAGAAGAAGGGATTATCAACCCGGGGGGCAGGGGCTGATGGAATGCAATCAAACTGAGCAAGAAAGAGAGAAAAAAAATATAATAAAAATGAAAATAGACTTTGAGAACTCAGTGACACCCTCAAACATAATCGCATTCACATTATAGGGACTTCAGAAGGAGAAGACAGAGAAAAGGGGAAAGAAAATATATTATTTGAAGAAATAATAGCTGAAAACTTATTAAATCTGGGGAAGGAAACAAAAATCCAGATTCAGGAGGCACAGAGATTCCCTAACAAACAGCCTAAGGAGGTCCGTACCAAGGTACATAGCAATTAAAATGGCAAAAAGTAATGATAAATAGAGAATTTTAAAAGCAACAGGAGAAAAGAAAACAGTAATGTAGCAAGGAAATCCTATAAAACTATCAGATGATTTTTCAGCAGAAATTTTGCAGGCCAGTAAAGAGTGGCATGATATATTTAAAATGCTGAAGAAGAAAAAGAAGGAAAAAAAATCAGCCAAGAACACTCTGTCCAGCCAGGCTATCATTCAGAATAGAAGGAGAGACAAAGAGTTTCCCAAACAAAAGTTAAAGGAACTCAGCACACTAAACCAGAACCATAAGAAATTTAAGGGGGACTCTTTGATTGGAAAGAAAGACTATGAGTGGGAATAAGAAGAGTAGGAAACATAAAAGCAGTAAATTGAATTATGTCTATAAACATCAGTCACAGGATTCACAAAATAAAATAAGGTGAAGTATGACATCATATACCTAAAATGTGGTGAGGAGAGAAGTAAAGAATGGTTCAAACTTAAGGGACGAATCATCAATTTCATATAGACTGCTATATGAACAGGTGTTAGACACAAACTTCAGGGCAGCTACAAATCAAAAACCTGTAATAGGTATGCAAACAATAAAGAGAAAGGAATCCAAGTATATCACTAAAGAAAGCCACAGAAACCCATGTGAGAGGAGAGCAAGGGAAGAAAGGAACAAAGAACCATGAAAACAACCATAAAACATGAAACAAAATGGCAATATGTACATAGTTCTCAGTAAGTTCTTTCAAGTAAATGGACTATATACCCCAATCAAAGGACATCAGATATCAGAATCGATAGAAAAGAAAGACCCATCTATATGCTGTCTACAAGAGACTCATTTCAGGTCTAAAGAGACACGCAGACTAAAGATAAAGGGATGGAGAAGCATAAATTATGTGAAGGGAGTGAAAACAAAGCTAGAGTAGCAGTACTTCTATGGGACAAAATAGACTTTAAAACAAAGACTGTAACAAGACAAGGAACACGCTGCATAATAATAAGGGGAACAGTTCAACAAAAGGGTATAGCAATAGTAAATATTTATGCACCTAATATGGAAGCCCCCAAATACAGAAAGCAGTTAATAACAGACAATGCCCATCTGGCTTAGGGGTTAGAGCTTAGGAGGTGACTGTTGATTTCAGGGCCGTGAGTTTGAGCCCAGTGTTTTTTTAGAGATTACTCAAAGATAAGTAGATAGATGAACAAAGCAGCTAATAACAAACATAAAGGAAGTATTCTATAATAACAGTAGGAGACTTTAACACTCCGATTATATCAATAAATAGATCATCCCAACAGGAAATCAACAAGGAAATAGTGGCTTTGAAAGATACATTGGGTCAGATGGATCCAACAGATACGTTCAGACCATTTCATCCTAAAACAGCAGAATACATCCTTTTCAAGCGCATATGGCACAGTCTCCAGAAGAGATCACATATTAAGCCACAAAACACATCTCAATAAGTTCAAGAGAATGAAGGCATATCGTGCATCTTCTCTGATCACAATGCTATAAAACTAAAAATGAACTTGAAGAAAAAAATCTGGAAAAAATGCAGATACATGGAGGTTAAATAACATGCAACTAAGCAATGAATTGGTCAATCAAGAAATAAATTAAAAGAAAAATACATGGAGACAAATGAAAGCAAAAACACAACAGCTCAAACAAAACCTTTGGGAAACAGCAAAAGCTGTTCTAAGAAGGAAGTTTATAGCAATACAGGCTTACCCTAAGAGCAAGGAAAAATCTCAAATAAACCACCGAATTTTACATCTAAGGGAGCTATTAAAAGAATAAACATAACCCCAAACCAGTATAGGGAAGGCAATAATAAAGATTAGACCTGAAATAAACAAAACGGAAACCAAAACAAACAAAATAAAACAAAACAAAACCCCAAACACACAGTAGAACGGATCAATGAAAAAAGAAGCTGGTTCTTAGAAAAGATCGACAAAATTGACAAACCTTTAACCAGATACATTACAAAAGAGAGGGAGATATATAGGATTCCAATCAATGAAAAAGGAAGCTGGTTCTTTGAAAAGATCGACAAAATTGACAAACCTTTAGCCAGATTGATTTAAAAAAGAGAAAGAGAGAGAGATAGGACTCCAATAAACAAAATCGTAAAGGGAAGAAATAACCAAGACCACAGAAATGCAAAGGATTATAAGTGAATATTATGAAAAATCATATTTCAACCAATTGGACAACCTGGAAGAAATGGATAATTTCTAGAAACATATAACCTCCTAAAACTAAATCAAGAAGAAACAAACAAAAAAAATGTAAACACACCAATCCCCAGCAATAAAATTAAATAGGTAATAACAACTCCCAACAAAGAAAACCCCAGGACAAGACAGCTTCACACATGCATTCTACCAAACATTTAATGAAGAGTCAATCCTTCTTTTTCTCAAGCTAGTCCAAAAAACAGAAAAGGAAAGAAAGCTTCCAAATTCATTCTACAAGGCCAGCATCACCCTGACACCAAAACCACATAGAAATTATTAAAACAAAACAAAACAAAACAAAACCCTACAGGTCAATATCTCTGATGAACACAAAAGCACATTTGCTAATTACCATTCATCCACATTTACTAATTAACCTTTTGTGCTTCTGCTTTGCCATGTGTAACGTGAAAATAATATTATCAGTGGTTATTTATGAAGCTAAGCCTCAGGAATTGGTAGGTTCTTCACAGAATATGATTTTTCTTCCCTTCCTGAACTGTCCTACATCCTTCTGGATTCAGTCCAGAGCCATTTCAAAAACAAAAATAAAGGCAAAACAAACCAAAAAAAAAAAAAAAAAAAGACAAACATGAAACCAAATGAGCCTGAATAAGCCCAAGCAATGAGAACCATCAGTTTCACAAAGATGCCATTTAATTAAAACGTAAAAAGGATTTTATGATTCTAGATGTAATTCATTCGGGGAGAACTGAGTGTTCTAAAATGTATCATCCTTGGTCTCCAAACATCGTTTTGAATAAGCCTCAGGTCAAGGGAAACAGCATGAAATCTGTCAATGGAAATGCCTGAGATAATACTGAAGTTTTGTGACATAAACCAATGAGGAGAGGTCATTTAATATCTCTAGAGGTTGGTTTCTTCATTCATAAAGTAGAGTTAATTCCTACCTTTCAAGGTTTTATGAGACTTACATGGAAAAAGGTCATGAATGTTCAGAAGAGAGTATAGGCTTAGTGCTCAATATTGCTGTTCACCCTTTCTTATTTGTCAAGAGTTTTGAAAAACCTACATGTTCACCCAGAAATGGTCACACATGAAAATTACTGTCTTAGGATGAAAAAAAAAAATAATTACCTTCAATAATTTTTGAAGAACAACCACTTAAAATTGTATAGAAAATCTCAAAATGGCATTCAGAACCTATCTTTTAGTTTATAGCATTCATAAAGATCTTCTACATTTCTTTCTTCAAGTGGTAACGGCATCCCTCTAAAATCTTAATCATACAAGAAATCGAAGAAAGGATGACAAAGAATGAAGAAGGATGAGCAGAGAGCCTGGGGAGAAAAGAGAATACGGCCCCGCAGTTATTTGCTCTTCTGGATGACATTCACCTACTTTTATCTTCTCTTGTGTAATTGAGATCCTTGAATCTTTATGAAGATCCTTCTGGCTCAGAGGACGTTTAGACGGGAGGCTAGTGTGTCTCCCGTCCAGGCCATCTGTAACTGGCAGCCACGAGCAAGCAGGTGCAGATCCGCTGCTCGGAACGTGTCTTATGCTTCAGACCAGACAGGAAGTAGGGAAAAAGCCCCATGTTGGCCTCAGACTGACAGGTGACTGCTACGTATCCAACAGGACGCTCACATCCACGGTCTCCTCGGGCCCCTTTCTCCCTCCTGTCTCCTATGGCTCTCTTCACACACTCCAGGGGTGGTGAGCGCCTAGGAGTTCCCTGAACGAGTCTCTTTTCCAGAATCTTTTCTCTTTTTCCTTCTAGCTTATGTTTCCAGACTTTTCATGATTTGGCTCAGATGCTCTCTCCTTCTGAGAGTCAGCTCTGCCCTTCTTCTACTTGAATGTATCCCTCTGTACGAAGCATCCTTCTCAGATACTTATCGCGCGGGATATTTAGCTGTGGGTAGTGTGGTTGTCTCTCCTGCCAGACTATGGATCCTTGGAGGACAGACAGGTCTACGATTTTCCCATTCCCTATATCCAAATCTAGCTCAATTCTTATCAAGTAGAGAATTCCCAGTAATTGCTCGATGAGTGAATGAGTTCAGGCTCTATCTCTACATGACCTCATTTCCTGACGCCTGTTCTTTGCCTGCTTTGAGACTGCTAGGAGTGAAGCTGCTAAGGACAGCTTCTCAACTCAAGCACTCACTAAGAAGCCTTGAGAATAGGGAAAAAAAATAAAAGAGATGGAGATCTTTTCAAGCATAGAATAAAATTATGTGCGGAGACCAATGCTAAACTATCATAGATTCTGGGAAAAGAGAGTATATGACGGTAACTGAAATGGGAAAGTGGGGCTGGCTGATAGATGATGTGGTAGGAAAAATAAAATGGGGTCATTTTAGCAGATTGTCTTTAGACCATATCAATAAGTTTGAAGGTGTCCCGAGGACATTCAGGAGTTGTGAAATCATTTGGCATAGGTAAGCGATCTGATCAAAGATGAATCTTCCAGTGTATGTGGAACATTAGATGAGAGGTCTTAAAGTAGGGAGGCTAATCACGGAAGAAACGAAGGTCATAGATATATTTCAAAGCTAAAAACAAAGGGAAATAAAAGCTGCTATCTCTTGAATATTTATAATACTCTTTGGATTGTCTTTTTTTTTAAATGGTGTCATGAATCAATTATTAATTTATTCCCAATCTACATAAGAGAAAATTGTGGCCAAGAAAAGTGCCATCATCACTGTTAGATTGATTTTCTGGGGCTGCCATAGCAAAGTACCACACACTGGGTGGCTTAGACAACAGACATTCATTTTCTCACAGTTTTGGAGGCAAGTTCACGATGACATTCATGTCATCATAATTTCATTAATATGATGATATAATATATATATAATAGGATGATATAATATATCATAATATAATAATACAATATATAATATAATAATATAATATATAATATATATAATATAATATAATATAATATAATATAATATCATGATGACATGATGATGGGGTTGGTTTCTTCTGAGCATCTCTTGCCTTGGCTTATAGATGATCATCTTGTCCCTGTGTCTTCCCAGGCTCTTCTCTGTGTGTGTCCTGATCTCGTCTTCTTATTAAGGCAACTTTCCTACTGGTTTAGGGTTCAGTCTAATGACCTTAGTTTAACTTAAGGACCTCTTTAAGATTCTATCGCCTAACATGATCACATTCTGAAGCTAGGGGTTAGGACGTCAGCATAGGAATTGGGCGGGGTGGGAGGGACGCAATTCAGCAGGTAACGTCAAACTCTAGAAAGTGGCGGAGTAGAAATGGGAGTCCAGTTGCCTGACTCCGATTCTGTTACTGGTCAGGACAACACCTCCGGCTTCCACATGGCCCAGATGACTGGGGGGGCACCGGGAGCCAGAGACGAGCTGCAGAGAGCTGGGCTGCCAGGCCTTGGAGCAGCAGTTAGGACAAGAAGCCAAAATGAGAAGTGACAGTCAAGGCTTCAATCACCCGCTGCAGTCGCACAGGCAAAACCAGTGGAGGTTGAACTGGAGAAAGCACTGGCTCCCCGCGATCTCATTTTCGCCCCATGGGATACAGCTGGTCTAGGGTCAGGGGGTCAGCACGGATGTGAGGGCTGACTCACTGCAGAGAGCCCCTAGAGGCAGGGAAGGGGGGCAGGGTGGCCAGGGGGCAACACTGGGGTGCAGCCAGAAGGGAGAGAAAGGGTCCGCAGTCTCCCCCTCCTGCTCCCTGTGGGAGCCCGAGGACGCTCTCTGCCCGAAGTCGCTGACACAAGCACCTGATGGCTCAGTCAAGCATCCGGCCCTTCAGTTGTGCTCAGGCCATGATAGTCAGGGTGGAGAGATCGAGCTGGAGAGATCGGGCAGCCCGCTCAGATTCTCTCTGTCCCCCTGCTGTCTCTTACCCCTGAGTGTGCCCGTGGTAGGCATGCACAGCAGGTGTAGGAGCACACCCCCTCCCTGGGGACAGGGCGGCTGGGTCCTTGGGCGACTCTGCTCCATGTGGTGCAGCACGGAGCCCTCGGGGAGCCTGGCAGGTGCGCCCTGGGCCATCCCCTGCGGCTGGGCCTGAGGGGCACGCGGAGCTTCACGGTTGGGGACCAGGCTGCATACCGGGTTAGGGAAGCCCCCCCAAGCCTCAGCCACAAACTTCCTATTCATGCATGTGGACTGATTTTTCTTGAGATGCTCTGACCCGGTCACCATCATCTCGGCTGTGTCCCGGCACATCCCTGCAGTGACGAACAGTGGCTCCAGGCGAGCCGGGCCACAGGGGTCACGGTGGCAGGGAGGGCACTCAGGAGCCTGGCCTGGAACCAGAGACTTGTCGCCTCGCTGTGGACAGACACAACCCGTGTGCCCCCCACCCCCAAGTTAGTTCCAGCAATCTCCTCTTAAGTTAGGAGATATTTTTAAAAGCCAATAGACCAGAACGATGTACACATCAGGGCTGACCCCTTTGGCCACACTCTCCAGCGGAAAGCATCCTGTAGGTGACAGGGGCCTCTGGCGTCCTCACCTGCAGCTTTGCGGCCTGTGCTGCGAGCACCTGGCAGGTGGTGGTGCCCAGAGACGAAGGCACGAGCGGTGCTTCGGGGTACGAGCCTGGCGCCCCGGGGCCGGTTTGATGCCTTGTGTCATACGCTGTTGACAACAACCACATGGGTAGGTAATGTCACCTCCACTTTGCAGACTTTGAAAATGCCCGAGTCTGAACACTGACACCGTCAAACTATTAGAAGGGAAAGTAAAAACAAACAGACTCGAGCTTTCTTGGGGGTCAGTCTACTTGGTTTAGGTCTCAGCTCTATGATTTTTCCATTGCTGCATGATTTTGAGCCAAATAGTTGAAATTATCAACTCCTTATGTATTTATGTTTTTACATTTGGTCATGCTTCTGGCAACATGCTACATACAGTAAATATTCTGTAAATGTTGATTTTTCTCACATTCCTTTCCTGACCAGCATATTTACCATAGACTCTAGGTCTCTCCTTTGCCTTTCTCTCTAGGCTGTTAGTGCTGTGTTGCTTATGTTGCTTAATTTTGCTAATGGTTATTCACCCATTGTTTTTTTTTTGTTTTTGTTTTTGTTTTTTAGAGTTCCAAGTAGTTTCCTTACTAATTTTTCACCTTAGTATATTATCCAAGGTTTGTATGCCAAGAAAATAAGTGAAAGCAAAATGAGGCAGAAAGAAAGTTACAAAGTTGTGTAGAGTGAATTAGAGTAAGCAGAAGGCCTTTACATCAGAATTTTTGAAGGAAAGGCTATGAGAGGAGCAATAAGATTCCTTTGGAGACCATAAAGAGGGGCGAGAAAATGTGCAAGTTTAACTGATGTCTATCTGCACAACTCAGCAAACTTACCTTCCACTGAATTTGAAAAGAGATTCCTGGTCTTTAGTTTCAAAAGAAGAGGAAAATACTATGGAAACAATTGCAATTGTACCCAGTAAATGTTTTATACTCTCTTAGCTGATGGTAATGCTTTTAAAGTCATTTACAAAAACATGAGCAAAGGAATTTCTGCCAATTTACTTGCTGAACCAAGGATGAAACAAAGGAAACTGAGAAAGCAGACAAATAGTATTTTAAGATAGGTTTCCTTAATATTCATACAAAATAAAAGTATCTCTGAATATGGATTTTCCTTTTTTTTAAAGATTTTATTTATTTATTCATTAGAGACACAGGAAGAGAGGCAGACACAGGCAGAGGGAGAAGCAGGCTCCCTGCAGGGAGCCCGACGTGGGACTCGATCCCAGGACCCCGGGGTCACGCCCTGAGCTGAAGACAGACGCTCCACCACTGAGCCCTGCAGGAGTCCCTGAACATGGATTTTTCTATAGAATGAGATACTTGCCATGCAATATAAATTACTACTGATGAATTTCTGGCATAATATTTTAGGTAACATTAAGCATTTAGGATTTTAGTGTCAAGTCTAAATGTCTAAAAACTATTCATACATGCTCTCAAAGAAAAATTTTTGGTGGCTATCTAGAGTCTGGGGGAAAATCTCAGGTAAATTTAGCTTCAACAACTAAAAGTTTTGATATGTAAGTGGGAATGTGGTTTTGATACATGCTAAACTTGGACTTTATACATGAACGTTTTTAAAAATACTTACCACTGAATTCTCTGTATTTAGAAGTATTTACATTTCTTATTTGAATTAATTATCAATTGCTTGGATTTAGGCTCATAAGAGCAGGAGTTACATGCATTATTTGGCATATAATAGGTGCCTAATTAATAGTGTTAAAATTAGGAGCACCTGGGTGGCTCAGGGGTTGAGTATCTGCCTTGGGCTCAGGACGTGATCCCGGGGTCCTGGGATCGAGTTCCACATTGGGCTCCCCTCAGGGAGCTTGCTTCTCTCCTCTGCCAGTGTCTCTGCTTCTCTCTCTGTATCTCTCATGAATAAATAAATAAAATCTTTAAAAAATAGTGTTAAAATTAGTTAATGAATAAATTCTAATCAATACACTTTTAAAATCTGAGTCATTGGGAAAGAGGAAGTGATGAATGAAAGAGGTGAGTCATTTCAGAGTAATAGAGTTCTGGGTATGATCAAGTTTGAAAGTACTTCATTTCTAAAGTTCAGCAAATTTGCAAAGGTAGACTAAAAAAATTTGTCCTAGATAATTCATAGAGAGATTTGATTAATACAAGCTCCTTATACCAAGAGGCTTTTAGTAAAGACGGGTTGACACTGACAGGATTTCCCCTCCATTGTATAGCTTGTGAAGTAAGTAGGCTACTCAGTGGGAATCAAAGATTACCTTGACATTTATTCCATTCATCATGGCTATCCTTTGAATTGTTATCATTCACCTCAAAGTTTTCCGATTTATAATTTGTCAAGAATCCTACTCAGGATAGAAATTACCCTATATGAACTTCTAATTCCTACCCAAGCTTTCAGAAAAGACTACATTTCATAGTATTTGACTCAGTACACAATTCAGGGCTAGGGGTACTGCTTGTGCTACAAAGGATTACCAAAAATGGAAGAAAAATCCCTGCCCAGAGAATATAATGTTCCTCAAAAAATTCTACTTGTCTGGAGGAGAAAGTATAAAGGATGTTTTTTTGTGTGACTATAGACAGTGGTGATGCTAATGGCGGGGTGTATATGGTATGTATTACTTGTGAGATTTTTTTCATTAAATTTCTTCTGTAGTGCTAGAACAATGTCTGATTTTTCTCATCATTGTATCCTCTATGTCTGCCATGGGGAGGATGCTGAGTAATAATAACACCTACTGGATCAAGAAATTACACTTAGGTAGAATCTACTAAGTGCCAAGCCAAGCACTGACTACATGGAGATGAAATAGCTGGTCCTTGTCCTCAAGGAGCTCTTAGTTTAATGGAAGGAACAGATGTATATAATTATTGTACTGGATGACGACCCTGTCAGTGCTGATGAACATCCGGGTGCTAAGAAGACCACTGAATTCAATCAATAAAAGTAAGAGAGACCAAGGTTTTCTACAGGGAATGGTGCTAAAGTTAATTCTTGAAGGGTGTCTAGGAAACTGTCATGTAAGAAGTGGAGAAATGATTACCAATGACAGACAATGTATACAAACGTGGCAAAGAATGTCTCATTGGTACGTGTTTGAGTGTGACACACTGAAAAATAATTCTTGTTCTTTTTATCTTCTTCTTTTTTTTTTAAGATTCTCTTCTATCCCCTTTCCTGCTTTACTTCACTCTTAGTGCCAAACCACCAAGTCTAATATATATATTATCTCCAAAAAAAGAAATTCAATAACTATGTTTTATAGGCTGAAATGTGAGTCCCTGGAAATTCATATGTTGAAGTCCTTACCCTCAGTACTTCAGAAGGATATAGGGCTTTTAAAGAGATAATTATGAGGTTAAACGAAGTAATTAGCGTGGGCTCTACTCCAACAAGGCCATGGTCCTTATGAAGAGAGGAAATTTGGAAACAGATACAGAGGGAGGACCTCGTGAAGACAGCCATCCACAACACAATGAGAGAAATACTCAGAAGAAACCAATCCTGCTGACATATTAATCTTGGATTTGTAGCCTCCAGAGTTATGAGAAATTAAATTTCTGTTACTTAAGCCACCCAGCCTGTGGTACTTTGTTATGGTAGCCCTAGGAGACTAATACAATGGAAAATAGTACAAGTGTCTCTCTACTTGTGTAAAGTTAAAGATTCTCACCAAAAAGTATCAAAGATTCTTTCCTTTTGTTCTGTATAAACAGAACTAGAGCAGTTGGTCCATTAACTTCTTCTGGGTCTTGGTATTGTTGTCTTTGTTGTAATATTTATGTGTTTTCCTGGACTTCTTTCAAAGATTAAATGGTTCAGAATTTCAACCTAGGCCCATGGTTTGAGAGTATTATTGCTACCTTTTCCATGCAAGGATACTGGATAAACCTTCATAGTCATTTGATTCATTTAATTAAGATTGCTGAGTAAATTAGGCTCCTGGTTAAAGTCAGAGCCAAATGTTCTAATTGTATTTCTTGGAAATAGTACAAGATCTAATGGACTGTATTTTTTTCTTTGAGTAACTTGCAGAATCTTCCAAGAAATATATTTTTACAACTTCAGCTCATATGACCCCCCCCATCATGGTAACTGAAAAAAAAAATGTATTATCCAACACTTCACAGAAATAACCAAGAATATTTAATTTCAGTCTTTTTAATGAAGGTGATTAATTTTATGTGGAACTAAATGTGATTGGTTTGCTTTTAGCACAATAAACCTGAAACTCATGAAGTAATACTTTGTTCTGGCTGAATTTAGGTCTTTGACAAAGTAGGAAGCAATATTCACCATTGCCAGTATCAAATGATAATCAATGGGGCCACCGGTTACATTCATTTGCATTTGCGATTATTTCAGTTTCTACAGAGCTTCCAGTAATCGTTGAAATTAATATAATGTGAATTATTTATGCAGAGCCCCTATGGTCATTCAGAAAACATGGAATTTTCACCGTAATTAAATATATATATATATATAAAGAAAAAAATTGGCCACTTTCTTCTAATTAACTAGTCAAGATTCAAACAGGAAGACAAAAACGATTCTAAGTAGTAAAAATAATAACAACCCAGGAACTTAAGCCCGTGAACTAAATAATCAAGCTGTGGGAACACAAAGGAGCAAGAGGAGAGATTGTGAAGTTACCCAGAAGTGAGTACCAGCAGTACTCGTGGAGTGGGGGGACAGGAGGAAGAGGCAGCACTCCTGGCACTCAGGGCATGGGATACCCTGGTAGATCCCAAAAGCATGACAGGCTTGGCAGGTGGGGACTGGAGCGCAGCAAGGATGTGGCCTGTGCAGAGAAAGACCAAGTAAATGCCCTGGTTCCTCCCCTTGTCGGCTGTAGCGTGTGGTGAGAGCCAGCAAAGCCCGGGGCCAAGAGAAATTGCCTAATCTGACTCCGAGCAGAATAAGGGATGGATTTGATCCTAAGTGCCAATCTGACAGCAGTTTAAAAGAAGTTAAATTTCAAAAAAAAAAAATATGTGTACAAATTTTACATTTTGGATACTGGGAGAGTAGATGTGGGGGGCAGGAGATAAAGGGGGAACAAAGGAGGAAGCAGGAAGATAGGAAGGACTGGTTGAGAGGAAGCTTGGTGTGGAGTGAGGAACACGGGCAGCAAGATAGAAGAAAATCACATTGCAGATGGAAATAAAGATAGAGTTCACAGATCTCATTCACTCCGCCACTTACTATGAAGTAGACAATCATTGAGCGCCTATTCTATCCCAAGTACCGTGTCTCTTAAGAAAAGCAAATATAATAAAATATCACTACTCCCCGTGACCCCATAGTGCTCAGCCTAATAGAAGCTGAATATACAGCATCAATTTTAATACATGGGCCTAAAAACTGGTAAGGATAAGCACAGGGATTATTGGGCCTCAGAAGAACAGCACCCTAGAGAGAATAGATGTCAAATGTGCCATTTGGTTTTTCCTAATGAGATTTGACTGGCTAATGGAGGATGTTGAAAGAGTGGGAAACTGCTTCAATCACAGAGAAGAGCAAATGCATAGAAAGGAGTGGGAGAAAATGCAGCGTTTTCACACAATTGTAAGAAGTCTGGAATTAATAAAGCAAAATGTTCTTGTAGTTTTAGATGGTGTTATAAAGGTCGGCGTGGGCCATGCCATGAAAGTTCTTATGGGCTCAATTTCCTCTATTCTTATATTTCAGGCAACCATAAGCCATAAACACTTGTCCTCTTTACCTAGAGCCCTCTATAGGTTTGTAGTGTCTACTATTATGGACAATGATGCTGGCCCTTGGACTTGAACATTTGATTCAAAACCACATAACCTTAAAGACCTCATGCTGATCATGCTCTCATAACCCGTGCTTGTCAGCCTTATAGGAAAATGCATCCTGCATACATTATTCCAAAATCTGTGGACGCTGTTGAGTCCCAGTCTAAACATTTCAGAATACAGCCATATGTAAAATTTATTTGATAAAATGCTCCCAGCTCCTTTTGTAGAGTAGTATTTTTCAAAAGTAAAAGCACTCTTGTTCTGTCAATACACCAAAGTTTCTAGTGAGTTTTTGATGAAGAAAAGCTTCAGGCCTTCTGTAAGGGGACATTTCGTCTTGATGGTGCCCTGGCAGCTTTCAGTTGTGGACAAAAGTGAGTTCTTAGGATCAGTATGGTCAGCCTTAAATCAAGTAAACAAAGGAAGCTCCTGCCCCTGGTGGGCAATGCAAGGTGGGAGATATTAATGAGCAGAAGGAAGTCTACACAAATCAGAGGGAACGAGGACAGGCAAGGATATGGGGTGCTGGTCAAAGCAATAAGATGGTGATTTTGAAAGGGAGTCAGAGTATTTTGGAGTCTCTCCCATATGCTTCTTATCATGGCCAGAAAAAAATTTCAGAGTGTGGTTGATTTTAGAACCGTTAAGATACAGAAACAAGGTACATCCTGATGGAGGAAAAGACAGGAAGGCAAAGGAATCAAGGCTGTTCTTTAGATATCTGTGCAACAGACTGATATGCAGATCCGTAATGAGGCCATATAAAAATGTTCTTTTTTTTTTCTTTTAAGGAAAAGCGAGAAAAATGTAAAAAGCCATTCCAAAGTGATTAAAAAACAAACTGATCATTCCAGCTTGACATGTTTAAAAAAAAAAGGGTATTTCAGGTCTCTAAGGACAGTCACAAAGTTAAATTCTCTTGCTTTGTTCATGTTTGTTCTCTATGGAACAGTTTCTTTTGGCACAGAGAGGATCTCAGAGGGGTATTGATAAATGATGTGTAGAATTAACTATTGTGTTGACATATTATTCTATTCAAAGCTAATTTTCTGGAAGGCACAATCGCTTCTTGAGTTTCTGTGCTTTTGTTATTTCCTCCTGAGCCACTTCAAAGGGACTTCTTAGCATCATAAATCTACACAGCCCAGGGAGACTCTATGAAGAGCCTGAAGATCTAACAAAAATAAAAATCACGGAGGGAAATGTGTGCATTATGTGCATGACAGTGATCTGAAGCCATGAAATAAAAATAGTCCATAATGGTCCTGTAGATTTAATGTTGGGTGGTGTCTGACCCATACGTCCTTGGGATTGGGGATCTTTATCTTGGGGTTAACCAAGGCAATGCCTGATTCATGACACGAAGGCACTCTGGAATCAGGCGGATCTTGGTTCAGCTCCTGCATCTCCAATTTCTGGTTGCTTTTATTGTTCCCCAACTAACCTGTCAGTCTACTTCCCTGATAATCTCAGACTCCAGCCCAGAACTGTTGTATGCTGGGTCTCTTTTTCGGGAGTTTGTTCACCCAGTGCCTGTTCTCATATACCACCTTCTGGTGGGCAATATTCAAGTGATCTACTATTTGTGGCAAAGGATAAATCACAACACCTCTTTGAGGTCTCAATATCCTCATTTGTAAAATAGGATAATAATTGTAGCTATGCCTCACAGATGTACTATGAAGATTAGATAGTATTTATGTGAAAGTGGTTTGTTAACTGCAGAGCTGTAATATGAAACATTTCCATTCAGGTATTCTTTCATTAATGACTAAATATTATTGAGTACAATCTTATCACTCTCTCCACTCATCTCCCTTTCTGTCTATGTTTTCATACACACACAGAAAAGAGATAAACACACACAACTAAGTCTATCTCTGTGTTCAGTGAGAGCAGAAGAGAGTTTGTTTATCCCTCACGGGACATATAAAATTCCTGAGCTTTGCACAGATTGTATTATCCCAGAACCAAGTCCTATGGACAGAGGAATACCACATATTGACCTGGGTTACTTGGATCTTTATTGTGGCAAGAATTGACAACCAAGATCCAATTTTTGTTCAATCTAGGTTCACTCTATTTGTTTTTTAATATTTTATTTATTTATTATTTGAGAGAGAGTGGTGTGCATGAGCAAGCACAATCAGTGAGGGTGGGTGGAGGGAGGGAGAGGGACAAGCAGACTCCTTGCTAAATGCACAGCCTAACCTGGAGCTCAAGGTCTCAGGACAGGGAGATCATGACCTGAGCTGAAATCAAGAGTTGGACGCTTAACTGACTGAGCCCCCCAGGGGCCTCCCAAGGCTCACTTGAAAGTAAGTGCAAGCCAGGCTTCATTTAGATCTCACTGTGGAGGAGCAAAGAGATGGATGCTGTCAAGGGAGTATAATGTCCATAGCTGGTATCCACTGGAAGAAGGTCTCTGTATGTTTATATTGAACTTACTGACACCAGTCCTCAACCTATAAAGAATTTGAGCCATCTTACAAGGGGAATTTTGAAGTTTTTGTCGATCTTTGTTTGGACATTGATTTTATAAATTCATTGGTTATAGTTTAAGAGTATGGGTTAATCTGAATCCAGTGTTTAATCTTGCATTTTAATACTATTGTTCAGGTTCAGAATGAATGTGAAGAGAAGAGAAATGAATGTGAGTATGGAGTATAAGTAAAACACGTGAATCCAACAAAGAATAAATACCATGAAAAGATGGGTTCAAGAGAGAAGAGGCTGTTATGACTAAGTAAATAACTCAGATATGAGGACTGCAAAGACCTACAGAGTAGCTATAATCCAGCTTCAAGTTTGGCTCTGAGTTTCCTGGCAGAAACCTAAAATGCTGTTAAATCCATTATTTCAATTCCATTTTCAGAAAGTGAAGTTTTTTATTTCCAAGTATCCTCACACATAGCTGCACAGTGATCAGCACAGAGTAGATATTTCATAAATATAATGCTGAATGGTTGACTGATATAACTGCTTAGCAAATGTGCAGTGAATGCCATTGTATGACATTTTTTTATCAACAAGAATGCTAAGTGAAACATCTTTTTTGAAAGCTAACTATCCTGATCCATACAAGGTGATCAAAGACTATTTTACCATTGAGACATTAGTATAAAAAAAAAAACCCTCATAAAAAGTTACTTAATATAATTTGTATTTTCATAAGAATCAGAATAAATATATTTTTATTCTGTAAAATGTAACATTAGTAAGGAAATTCTATTTGAATACCTTGTGATATTAAAATAGTCTTAATCTTCACAGAAATGGGTATACTTCTATTGAAAACACACGTTACATTTGTCTCTGTTCTTATAGACCCTAGTATTTGTTGGTATTTCTTGGTTTTATGTTTTACAGAAAACATGAATGAAAAAAAGCCTGTGTGAATAGGTAATCCAACTTTTTCTCTAATAGCAACTATTTTAGTTCAATCATCCTTAATTCAATCAGTAAATAAAACAGGTTGGACTGTGAAGGAAACTGTATTTTTAGAGGTATTTTTGGTCCCTCTACTCAACAGATTTGTCAGAAACGTCACTTATCCAAACAGGATTTTGATTTCAATGAGACTGAATTTTTATTTTAATTTTTATTTATTTCTCTTTCAATAGGAGATACTGATAGAGCATTGTTTCAGTGACATAAAGCTGAAATTCCCCAAGTATACTCAGTGATGAGATATATCTTTTGATCAGAAGGCATAGCAGCTTGCATTTTATGGTACTTTGGGATTTTAAAGTACTTTCATTGATTTCCTAACTTTCCTAACCTTGCTCACATTGATTCCATAGCATGGATGGAAATATAAATTTTTTTTTTTCAAACGGAATAGAAACTGTAACTCAAGAAGAATAAATTCTTAGTCAAAAGACTCAAACAATTACATGGCAGGGCTAAAATTTAACTGTTAGAACATGGTTTAAAGCAAAGCTTTTGGAGACAGAAACACTTGGGGTTAAATTTATGTCTTCATCTGTTATTAATTGTGTGTACTCGGGTCAGGTTAGAGTACATCACCAAGACTCCTATAAAGATGGGCATTTAAAAAACTAACTTCCGCTGAATGATGTAAATCAAACTGAGATGACAGTAAAACCAGTCAATGTGTATATAAGCGTATGTATACATATATGTATATACACATTCATTTATACAAGCATACTTGTATGAAGTTGCCAATAAATACTATCAATATTAATGATAACCTTGATTTTGATGATTCTTTCAATTCCAAACCTGTTTTAAATGAAATATGCATGTAATAGGACATTTTTGATTTGTACTATTGATATTTTGAGCTGGATAATTCTTTGTTGGAGGGAGCTGTCCTTTGCATTGCAGTATCTCTGGTCTCTACCTACTAGATATCAGTAGCATCAACCTCTCCTGTTGTAACAACCAAAAATAATTGTAGACATTGTCAAATGGCCTCTGGAGGGGAAAACACAAATCTACCCAGTTGAGATCATTTATTTAGTTAGCATAGGATAAAAATAGATAACTCACACCTATTTTAGCTATATCCTGCAAAACTGTGGTAGCTGAGAAAAGGGGGGTGGCAATTGAAAAAAAAAACTGCATGCCTACTTTACAACACGTAGTGGTGTTAGTTGCTTCAACATACCTCATCTCTCATGACTCTTTCAACAACTACAGACATTTTTATCATCTTCATTTCATAGAATAAGAGGTTCATAGAAGTTATAAGTATACTGCTTATTCAATAAGTGAGAAGGCTTGTTAGAGTAAGGTAACTTGATCAAACTTGTACACATACTTGTACACATAGTGGTGAAATCAAAGGTTGCACCTATCAAGGATAAAAAATTCAAGTTTTTATCCACCATTCCATGATAATGTCTGGAAGACAGATAAGATCACAAATGTAAGCAAAGATATACTCTTTATAACTATTTTTATAATTTCAGCTTCTATAATTTATAATCTTCATACTATTAGAAGAACTCTAAAAGCCAAAGAAAGGCAATAGATCAGGCACTTGAATGGATCTCATATACCCTGTGTTCATTGATCCATTCAACAACTAAGAGTAGGAACTTCCAAGGTTAGTCCAAAATTCATCCAGACCTCTTTGAGACTGAGTTTCACTACATGATACAGTTTCATATGGTATGATTTTAAAGCATTAAAACATTTGTTAAAAATCATCTAGTAACTTGGATTCCAAGAGGTTAGTGTTTCTTCCCAATTAACTTACAGAGGCGCAAGAGTAGTGCCTACTCATCTGTCTCCAGATGATGTCTTCCTATGCTTACCCTGCTCCCCGACAGTCTCCAGCCTCTCAATTACCTCTCCCTCCATTAGGCACCTTTCTAATTCTCCTCTTATATTTTTTCATCCATTCACATATAGATCAGTTCAGAAGCCTCATGTCAGATTATTGAGGTCTATCACTGATGACTGGTCTTCCCTAGCCAAGTCTCTGAGGCATTGAACAGGGTTCTGGGAGTGCTGGGCTCTCCTCTAGCATCTGGTGTGACTCTGCTGAGAATTGAGAACATTTTCATTATATCTTAGAAACGACTGTAGAGCACCTATGTCATCATGACTTAGTTGTTTGTTCCAGGAAACCTTAGCCTGGGTAAGATAAATCTGCAAACTAATGAATAACTTCACTGTTGGCTCTAAGAATTTCCTACTTAACAATATTTCTGAGTCACTAGTTTCCTCACTTGGGCAAAGAGTTTGATTATCAACAATAGTTCATTGGTCACAACTTACTTCATGACTCTTGCTTTGTAGCGTCCAACAATCCTCAACTGATACCAATCTTCAGCTGATATTTTCCCATTTCCAATCTGAACTCTTTTTAAAAGCAATAACAAAAAAAAAAATCATAAACCACTTGAGCTTGGACCTCAAAGTCCTGTAAATATCCTACTTTGACTTGACTCATCTATCAAGGTGGTAGTCTTCACTACTAACATAACTTCAACTGACAAGTTACCTGGTAATATTTTGAGGTTTACCACCAGGAATGGAACTGGATTTGAGACTCCTAAGGATTCTGGTTCATGGGCAGTTAGGAGACCCATCTTACTGCCCATTTCCTAGTAATGCCACTGGGAAGTATTATTCTATCAGCTAAACATAGCTGGTCTAATCCATGAAATTAGAGATAGCAAACCATTTATAAGATAATTTATCATATTCATCACATTCAGATGGTACTTAAAAATGAAACTGAATTTTTAAAATCTCATAAAGATAGATATATAAGCAGATTTATGTACTGAAGGATAAAAGTGTTAAACATCAGGATTGGAGACTGATTTTTGCAGGAAATATTTCTGTATGGTATGTTAATGTTTGATACACCCAAGACACCAAAATCCTCTCCTATCTTTTGTATCTTTGACCTCCTCTCAAGTATGTGGTCCAATTCTGATTCCTGCTAATAAGATTCAAAATAAACTAAAGGTGATAGTCTGAAAATGCATGGAAAACCCAAAGTATGACAAATAACTAAGATATCTAATATAAAGCAATAAATGGGCCATAATTAACATGTACCCACAAGATTCCATAAATACTGCATATTTAATCCTCACAATGATCCCCCCCAAAAATCCTAGTTGGAGTAGCTTCTCAAATACCACTACTAAAAATGGTGGCATGGAGATTTAAGTCTCTCTAAACCCATGGCCCATCCTCCACGTAACACCCACTGTCTCTAATAGTATTAAGCGGGTAATAATGTTATACAGAGGGATACAAAGTAAAATTAGAAGGACAGAATGCCTTTGTCGCCTGAGGATAAGATTAAAAAGTACTTACTCTAATCATCCCACAAACACTTTAGTAGTTTTTCTAATGAATCTCTTTAAGATATTTGGAAGAAATGCCAAACTCTAACCTACATGTCAGATCATTTCTTCATGGAGGGTAATAAGCAACATGGCTAAACACGTAATTACAGAGAAATAGCTCCAAGGATTGACCACAGTGTGGGCTTCCCTGTGGGCTTCAATTTGATTTCTGAATACATCCCTCAATTTGGGTAACTTCTCTAACCTTGATGAACTTGTTTCTTCATCTTTAAAACTGGAATATTGAAGCAAACCACAAATAATTGTGTGAAAACTAAATGAGATAAAACACGTTAAAAATGCTGTGCAGGAATGTTTAGAGCATAATAACATCTTCTGTCAAAATATTTAGTAACCCTGCTGAGCTTTATGTGATTTTTAGCCCCGTGGTGTTCAACTGGATATAGAAAGCTTGCTATTTATACTGATTGTTATTAAATCTTCTTAATATTTGCTTGATATGTGTTTCTTATAACACATTCAAAAAACAAATCTAGTCGCAAGTTGTTATTTAACGGTTAAAGACATATTCAAAATAGCATAACATAATGAATAATAAACAGAATTTTGAGTATTGTCAGCCACCAGTAAAACCAATCCCAAGCCTCAGAAATAAATGTTCAGAAGTGCAGCATATAATAGATCTTAAAATATTTAGGTTCTCTGATCCCAAGAAATAGACTGAATTGGGCAGCTACAACCTTTACTTTTGGTTCAAGATAAAACTCGATAATACCTTTCCAGGAAATCCCACAAGGGTTCGTAAGTCAACAGCCTTGAAAGAAACACTCCAGCCTTGTGAAGGTTGAAAGCCTAGTATGCTAAATTTATTTCCAAATGGCTGAATTTACAATATGAAGCACAATCTGGTGTTGTAATTCGTTCTAGAATGAACTTGTAGCATACAGATGTCTTGGTTAGCATTTCACGTTAATGTTGAACAAACTTTCTTGTATTTTCACAAACTACCATCATGGTCCCTATGTGATCTACTTAATAACCAGTAGAACAGATGGAACAAACAAATGGGTGATTTGTGTCAGAGCCTCGTCTATGAAACCCAGGTAAGTCAGGGAGAGGCACAGGCTCATATATAACCACAAGATTTGCCTAAAGTTGGCAAACACCAAGTGGGGATGGCATAGTGGATTAGCAAGTGGATTATCTGGCCTTATATCCCATCTTTACCATTGATTGGCTATGGGGTCTTGGATAAAACTGTCATTAACTCTTAATTTCAATTTCCTCATCTGCAAAAACAAACAAAAACCCCAAAATACTTGACTAATTGATTTTTTAACGTTATTTCAAAGTAAAGTATTCAATCATTGCAAATTGTTAAAATGCGTCCAATAAATTTCCTCTGTTTTCTCTTGTCTTTTTAATTATATATATATATATATATTTATGTATAATTTGGTTTACTTCTGTGCATATATGTACATGTATATATACACAGAAGTAAACCAATATGCACACACACACACACACACACACACACAGGTACACTTTGGCCAAGCTAGTGCATTGGCATGACAGTCTGTCTACTCTGTTGTGTGTATGCACAGAGAGTGTTATGGGCCACAGCACTGGCTTCCATCAAAGACACTGCAGTGGAAAATGGTTTGCCTTTTTTGGACATAGTCATCGTAAATGTGAAGTATTAAAGAAGGCTTTTGCTTCTGCGCTTTCATGCCAGACAGGATGGCTGCCACCCAAGTCTCGTTGGCCTGTGTGGAATCTGGCTTTCAATTAACTAAAATTTAACCAGGGATGCTCTCATTTGCACATTGCCCAAGTGTTTCTTTTAGGATCAGTGACATATGAGAGTCTTCTAGGTGGGATATTTAAATCATTTACCAGGCCACCAGCATCCTAGCATTCCATGTTAGATTTGAATTCTGTTCAGACTGCAGAAATAGCATAAAACAATCAAAAGTTTTATTTTTAATGAGATGTGGTTCACTGGTTGAATGAGAAAAATAGGCATGGAATGTGTATAAATGCAATGCATATCTGTCTGATACATATAAGGAGGGGTTTATGTGTGAGAAATGTTCAAATGTCTATGTGAGTAACACCAAGCAGGTCATGGCATTCACTCTAGTGACTCACTTTTCTAAAGGAGGTGATGGAAGTAGTAGTATTCCATGGAAGAGTCTAAGAACTGCTTAAGTAATTAAAATATTAGAAAACCAAAATATATTGGGACACCAGGTAGCTCAGTGGTTGACCCTCTGCCTTCCGCCCAGGGCATGATCCTGGAGTCCTGGGATGGAGTCCTGCACTGGGCTCCCTGCATGGAGCCCGCTTCTCTCTCTCTGCCTATGTCTTTGCCTCTCTCTCTCTCTCTCTCTCTCTCCGCCTCTCATGAATACATAAAATCTTAAAAAAAAGAAAGAAAACAAAAAAATGCAATTCCATGTTTGTCCTCAAGTTCCTTATTGGCCTTATTGAACAAGAGACTTTGAACTTTTACTTAAGAAACTAGAGAGAAAACTATCTAGAGAGTAAAAGAGACTTCCTATAAGGATTCTAGTAATCTATGGCTTTTCTAGGATGTCAGTATTTCCAGAATAACTTCTCAGGATGTTTTTTGTGTATTTTATACCCCAGAATCAGACTGAATTGGTCACTAAAAATATAATTTTAAAATTAGTATTAAATAATATGATTTTTTGAGTTTCTTTTTGAGTCAAGCTAAAGTTGAATTTAATTTTATAAAAGCAAAATACCTTGTAGTTTGCATAAGAGAATACTTCTTCTAACTGTGTATTTAAATCTTTGATATAGAAGTTTAGGATACATCCTTTTCTCTAGAAACAAACAAACATAAAGCGAATAACACTTTAAACATTTTATGCATTGAATATACATGGCGGTACCTCACTGACTTAAAATATGATTCCTTGCTGCCTTTTATTTTAAATATTCAATGCAGGGAAACACTGCCTCATTGATGGGAAACTCAGTTCAAACGTTTGCTTAGTGTTTGCAATGAATTATTAACTTCGATCTATAGAGAAAGAAACAGAATCAACCTCATTCTTCCTTTTGAATTATAAATTCATAGATATTGGGAGCTGGGAAATTCCTGAAAACATATGATTTAGTAGATTTCAAAGACCTTTCTAGAATTGGAAAGATCTAGAAGATCTAAATTGAAAATCTAGCATTAGATAGTTGTGCCTCAGATTGACCCAGAGCACACGAACAGATCTATTTCCATTCTGTACCTCCTTTTCAATTAGAAAATTTTCATTTTTTGTTTATTAAGATATATCTTATTTTTAAAAAATCAAAACAAAACAGAAGGTGTGTCTGTGTGCGAACGTGTGTGTTTAAGATTTGGAAAGGAACTCATATAAAGCCACCCTCATTTCACAGATTAAGAAACTAATGCATGGAGAAGTTAAGTGAAATGCCCAGGGAGGAAAATAACTAGCTAGTGACAGAACTAAAAAGATAATTTAGTTCTCCTGATTATCAATTCTGTACCTCAACCCTATCTTTCAGGTGGCAAACTGCTTCAGTAATGAAGGACGGCAGGGATAAATCCAGCAGAATTTTTTTTTTTTCCCAGCAGAAATTTTTGCATGAAGTCAGCTTGCTGACAGCCTTTGTAAGCCTGAGGCAGTACACAAACTGGAAAAAAATATTCCTTGAAAGTTTAACCACTTAACTACAGTCTGTATACTGGAAATGAAAAGATTAAACAGGAATCATGAAGTATTTTGACCTGGGGTCAAAACATGTCACCCAGAGAGTGTTGTGCGATTAAGACCTATTCCCATCATGGGCCTCGTAGCTCAGAATACAGTCAAACCATTTGTCCTCCAGAGAGAGAAGATTCTACTCTTTCTCTATTTCTCTATATATTCACCAACACAAATGGGTGGAACAGAGGAGGCACATAGGAGGAGGCCAGGTGGAAAACATGGAGTGCTCAGAACTGGAAGAAAAAGAAAACTTCAAACACATGCAAAGAGAAAAGGAAGCTTTCTCTAGGTTATGAGCAAGGTTTTTCCCAAAGCAAGTGACAGAGAGACTCCTCAGCCAATACTCTATGTGCCAGCCTCCACTTCCCAACATTTCTCCCATAGGTAGATGGTAGTTCGGTGGGGCCAAGTGGATAGTTCCGACCAGAGGGCTGAAAGTACAAGTGACAGTGATATGGGCCATTGCCTCAGTGGAAGCAACAAATGTGTGTCCTTCATGTTCCTTCTTCCTTCTCTTGCTGTGAGAGTGGAGGTCACATGATGAGGGAACAAAGTCCTCAGTGGGTAAATCGAGGTCTCTGAGACACTGCAAGGAAGAAAAGTACAGAGGACTTTGCATGGGGGAGACAAGGCACATCATTCGTGTTAAGCAACTAAGATTTGGGCACTTGTCTTGCAGCAGAGTTTAGTCTGTATTAGAGGGAAATTATTTTTAGGATTTAGTTAAGATTGTTTAATATAAATTTGTACAAATTTCATAAACAAAACAGCTTATATTCAGCATATTAAGTGTAGTGTAAGATATATGTTTAAAGACAATGCTTAAAAAATAAAGACTATGCTTAAAATATTTATATTTCCTTTTTAATTAGTCCTTTTAAAAACAAGGCATGAAAAAAATAAATAAAAAATAAAAACAAGGCATGACTTAGTTTAGCACAATCAACACAGCAATTAAGAATTAATATCAGGGGGCACCTGGATGGTCAGTAGGTTAAGCATCTGCCTTTGGCTCAGGTGGTGATCTCGGGTGGCGGGTGGGGGTTGGGTAGAGCCCTGCACCTGGCTCTCTGCTCAGCACGGAGTCCGCTTTTCCCCCTCCTTTTGGCCCTTGCCCCTGCATGTGCACTCTCTCATGTGCGCAGATAAATAAAATATTTAAACATTTTAAACATTTTAAAAATTAAAGAATATCAGAGTATCACTATATCCTGGTCAATACCATATATATGTATATATTATCTCCTATATTAATTACATAGTAAAATGTGTTCAATTGTCATTCCATGAATAAATTCAATTTTTTATAAGTAACTCTGTTGTCTTGACAAAGTCCTATGTAAACAAAACCCTGCAGGTATACAGTGTTATGGAATGATGTCTGGATTAAGTGGATCCTGCTCAACTATGGCAGTCAGTATCCACATACCCCACTGACAAAACTAGGTAAATTGGCCTCCATCAGAGAATATTTTGAACAGGTAGGCAAATATAAGTTGTTATATTTTTGCTTAAGCCATAGTACTAAAATAGAAGGAATGCAGAAATCTGAAGGCAATATAAAAAAATGGTACTTCCACAGAATAAAGAACGTCACAAAGAAATAAAAACTTCAGAGCTTCAAAAAAGTCACTTCAACCGATGATGTCTAAGTGAATAATATGTGGATACATAATCCTGTTTAGCTCTACTCATTGATTTCAAGGAGATGTAACTGAAAAGAAAGACTTCTTGAAAATCTTTTTCTTCTGCTATAATAAATATCATTTACATTTACAGTTTTCATTCAGTTTCTATACTTTGCTGTCATTCATGTAAGTAAATAAAAATCAAAGCCAATATCAAAGTCATAGGTAATAGCTTCATTTTAAAAAGAAAGCTAACTTGAAAGAGAGGAGTTTGTAAGATGTAAAGTTTAAATCCTTCTTCTTCAAAGTGACTGGAGTTCTAAACTAAATAAAACATCTAGATTTTCAATAAGACTCTCATCTCCTCAAAGCAAATAGAGAACACCAGGATGGTAATTGAATAAGGCTCCACCATTAATTGAGTTGAAACAGCAGTTTCTGCAAATGGCATTCCCTTCAACTCCCAAAGGTCTGTCTCTTGGTTTCAATGACTAACAAAGCCACAGTGTTTACGATTCTTAGTCACTGAGTACTTGACAAGTGTATTCCCCTTTGGGCACTGGTACGTGAATACACAGCTCAGCAAAATTAAAGGAAGTTTATAAACAGACAATATACACATAAAAATTTAGTATCTGGTAAAAAGTGGCATTCAAATCGCTGGGAAAAATGAAATATTAAAACACATAGGTGGACGACTGGTTCACCATTGGGGGTGGGGGGAGATAGTACTATATCTCTACCTCGTACTATACATAAAAATAAACTTCAAATAAATCAAAGATTTCAAAGTAAGAAAACAACACTAGATGTCAGTATATCTGACCTTTCTACCTCAGTGTGAGGAAAGGCCTTTTCAGTGGAGTCAAAAATTCTGATATATTTGAAGAAATTATTAATAAATTTGATTACATGAGGAAAATAACATTACAAGTAAAATCAAAACAATGTAAAAAAATCCAGAGAAAATGTTTTCAATATATGTCATAGAAAATGGACGGAATCTCTACTATGCAAAGGACTCTTAAAAATCAGGGAAATAAATATAAAAAATTCAAGAGAAAAACAGGCAACTGACATGAGCAGTTTAAGAAATACAAGCTAGCCCTAAAACATGACAAAACATTATAGTTTCCGTTCATTAATACTAAAACTACACTTCAGATACCATTTTTCATTTATCAGATTGATGAAGTTTTGAGAAATTTGATGCATTCTGTTTACAAGTCTGTGATTTAACAGGCTCTCTCTATATTGCTGATAGAGATATAACATCTTACCACCCACTGGAGTAGAAACTGATAAGAATAAAGCAACAGGTCACTTGTGTGGCTCAGTTGGTTAAGTGTCAGACTCTTGATTTTGGCTCAGGTCATCATCTCAGGGTTGTGAGATCAAGCCCTGCCTTGGGTTCCACACTGGGCATGGAGCCTGCTTGAGAGTCTCTCCCTCCTTCTCTCTGCCCCTCCTCCCCTCTCTCCCAATCTAAAAACAAAACAAAACAAAACAAAACAAAATAAAAAACAAAAAAACCCAAACCTGAATAAAACAACAACAAAAGCAAACTAAACTCTCCATATTGGTTGACCTAACATACTCCTTCTAGGAATCAACATGACAAGTCATCTTCCAAAATAGCATATATACAACCAAACACATACAATTATTCATTTGACATTAGTTATAAAAACAAAACATTGGGAACATCCTTTGCCTTTTGCTCATATGTAAAGAAATCACTTGATAAATTATGATGCATTCCCACAGTGAAGTACTGTTACTACACAGCTATAAAAAGAGAAGAGTCTTCATGAAGTGATACGGAGTGATTTCCAGGGTATATTATTACTTCAAAAAAGCAATATGCCCAAGAGCATATATTGTATGCTACTCTGATTTTTTAAAATAATTGAGAAGTAAAAAAAATATATATATATATATAATCTTATTTTTTCAAAACTAAAAAACACAGTAACAATAATCCAGAATTAATCAAAGTGGGTGTCTACAGGGTAGGAACAGGGAAGAAAGAATAGCAAAGGGAATGTGACTTTGCTAAATACATTTTTGAATTTTTAATCCTGTTGATATTTTCTATATACAAAGTAGAAGATTTGATCAACAAGGATAAAGAAAAATCATAAAATGGACATTAAATCATAAAATTGAATATAAGCACATATGATTAATATAAAATGCATATCAAATTGATAAAATAAGCATAGTGTAGTTGGAGGAGGGGAGAAAAAGAAAATAATTGACCCAAATACCTGAACTATACACTGCTAGTGGAATACAAGAAAAAATGACAACAAAAAAGTGAAGAAATCTTGAATATTAATGGTTGGTTTGTTGTTAGTATAGCAGTTCTTAAAGTAGTTTTTAGTGGTCTACATAGTACAGAGCAAGTACAAAAAGTAGTTTTGTGAACCAAAGATTTCCCTTAGAGACAGGAGACACACAGATGAGGAGAAATAGAGGAAAATGTGGCTTTGGGTTGAAATCGTGAATATCAGTGCAATTTCTTTATGTATAAAAATATATTTTCCTAATACTGTGCACTAAAAAGGCCTAAAAACATCGACTCCTAGAAGCAACACATCTAGTGCTTACATCTTTATTTCTAAATAGCATGACTCATGGAGAAGACCAGGTCTTTCAGGAAAAATGGTTGATTCTACGTCTATGTGGGGGAAAATTTATAGCAGGCCGAGACCACGTTATGTGTCAAAGGGTAAAGAGTAAAGGCAAAGTAATGGGACTTGTTAAAGGACCCAGATGCCTGCTTGAAGAGACTGGTGCAATTTGACAAATTTCAACGTCAAATGAAATTACGACAGCAAAGGATTGTATCCTATTGGATTTTAAAAGAACAACAACAAAATACATTCATTTATAAGTTCACCAAAAGGTATACATGCAAAATAAAAGATATATATGCTAAAATGTTCATGAGGTTATTTTTATGCTATAATCCTTTGAATTTCTCTGGTGTTGGTTATTACTTTTCCTCCTTCATTTCTGATTTAATTTGAGTTCTTGAAGAGTCTGACTAAGGGTTTATTAATTTTGTTTATCTTTTCAGAGACCAGCTCCTGGTTTCATTGATCCTCTCTATTTCATTTATTTCTTCTTTAATATTTTTTCTTTCGTTTGGTGGCTTTGTAAATAAACCTTAGAACTATGTGCAATGTATGATCTTTGGTGGTGTGTACGATTTAAAAAAAAGAAAAATGAAAAGAAGAAGAAGAAGAAGAAGAAGAAGAAGAAGAAGAAGAAGAAGAAGAAGAAAGAAGAAGAAGGAAGAAGAAGAAGAAAAAAAAAAAGAAGAAGAAGCTGTATAAGATATTATTGGGACAACCAGGGGATATGAATGGGAAATATTAATGTTAAAATTTTTAAGTGTAATATTTCTATTTAAGTTACATAGAAAAATGATTTTTTCTATAAGGAATAGGAGATGAAATATCTAGAATTGACATGGTTAATAAAACTTGCACTTCATTTTTCAGCAAAATGAATAAAAATATGGCAAAATGTCAAATATCAATGTAGCTTGGTGAAAATAAAGGTGTTCATTGTGCTTTTTACTGAACATTTTTTGAGGACTACAAGTTTTTAAAAACGAGGTAAAAAAAAAAGATAACAGAATGGCTTCTGGAATGGTTCTAGGCCTCTTGGCTCCTGGGTTCCTGGTATCCTTTCCTTTTCCATGTACTGGAGGAGGAAACCATTTAGTTGGTGGGGGTTCTCACTGGCTACTGTGCATAAAATCATCAGAAATTTTTGTTAACATTGTAGATGCTGAAGCCACCCTCAGAGATTTCTGATTCAATAGCCAGGATAGGAATCAGGTATTTGTGTTTGTAAGCACTGATTCAAGCACTTCTGGTAGAATTGAAGCTAGAAGTCACATTTTGGGACGCTGGTGGTTCTCAAACCTAGATGACCACAATCATCTGGGAGATTTTATTTTCTATTTATTTAGTTTTTAATTTTATTTTTTAAATTTATTTATTCATCAGAGACACAGAGAGAGAGGCAGAGACCCAGGCAGAGGGAGAAGCAGGCTCCATGCAGGGAGCCTGATGCAGGACTCGATCCCAGGACCCTGGGGTCACAACTTGAGCCGAAGGCAGAAGCTCAGCTGCTGAGCCGCCCAGGTGTCCCTAACTGGGAGACTTTAAAAAGTACTTATATCTGGGCCTCATTTGAGATTTTTTTTCCTTTAAGTCAGAATCTCTGGAATGAGATTAGGTATTCAAATCACAAAAACCCCAAAGAAGCAGATAGAATCAAAACAAATTCAGTTTCCCATAAGATCTTGATTTGAGGTTCACTTGATTTCAGATTCATAGAAGGACACTGGTGTTCTTTGCCCAGGAAATATTCTGATGGCTATTCATGATGAAGTTTTCTGTTTCTGAGAATAGTTAAAATCACAATGGAGAACTCTCAATTGCTTTTTCAGGAAAAAAGATAACTTTAGTTAATCAAACAAAAATGAATCTTTTATATAAACAATAGATTTTATCTTTAAATCTTTGCTATTATATGGAATCTTCCTTTTTTTGATTTATTTCAGCTTTCCTTTGTTCTCTGTAAATCAAAGAAATATGATATGTGAGAATTCTTACATATAAGCATCAAAGCCTGTATTTTTGCAAAGAATATATAATCTGGGTAGATCATGCATAAAGAAAAAAAGCTTTTTTTTTCCCCCCTCTCTTCTCCAACAAGAGAGAGGAGAATGGGAAAGAGATTGATAAGAGATTGATTACATCCAGGCTGGCACGTCTGGCTAATAAACATACTGTTTTTCTAGCTGAGAATTTTCACTGGCCATGTCTTCGCTTTGGCATTTCTTCAGAGTCTTCAAAATACAGCCCCCAAATCATATGCAATAGAGTCACTCAGGTTATTTCTTAAAAATGGAGATTCTTGCCCCAAACCAAAACAGAGCATCAGAGTGTCTGGAAGTAAAGCCACATGGAGTCTGCATTTTAACAAGCTCCTGGGGTGATGATTATATACAATTAGAATAAACACCAAAAATTGGGAAACGCTGATGCATTATTCATCTATGATTCTTAAATGTCTGATTGGAATATTGGGATATTCCTTGGAATATTCCTCTTTTCTAAACAATAGTAATGATCATGGCTATCATTTCGTTAATGTTCATATTGAGCTAAGCGCTTTGCATTTACCATTAGATTTAATCTTCACAACAGTGCTCTGAGGGATGTATTTTCTGTCCACTTCTAGAATGAGGAAATATAACTTCAGATTGTGGAGCACACTTGCTAGATGGTCTGTAAACTCAGGGCTAGTAATCCCAGCCAGCTGTGTTAGATTACAAAGCCCAAGATTTTTACCTGCTGTTAAACAACTTTGCATTAAAACTTTTTTGGTAGATGATTTGTACAGACGGATGATAGCTGGCTAGCCCCATAGTTATTAATGGATGAACAGAATGATGCATAAATACATGAAGAGGTGAACTGTGTGTGGGAAGTAATGGGCAACACGGAGAAGTATGAAGTGCGTGCTATGGAGCAGAATAGGAAGAGAAATGCAAGATTGGCCATGGAGGGAAATGTTTTATGAAGGGGGAGGCATTTCTGAATGAGGCCTTGAAGATTAAGTAAAAGATGAACAGCAGAGACCTACGGAGCAGATTCATATGGATGGAATAACATATATGGAGAAATAGAGGTAGGAAAGCATGAAGATGGAAGAAGAAACAACATGTTACAATATGTAAGGTAAAGAGCAGAAGACAATAGTAAAAAAAAAAAACAAAAACAAAAAAGGACTAGATATTTAGGTTGAGGGAAGATCATATTGGCCCTTCAATGTTAGTTTAATTAATTTGAACATGATTCAGGAGGCAAAGAAATGTTTACAACAATTTCAATTATCATCAATCCCTCTCTTTCTCTGCTTTTGTTTCTTGCCTGAAATACTTATCCTTTGATCATCTGCTTGGAAAATTAGGCATCTGTCTAATCTTATTTCAGATTGTCATATCTCCGCTCATTTTCCTTGAAAACTCCCTATTCTGCATCTCACCTCAAAGCTTAATTGCATCTTACTTATCCTTGTCCTGGTAAAATTATATTCAAACTCTGATTGTAGCAGAGTAATTAAAAATGTGGGCCCTGGAGTGAAGATCTTACCTGGATTAGAATCCCAGCTCTACCACTTGCTTTCTAAATAGCCTAAGTGATTCACACCCCCTTTGCCTCAATTCTCTTATCTGTAAAATTGAGATTATTAGTACTACATGATGAGATTATAGGAATTATTAAGTAAGCTATACAGAATAGTATATTAGTTTCTGTAAACATAGTAAACGCTTTGCAAATACTAGCTATTACTTGCTACTATGTTGGCATTTATTATTTGAACTAAAGATATTGGTCTACATGTTTCTTACTAAAGAGTAATTTCTTTAAAGGCAGGAATATATGAAAGCATAAATAAGGAAAACACCTAAGTATTATTAACGTGCACAGAGTTAGTATGATATGTATTTGTTTGTTGGGTAGATATGTGAGGAGTATAGAATCCTATGGTGAAGTTTAGGACCACAGACTAAATCAGGGGCTATATTTTGAGGCATGGAGCTTTTTTTTAGGAGCCATGGCACTTCGGATTACTTTTTCATCTAAATCCAATCATATTTCAGAAATGCCCATTATTAGGATGAAGCAGAAACTGTAATAGAAACTATCTCACACAAGCATATATGTGAAAAAAACACACAGCTTGACTTTCTGGGGAACCCCCCATACTGTTCTCCATGGTGGCTGTACCTTCCCACCAACAGTGTAAGAGTCTCCCTTTTCTCCACATTCTCACCAACATCTGTTGTTTCTAATGTTGATTTTAGCCATTCAGACACGTGCGAGGTGATGATATCTCATTGTATTTCGCTTTGTATTTCCCTGGTGATCAGTGATGTTGAGCATCATTTGATGTGTCTTCTATTAGCCATAGGAATATCTTCTTTGGAAAAATGTCTATTCATGTCTTCTGCCTATTTCTTACCTAGATTATTTGAGTTTTTTGCATGTTGAGTTTGATGATACTTTATAGTTTTTGGATACTAATCCTTTATCAGATATGTCATTTGCAAATATCTTCTCCCATTCTGAACATTTGCCTTTTAGTTTTGTTGATGGCTACTTTCGCTGTGCAGAAGTTGCGTATCTTGGTGAAGTCCCAATATTCTTATTTTTCTTTCATTCTCTTTGTCACCAGAGACCTACCTAGTAAAACATTGCTGTGGCTAATGTCAAAGAGGTTACTGCCGGCGTTCTCCTCTAGGACCGCAACAACCTGGATGGAGCTAGAGGGGATTATGCTAAGTGAAATAGTCAGAGAAAGACAAATGCCATATGATTTCACTCATATGTGGAATTTAAGAAACATAACAGATGAACATAGGGGGTAAAAAAAAAAAAGAGAGGCAAACCATAAAACAGACTCCTAATGGGAGAGAACAAACTGAGGGTTGTTAGAGGGGTGGGCGGGGGAGGGGTTAGATGGGTGATGGGTCTTAAGGAAGGCACTTGTGGTGAGCACTGGGCGTTGTGTGTAAGTGTTGAATCACTCAATTCTATACCTGAAACTAATATTGCACTGTGTGTTAGCTAACTGGAATTTAAATAAAAACTTGGAAAATAATAAAATTAAAACATCTTATATGATTAAAAAATGAAAATAAAATAAATAAAAATAAATTGAAATGCTACTTGCCAAAGTCATTGTTGCCCATGTGAAGCCTCAGGTTACCTCAGTTCTGGGAGAACATGCCAATGTGTTGCAGTGTTTTTTCTGGGTCTTCCTGTTCTCATTATAGCATTGAATCTGCTCTTTGCATTTAACATATGACTTAATGGTCATGTTTGAAGCCTGAGGAATCTCAAACAGGATATTCAAGCGCAGTAAGATGTCTCTTTTCACAGTGGGGCAAGAGCTTTAGATTGGGTCAGGGGAATTATTGAGTTCCTGTCATCTATTAAGTTTAGAAGAAATGTAACATGCTATTTACCCAAGCATTGGAAATAAAGAAAGCATATTTAAAGGACACATTTTAGCAAAGTTTAGCTCCAATATTTTGTATTTCTGGGGACCAATTTCAATTAAAACGATCCTCAAGAGGCAGAGGAAATTGGGGACAAGGTGCTACGTTTGCACTTTATATAATTTCTGGCAAGTAGTCTTCAGCACTCATATACTTAGCATCTTTGAAATAGCCCAGTGTTTTATTTTTCTATAATAGCACTGAAAATGCGTTTCTGAAAAACAGTTATACTATCAAGGGAAGCATTGGTATGATTAAAAATATGAACATTGCTCAAAACTGAGTTTTTTTTTTAAACTGAGTTTTTATGGACAATTTTACTGGATATGTGGGGATCACACTTGTGCTTTTTTATTTATGCACAAGGGTCACCATGAGAATGAGAAGTACGGTCACTGAACAATAATCATGATAACAATAATAGCTAATATTGTCAAATGTTTACTATGTACTATGCATTACCATAAACACTACAGGGGAATAAACTCATTTAGTTATCTTTGCAATAACTGTATGATGTAGGCACTATAATTATTTTGATTTTTCAGATGAAAAGGCAAAAAGGAGTGAAGTAATTTGTTCAAGTAAGCAGCTAAGCCAGAATTAGCCTGGTGATCTAGCTCCACAGCCCATGATTTTAACCGTTGTATTAAACATAAACATACCATACTATACAACCCTATAATATACTACTTTATTGTAAATGCATTTTTTTCATGAAGTATCAATTTGATTTCCCATTTAATCTAGCAATGGAAATAACTACAGTGAAAATGTTAAATTAAGGAGACTAACTTCCGGGAATATTTTAACTATGCAAACTTTAGGGTGCTCATCATTTTTTATTCTTCACTCAACAAGTATTTCTTGAGCACTTAGTATGTGCCAGACACTTAGCTGAGCCCAAAGTTATGGTGGAGACCACGTTGGACAAGTGCTGGGCACTCAGGGGACCAAAGTAGAAGGACAAGGTGACAACATAATGACAATCACCAAGGAAACGAATGAATCAACTTCAGTCCTGAGGAAAATGAAATGGACCCCAGAGGATGTAATCAAGGAGAAAGGCTGCTTCAATAACATGGGAGGAAAGTCTTTTTGATGGGGTGACATTTGAGTTGAGTCCTTGGTTGTGAGAAGGGGCCACCCAAGAAGCTGATCTACAGAAAAAGAGTTCCAGGAAGAAAGGACAGCCAGAAGAGAGCTGTGAAGGCAAGACAGTGCTACGCTTTGCAACAAGCAATAGAAATCTCTCAGCCACAAGTCATGACTCATTTTCAGAAGGTTGGATGTAAATGGAGATGCAAATTAGCCCTGCTTCTTGCTGCGATAAAACAGAGCTCTACTTAGCATAAATGGGAGGTCACCAACTTGTCCCCACATGAATAACAATGTGCTTGGGGTATTATTTTTCTGCTTAAAGTAGCAATGTATTATCATATAAATGATTTAATAATGTCTTGATGCATTTGTGAATATATAATACGATTTTCATTAAATAAGAGATGTCAGATTCAAAAACCTGAATACAAATCCATAAATGACTTTTAATCCAAATTATAATTAATATAAATATCGAAAAATTCTAGACAAAAATTAACAAAATTCCATGAAATGCTTAGAGGAGTTGTCTATATTTAGTAGAACTTTGGATTCAGATTTTCCATATCTTGGATAATATTTGAAATAACTGTCCAAAAATAGAGTAATAGTTAAATAGTATCCAGACATAATGAATTTCTAGGCAACAAGTGATGTTTGCAATGATCTGTAAAAATATAAAGACCCCTCAATCCTCCTTCCTCTGCTCTACATTATTTTTTACACACAACACCTATCAGCTTCTAAAATACTATGTAATGTTCATATTCATATACTTCATGGATTTTCTACTCTAGGATGTGATCAACACCAGGGCAGAATCATTGACAGTTTTGTTCAATTATATGAAGACTAGAACATTTCCTGGCACTCAGTAAGTACCTAACAAATGGGCAATAAGTAAATAACTTAAAATGTTTTGAGGATGCAAATTTTAGAGACTATTAATAAGTCAGATTACTTCCTATGTCTTTTCAGTTTTAATGTACGATGCTAAATTAAGAGCACTGATTTCAAAACCTAATTTTGAACGTACTGAAAAAAAAGTATGTCATACTAAGTAAAAACAAATTAACCAGTTTTTAGCTTTAAATTTAAGAGAGATTCCCATAGAAATTGTTCCTATAGAAATTGTACTGACAAAGTAAATGAGCAAGTTTCCTCTTTGTGATTTCCACAAGCTAAATGGACAAGCTAATCTAATTGGGTTAATATGCTACACATCCTGTAAGTTCAGTCCTGTGTTAAACACAAGCACGCGCACACACACACACACACATACACGATGTTATCACAAAAGATAGTAGTAGAGGTGGAGATTGATATTTTCATAAAGAGATTCACGAAACTGTTTAAACTTCTAAACTTTGGTTTAAAAAAATTACTACACAGCCTATCTAATGGTTCCTGTAAACAATCCAGTTTTTGTCTGCCATATTCATGTAAGAGAAGGATTTTTTTTTATTTTAGAATCGGTCCAGCTCTTACATCTCCCACTAACTTATGACATTCATAAACACTTTCATCTGAGCACAGTAAAATGTTTAAGTAAAGATTAAGACTGATATGCAATGTGCTAAGTTATAAACTACAGAATAAAGGTTAGAATAAAAAAACCTTGGCATCTAAATTTTGGTACATGCATTTGGGCATATATAGCTTTTCTGTTACTAATTATTTTCACTTTACTAAGAGAATAGATGTCTGGATGTCTGTCATAGAACCTTTTACCTACACTTAAAAGATGTAAAGAGTAAAGCTCTTCACCCTCATTATAAAACCAGAAACAGACAGAGTATTGTTTGTTTTTCATCTATGACTCGTGCTTTTTAGAAAAAGAAAAATATCTTCAGATATATTTGAGAATCATTTAAAAAATTACAATTTCTTAAGATTTACCTTATTTTATTTGTAAAATCTCGAAATAAAATTATCTAAGATGTTCTGCAATAAGAAACATATTTTGACAAATATATAAGTATAAAGTATGAAACATTGACAAAAAGAAAGTAAACACAATTTTTAAAAATCAAAATAAAATAAAATTTTATTTTATTCCCCAAAATGTTTCAGGGAAATGAAAAATATAATTTGAAGCTTACCCCATTCCAGATGCTGTATGTAAAGATTCCATAGTAATTCTACTTAATCCTAACAATGTACTTAGTAGGAAATGTAATTAGAATCAATTATATAGAATTAAAAACCCAGATTTTAGAGATGATACGCAAACTGTTAATATCACATAAATGAAAACTCCGGAATTCACACCCAGTTTTGTCAGACTTCAAAATCTTAATTACTCAATGCATGGGATCATGATAGAAAAGGGCTCAGAATAATAAGAAGAAATTATAACTATAATAAATGAATAACTAATTTGATAATTATTTGATAATTATAACTTGATAATTATAGATTATGAATAACTGAGTTTGGGTAAAAGTATATATTTTTCCCTAAATTAAAAAGAAATTGAAACTGCATGTAACCCTATTTCTGACTCAATAAGAATTAGAGTAAATGAATCTAGTACTTGGTAATTGAATACTTTCCAGACATTTGAGTTAGTGTTTCACACCATCAAATCTCACAGATTTGAGGAATGCACACATATTTCTTTCATAAAAGGTTTGTCCTTTTAAAACTTTCAACCTTTTTTGAAACAATACAATAACAAGAAAAAACTTTTGAAGAATGCATTGTTGAGGAGAATGCAAATTGGCACAATCTCTTTTGAAGGGAATTTAGCAAAAATCAACAAAACTACACATGTATTTGCATTTTGATCTAGCAATTTCACCTCTGGGGATTTTATTTATAACACTATGAAAAATATATATACAAGTTTGCCTATTGAATCATTTTTTTAAAGATTTTATTTATTTATTCATGAGAGATTCAGAGAGAGAGGCAGAAATACAGGCAGAGGGAAACTCAGGCTCCATGCAAGGATCCCAATGCAGGACTCGATCCCGGGATGAGCCAAGACAGATGCTCAACCACTAAGCCAGCCAGGCGTCTCTGAATCATTTTTTATAAATGTAAAATATTGAGAACAGCCTGAATGATTACATATAGAAAGATGATTTAAAAAAGTATGATGCATTTTCAAGGTGGAATAGTATGTAGCTGTAAAAACAGAATGAGAGCTCTACAAATACTCTGTTTATATGAAAGATAATCTATAGAATTTTACAAGAAGAGGAAATAAGAATATATATACATACTTGCTCATTGTGTGAAAAAAACCCCACAGAAAGATAAATTCCATTATATTGAAATTGGCGACCTTCAGGAGGTGCACGGAATCAGAGTGAAAAGGGTAAAAGAGATGGAGGAAAGTGATATTCCCCTGAGTATCCTTTTGCCTATATATCTGGCTTTAGACCCATGGTAATGCTTCACATTTATAAACAAACAAGAAAATGAGTAGAAAGAATCAACAAAAGTGTTGGTAGTGGACAAAAAATGGAATACATATATGTGTATCATATATATCACATATGCATATACACACATTTAATAAAGGAATTGTATCAATGCTAACTTACTGATTTTGATCATTGTGCTATGGTTATACATAAGAATAAAATATTCACTTTTTTATATAGGAAAAGGGACAACCGTGTCTGTAACTTTCTTAAATACCTTCTAAGACATAGAGGAGAAGCTGAAGGGATGTGCTACGGGGAGTGCGTATGTCTGTAAATCACCTGTGAGGCATGCTGGCCATTGATAAAGTAGGTAGAGTCTATGCATGATCACTATGTTAGCTTCAGTGCTTCTGGCTCTGTGTTTAAACTGCTTTAAAAATTCTGTAAATAACACATTTAGTTTTATCTCAGAATCTATCTTTTCCATGATGTCAAGGACAGTGTATCTGGAGCCTACTATTGCCTCAAAGCAATCTCCCAATGGCAGTCTGGGCCCAGATATTCAAACTGAGTGAAAAACAGAAAGCAGCATATGTGACATAGGTAAGTATTTAATAAAAACAATATAGGAACCACATGCAGCACTAACTTAATCTCTGTAAGATTTTACGAATGTGAACAAAAAAGGCTTGGAATAATAGCCGTAATATATCCTGAAATCGGAGATGGGTATTCATTCTGAGGGGAACTATAACACTGAGCAATTCTCCTACAAACTCTTATTGTTAAGGATTTCTGGCTGCCAAGACAGAAACCAGATTGAAACTGACATAAGCAAGACAGGAAATTATTGACTCCTATAAAGAAGCAGCCAAGGGCTAAGAGTTTTTTTCAAGAACACCTGGGTCAAGGACCTCCAATGATATTATTGGTTCACTTTTCCTCCTCTTCACTCCACCATCCCCTTTCTTAGCTTCATTGTCAGGCAAACTCTCTCTACAGAATGAGCAGGTAGGTCCCTGGCAGCTCCAGGAGTGCATATCCTCAGCTTACACCTCCTTCTTCCCCCTTCTTTGGAGGGGCATCTACACTTGACTCTTACGGGTTCAAATTAAGTTATACTTGCATCCACTGACCAAAACCAAGGTGACAATTATTGTGCTAAATATGACCATCTCTAACCAGACCTTACAGAACTTAAACAGGGAAGGTTCCTTAGAAGAAAAATTGAGGCTCATTTATTAGAAGGGCAGGGTGGGGTGGGGGGGAGTTGTTCCTTCCTCAAAGCAGGTTTACTTGATAAAGCCAGCTTCAAACGGAAAAGAACAAATACATATAAAATGTTTCACTATAGCCCCGTTTCTGTATCAGGTGCCTTAAATAAAAATCAACTCAAAGATTTACAAGTTGCCTGAATTCATGCACCTTAGAAGATGCAGAATAATACTTTAACTGTTTGGCTCAGAACAAGCTATAATTATATAATAATAATGATAATACATAACATGTATTGACTACTATCTGGCAAGAACTATGCCCAGTATCTTACATTCATAACCCTAATCCATGTTTAAAAATAAGATTATGAGACAGGGCTCATTATTCTCATTTTATTCAGGAGGGAATTGAGGCATATAGAATTCAAGTTGTGTTTCAAAAGATACATGGGTTATGAGAAGAAGCCCCAGAGGCTTAATTCTGATTCATAACATTCTCTTACCCTTGTGTTGACAAGTGTAGTTTATTACTCTTCTGTTTTTGAGCAATAATGCCACTAATTGAAGATGGTTGGTTCACTACTATTGATCAGTATGTCAGAGACAAAGTTGGACAAGTTACCTTCTCAGAAATCATAGACTATGAATTCTACTGAATCTCCATCAAAACAAAGGAATAATATGAATATGCAAGGCGATAGTGGGTCACTGGCGACTTGTCTGCATTTTCTTCTTTTAAGTATGATTCTCGGAGAGCTTGAGCAGTCTTAGCAGACTGGAACACGTTCTCCAAAGGGCCCTGACCCAAACCAAAAGCCCTGATCACAGGGCAGGACTCCTTAGGACAGGCCTCAGATTTAACCGCAGGCTGATCTTATCCATGAGTCACCTAAAAGAAAACTCTACAAGACAACAACAGGAAATGAAAATTCTGGAGAAGAACCAGGAACATTCTTGTGAAAAGACAGATCTTTAATAAGAATGACATTGAAGAATCATCTTATTTCAAAATTAAACTAACCAATGAAGCAGTAAATCGAAAGAATCTCAATCTAGAGGAGGGATAGAAACTGCCTTTAGATTCATCTACCCCTTACTTATTCCTTCTTGTAGTCAAGGTATCTTACAGCCTCTTTGCAGAGATGCTGACTTGTCCTCATTAACAAGGATTCACTATTGAAGACCCTCTGCCCTCCAGTCCTATACCGTCCCCACTCATATCCCTATTACTTTTCACTATTAATGCTTTCCTATCTGTGTCCATTTCCTCCTCTGTTCTCTGCTCAAAGAGAAGAGAATGGGTTACAAATAAATCAACCTATTTTGTTGAACTATCCATTTCTATGATTTTACTCACTTAAAATCTTGTCTTAAAAAGAGTCATATTTACAGGAGGCTCAAGTCTTTTGGCCAGTCTATTTTCATCTCAGGGTGGCCTACCTTCCTTTGCATGGCATGGATCTCAGGAGAAAGCAAGAAAGCTTTGATTCTGAAACAGATTTAGGCTAAGAGTAAAGGATCAGAAAGTAGCAATGATTTTACTATGGCCCAGTAAAAGAATAAAGAAGACTAAGAAATCTCTAATAATTGTTCTTCTTTTATTCACGTTCAAATTCTGGCTTTACTTGTGTATTGACATTTCTGATGCATGCAATGTGACATAACAACTTGAATATTGGGTAATATATATATATATATATATACACACAGACAAACACACATACACACACATATATACATTTATTTACATATATCAATTTTATTTATATATTTAATAAATATATAAAATATATACAATTTTAAAAATTAACCTCTTTTGTAACCTCTTATAGGTATGGAGGGTCTTGAACTTAAATAACAATAAAAACATATGCTGTGGACCCAGGAAATATGCTCATGAAGAAGTAGTGGTCCTCAGGTTGGCACCTAGCATAAGAAGAAGTGAAGAGGAGAGGTTCTGTGTTAGTTTTGAGAAGAGATGAGGGCCATCCATCATTTACAAGTAGGTGGTAAGATTTTTTTTTTTTTTTTTAGGGTAGGATAAGAACAACAGTAACAACAACAACAAAATGAGGGGATGGGTTAGCATTCTAAACACATACACACACACAAAGTACACTCTAAAGAAAGAAAACCAACTTAGGATATATACCAAGATATAAGAGGGGGGCTGCACGCCCAGAGCTAAGGAGCTACTCATGGCATTTATGACACACTTTACCTTTGTCAAAGTTCCTTTATATCCATTTTCTTATTTTATATTCACAAAGGGATGAAGTAGGTATTAATACACTGAGTCAACAAATAGGGAATATTGAAGTAAATGGCTTGAAGTCACATGGCTTGTTCAAGGTCACAGAAAAAGGGACGGGAGATCTAGGCATCACGTCACGCTCATGACTCAAAGCTTTATGTGCTTTTGGCAATAATTATCGGGTTGGACAATTATGTTGTCAGTTATGCTTTACAAACACTTAAAGGCACTGTGTTTTTGAATCTTACCAACACTGAGACTTCTAGGCTGAGGAAAGTTAATGCTAGTTGGATTGACTGATCAGGAACCTTAGAGAAATTTCTACCTGAAGCTAATATGGTGGAGCTTGTATCTACTCAGAAAAAAAGTTCTGTTTATGTAAGATATAAGAGCCTTAACAAAAAATCGCTGTAGGCTGTAGCACAATACAAATAATTGGAGGGTCCGCATGAGTTTGGCCTGGAAATGGCAGTTTTTGCCATAGGATGCCATTCTTGATTATTTTTTCTTCACCAAAATCTTAAAGTTATTAATTCAGTTTCTGAACACACAGACTCAACCAATTGAAAAAATACATACTGCTTTGGCAAAAGACTCGCCACCAGATCTCCCTTCAGCTTTTAGTCCTTCCAGGATTGTCTTAGTCGCAGAGACAACAACTACTGCATTCAAGAGCCTGCCGCCCTTCCATGGTTAGTCTACATCCACTGACTGATGGGAAGTGTGGGTATAAAGGCCCAACCGTTCTGCTGCTCAGTCCTATTTCCCCCACCTCCGTTTCAGGAGTATTGATCCCAAAGGCATTCTTTACTAAAGACTTAGCAAATATATTACACCTCTCTCAATCTCAGGGATTGCCTATCTAAGACCTAACCTGTGACAACTGATGCCAGGAATGGGATTAGAAAGCAGAAAAACAAGATAAGGTTTTCCTTTTTTTTTTAAGATTTTATTTATTTATTCATGAGAGACACACAGAGAGAGAGGCAGAGACACAGGCAGAGAGAGAAGCAGGCTCCATGCAGGGAGCTCGATGTGGGACTTGGTCCCGGGACTCCAGGATCACGCCCTGGGCTGAAGGCAGGCACTACATCACTGAGCCACCCCGACTGCCCCAATATCAGGTTTTCATGCTAGACTCCTTGTTACCCTGTGGCAGTGAGGATTTTATCCTTGTTTTAGAAGGAGCACAGACACTGCTCTAGCATCATGGGGCAGTCCAATGTCAAAGCTTTCACCAGAGGGAAACTGAGAATGCACGCTGGTATAAGGGAATGTACCAGCTTGTGGGAACAGATCAAGCATTTGAAAAGTATGTAGGCCATAGAAACCACAAGGGCTTAGTGTTACGTTTGACATCTCACCATGACCAACTACATTATTTCAGAACTGTACAAAAGCATAAGCTTAAAATTACTCGTGTCCTCTCTGCTAAGCCAAGATATGAACCACAACATCTCAAACGTGTGGTCTGGTGTAGACATCTGGGGGCCCAACCGAGGAGAGTACATTGTGTCTGTGTCACTAGAATGATAACTCATGTGCCGCTCAGGGAGGTGCTTAGCTGTGTTGAAGTCGGATAGATTATGACATTATATAGGCAGGCTTACAATTTTAAACTCTTGATCAATTTTCCTTTATTCTTAGGTTTTACTTTAACCAATAAAGCTGACCACAGCTTTATTTGTCTACGCAGTAGGCAAGGAAACAAGAATTCTGTTGAACGAGTTCATTATTGTGTGTACCCAAAGCAAAATGTCGTCAACTCACTGGTCACACAAAACTGGAGCTGGTGGGGGAGGGGGACATGGTGTTGGGAAGAGTGGCAAGATGGAAGACAGAGGTTTGCCAGAAGCAAACAAGTGGAATCAGGCTGTCTTCATCCTATAGCTCAGGATCAAAAAATAAATGTCGAGAGCTTATTTTGAGATACAAAGGGAAGGAACTTCTCAATGGTGACCACAGAGATGAATCACTGATTGCTTCACCATCTCTTTTCCACAAATGATTTGATTCCATGCTATTTATCAACCTTTTCCCAAAGAGCAAAGATGGAAACGTGTTGTTAATCAGACCAGCAGATGGCTCCAGTGCACAGGCGATCCACCAAGGCTTTCAGGGATAAAGCAGTTACTCCAAGGAGCTTGTTTCTGAATAGAGGCAGGTGTCTGAAGAAAATCATTGGAGGCATAAAATGAAATACAGCCAATGCATGAGGCAATAGGAAAACTTTTCAGTAATATAAATTGTCACGTTTTTTCCCAGAGTTTAGGGTGAATTTTTATAAGTCAATATTTAAGTTTGGTAAAGCAGATTTTTTAACCAAACTAAGATTATGCTATGCTATTTTCCTTGCCTTTTGTTGAAATGTAATCTGGCAGCCTTGACTATGTGACTTAAAAAAAAAAAACATAAAATAAAACCTTCAAGAAGTATTTGATATCAAAAAAGGAAAGTGTAGCAGGGCAGTATTTATTGCTGCGTTATTTTACTAAAAGATGGCTGCTGGGGGTGGTACCTATTAGAGTGATTCCAGCAGAAACTGCTCCTCCTTGGGGCATTTGAGTCAGGAAATGAGAAATAGTTACAGCATATAAGAAACTGGTTTTGCCACTCTTCTACTGAAAACTAACAGATGGCTTCTATTAATTTACAAGTCACTTGGTATTATAAATTCAAGGGCCCTGGAGATCTGGTTTCTGTCCACTTCTCTTGCTTCATTGCCTGCTTTTGTCCCATGTGCACCCCATGCCCCAAATGTAGAGTATCATCATCATCATCATCATCATCATCATGTAATGTGGGGCTTGAACTCCTGACCATGAAATCAAGACCTGAGCTGAGATCAAGAGTCCGATGCTTAACCGACTGAGCCACCCTGGAACCCCACAAAGTATTATTTGCTGTGCCTGGCACACACAGTGTTCTTTTGTGCCCCTTGCCTTATTTATCATCTATTGTGCCTTCCATTGGGAAAACCTAGCCCTCTTCTCTGAAGGTGTATCCCTACACAAGTCCAAAAGGCTCCACTCCAACATCAACTTTCTTGAAATCTTTCCCTCTCTACTGGATGGCTCAGTTTCTCCTGTACTGTGTTTCCATGATGTTCTGTATATGACCCTCTTGAGTTCTCTTTTTTTTTTTAAGGTTCTATTTATTTATATTTATGAGAGAGACACACACACACACACACAGAGAGAGAGAGAGAGAGAGAGAGAGGCAAAGACATAGGCAGAGGGAGAAGCAGGCTCCCTGCAAGAAGCCCGATGTGGGACCTGGACCCCAAGATCGCGCCCTGAGCAAAGGCAGACACTCAACTGCTGAGCCACCCAGGTGCCCCTCTCTCGTGAATTCTTAATCACACCTGATTCTCATTGATTTTTTACTTCTCTGATCACTTCATTGGACTATGGGCCTTAGAGAGCAGTAGCTATTCATTCATTTGCCATCATTGTTCAACAAAGCACTCCAAAGTGCCACTGCATGCAATCTGTGATCAAGCTACAGACTAATCTGTACTTACTAAGGAAACTTACAGTCCAGTAGGAAAGACCAAGAAATCTAGACATCATTTTACTATAATATTAGAAACACAAGAAGTGGTAGTGCAATTTGTGGATGTGGCCTAATTAATAAGGCTGCTCTGATAAAGTGACTTTTGGAAGTAAATGGGGCAACGGCAATGTGCTAACTAAAATGGTGACATGGAAGAGGCGGGACAAGTGTCCCAGGCCTCATGAATAGAATATATAGAATGGAAAAGGGCAGAAGGCAATCACAGAACCAAACCAAATGCCAGGCCAGTGGGTATACAATGTAGAACATGGACAGGAGAGAAACAGCAAAAAATAAGAGAAGCAGATTCAAGATTCTAATTTCCATCCTGAGGACAATGGAACATTTTTGAAAGGACTGTGGGAAGGGAGGGACATAATCAGATTTGCTTTTTAAAAAGAATATTTTAACTCCCTCTGTGGAATGACTGGAACAGGAAAACAAACAAAAACAGAGCGACCACTTAGAAGGCTTAATAACGAACTGGGGGTTAGATCGTACTGACTTGTGAAAAAGAGAGTGATTTCAGCGACAGTAGAGAGAGATGAGCAGTAAACAAGATCATTCCAAAGCAGAATCCACAGTTTGACTTTCGATTGCATGCCAGGACCAAAAACATTAGTAAAGTTTATTTATTCTCTTTTTCCATAGATTTTCACAGTGGCTGGTATATACAGCAGGTCTTTAAAAGTATTTATGGATGAGTAAATAGATAAATGAATGGATGAATGAAAATAAATATATCTCTGGACTGAGAATCATTTAAGGCTACATCAACCATGAATATATTTACTGAACTTTGGGACTGTTTTTTCAGGAGAAGAGTTTAACAGGAGAAGAACAAAAAGGACCTTGGGTTGATGTCATCATCAATATCTCAAGAAACCTGACCTCACGTGACTTTGTCCAGTCTATTGGGTTGGTGTTGGCTTGCATGTAATGGTAGCAAAATATGAGAATACATGGTGTTGCCTCCTGAAGTATAGATAAAAGTTTAGGGATCTAGGAGTCACTTAAAATTTCCACTGAAGATATCAACCCAATGTGGCAGTATCTAGTGGGCTTGAGGACGCTGCCAGGAATGACCACACAGGTTGGGGCCTAATGAAAAGGATGACCAGGAGTGGCAAGAAGAAGGAGTCAGGGGGTAGATGCCACATTATGATCTATGTCATTTAGAAAGACTTTTAAAGATCAGTGTGGTGAAGTCCAATCAGTTTTCAAGTCTAAGAAGTAAATGGCAGCCCAGGAATAAACATTACAAACAATAGTTTAAATGGTCAGTTGGAAATTAGTGATGACTGAAACCTTCGAATAGCTCGGGAAGGTGGCTCAGGATTTTGCTTATGTATGGGGTTGGCTACAGAATGTGTGTGGCATTGATGTGAAAGACTGGGAGGAAGGCACAGAATTGGGAAATCCAAGAAGTGTCAAAGCAGAGGCTGAGTTAGTAGGAAGACTAAATGTATATTGGATCCCAATACTGGGGCAAAGTATATCCGAGTGGTCCCCAAAGTCCAAGGTTAGGATTATATGATCCACAGTCACAGAGATTCCACAATACTGACAACATAAGGGGTCTCCACCCTCCCCCCCACTAATTATGGAACAATCCTTTGTTTCAGATACTATATTAAGCACTTTACATCTAGTATCTTATGAAATTATGTTAGGAGGCCTTATCTTCTTCAAGTAAAAGATGAGGGAATCTAGCATAGGAAGTGATACAACGTTTCTAAAGTCACACAGTGAATGTGCAGCTGGGATTTAAATCCATGACTGCCAAACCCACAGCTAATAATCCTAACCCTACAGTCTAGTGTTTTACCAGAAAACAAAAAAAAAATCCAGGAACAAACACAATGTCCAGCCTATCTCGTATGCAGTCATGATAATTTTATGCTTGGGCCCCATGGTTTAAACAATTCCAAGGAAAAATCAAGATGCAAAGAAGTAGTCCAAACAATGACATGGCTGGCATGGAATGATCAATTAAATGGCTGCATCTCTTTTACTGTAGTTATGCCCCAGGCAGATAATGAGGTTAATAAAGTTTAAAATTCAGGGTGCCTCACACTTCATATTTTCCTATAATAATTTTTTGGTAAAATCTTCAAAAGTCATAATGCGTAAGGATGGTTGTCTCTGTGTATCTTGAGCTTTCTGGGTCATACCTCACTTTCTATCAAGTGGCACCTTGGAGTGATCGTGCATACCTCTGTGACCTAATAGGGGGAAGCTGAAGTGGGAACGCAGTTATCTTTGGTTTGTGAGTTATAATTATGGGCTTCTCAGACGCATGGATGTAGAATTAAGCTATTGCTGGCAGTCCCAGTGTGGAGATGGCTTCTAGACCTATTCCTGCCATCTGCTGTGAACATACCCAGCACCAGGTATGCTGGTGGCACGAAGGTGTGAGGACAGTGGTTGTGGCTGGGAAATGGATCTGTCCTATGCTGCTTCACTCCAGAACTTGTGCTTAAGGGAAGAAGAAACAATACTTGGGGGAGCCCCTGGGTGGCTCAGTGGTTGAGCATCTGCCTTTGGCTCAGGGTGTGATCCCAAGGTGTTGGGATCGAGTCCCACATCGGGTTCCCCGCAGGGAGCTTGCTTCTCCCTCTGCCTGTGTCTCTGCCTCTCTCTCTGTGTCTCTCATGAATACATAAATAAAATATTAAAAAAAGAAACAATACTTGGAATGTACCAAGCCAGAAATATGTCCAAGGAATTGTTCCAAATCTTATAGATCATAAATAAGAAACTTGAGAGAGGTATTTCCAAATTTGGCATTAGTTCTAAAAGCTTACATGGCATTAGCAAAAATTATTGTGTAGCTAAAAATAACTTTCACATGAAAATAAGGCAGTTCAACCAAGCACAATGTTTGAAATAATATATAGGTTTTTGTTCTTGCTATAGAAAAAGTTACTATAAACTCAAGGTCATATGAAGAGGCTATCAAAGAGCAGGAAGCCAAAAATTATAGGGGGAAAAAAAAAACATGGTAGAGGGTGTCAGGCAGTTAATTAACAAAAATAACATGTTACTTATTTTTTTCGTAAGTTTTTGCTTTTGTACAATTTGTCAGCATTAAAAAAAAAAGGGGTAATTGTAGTAATTTACTTTTCCCACTCTAAATGTTCCCTTTCTAACTATTTTATATATAAACTTGTATCATTGTTTTTTGAAAGGGGCCCTTTAATTACACAGGCTTCAGGCTCCATAAATCCTGGACCATTGCTTATTCTCAAGCCAGAAGTAATTCCCATTTGAATTTTCTCTGAGATTTTTTTTTTCTGCCACTTAGTCATTCTTGAATTAAGTTGAATTATTCTATTGAGTTCAGTGCCTACCATATGCAAAAGGTTAGGCAGAGTTAGGAGGTCTTTCTAAGTAGAGAATCCATCCTTGGCCTGATCTCAGTAGTGGGCATTTAGTAAACGGGTATCTTTAATTTGACCACAAAGAGGACTTTGTGAATTTTTTCAAAATTATAATAAAAACACAACCCAAAAGGACAGCAGTGGCTTTAAGTTATAAGCCCACAGATAAGGACGTTAGCCCTGTAGTTTTCCTCTTGGGCTCTGGGTATCTGGTTAGGTGCTTTGAATGAGGTACTTCCTATCTTTCGTGTGTTTCTGGAATAATGCATTCTCTATCTCAAAGAAATATTCATGAAAAAAACCAAGAGATCCCAAGGAAAAGAGCTTTATTTATTTTACCATAATAAAAACAAGATATGATTCCCTTTGCACTGCTATTTACTGAAGATTTCTACTCAAATAAAACAAACACCAAGTACAAAATGGAATGATTAAGCAGGCTCAGATAACACAAAAACTTTAATACAATTCTTTGAAGCTCTGCCCAAATTTCTAACTCCTATTTACTTTAAAGTTCTTCATCTCACCCTATCTTTTCCCATGGGCTTGAAGATCTTCTGGAAAAGAATGTTTTAAGTGTGTAGTGCTTTAGTTCTCAACTGGGGGCAATTTTGTGCATGTGGGATGACATCTGGCAATGCCCAGAAATTTCTGTCTGTCACAACTGGTAGGAGGTTCTGACATCTAGTGTGTCAAGGCCAGAGAGAGATATTATTACATGTTCTGCAATGAGCAGGGCAACAACTTACCTCAAAGAATTTTCTGGCCCAAAGTGTCAGCAGTGCCAAGATCGAGGAACCCTGATCTAGCAGACCTAGCACAGGAGTTTAAATTTACCGTGACAACTGGAACCATGACTGAAGCCATCACTCAGCGGGACAGCAGCTCTCCCACTTTTCTTTCACATATAAAAATATGTATGTGCCACGTTCTGAGGTTCTAGGTTTATATACCTTTTTCTTTTAAAAAAATTATCTTTTTTAGGGGCACCTCGCTCAGTTGGTTAAGTGTCTGTCTCCAGCTCAGGTCATGGTCTCAGGGTCCTGGAATCAAACCCCTACTTGGGCTCCTTGCTCAGCAAGGGGTCTCCTTGTCCCCCTCCCTCTGCCCCCCCTAAAATAAATAAATAAAATCTTAAGAAAAGGTTATCTTTTTTAATAGTCTGAAGCTCTACTACTTTTTCTTTTAAGAGCTTTGCACATTAATTCATACAAAAATTCTGATTATTAATACTGCCCTTTTGGGGAGTTCAAATCACTACAGCTGTTTGGCAGATATGAATCTGCGGTAAGTAAACACTGATATGAAGCATCTGCTTGGGACACAAAGGGGTCAGGGGTTTGACTGGATATTGATAATATCTAGGAAAGGAGTGAGGAAGCAGACAAGAGCCCTGGGATAGTGAGTGTAACAAATTAAATTAAAATGTTGGTCAAATAAAAGTAGGAACTAGCATGGGAAAATACAGAAGAGAAAAATACAAGAGACTGCACATTTAAAACAGAACATATAGGGAAAAAAAAAAAAAAGCAATCAGCCAGGGTTTTAGATGGTTCCAAGAGAGGGTCATCTTCTTATTAACACTACTAGGCACAGCTACAAGACCAGGTCTCTGGTCATTCCTCTTCCCAGGGCCAGCACTCAGACCTGGCTGCAATATGCAGTTATGCCTACCTCACTTACTGAAAATAATGAATAAACTAGATATCAGAAGTGTTAAAGTTGCTGAAGAAGAAGTTCCTTATAGAATGGGATAGCTGAAGCAGAGAACCATGGCTGCACTCGGATTCTCCTGCCCACAGTTCAATAAGCATCATTATCACACTGGCCACAATGGAGATGCTTTCCGCTTAACATTCTGGGCCAGGCATGAACACAGACACCCCCCCGTCCCCAACTCTATAGTCACTCAAACAGAATACACAACACACATACACACACACACAGCCCAAATTCCTGTTAATTTTTAAGAATTAAAATAAGAAGTTAAAAAAAGGAAATTCCACAGTAACAAAAATCTAAAAATAATTTGAATTTAAATTCACATTTACTTCCTAAATACTTTAAAAATACTTTTTATAGTATGCAATATGTCCCAGGTTTTGTTCCGGGCAATTAACAAATACTAACTAATTTGATCTTACCTCATCCCTATGAAGCATATTACTATTATCCCCATACACAGAGAGACACTAAAATGCAAAAGACTACATAAAACTTGCCTATGGCCAAGTAGTTGGTAAGAGATAGATCTGGGGTCCTAATCAGGATGTAGGATGTAGGATGTAGGATGTAGGGAGTCTTGACTCCACGCTCTCTCAGGGTTGACTCCCTAATCTTTACTTTGTGTTCCCCAAATGCCATCTGAAAGCCCATCACGTGGGAGAGACCATTTTTAACTCAGCCTGTTAGCAACACACATAGACATTCCAACTCCTTGAAGCTCAGGCAGAGACAGATTGAAAGAGAGAAAGGGAAGCTGATTGATTTGAAATCCCTTCTCCTGCCTCCAAGCACTGCTCCAAAGTTTTCACTCCCTGTCTGTAACCTAGATAGAGGTCTGATGTCTTTCCCCCAAAATCAACTCTAAATAGACTATAGACAAAATATAAAATACACAAAAACTATAAAACTTCCAGTATATAATATAAGAGGATATGTATATGATCATGGACCTAATAAGGGATGTATTTATTTATTTACTTATTTATTTAGTCAGGGATTTTTAGATAGAGCAAAAGTGCCATGTATGGAAGAAAAAAGAATTGGCAAGTTGGACGCTATTGAACTTAAGCTCTTATTCTGAGAAATACACTGTTAAGGAATAGATAAGTTACAGATTGGGGAAGATATTTGCAAAACAAATAGCTGGAGGACTTGAATATGAAATCTAGGAATAGATTAAGAACTTAAGGACTCTGCCGTAGGAAAATCACCACCACAGTTAAAAACTGAGCAAAAGATCTGTTCAGACAATTCACCAAAGATGATGTCCGGGTGGCGAATAAGCGTATGAATGTTGTTCAACATCTTGTCATTAAAGAATTGTAAATAAAATAACAAATACCACCATTCGCATTAGTGTGGCTAGAAAAAAAGTAACAATACAAATTGCTGACCATGATGCCGAACGACTGGAGCTCTCAATCACTGTTGATGGGAATGCATACAGAATGGCACGGCCCCTTAGGAAGGTAGTCTGGGTACTTAAATCAAAGCTAAATGTGATCTGACTCTCTAATTTAACACTCATGCTCTTAGGTACTTACCAAATTGATTGAATACTTAGATCTCTACAAAACCTGGCAGGTCAAAGTTTTAGCAGCTTTATTAATAATCACCCCAAACTGGAAACATTCAAGGAGGCCCTACAGTCAGTGAAGGGCTAAATACACTGTATACATAATATCATTCAGCAATAAAATGATATGAGCTATCAAACCACAAAAAGGCATGGATAAACCTTAAATGCATATTAGTAGATGAAAGAAGCCAATCTGAAAAGGCTGCATAAGGATGATTCCAAATTACATGACGTTCTCTAAATGGAAACTACAGAGACAGTAAAAATGATCAGTGGTTGCCATGTGTTGGGGAGGAAGGAGGTTGACGAGTGCAGCAATACTGATATTTAAGACATAAAACTACTATAATGCTGCAGTGAGGGTTACATGACACGACACATTTGTTTGAACCTTTAGAACTTTTGTGACACAAAGAGCAAACGCTAATATATAGAAATTAAAAAAAAATATTTTAGGTAGTCAGGGCATTTAAGGACAGAAGGAAGAATGTGACAAAGCCATTTCCATGTATTGCAAATGTATGAAACCACGTAGCTGAAGGGAGTGGGGTACTGAGTAAGTTTAGAAAGGGATGGAATATGGGAGACTAAAGACAAGAAATTGTATAGAAGGATGGAATCTGATGATTAAAGACAAGAAATTGTATCCAAATACTGTGTTCTAGGAGGTAAAGTCATGTGTGATGAGGATTAGCAATTCTGATAACACTGTACATCACCGGGATTGAAAAATTAATGGGTGGTAGATGGTGGGAATCAAGTTTCTTCGCTGTCGACAGTAGGGTGTTACAGACAAGATGGGAGGCAAGAACGATCCTGGGGTAATGGGTTGGGGTCGGCTACACCAGCATGAACTCATGTGCTGCTCAACATAGACAGAGGTAGTTGCATATGGTGATAATATGTATGGGTATATGTTATATACAGGTCTTTATGCACACATACAGTTCACTTTTTTTTAAGCTGAGAGAGCCCAAAGGCTATGATATTACAAAACCAAGATGCATACCTGATGCCCTGATCTTGGTTTTGAATACCTTTCTTCAATAAAAACAAACAACACCCCCCCCCCAAAAAAAAAAACCAGAGTTTTTAGAGAAATGGTTTAGAGTAGGGCTGGGGAAAGAAATATACAAGGTGACTCTGTAATATCTTATATTGCCCAAAAGTAGGGAGTGTTTCATAAAGGAAAAAAAAAATAAGTCATCATGACAGCGGTACATCAAGCAACCAGGAGACAACTGAAACAACTCCAAATGGCCAAAGCTGGAACATCTGAGCAACAGAGTAGTGTTGTGTTAAAGTCCAAAGTATAAAAGGAGTAGCCATGTGTCCATACTGATAAAAATAAATGAAAATCTAAACAAATGGGAGAAAACTCATTCCGAAGAATTTCAAATAATTTATCTAGATGATGCTCCCTCAAGGGTTTGCCTCTACCGAACGTAACTCCCTACTCCTTAAGTGCAGGCTGTACAGAGTGAGTTCCTTCTAAAGAGTATGATATGGTAAAGAGAAAAAAAAAAAGTTTATAATGGAGGAACCTGATAAACACTACTCCGGTCAGGTGGTAAAGGTCAATTATGACAGTCATAAGTCATGTTGAAAGTATGATATAGTGCAATGACTTTTTACACCTGTGGTTCTTCTCCCGCAAACACATAATCCCCATCTAAACATGAAATAAGAATAAGACACACAAGTTGAGGGACTTCCAATAAAATACCTGACCAGTACTCAAAGCTGGAATAAGGAAAATCTGTAAAATTATTGCAGCCAAAAGGACCCTAAAGAATCATGACACGTAAAAGTAATGTGGTGATACTGCATGAGGTGCTGAAACAACAAAAGGACTACAGGTAAAAACTAAAGAAATCTGAAAAAGATATATGGAATTTAGTTAATAATAACACATGAATATTGGTTTCTTAATTGTACAAACGTGCCAAACCAACGCAAGATGTTAGTAATAGGGAAGACCAGGTATGGGGTATATAGGGAAGTCTCTGTATTATTTCCTCAACTTTTCTATAAACGTAAATCTGGTTCTTTATTTTATACTTTATTAATTATTATTTTGATGCTCCATTCATTGTGTGAATACACGATACTTTATCTTTTTCGTAGGTTTTTTTTTTTTTTTTTGGCTTTCTTGATTTTGAAGTTTTTATTTAAATTCCAGCTAGTTAACATACAGTGTAGTGTTAGTTTCAGGTGTAGAATCAAGCGATTCATCATTTACATGCAACAGTCAGTGCTCATCACCAGTGCCGCCTTAATTACTCATCACCCATCTAACCCATCCCACTGCCCACCCCCCTCCAGTAACCCTCAGTTTGTTTTCTATAGTTGGGAGTCTGTTTTCTGGCTTGCTTCTCTTTTTCTCTCATGATGTTCAATTGTTTTATTTCTTAAATTCCACATACGAGTGAAATCATATGGCATCTATCTTTCTCTGACTTATTTCACTTCGCCTAATGCTCTCTAGCTCCATCCACATTGTTGCAAATGGCAAGATTTCATACTTTTTTTATGGCTGAGTAATATTTCATTATAATATATATATTATATATATAAACATCTTTTTTCCATCAGTTGATGGGCATTTGGACTCTTTTCATCATTTGGCTATTGTTGAAAATGCTGCTATCAGCATCAGGTTGAATCAGTATCTTTGTGTCCTCTGGGTAAATACCCAGTAGTGCAATTGTTGGGTCATAGGGTAGCTCTATTTTTAACTTTTTGAGGACTCTCCATCCTGTTTTCCAGAGTGGCTGCACCAGCTTGCATCCCCACCAACAGTGTAAGAGGGCTCCCCTTTCTCTGCATCCTCACCAACACCTGTTGTTTCCTGTGTTCTTTATTTTAAACATTCAAACTGGTGTGAGGTGTTACCTCACTGTAGTTTTGATATGTACATCCTGATGATGAGTGATGTTGAACATCTTTTCATGTGTCTGTTGGCCACCTGTTTGCCTTCTTTGAAAAACTGTCTATTCATGTCTTTGGCCCATTTTTTAATTGGATTATTTGTTTTATGGGTGTTGAGTTTGATAAATTATTTCTTTATTTAACATATGTCATTTGCATTTGTCTTCTTCCATTCTGAAGGCTGTCTTTTAATTATGCAGATGTACTGTGCAGAAGATTTTTTATCCTGAAGTCTCAATAGTTTTTTGTATTTATTTATTTATTTATTTATTATTATTATTTATTTATTTATTTATTTATTTATTTATTTATTTATTTTTGCTTTTGCTTCCCTTCTCTCAAAAGACATATCTAGTAAGAAGCTGCAACGGCTGATGTCAAAGAGATTACTGCCTATTTTCTCTTCTAGAGTTTTGATGGTTTCCTGTCTCACATTTAGGTATTTCATCCATTTGAAATTTATTTGTGAGTATGGTGTAAGAAAGTGGTCTAGTTTCATTCTTCTGCATGTTGCCGTCCAGTTTTCCTAACACCATTTGTTAGAGACTTTCTTTTTTCCATTAGACATAGTTTCCTGCTTTGTTGAAGATTAGATGATCATATAGTTGTGGGTTCATTTCTGGATTTTTTATTCTGTTCCATTGATCTGCACGTCCAATTTTGTGCCAGTGCCCTCCCACCTTAATCACTACAGCTTCGTAATATGACTTCAAGTCCAGAACTGTGATGCCTCTGGCTTTGCTTTTCTTTTTCAAGATTATTTTGGCTACTTGGGGTCTTTTGTGGTTCCATACAGATCTTAGGATTGTTGGTTTTAGCTGTGTGAAAAATGCAGGGGGTATTTTGATAGCGATTGCATTAAATGTGTAGATTGCTTTGGATAGTATAGACATTTTAACAATATTTGTTCTTTCAATCCATGAGCATAGAATGTTTAACCTAAATCTGTTCTGAAAACTCTAAGAATATTCTGCTGAGATGGGGAAGGAAATGAAGAAATTGAGTAGAAGATGGAATATAAAGAGGAATCAAACTATTTTTGAGATTGTAGCTCTGGATGGAGCTGCACACCAAACACTGTCGGTGCAATCTATGTCAGGGTTATTGTTATAATGTGGAACATTTTTGACAGAATCCAAGCCTAACTCTTGAATGAACAGTTCTTTATGGGAAGCAGATAGTGGACCCTGATAGTCGTAAATGCTTAAAACCTGGAATGTCCTAGCCTATCTTACAAACCACCATCACTTAACCCCTTAACCCTGAAAGCAAAACAGAAAAAAAAATGCAATTTTGATAGTTATATTCGTAAATATAGATATATGGTTTAGAGAAGCAGCATTTGTAACTTGGTTTTATTTTGCCAATTTAGGAGACTGGCATATTATATTGTAATTTTTATTTCAAGAGACAAATATTTGTTTGAAAATCTATGTGCTGGTATAACATGAAAGGTCACGTACATGAAAATTATTCTTTTGAAACTCCCTTATTATAAAAAGCTTTGGAAATTAAACTAATGTTCAGAACAAATACCTAAAATTAGTTTCCTCTTAAAAGCTATATGTGGATAAACTAAATTATAATCTGGATTCAAAAAAATCTAATTAAACTTCCAGTAGTTCAAATAGAAATCAAATCAAGAAACATTTAAATGTAACATACTTTGAAGAGAGAGATAGATGCAAATTTAAATGAATAAAGACCGATTCTTTGAAATAGACCTTCTTTTACACATTTCAGGTACACAAACATTTTCATCTCACCTTTATTAATTTGTACATCAATCAAAGTATATCATTTATTTTAGTTTGTTAAAAAGCAGAAAACTTGAATTTTTCTGAAGTTCACCTTGAGATTAGCTGTATTAGTATGAGAAGAGTACTCTTAAGACTGTTCACACACCAGAAACTTCCAGGCTGATATTGTCCTTAGTTCCCACCACATACAGTGTTATAGAAATTGTCAAGGAGGAATGATGGGAAGACTCGTTAGTTCCTGTAATCTCAGAATTAGATTTTTTTCCTTATAGTTCCTGAAAGATCCTAAGCCAGGTTTTCCCTGACCACACATTCATCTAGGAAAGGATAGTTACCACCGAGTGAATAATATGCTCTAATTAGACTTAAAGGAGATTCATCAGGATAGTACTAGAAAGTCATCTTACCAGAATCAGCAATCTGAGATTTGAGTTACTGCAGGGATCTACTTCCTATTTTATAGGAGAACTTTTATTATGTGAAAATAGTCTTGATTAGGTCTAGAAAGGTCGACATTTGTTGACACCTTTCCTCGTTGCCTCATTTGCCTTCTGCTACTTTACTCACTTCTATAGTTTAACTTTTCTTCAAGATCCAATTCTTCTCACTCCCCCTCCCCCATTTCTTCAAAGAAACAAAAGTGAACTTTAAAATTACGTCCATAATTTGACGAAGTAAGAAACTTGTTTTCATCACATGTTGAATAAAAGTGAAAAATTAGCTCAGATGACTGTATTTGCATACAGTGTCCCTGAGAAATATCCAATTGAAGCTACTGAACATTTGGTTAAATAATCATAGCTTTAAAAACTTGGTTGCACGGGGGCACCCTGAGTGGCTCAGTCAGTTAAGCATTTGACTCTTGATTTCGGCTCAGGCCATGATCTCAGGGTTGTGAGATGGAGTTCCGCATAGAGCTCTGTGCTGGGCGTAGAGTCTGCTTGGGATTCTCTCTCCTCCCTCTGCCCCTCTCTGCCACTTGCATGCATCCTCTCTCTCATTCTCTATCAAAAAATAACAATAAAAGACTTGGTTGCATAAAAAAGGTGGAATTGTATATTTCATATAACAACCATTAAATAAATGCTGATTAATATAAAAAGGCTTAGTGTATACTTCTGATCCTCAGAAGTATTGGAAAATGGTTGAATCGAGATAGATGTGAGTCTAGGAAAAATGGCATCAAATATTGACCTGGGGAAGTTTGTGCAGCTACATATATTTAAAGGATTTAATTTGAATTAAGATGGAATTTTATTCTAGTTTATATTATACCACAGGAGTAGATGCATATGTGAATGTGTGTGCATATGTGTGTGGGCATGCACACATATATGAAAGATGCCTAATAAAACAAAGCAAATGAAGTGGCAACACTTATGTGACTGCTATTTACAATTCCCACCAACAATTCTGAGCCAGAATATAATATAATACTCATATTCCTAGTGGCTGCTACTCCTAGAACACACAAGACTTATAAATTTATATTCTTTCTTCCTGATCCAAGATTTACTTGACTTTCAGACTACCTAGGATATGGCAGAATTTTTTTTTTCAAGAGATAAATTGTCAAGGAGGAATGATGGAAGACGAGAAGTCCATCAGACCAGAATGTTTGGCCACAAGGAGAAGATTTATATTTAACAGAGATGAGGAATATACAACACCGACATCAATAAATTCACTCCTTCTAGTCAGGAGGGAGCTGTTATTTATTGGTTGAGGCAATGGTTTATGAATTCATTTATTAAACTTATTTATTTATTAGCCATCATCATATTCACAGAGAATAAGTTCATATTATTCACACTGAAATCTCTGTAGGACTTGATCAACCCATATAAAATTAGGGAGTGGGTGGATGGCTGCTTGGTTAACCAGGATCCACAATTCTCAATCACAGAAAGCCAGTAGAAAATAAATCTAACTCCCCCAAAAGTTACTGCCTTACCTATGATACACAGTCTTATAGAGAGCATATTATAATCTTGAATTTTGTATGATTTTTCAGACAGTAGGTCTTGGAACAGAGGGCTGAAGTCGCAATTGGAATATAAAAGTTTAATACTTTCCAGAAACCAATGATCTCTTCAGGAAATGCAGAATTGTTTTTTCCCCCCAATTTCAACAGAGAAGCACATATACTTAACCTTTGTGCACACCACTTACATTTTACTTCTCCCTCTCCTTTTCATATTTGTTTCTAGGTAATTCCTGAATGCCTGTGCACTGGTTTGGCCAGCAGGACCGTATTTCTGCTTTCCCTGCTCCAATAAAGAAAGCTATTCATGATACGGTGGCCCCTGAGTTAAGACTCTGTTAGGATAGTGAGTGGCTATGGTAGGGAGTCCAGTGGCTGGGACGTATGAATACAAGAGATTCATTTAAGGAACATTTTAATACCTGGAGAGTGATTCGCTTTCCAGACAAATGCAGAAATGATTGAAAACCACTAATAGGAAAGATCAGTTGGATTTTAGGTGCCCCTGGTACGGGAAACTCCCGGACTAGTTCAGTTGATACGGCTTTTTGCCTTAGATTTCAAGAGAATATTTTTATTCTTTCATCCCAAGGCCCACTGCAAACTTTGTCTATTTGCATCATAGACATATCATACTTGACCTTTAAAGTCAGCTCGTGACCCTGTCAAGAATATAATAATTTCTCTACAAAATATGACAAGAATCCATTGGTGTACTAAAATAGAATTTGCTCTCAAGTTTGTGATAAAGCAACAACAGATGTCAGTACAAAGTATAGTGCATTTGGTGTTGACTCTCATTAAATTTCTCCTATTATTATGATGATGATTACTCCTACTAAATCAAATCAGTTTATTTATTATACATTTATTGTTTTTACAGTTTACCCAGTATTTTCATATCAGCTCACTTAATGAATATACTTACCTGGTGACATAAAAGTTATTCCTTTTTATTGAAGCAAAAGGTTAGAATGCAACATCAGGATCTCACATGTTTGTCCTTTTCTCTCTCTCTCTCTTTCTATCTCTCTCTTTATTTCTTTATTTCTTAGATTTTCTTTTAAATAATCTCTATACTCAATGTGGGGCTCAAAGTCACAACCCCAGGATCAAGGGGTTGCATGCTCTACCAACTGAGTCAGCTAGGTCCCCCTTTCACATATTCTTTAGACACTCTGAAATGAAATAAATTTAATGAATCAGAAAAATGAAAATACAAAAGACCACCTTGATGCCTTTCTTGTTCTGGCCGTGGTGTCTCAAGATGACTGTACTCAAGCCTGCTGTCTCATTCAGATCCGAGGCAAAATCATGCTAACTGCTTTTATTTTATATATATAATGTCTCTGTGTGCGTATGTGTGTGGGAAAAGCTCAATAAATATGTTAATCAAAATATGTTAAAAATGTTAATCAAAATAGTCTTTAAAAAGTTGCTTTGGATACCTAAGGCCCATTTTTCTCCTTCGATGAAGGCTAATAATATTTTCATAATACAAGGAAATATCTTTAGTTTTGACATTTTATATTTCTCAAATCACTAAATTCTCTGCAATTAAATGATCTGTGGGATTGTGGCTCTCTGTGGGGAGCTTCCATTCTCAATGCTCAGCAAATGAAGTGGAAAAGGCTTGGTATTATATATCTTTAATCTACATACCATTTCAAGAGATTTTGACATCATTACCTCATAGATATTTTGATATTGACCTACGATGGAGCATATTAATAAAAATAAAGTGCCCCAGGGTCACTTTCACAAGTTTCACTGTTTTACTGACCTTGCTCTAATGTAGCGTAGGTACTACTAGCAAATTAAGTGTCTGGATTCCCCCCTGCTGCACCACTTACAAACTATGTGGTCTTGGGGAACCTGTCTAACATCTCTCTATCTCAGTTGTTTTTCTCTGTAATTATAGTAACGTCTTCACTGAGCCATTTTGAGGACTAAAGAAATTAAATTAGAAAAAGCATGTAGAACAGCGCCTGCTACTGAGTAAGGGCTTTATGAATTATTGTTGTTATTATTATTATTAGAGATAAAGAAACTTTGAAGGAACAGAGAAGTTGAAGGCACTGGTTCATGCAAGATGCTTGGTAAAGAGAGGTATATGGCTTTATTATTTTTTTTAATTTAGTTTTTTTGTTCTGTTTTGTTTTGTTTTGTTTTTGGTATATGGCTTTAAACCCACATCTTAACACTTAATGAAGCAATTAGCCTATGGATACAAAAAAGAATTGCTGAGATTCTTCTTTCAAACTTCTAGAGGTTATAGAGGAAAAATCCCCAATACCTTAGAATATTATTTACTGATTTAAAAATCTAATTTAGTTCAAGCCATTCATATTTTTCAAAATAAGCTTTAATTTTTAAAAATCCTTGTAAGATGATTTCTCTGGGTACTATATTTCCTATTAATTTGAATTTATTTTAGAAATTAACTATAAGTGAGACACAGTTTTTAAATGAGCAAAGCAAAACTACAGCATCACACTAGAATGCTCCTTTCCTGTATGTTCATTCGTCTGCTCTATGCCTAACTTAATGTTTCAATGTGCATTATGCCCTAGCACGTCAAAACCTCAGTACAACTATTCTGTAAATGAGAATAAATAACTTACTAGCCTTAAGCTAGACCATTTTGATTGAGAATATTCTGATTAATTTGTCTTTCTACACATTTATTTTTTCAGTCTAAGAAATAGCTTTGTACTGGGAGCAGAAAATCATTTTCATTTGTCAAATAATAATTAGGCTGACATCCTTTGCATACTCCCTTTTCTCTTCCTTGGGGATGTTTGTTCATGTTAAAACATAAACTAATTTTTTCTGATACTACCCAGTAAGGAAAAGGTATTGTTATTATTACAGAAATAGGGAAAACAGACATAAAGATAATAGTTTACTCAGACACATAGGCCAAGCTTATTAACACACACCAGACTTCTGATTTTTTTTAAGAAGAATTCTAACTATATAGAATTTCTAACATAATATTTCCATTTAGAATTGATTGAATCACGTGAGGAAATCAGGGAAAGGTGACATTTGCATCTATGGAAGATTCAAGTAATATAAACCAGAAGCTAAAATTAGTAATTTAGAAATTAAAAGAGTATTATAATCATGCTAACAGATATTTAAATAGTTGCAAATTACTAATTAAATCAAATTTCCAAATGTACAACCAAATTATGTTTGACAATTTCTTTATCTCAATCAGAAATTGCTTAGGTTTCTGTGATATATTCAATAGGAAACTAAACCATGAAACTTGAACTGTAATTCGGAAACTACAATAATATACTGTTATTGGCTGTCAGCATCTCTTGCTTTCTTTGCCCTTTGCATATATCATGTAACTCCATTTTTCTTAAAAGGTTTCAGGATTCTCCTTTAAGATGTGATGGAGTAAAAATTACTAGCAGAGGACAAATTTGAAGCTTAAGCTTCACTGTGGGTCTTAGACAATGGTTTCTCAGGCATGGATTGGTAGCTTTAATGTAACTGCCATTTTACTTGGAAATAGGACTGTGCAATCCAATGCCTATGGGAATGACTGGCTCTTATACTTAGAGACTAGCATATTTAAAACAAGTTCCTAGTCAAGCCACTAAATTCCTTAGGTTTTCAGAGGAAGTTTCTGGAATAAGGTGCCTTCCCTTGGGAGTATCTGTTCCAGCTGAAGCTAACCATACACCAAAATACCCACTGTTCAGATAATGACCTCTTCGTCACAAATCAGTGTCTATTCTATCAGGAGCCTCCTAATTATTAAAACAAAAACAAAATAAAAAATGCTAAGAGTTGTGTGTGACCAAGCTAAAATATTTTTATTAAGACAATTAGCCTTCATTCTGAGGCTAAAGAAAATATCCCCCCCCTTTTTTGGGGAGGGAAATAGCAATAGCACAGCTCAGACCCTTTCACTAACCTGGTTAAACACATTTGGAGGCTTGTCTTCACTGAACGAATACAGGCTAAACTGCTTTGTTTTGACATTCAAATCCCATTGCAAGTTGGCCCAACTTAACCTCCTTATCTTCCAATCTCTGTCTCACACAACCCACAGTCCAGCTACATCGCTATTCATTTGACAACTATGTTGAATGGCTGCCAAGGGCTGTATGTTTTGCAAGATAAATTAGAAATGGCCCCTGCACTTAAGAACACAGAGTTTGATAAAGGGAGTTATTCTAAGAAACTCATAAACAAAACAAAACACCTATTCTACCAAATATATGAAAGACATTCTAAAAATTCAGAGGAATTATTAAACATCTCTAGTGGTTTTAGGGATGGCTTTAAAGACTGCTTTTGCTTTCTCAATTATAAGTTGCTTTCTCATGCCTTTCTGTGGTTGACCATGATGTTCCCTTTACCGGTACTACCTTTCCTCCTCATATTTCAGCTTCATGGAAAAAATCCTACTCATGAACATTTTGTGCAAATATCTCCTCCCTCAAGCTATTGTTTTCTGTAGCTTCATTCCTACTTCTGTCAGAACATATCACTTCCGTCAATGTGTTTTCACAACACATTATTCATAAATTTACTATAACACTAATCATGTTGCATTTTAACAGACAAGTGGCTATCTTCCTACTAAACAGTGCATTATATGTATCCCTGATCAAGATCCATACATCAGATTTTTAAAAAGTGCTCTTTTAAAATAAAAAAAAATAATGGCATTCTGAAAATAAATAGAATTTAGGAGATTATTTGAGGTCAGTTAGAAATTCTGGATAAGATACTTCAAAGAAATTTTAGTTGCTGATTGTCTTATCTTAGATCCAACCAATTATATGAGTAGGTAGGTTAAAACTAAGGAAGCTAATATCTTGAATCCAGTCTCCAGGGGATCAGGAGTGCTTCCAACATCAGCTGTATCCTAAACTCTTAAGTGACTTTTTCATAAATGATTGCAATGTAGCAGCAGAGTAGGAGCATAAATAAGGCTGTTTTGCCTGAAATTACTGGTACAGCTCCATCAGGGTTTTACGAGTGATCAAGCTTTCATTTGATAAGCTGTACATTGGAACCTGCAAGGCTCTGAGGGACAGTAATAAAAATATAACTTCATGCACAGACGTGGAATATTCAACATTAAAAAAATATTCAATATTTTACTTAAAATAGTTTGAATATACAAATCATTATCACTTCAAGTAACTTAGAGTTCCACTGAATGAACTCTATTACTATTCCACAATAATGATATTCATGAACTTGATATTCATGGTTTCTATATTCTTGACCACATTGAAAATACACAATGTAATTCCACTTCTGATTTATTAACTTATAAAGTTGAATAATATGAGTCACTTAGCTTTAGATCAAAGCCAGCAGCATGAACTCGTGATATTTTTCTCTCCTCATCCTTTCTCCATTCATCATTTAAGTAAATAATAACTCCTGAAAAGTCACACATGCAAACATTTCTTTTGAAAAATGGGCCTTGGCATAAGGCAGGATAAAAGTCCAACTAAGGATGATGGGTTAGATTAAAAAAAAACAATAAAGCCAATACATATCATTATTCCTTGGTTCTTAGCCTGGGCATAATAGTTTTAGAGACTCTTAAGAGTGAATTGTCAAGTAGGGGTTGATCTATCACTTGAACGTAATCTATAGTCTGCTGTGTATGGAAATAAGAAAAGGTATTTTTTAAAACCATTTCAATTAGTGATCTAGTCACTGTAATATTTTTTACAACACAGACGATAAAATGATAGTGAAGATTGAAAGGGTGGCAAGTACGGACTGTGTCCACATGGTGTTATAAATGTAACTTTCAGTGACATTATGATTCAGAGGGAGTTTTATCTGCTTTGGTAAATATTTCTGCAGTTTTGATTTGGGAACTCTTTGAAGATCTGAGATATATGGCTTATGAAAGTGAAGCATCAGCTCTCAAAATGTTAAGAAATAAATTAAGGCAAAGGTGGATATTCAATAAAGATTTAAGATGTCTGTGGAGTGATGCTAGTAAAAAAAAAAGGTTCAGAGATAAATATGTTTTGAATTGTGCACTAATTCAGTATTTTGCAAGCATTTGTTGTATATAAGAATTGAAACAGCCCTCACACAGAGCACAAACCATGCTTGTCTTGCTCAGCCCTATACCCCCAAAGCTTAACACAGAATAAGTGCTAAATAAGTATTATGAAATGGATTATAGTAATTTACACTATGAGAGATACAGATAAGCAAACATATCACTGTGTTATATGATAAAGATTATAACAGAGTAACAAACTGCCAAGCATGTATCAAAGAAAAAAAAATGCTTCAAAGAGAAAGGAATACTTGAAAGATCCTTGAGAGAAATTTTGAGGAAAAAGAAAGAGCCTTCCAAGGGGAGAGGCACAAGGAGGAAATATCTCCTATATACTAAACTAGAAATAGCTACATAAATCCTGATATAAACTAGTTTGGGAAAACATAATGGACTTAATTTGACTGAGCTCCAGGTTGAGATTAGCCTTAGTTAGAACCTGATTAAAACTCAAACATGACAGTGTTACCAATCTCTTGGCTCTGCTTCCTCTGGGTTTTCTCTATAATTAGTCTCCACTGATAGTCCCTGACAACACTAGGCCCTTACTTGCTTCAAGTCTCAGTTCCAGCCTCAATACCCTTTTCCCAAGCTCGGAAGGTAAGCTCAGCCTTCCTGACCAAGGTCCTAAAGTCCACTCTGATTGGACAGGCTTAGTCTCTTTTCTAAATCAGTAGGATACTCTGTGGTCATAAAGCAAACCCGCTCAGAGAATATGGTTTTATCCCCTAACATCATGGTCAGAATGTGACAAAGTAAGTTTTCTTATAAGAGACCTCCCTGAACGTTTCCATAAAGAAGGCGAAAATGTGCTCTGGTGCAACTGTGACACACTGCAACTGCCAAGACAGGTCTTATATATTTAGTCCTAGAACCACCCACTGAAAAAAAATCATTTTCCTCAAATAAGGAAAATAAAATCCATTGATTTTTGCTCCCCTCTGGTAACCTGAGTATATACAAACACAGGAAGTCATTAACATCAACAACTTCTGTAGCCACAGCTTCTCAGAGGGTAGAAGAAACTTTAGCCCAGTTTCTGACCAGATGGTTAAACATGACATCTCTCAGTGGCTCTGCAAGTATAAATTTATGCCTAGGTCCGATCCCTGCATGAAATGGAAAACAGGAACACGAAGGACCCACATGGATTCCACCCTGAAATAGAACAAATCGGACAGGCTAGGCCAATCTGAGACCCCAGGAGGAGTTTCTGTAAACAGCCTAAGATTAGCCACTTCCTCCTACCCCTACAAATTAAATAAAAAAATTTCTCTTAGTGGGAGGAAGAGAAAATCTCAATGTTGCCTTGGGGACACATTAAACTTCTATACGAGGCTTAGTTTTTATCTATTTTAGCTGCAAAAGAGTATAGGGCCAGGAACCTTGAGAGCAGAGGTTAAGGCCACAGTTTTTTTACTTCCTTGAGTTAATAATGATGGCTTGGCTGTGGCCCCAGCCTAATGTTACCAAGGCCTTGACTTTAAAAAGTGAGGAAAGCTAAAGTGGGTCTCCTAGAAATAGCAAGGTGTCTATCAACAGTACTGGTCAACATTATTAATTTAGCATTTGAGGCCTACTCTTCTATCCATATTTAGCTTACCTTCCACTCTCCTACAACGTCAATCTTTCACTCTAACCAAGCTGACCTTTTCTTGTCACTGTCCTACCAAAAACTAGAAATTTTATCACCATATCACTATTGAAAACTCTTCCTACTATAATTGATAGAAGAGTCAAGTCAAATGAACAACATCCCATAAGGAATTCATTAGCCTAGTGACTGAAATCACTGGAAGGAAGGCTAACCTCAGGCACACTTTAAATTAGGGGCACAGACTATATCATCAGAGGGTAGGAGGTAAAATGTTGATCTTCCAAGAAAAATCCAGAATGTTCATGCTGGTAGAAAGAGGTATGTATGTAATTGTGGCAAAAACAAAAAACAAAAAACAAAAAAAAAAGCAAAAAAAAAAAACTGACAAACACATGTATGCATAGACATACAAATGAATACTTTATGACACCATATACTGTGGTCGATCCATGTCATTTCATTTCCTTTTCATTTCCTAGGAGTGACTTCCTCCTTTCTTTTAAACAGTCTGTCCCTCTTTCAAGTTTCTTTCCATTTCTATTCTCTTGGGGCCACACAGATCTATTTCTTCTGAAAGTTCAAAACATATATCCTTTATCATTGATTTTTCCCTTTGGCACACACTATAATGAATAGTCACCTCATTTTCCCCCTGAGTGATCAGTTCCGACTTACAAGCAGCTTACAAGCAACTTCTGTGTGCTATGAGAGTTAAACTCTAAAGTTCACCGCATGAGAGACAGAAAACCACTACCCTAAGGAACAGGATAATATACTGTGTTGGTTTTCCAGAATAGCTTAGCGAAATTTAATTAATTCAACATGTGACTGAGGTACAATATTAAAATTCTAACTTGACTCTCCAGAACCATCCTAAATCCCTTGCTCTAACACCTGCTACTTATACTAGGAGAGGAAAAGAATAACACAGGACATTGCTTCTACCTCTTGCTTCACTAGACCTGGGAGGTAGGAGAGGCGTTCAATTGCAATCCTTTGTGATGGCGCCCATGTTCTGCATTACAGCGGCTGGAGTCACCATGCTCCAAAAGCACAAATAAAAAAATAGAGAAAAAAAAAGAAAAAAAACCAACAGGTGAGTTGAATGAAATGACATGGGCGGAGGATGCACAACATAATGTGATATTTGTGGAGGATGAGGAGGCTCATGCAGATGAGGATTAAAATGGCGGCCAAGTCAAGACCCATAAGGTGTACATTAAAAAGAAACAGTAGGGGAAGATCATCACAAATAAAGGGGCATTCTGACTTAGAAACATATAATGTAAGCCCTGGAGAAGACTCTTCCCTAGCTTAACTTTCAGGAAATTAAAGACCAAAATTAAACTGTCATGGACACATCTACACAGGGGCCACATTGAAATATTCTCCATGCAGGCTCTCTTTTTGCCCATGGCTGCCAATTCCTTCTTTGTAAGCATCTACCACTGAAGATTTGAATACTGACCTTGTTTAGGGTTTGATGACAACACGAGCCTAAAACTGAAAAAGACCCTAACTAGTGCTAAGTACTCATGGATGAAAATGGGGCAAGTGATGCCACTGAAGTCTGGGATGTCAGGAAGAATAGGGTTGATACCAGCTGCACCCACTCGCATCGATGCATTCAGGGGTGTGTGTCAAAGTACACTGTATATATGGCACAGGGCTGCATTTTGTTTACATGTGTGTATGGTGCATTGTATATATAGCTACTAAGTATTAATGTAATGAATGAATGCCTTTAACACTTGAAGCAGCCAGCATGTTATAGTCTCCTTTCAATTAATTCCTAATTTTTTTGGTAAGATATGCTTATTTGAGAGAGAGAAAGAGAGAGCAGGGGGAGAGACAGAGGAAGAGAGAGAGAGAGAATCTCAAAGAGACTACCCGCTAAGCCCAGAGCTCGACACAGAGTTTCATCGCAAGATCCTGAGATCATGACCTGAGTCAAAATCAAGAGTCCGACACTTAACCAGCTGAGCTACCCAGAAGCTCTTATTTCCTAACCTTGTACCAATACCTTACATTTTACTAGGTCTTACATTGTATTGTTGACCCATAGGTAATTACGATGTATATATTTGAACATCCACTAGTTCCACTTATTTGCCCACCATTTATCTGTGATGAAATAATGCCCTTTATAATTCAAATTTTAAAGTATCTGCATATGTATTTTATTGAGCGAACAGAATTTTACTTTTTAGCACTTCATCATGTAAAGGATAACTATAATAAGGATACGAGATAAATTGTTGAGAAGAGTTTCATTCGGCTTCTGAGGCAAAAAACAAGATGAAAAAATGACCAAGCTCTCTGTGGTTATTGTATTTTCACCAGAGATTATGAAATATGCAGCATTTGTATGCATCAGTCAGGTGATTTCCAAAATCTATGCTCTTGACTCTGCTACAGAACTCACTGTTTCTTTACATGCTTTTGCTATGAGACTTTTCTCCATTGTGGCCTTGGAAATAGAGCCTAAATTCTGAAATCTGGCTGGAGAGAGGCAAGTATTCCGTGGACAAGAACTATGAGACACTGAATTGTGCTTAACTACGGGCATCAGATAAGAATTCTGAAGAAAACAGCAGCAGGACAGATAGAAGGGAAGGATAATTTCTTCAGTGTTAATGAAAAATAAACCAAGAAATGATGATATCAGGATTCTTATGTTACCAGAGATGCTTAGACCAATACCCCCAGATCTTTATCTTTTTGAAATTAATCATAAATCACTTTTAAGAAAGTTTGATCTAAAAATCATATTGTTACAAGCATTCATTAGAAAACTCACAGCGATGTGTGTATTTGTAGACCACTTTGATTTTCAGATTCAATACCTCCAGTCCTCAGAGCAACTCATATGAATGGCCCAACACTTTCTGAGTCGAGAAGACACAAGGGAGTAATACGCGTAGGCAGAACACTGGAAGTAGTAAACGAGGAGACATCTCATATCCATTAAATATGTATTCTAAGCCCTGTCCCTGCACACGGCATTTTTTTCATACGGTTTCTCAATCCCACAATCAATTCTGCAAAGTGAGTGTCCCACTAAGAACAGGCAGAGAAATATTAAGTAACTTTCACAAGCTCTAAATCTATGTTTGAGTCCCAGCCAAAGGTGTCCAGTGCCAAGCCCAGCCATCTTTTATCATCGTGACCCAGGGGAGTTAGAGGACCCATGAGGGCCTGACAATTCGGGATAGAGAAAATTACAGACTGACCTCTAGATCTAATTATCTGTGTAATATTAGACAAGCTACTCATCATGCTTTCTTGGCATCACTCTCACATTCTCATATAAAAGGAGCTTGTGAATCTAGCCCTTCCCATCTCTGAGTTTAGTCAAGTTAATCTAGATAATACATGGTTGTCTCTAAAATCTCTGCCTCCTTGTTTGATGCACTAGTCAGTGGTCAGATAAGGCCTCTCACTTCTAAAGGCTATATCATCTTTTTAAGATGAACATAGTGAAGACTTTCCTCTGCCTGCTTTTAGTTTTGGGGAACAAAATACAGAAGTTTAATTTCTAGCACACACAGAAAAGTTTCTCTTTCCCACCTCTCAATGAATTTAAGTAAAATCCCTAACTGCTTTCAAAAACCCATGACACTCTGAGAAGAGAACATTGTTTCGGGATGTTGGTGCCAAAACTAACACAGCCTCCCTGGATCCAGGACAAACTACTGGCCTCATCAAATGCACTGAGCACCCACTGGCATCATGGGACATCACTAACGGAGCGGCCAAGTGAAATCTCGGTTCTCGTGCAACCAGCACCTGTTTTCTTTCCAGTGCCTCACAAACTTTCCTTTAGAAACATCTCTCTTGTTAGAGAAAAGTGAATACCCACACACATCTCTAAGCTAACAAGAATTTCTTTGAAGTCTGGCATTTTATTATAAAAATTAATTTAAGCATTGATTCTACTTCCTACCACACCCTCCTTTATTTTAGTATTAAACATTAGTGGGATAACTTATCAAGTAAAATAAATGTTCCTGAAGTTTGTGACCTTTATTCTCTGTAGAGTCGTGTGTTCCTGTGGACAACTATGTTTGAATTTGAGTAGCTCAGTTTGCCCTAGTAGATTCCACAATTTGCCTCATGTGGACTGTAATCCCCAGAACATGGTTAATCACCACATTCTGGAATATTCCAACATTCTGGAATGCTGTTGTAATATATAATCTACCTTATATAATATACTTAGCTTAACAGCATTTCATAGATCCTTACTAGTGACAGCCATTGTGTTATACTGTTGTGGTTTCATTTAATATTCTTACCTTCTCTGTGAGGTACAGATTTATACACCCTTATTATATATATGGAAAAAGAAACATATAAAGGTTCACTGAATTTTCTGATTCACAGAAATCACACAGCTAAAAAGTATCAGAGCAACCTCTGAGCTCTAGCTTGACTAGGGTCTAAGCAGTTACCTCTCTATCGTTTATGCAGAATAACAGTTTTAATTTGCACAAAGATACTGGATTATTTTAGAGGGTCTATTCTTAGGTAGACAATTGGTTCTGTAGCAACCAGTTTCTGTTCAGTTAAAATGTGTAGCTCAAAAAATTATAAAAATAAATGTCATAGACTTTTGGACTTATATAAATTAGAATATGAGAATATTAAATCTGAGATTTTATTTATAGTTTATATATTTTCTACTCATAAATGAGAGCAAGAACTTTCTGTATAGAATTTTCAGAGAACATAAACACGTTTATTTAGCTTTTGAGAACTCAAATTATAGACCAGAATAAAGGAAAGGATACACAATATGAGAGCTGAAACCTGAGAATGTGAAAATAAGATATAAACATGGGAAATGTAGGTAGTTCATTGGTCATCTAAAAATAGGCAAAACACCACTCTCAATAATAGGATCCACCACAGCTGACTCAAGGGACAGCAATGGTTTTTCCAACATTCTTGAGGACATGCAAAGTATCCCCATGTTATGAAACACAGTGAGCTTTGAAAAAGCCCAGCAGAGATGGGTGAGGCCATACACATCCATAGGAAGCTGGGTGACCAGAGGGCAATGATGAGTTTCCCCAGCGTGCAAATTTATATTAGGCAGTAAAATAAATCAGAATTTATGGTGACTTGCAGAACTTGCTGGACCCTCCTGATAGAGCCTTATTTTTTTTTAATAAATGCCTATAAAATTAAATCAGAGAATCTTTGAAAGAGGTTCAGAGAATGTACCCTCTAAGTCCTTTGCTTTTCAAATGAGGAAACCAGTCCAGAGCGGCTTTCTCTTGCTGGATCCACCCACTGCCTATTCTTGGCCAATGTGTCTCTTGTGAAGTTATTCCCACTCCAGAGTAGAAGTTCAGCTGTGACTCAGGAAGAAACCAACCAGGGTAGAGGATTGGGAGAGAGGGGTATTGCTGTATCTTTTTCCTGTTTACTCAGTGATTTTCAGTGTACTCTGGGGTCAGAGCAGAACTGAGAGCTTTGCAGTCTCAGCAAAAGCGACATGACTCTGGAGTCAGCAGCAGCTATTTCTCTTTTCATGCTGATAATCAGCATGTTCTATGATTTTATTTTTCCCCTGAAAACTTAGCCTAAAACCTCACAATGATTTCTAGATTTTAGAATCTATTGTACTTTTGAAGGGAATAATACTTGCAAGTTAACTAAAGTACATTTTCTATAACTGATTATAAATTATCAGTAGCGGGCAGGCTCAGCTGTTTGGTGCCGCCTTCAGCCCAGGCTGTGATCCTGGGGTCCGGGGATCGTGTCCCACATTGGGCTCCTTGCATGGAGCCTGCTTCTCCCTCTGCCTGGGTCTCTGCCTCTCTCTCTCTCTCTCTCTGTGTCTCTCATGAATAAATAAATAAAATCTTAAAAAAATATCAGTAGCTTACCTGATTTTATACCTTAAGATGGGAACCCACCCACTATTATATAGAGAGCCCTTTGTCAACTGTCTTCCGGAAAGAGCTCTATGAATAAAGATTGTGACTGTATATCACGATGCCAACCTGAGAATCTCATCAGAAACATTTCACCACAGTCCTTGGTTTTCTGTAGGAAGTGCTGTATAAGCCAAGGTACTGAGGCCTATTCCAAAACCAGAGTAAGACCTTTTCATCTGCTACCAGGAAGACACGATACCAGGATATCTTTGAAGGAAAATATCTATGCATTTGCATCTGTCTCTGTCTCTATCCAATTTAGTGAACTCCACCAGGTATTATGCAGTATGAAATGGCCACTTATCAATACTTCCATTATCATACCTTGTATGGTATCAGAAAGGCCACTTTCTAACTTATCATTTTGAATTGTAATAGATGTACTCAATTCCTAGTAGCATATTTTCAGTAGGCATTTAACCAAATGATGGTTGTTGGGAGTATTTCATTTTACAACATCACATTAGCATTAACTTTTCATTTTACCATGGCAGCCAAGGATGCATATTATATGAATCTAGATTGCTCTTCTTAAGACAGAATGAGTTGAAGGCCCCTAGGCAGAGCCATTAAGAGATCAGAGTTATATTAAAAAATTCCACAAAGGAGGGATCCCTGGGTGGCGCAGCGGTTTGGCGCCTGCCTTTGGCCCAGGGCGCGATCCTGGAGACCCGGGATCGAATCCCACGTCGGGCTCCCGGTGCATGGAGCCTGCTTCTCCCTCTGCCTATGTCTCTGCCTCTCTCTCTCTCTCTCTCTGTGTGACTATCATAAATAAATAAAAATTAAAAAAAAAAAAAAAAAAAAAAAAAAAAAAAAAAAAAAAAAAAAAAAAAATTCCACAAAGGAAGTGAGGGTTTCAATCAATTGGCCCATCTTTGTAAAGTCATATTAGAAACAAGCAATTCAGCTTCTCAGTTCATAGAGCTCTCTGCTGGTCTCTGCCTAGGGAATTGAAGAGAAGTACAACATACCCCTTATCTCATGGGAGTTTATTCTCTATTTACTAAAACTGCACTGAAAGCTGAAAGTTATACCCAATACCTAACAGCAAAAGATTTAAATGCAAGATTAAACGCAGAAAATAAATATTTAACATTGATACCAATGCCACAGAAATGGATACTCTGGGCATCTAATACAGGGAAAATTAGATGTTACATAGAAAGGATGACAGGGAGGGCCCTTTGGAAGAGTTTGATCTGAATTTAACTGAGGGTAATATGCAAATGTAAGAAAAATAGGAAGACACTCTGTCAAGTATGTCAGTGGATCAACAACCTTAGTATAAAAGCCTATTGACGAAAGACCTATAGTTGGTTGTAGAGTAGTACAATCAGAAACTATCTGGAAAAAGTGCCAGAATGTAGAGATCATTGTAGGGGGCCTTTGCTAATTAACATATCATGACCCTTGACCAAAACACTTATTTTCAAACTTTAGTGTGTATGGACATATCATGAGGGATTTCTAAAATCTAGATTCTGAGATAGCATCCACAGAGTTTACATACAGAGAATCTAGGATGGGATCCTAGAATCCCCATGTATCACGAGTACCCTGGTGATTCTAACGCAAGTGCTCCATGGACTATACTTGACTTTGGAAACCACCCTGCCAAAGCACTATTCTCTAACTGATATGTTCCTGCCCTGAATGAGACTAACAGAATAAAATAGTGACCTATTTCAATAATATATATGGATTTTTTTCATAGCTAGATTTAGAGAATGTAGTTACATCAGGCGTTGGACCTTCCAAATACAAGACATTTCTTAGGAAGTGGCAGAGAGCTGGGCACAGAGGAGACATCTAATAAATCTAAGTTGTTGATGATGGTAGCATAATAACTATTATTAGTCATGTGGCAACGGTCATAGTTCTAAGCATCTCAAGAACTTAGAACCTCTAATTCCTCTAACTAAGCAAAAACCTTTTTACACAGTAGCCTTTTACTTTCTGGTCAGAGACGGTCTTCTGGGCTGCAATGAGCTGGATACTCACCCTCCATCCTAGGTCATAGAACAGAATCTGTTCTTTGGATCTCCTTGCATATCTTTAGAAACCATGCTCTTTGTTTCCTAAGACAAAGAAATGAAGAGTGCAAAGCCCAATTCATAAAGCCCCAATCACCCATGATGATGATTTTCTTTTTATGCTGACCTTAGCACAGCTGGAAATTCTGCGGAGTGGTTAGTCATTTCTAGGTTCCAAGACATATCGAGAAGGATAAATATAGTCAAATTCTCAGAGCATGCAGTGACTGAATGTGTGTCTGTGTTGCGATCATGTGGTTTGAAGGGGATATGTGATGTTTATAAATGTTTATATTTATTCCTCTGGCTAATACTGGATAGTGTAATACTTTTTAAAAATATGGTATTTGACTGAGCTCATATGAGACCTTAAAATCTGCTATTCTTAGGAAAGCACAATAGTTAATTGTCTTATGACTCAAGTTATACTTCAGCAGAGTAGGTTTATTTTCATCTTGTATCAGGCAGACATTATACCAAGGAAACTTGGAGGGATGATATTTATTTTAGTGTAAAATGGAATGGACAAGACACTCTGAGACCCAATTTCTTATCTCCATTTAAGGTTACAAGTAACTGTGTAACTCTGGGTAAATCATTTTAAGTTAATCTTCAGCTGCAAATAAAAGGCAACAGAAAGGGTTCTTATTTGGCTCAAAATATTGTTATCAATCAATAATATACCAGCGCCTGGCTAAGATTGGGGATTTTTTAAAAAATAAGAATTAAAAGAAGGAAATGAGTCATTTATGGAAATGTCTTAAAGGCAATTTTTAAATATAGAAACTGTGGGACAACTTCTAGAACTTCTAGTATTTAATAGTTAACTGCTCCAAAGTTAGGTTGGTTTACCAGGAACTATTTGAATTTGATGGACTTTCTAATACAGATAGGACAGGATATTAAACCATTCTGAAAATTACTCAATATATAGGACACATTCAAAATTAACACAGTCATTATTTAAAAGCAGCAAGTTAACATTTTCTATAGACCAATTAATCTTACCTAGATTATAAAGTTTTTGTAAATATCTTTTCTTATAAAGATTTCAACTCAACCATTCTGAGTTGAAAATAGCAAGTTGGCTTGTAAACTAGAGGTCTATAAATCTATACTTGAAATATGATGGATAATTATAATAATATTTTACTTCCTCATGCTTCAGAACATTTAGAGAGTAGACTAGGATTCAAGTATTTGGCATTGTCAATAAAATAGTAAATGCTGTTTTTGTCAGGTTAAGTAGTAAGACTGGTACTTGCACTTATACTAGTGTAGTAGCAACAACATTTATAATTGGAGAAATCTGGGTCCAAGTTGGTTTATCACTTACTAAAATTTCACTGTAAAATATCACTGATATGCAGTTTCTCCATTTATAAAAATGGGAGTAAAAAATGATTTGATCTACAAGGTGGCTGCGAAAGTCAAATGTAAAAGAACTCCATAAATTATGAAATTCTTTGCATATGTTGACTTTTTTACTATTGTTATACATTATATGTAAACAGAAGCTTTGTCTTGACCCTTCTTTACATTCTGGTCTTTATCTAGCTTAACGATGTGCATTGGAAATGTTCTAAATCTAATTATTTTCATTAGCTTTTTTTTTTTATAGCTGTTGGTGGCTTTTAAAATCAACTGATCTATTCTAGACATTTTACAGATTAGAAAAATTACTCAGGAGGGATGTTAAAACCTTGCCCCAAGTGATACTGCTTGTTGGTGACTGAACGGGACCTTACCTTGACTTTTTATTAGAGTTCTCCAAAGACTTCACTAGCATTACATAATTCATTTCTCCAAATCTCCAAAGCTGGTCTTTCAGGATGTTAGGAAATGTTCTGTGTAAAAGGGCTTGGGTGTCTAATAAATATTTAAATTTCTAATATGAAATTCTAGATTAAATAAAATCAACAAATTTTTTAAAAGTTCAATCACATACACTCACAAATGTGCTAGACTGTGTTGTGATGGAAGCTTTATTATCTGTTTCTCAAGGATAAAATACATATATATATGTATATATATATTTACGTATGTGTATTTATAAAAAACACATGTAAATATGCATGTATGTGTGTGTATATATATGCATACAGAACATTCACAGCACTGCCTGAGGTATGGAAATGATATGTATGTGCTTATCATTCATATCACAATGGTGATAATGATGAGCATGATGAGGAAATGTTCATAACCTTAAAAGTTATTTAAAGCACAATCCAGAATTCAGGAATTATATTTATATTCTCATTACAGATTACTGATGAAATCCATTTCTGAAACATAAAGAAGCATTTTCTTCCATGGTACTGTTTCTTAATCAGATTTTCCATGAAGTGTTGAGAAAAGAAAAAGGACACTAAGTTGAGACACACAAAACAGATTAAGAGCTTGCTTCTTGCTTCTTTCTTCTCCTTTTGCCACCACCCACCCCATTGACACACACACACACACACACACACACACCACAATAGATAGATATATGTGTGCAACTTAGGTCCAATTGCATTATTTTTCTGGCCTTTGATTTCTCTTATTTAATAAAGTTCAAGATAAATGAAATTTGCCTCTAGGATGTCTTGTGAGAACTATTCATATTCTGTAGGTATGAATTATCTTCAAGTTATTATACAAGTGAAAGGTATAAATACTGTTTTTGCTGGCAATGGAATATTTTTCTTTTTAGATATACAACTTTCTATGGACTAACATTCACCTATTATATTCTATTTCCCTATGCTAGGGATACATGCATATGTATGCTGAAAACATACTGTCACATTACTGATGTGAAAACTCTTTCCCTGCTTCCACTGTTACCTCAGTTTCATCTTCATATAGATACTCCAACCACTAACTCTCAGTTATAGACATTCAATGAATATTTTATTTTAAAAAATTCCAATAAATACATTTAAATGGATACAACTTGATTCTCTTGAATACAAGGTGAAAAGATCTAGAATACAAAGTAGATTCTAGGATGCTTAATGCTTCATAAAAATTTTAAATGAAGGACAAATTCCACATGGGTACTATCTTGTTTGATGGTATCATCAAGCAAAAAAAAATTGTGTGGTAATTTCCATATAGTATTTTGGCAGATAAAATGCATGTAGAAGTAGACTTAAACAAATACTCCCTATGACAGGAAATAAATTAAAAATATGAGTGAAGTAAGTCAGTCGGAGAAGGACAAACATTATATGTTCTCATTCATTTGGGGAATATAAATAATAGTGAAAGGGAATATAAGGGAAGGGAGAAGAAATGGGTAGGAAATATCAGAAAGGGAGACAGAACGTAAAGACTGCTAACTCTGGGAAACGAACTAGGGATGGTAGAAGGGGAGGAGGGCGGGGGGTGGGAGTGAATGGGTGACGGGCACTGGGGGTTATTCTGTATGTTAGTAAATTGAACACCAATAAAAAATGAATTAAAAAAAAGAATAAAAAAATAAACTACACTTTACCATTTAGTCACTTAATTAATCATATTTATGACATAGGAATAATGCAAAAAACAATTGTGAAAAGGCAATTACCTTCAAGAAGCATAATCTAATCACATTATATAATAGAAGATGAGCCATGGACATATGTATTTACAACAATAAAAACCTAGAATGTGAACATTTTTATATATAGGACAAACTTTTGTTTAGAACTTAGAGACAGGAAATATTCCTTTATATAAAGAGTTAACCATAGGCATTTGGGACGAAGATGAATTTTTTTTTTTCTTCTCAGTGAGATCTTACTAAATTTAGGAAGGAGAAATAATTATTGGACATTATTTTGAAAGAATAACATGAACAGTAATTGGAAAGTGTAAGTAAATCATTCCTGTAGGCTATAGGTAGGTTACATGAAACTGGCAAAGTTCTGGGGGAAAAAAATTAGATCCTAGAGCACCAGGTGTATAACACAGGCCACACAGATTTAACAGAAATTGCAAACAAAAGTGGGAAAAGGTCAGACTTGTGCTTAGGAAGGATTATGTGTCTGTCCATGGGCAAGAGTAGAAGGTAGAAGGTAAAAGACAATACAGGTGCGCACACTAGGGGAATGAAGAGGGCCACTCCTTCAGCCCCTCAGCCAGGCGATCGATGAGTCAGGATATAAACAGTCCTCTATTGCCAGGCACCGTATTGAGTACTGGCACCATAGTGGTGGGCCAGGAGATAAAGAAGACATACATTAAACTAATATGCATAGAAATAAACATGCACTTTATATGAAATAAATGCCGAGGAGTGTTTGAGATGATTTAGAGGATACTGACAAAAATAAGAATGTAAGAAGAAGGAGGCATTTCTAGGGAGTTTAGTTTATTTGTGTTGAATTTGGGGGACTGCCAAGGATATTGAGGTGAAAGTGTCTTCCAGGCACTGGGGAAGAGTTCATACCTAAGCTATGGTTGTGCAATGCTAGCTTCATGAAGACAGCAGTTGAGTTTACTGCAGAGATGACCAGGAGACAAGAAATTTGGTGAAAAGAACATGGATATTTAAACCATGATTAAACTGGTAAATACTTTATTTGTAAACCTCCTTTTCCCATCTACATATACTGTGCTGTACTGTTCATTTATAAAAAAGAATGTATTTTTTCCATTCATGCAATTGTAGGTTCAATACCCAGTAATACTTTCAATCTAAAAAAAGAGAAATAACAGGATGGATGAAAGAAGATTTAAAAAGTTGCTGTATCCTCCTGATTATAGAACCGCCCATACTGTAAAACAAGTCATATAATACAAAAGAGTCTATGAATAACAAATCAACGATTGGTTGGGAGTCACATAAAACTTCTTTTCAAACATCTCAAAATAAATAAATATGCCAAGTTTTCTTAGAAGAATCCTCTGCTTGCAAAATGGAATTTGTTATTTCTGCAAGTTCTTTTTCATTGGACAAAGATTAATGTCCTGTAACATCCAGAGCTATGAAGACTTTGCTTAACTTTTACTTTTCTCATTGCACTGTCTTTTTTTATGAGTAAAGATAAACAACTAACTCTTAAGGGAATTTTCCTTTAGAACAATATTTAAAATATTAATTTATTAGACGATTTTTTTCTACAAAGCCCAATTAATTCCCCATTGCCATCTCATAGCTGTTCACATAAGCCAAACCCACAGAATTTTTTAATGAATGTAGGCTATTAGTGTATATAGCTTCTTTTCCTCAAAACTGTAATGCAAAAATGAAAACTGTTGGATGCTAGATAAGTGATTATCACCCATAGGTATCAAAAAATGATTTTTTCACATTGAATTCTATCAACATTGTCAGGTCACATAATCACGTCATAAAATAACATGAACAAAAAGAATATTCTCTTGTTCTTAATGAGAAGGTAAACAGCACATATTATCCTTCATGTAATTATATAAAAGAAAATAGAAATAAAAGAAATGAATGAAAGATGGCAGAACTTTGAAGTTCATGGAAACAATCCCTGATTTCATCCATCATCGCAAACAAAACTAAGACTTGATAGACTTGAGTGTTCAGAAAAACTAAATCTACTTCAATATTAACACTTTTCTCGGGTTCCTTAAATTTGTTTTCTGGCATTTCACTCTATTGAGAGAACCCTCTGTTCTTTTTGTAGAAATTTATATGTTTTGTGGAAAAACAACCAAAGAAACTAAAATTGACATGCGTTTTACCACCACAAAGTAGGTGACATTGAGATGTATTTGTTACATACCTGACATTAAAAAAATACAAATGTAAGATGCTCTAAAATATCAAACTGAAGTTTAGCTTACCAGCGGGGACAGAATTGGAGTGCTGAAGTTCCAACTGACTGGAATCATCAGAGAGTTCAGTCAAACAGGTTAAAGTAAACTCTGGGTTGGAAGCAGGCTCATGTTTAAAGCTTTCAGGAGAAAGATAATCCAGCTCAAACTTCACAGTTGACATTGCAAAATTCTTAAAGAGCTATGTAAGTCAAAGTTCACACTACTGAAGTTTCAAAAATCGTAGGTGACAGGACAAAAAAATCACTGTATTATAATCTGTAGTAACTCCAGGCTTTCCGGTGATTATTCTCACTTGGAAATCCAAAAGAGATAAAACATGCAGAGCTGACTCTCTTAAGCTTCCTGTATTCATGCCTTTTTCTAGGCAACTGTCTTCAACAGGATGGATGGATTTTAGAGTCGTTTTTTCTTGATGGTATCTTGCTGCCTTAAAATGATAGCAGCACTAACCCCATCTCAGAGAGGCTGCGATGAAAAGTAAAATGGGCTAAGTGAGGACATAGGCAAGGCTGCAGAGAGATGCTTTTAGTAACTTGGTATTGGAAGTTCTCATTCACATTTCTGTATACAAAAGATCAGCTGGGTGGGGCTAAGGACTGTAAGAGAATGAGACTTTTTTTTTTTCCCACCGGGCAGCTCATCAAGGAATGTTTTAATCTGGAAGGAAATTAATCCTAAATGATATTTCCAGGGTCAGGGTTGCGAGACTATAGCCATGATGCTTATTGAAAGATGGCTATGATTGTGGAAACTAAAAGGTAAATCAAACTACAATGCTTCTGCACAATCAAACAAAATTAACAAAGAAACAACATCAAAATGAAAAGGCAGGGAATCTACAGAATGGAAGAAAATACTTGCAAATCATTTATCTGATATCCAAATACCCAAAAAATATAAGGGACTCATACAACTTGGTGGTAGTAGTAGTAGTAGTCGTAGTAGTAGTAGAGTAGTAGTAATTCAAATTTAAAATTGGGCAAACAACCTTTTCGTCTTCTAAAGAGGACATGCAAATGCCTAATAGGTACACGAAAAGGACCTCAACATCATTAACCATCACGGAAATGCAAATCAAAGCCAAAATAAAGTATCACCTCACACTTGTTAGAATAGCTATCATCTGAAAGACAGGAAATAACAAGTATTGGCAAAGATGTGGAGAAAAGGGGACACTTACGCGATGGTGCTAGGAATATACATTAGTACAGTCACTATGGAAAACACTATGGAGGTTCTTCAAAGGGTTAAACAACAACAACAACAACAACAACTACCATCTATGCCCCAGCATTGTCACTCGTGGGTACACCTCCCAGTGAACTGAAATGACTGTCTCAGGGACGTATGTGCACCCTGCGGTCACTGCAGCATTATTCACAGAACTCAAGGCAGGTAAGCTGTGAGTGTCTGCGGACAGATGAACGACAGAGAAAATGTGATCTACCATGGGGTGTTTTCAGCCACAGAAAAAGGAAGGCCTACCCCTTGGGACAACATGGGAGAAACATGAGGGTGCTCTGCGAGGTGAGGTATGTCCAAGAAAAGGCCAGTGTGCTTGATTCACTTACATGTGGAATCTGGGAAAGCTGAGCCTGTGAGAGGAGAGAGCGGACAGGTGGTTGCCAGGGGCTGGGGGTGGGAGTAAGGGGAGAGGTTGGTCAGAGGCGAGTGAGATCGAGGAATGTAATGTACGGCATGGGGCCTATCGATCACAGTACTGCATTATATACAGGAAAGTGGCTGACAGAGTAGATTTGCGATGTTCTCACCACCGAATAATAAAACAAAACAAAATTAAATAAAATAAGCGAACCGTGAGGGGAAGTATGTGCTACTGGACCTTACTGTGGTAATTGTTATGCGATAGATGCATGTATCAAAGGATCACATTATATACCCTAAACATCTACCATGTTGTGTGCAATTATATTTCAGTGAAGTTTAGGGGAAAAGGTGTATTTACAAAATGGTGGTCAAATTAAACACACAGCTGGAGCAACACAAAGGACGGATGTCGTAATATGAGCAAGTGATCAGGAGAGGAGCAAATGCCAAAAAGGCAGGGATTGAGGAGGCTGACACAGTTGTACTATTTAAAAGGTAAAACATCAGCTCCCTCTGAGTAGCTAGGCAGGTTATGTTGGTCACCTTGGGAAATTTAATTTAAGGGGTGCATGGCTGGCTCAGTCGGTTAAGCACCTGACTCTTAATTTCAGCTCGAGTCATGACCTCAGGGTGGTGAGATTGAGCCCTGTATCAATCCCCACTGGGAGCGGAGCCTGCTTGAGATTCTCCCTCTCTCTTCCTCCACCCCTCCTGCCACTGTGCGTGTGGGTGTGTGCACGCTCCCTCTCACGCTCTCTTAAAAAAATATAATTTAATTTAGAATCTCACTCTTATTCAATCCTCCGTCCTTGAGCTCATAAATCCATGCTGATCACAAGCAGGTGCCCATTGAGAGCTTGTCAAAAAGTAATTTAGCAAAATCCATCCTTCAGGTTAGGGAGTCAAACTAGATGAAATTCAGGTTAGTCCTTTGATGTTCTTTTTTGATCCATTATGTATCCATTAATTTATTTCTTCATTCAAGTGAATATTCATTGGCCCTGTATTAGGTATTACCTTAGATGCAAGAGTGTTATGACAGGTGCAATGGAAAGGATGTGGGTTGGATATGGTCTCAGTGGGAGAGAGAGCAGTGATTGACTGGGATTCTCATTATGACCATAGCATGAGGTATGGCACTAGATTTGCTACACATGAAGAATGGCATATTTGAAACAATTTCACTTTCTTTGTCCAGCACTCTTTGAGAGAGTAAAATATATATAAGAGGTTTGCAAATTCATTATTGTTACAATATAAAAAGTGTTATGGACGAAAAAGTGGCATGTCTTACTCATCATTAGTTACTATAACTGAACAAACAAGGAACGAAAATTGTCTCTCCGCTCCACAATCTTTAATAAACTATTGCTCAAGGCCCAGGAATGATTGTCATTCCAACAGCATGGACAGCAAACAAAATGCTGTTCAAGCCTAGTCTGCTGCCATTCTGGAACAGACTTAAAAAAATCTGACTAAAATGACAAACATGGCCAAGTTTCATTGATAACTATGTGACACTTTACTTAAATAAGAAGGTAAAAGCAGAATCCAAAGTATAAATAATAATTCAGCAAATATTATCATTGCTTAAAATAAATATGAAAGTATCAGTACATATTCAGAATACCTGCGAAGTCATTTCATAGCAGTGTAGTTCTTTACTTGTCTCTCTACCACCTATGGATTCTTAGTGTCTGCGGTAAAGCTTCTAGAAAAGACAGACATTGGGTCAGTAATGAGAAAACCAGTTGAAGAAAAGAAGGTTGGTAGGAAAAAGAAAAGCAAATATCAGGAAATGACTAAAGGGTAAAAGAAAAAAAAAAGTGTATATACAACTTAAAGGGAAAAAAAATAGGTTCTAGAATCACGAAAGATGGGCTTTACAATTCTCAACCGAAATATCTGTCCTGCTGTTTGGTAGGAGGTACTGTCTGAGAGAACAGTCTAAATGGTTTAATTTAAGAGTTGCTCAAGGGTGTTTAAGCACTAGATAAATTCTAGTCTCTATACCTCCAATAAGGTTGACCAAATCCTCAAGAGTTCACCTTTCAAGCAATGATTTAAAGGGTATGGTTACACGGTTACACGGAAATGTGATTTGGCCTCAGAGCTGCGGTTCAATCATAAATGATTGATAAATGATTCCTGGTAAGACCCTGCGGGGGTGATATCTGATGTCACAGGATAGTCCCATTGTCTCTAGCACTGGGCCTTCCTTTTTGAGCATGAGGACATCTTGTCACTAAAAGAGAATACTTCTATATATATGGTTATCCACCCCTCCGCATTCATACTATTATATTTTTTGAGTATCGGTATCTGATATAATCATAGAAAACTACTTGAAATTCACTAGCATTTGAATGTTATTAATTCCATCTGTATATTTTTGAAAATTCATTCCTGTATGTGTGAAAAATGTTACTGATTTGCTCTAAGACAATTGTTAAAATGTAGGTGGGTTTATAAACTGTCATTTGATATGGTTCATATCCATAAACTGGAAATTACTATTCTCCGGTATATAAAAAATAGGATTTTACTGCTTTGTATAATAGAGATAAGCAAGCCCTGTCAACAAACACACTTCACTGTTCTTTTTCACTAGTAAACCTAAGTGTGAACATCTCCTGAGGCCTCCAGAAATGCTGCTAATAAAGGACATTTACTTAATGTAGAGACTCAAGAATCTAGCAGCTCAGCAGTTCTCTATTCCTGAGCCTTTGGTCAGAACTTTTTAACTTCCACCCAGTGTATGTAGATGTTAAGTCTTTTCTTTTTTCCTTTAACTCAGTAAGTACCATATTCCCTCCTCCCAGTCTTACTGAGCTATAAGTGGCATATAACATTGTGTGAGATGGAACTATCATCTTAATTTTATTGTAGACTTCAAGTTTTTAGTGTTTTCCATGACATCTTAGCTAACAACTTCATTTAGAACAGTTTTCTATAACTCTTAGAAAATATCCATGTAAACTTTGAACTCATATCATCTGCCCAATACCCAGAACATGTTCTTCTTTATTTTATTTATTTATTTATTTATTCATTCATTCATTCATTCATTCATTCATTCATTCATTTATTATCCTTTTAGAGTACAAACTGGAGATGGTAGGAAATGCCATACAGAAAACATATTCTTTTTGATTTGGTCCAGCTGCAAAATCTTTTTCTCTCAGTCTGCCTCAGTTTGTCTCTGTTACTATAGTAACCACTCACTTGTTAGTGACTACAGTAAGTTCCAGTCTCTAGTCCTTCATTCATTTCAAAACGTAAGCTGTATTTAAAAACCTTTATTGTTCTCAAGTACGCTTAATTTTGGTATAATCTGTCTTGGGTTCTCTTAACAGACCAAACTAACTTTATTTTATCTTGAAAATGGCTAAACTTACTGTGAATAATTAATGATTATGCATCATAAAAATACATTTTATTAATTTCTTTTTATTGGACTTCTATTTGCCAACATATAGCATAACACCCAGTGCTCATCCCATCAAGTGCCCCCCTGGGTGCCCGTCACCCAGTCACCCCCACACCCTGCCCACCTCCCTTTCCACCACCCCTTGTTCATTTCCCAGAGTTAGGAGTCTCTCATGGTCTGTCTCCCTTTCTGATATTTCCCACTCATTTTCTCTCCTTTCCCCTTTATTCCCTGTCACTATTATTTATATTCCCCAAGTGAATGAGACCATATGATGCTTGTCCTTCTCCTATTGACTTACTTCACTCAGCATAAGACCCTCCAGTTCCACCCACGTCGAAGCAAATGGTGGGTATTTGTCGTTTCTAATGGCTGAGGAATATCCCACTGTATACATAGACCACAGCTTCTTTATCCATCATCTGTCGATGGACACCGAGGCTCCTTCCACAGTTTGGCTATTGTGGACATTGCTGCTGTGAACATCGGGGTGAGGTGTCGGCGTTTCATTGCATCTGCATCTTTGGGGTAAATACCCAGCAGTGCAACTGGTGGGTCGTAGGGCAGGTCTATTTTTAACTCTTTGAGGAGCCTCCACAGAGTTTTCCAGAGTGGCTGCCCCAGTTCCCATTCCCACCCACAGTGCAGGAGGGCTCCCCTTTCTCCACATCCTCTCCAACATTTGTGGTTTCCTGCCTTGTTAATTTTCCCCATTCTCACTGGGGTGAGGTGGTATCTCATTGTGGTTTGGATTTGTATTTCCCTGATGGCCAGTGATGCAGAGCATTTTCTCATGTGCCTGTTGGCCATGTCTATGTCTTCCTCTGTGAGATTTCTGTTCATGCCTTTTGCCCATTTCATGATTGGATTGTTTGTTTCCTTGGTGTTGAGTTTAATAAGTTCTTTATAGATCTTGGAAACTAGCCTTTTAGCTGATACGTCATTTGCAAATATCTTCTCCCATCTGTAGGCTGTCTTATAGTTTTGTTGACTGTATCCTTTGCTGTGCAAAAGCTTTTTATCTTGATGAAGTCCCAAAAGTTCATTTTTGCTTTTGTTTCTCTTGCCTTCGTGGCTGTATCTTGCAAGAAATTACTGTGGCCAGGTTCAAAAGGGGTGTTGCCTGTGTTCTCCTAAAAAAAGTATAATAAGCTTGCTGTTTACATAGTTTTCTATATATTTAAAGTTTCTAAATGAACAACTGTTAATAATGTCGGACAATATTTTTATTAGAAAAGATTTCAGAATGACTCTTTAAGACCACAAGTTTGTCCACTGCACCATCCATTGAACTAACTGAAAAATTACCATAGAATACTATTGAACTAACTGAAGAAATTTTTAAAAATCTACCCATAGCAAAAGAGTAAACTATAAGAAAATTTAAGGTAATTCTGGAACATATGGTGGAGGCGAACAGATTGAGTAATGAGCAATTCCATGAAGGCAAAGAGGAAGCTGTCTAGGTGTAACTCAGGACAACCTGCGTACAAGGCTGGACAAGACCCTGCCCCTCCCCCTGTAGGAACACCAGAGACTGAAGCAAATATAGGGTATGTTGCTTTGTTTCTAAGCATCATTTGTTTCCAACTGTGCATGAAGAAAGCAAGAGATCAGTTCATGATCATTTCTTTAATTGGATATCAGAGCCAGACAGAGAAAGGGGCATTCTCCAGCTAATGGAAGAGTGTCTTAGGAAAGTGAGAGGCAAGTCAGTCTTCTCCGTAGTGGAATTTTAGTACACACTCAGCCTTCCCAAAATTTCCTTCCTTGATTCCCATTAACAGTTACACCAATTTCCATTCAACAGTGGTGAAAGCAGAAGCCAAGTCAGTGAGTAAGTCACAGAAATTTGGCTATTTTAACAAAATCCCAATTATAGACTCTCCAGGCACAGCAACTGGCACAAATCATGCATTGAATATAATGCAAGTCATCGCCCGCCAACCCAGGAACTACTCTGCTTCACTTGAACTATGGGGTTATGATCATTTGAGAGAAAGAAATTCGAAGATAAACAATTTTAAGAAGTGAACTGAACAATCAAATCAAATGAACTTCATCATAACATACTAAATACAATAAAACAGAAGAAAATAATTTTACCCCATACTTTCAGTGATATTTGAGAAAATATTACATGAATATAATAAAAATAAGCTGCTAGGAAAAGGAAGTAGAGTAAAAGAAAAAATTATTGAAAATAAGTAAAACATACACTTAAAAAGTCAACTAACTTAGCGGAAGTACTGGATAACAGGTATATTGCTGGTAAAAAGCACATTCATTGATTAAAAATTAACACGGATTATTTTGAATATAGAGCAAAAACATAAACGTTGGAAATTATAATAGAAGATGGAAAATGCAGTATGGTAGGAAAAGAAAATGCAGTATGTATAAAACAAACTCAGAAAAAATAGAATTTACGATAAAAATATAAGAAAATAAAAACAAATAGCTTTTGATGTAAGAAAGTGCTGATTCTTCAAACTCAAAGGATCGTATTAATGCCAGACAAACGTACTAATACTGAAAGGTCATCCCTCGACACCAAGCACATCTTCACGTGATCTGAATTCCACAAAGATAGTCTCTAACAAATTTCAAGATAAACTTGGCAGTAAAGGAAAAAATGTGGTGAAAATTTGACAGAGAGAGCTTTTTAGCTTCAATATCAAAGGACAATATAAAGCAGCATTTATAGGGATATGATCAAAAGTGATCATGTCTCCAAAATTCAAATACACATCAAGTAAATTATTATAAAGCAAGAACAACTCAAATTATGTAACTTGAGTGTTATATCTGAAAGCATCATTTGAGGAAATACTCCAGCCAAAGGGTTGGAATAACAAAAGAATCAGAATAAGGTATTCAAAAGGAAAAAAAAATAAAAGAAATATAAGAGAGAAAGAGAGACTGTGCACGCGCACAAATGGTGAGCAAAAATAATCCAGTTAGAAATGCATTTATGACTAAACAATTGCTGAAAATTTCCATCTAAAACAATTTAAATAATTAGAAGGTAATTTCATGATTTCAAAATCCAGATTATTTCAACAAAATTTAAAATGAAGGAAGAAAAATAAATAAAATTAAGGAAGAAATTATAAGGCAAATTAATTAAAAGGAAACAACACAAATGATGACTGATAAAAATGACAACACATTAATAAGATATCAATCAAAATGGGTTAAATGACCATATTAAGACTCAGAATTTCTTTATTTACATTTTCCCTCTCTTCCTCCCAACCCCAAGACATTTCAAATCACCTTCTAGATTCCAGCTGGAAATGTTGTTTATGAGCGTTTGTTTCATATATTTTTTTAAAAGGGTAAAGTTCCCCCAAAGTGTTACAATAGTTAAGGACATATATAAGAGGATACTTAAAATGGCATGACTACTCCATCAGGTTTGATCAAGGGATAATGCAATGATAGCAATTATCTATCTGGAAACTTCCTAGTAGTTATGCTTTCTTTTTCTCTCCTTTCTGCACTGGCTAGTAAATCTGGTACCATGTTGACTGAAATGGTAATAGTGAATATTCTTATTTCATTCCTTATCTCAGTAGAATTTTTTCAATATTTCACTAAGTATATGCTGGTATGTTTTTTACGGATACCCTTTTTATTAGATTAAGAACATTCCTTTGTATTCATAATTTGTAAAAGGATTGTTTTTATAAATAATGAATGTGAGTTGACTTTTACCAAATGCTTTTTCAATTTCTATTGACCTGATTAACACCTTTCACCCTTTTAATGTTGTGACTGACTGTCACATTTAATTTTTTTTTTCCCTTATTAACTCTGATCTGGCCTTGATGTGATGGTTCTTATATACTACGGGATTCAGATGGTAATACTGCATCTATGTTTATGAGATAAATCAGCATATAATTTTCTCCTGTTATCTCTTGTCTCTCTCAAATAAATAAATCTTTAAATACTAAAAGAAACTATTATATTTCTTATTTACTGGAACAATTTTTTTTTTAAGATAGGCATTATTTCTTTCTTAAATTCTTGATATAATTAGCTGGGAAACCACCTGGTTTAAAAATTTTCTCTAATAATTTTTAAGTCCTGATTTAATATCTTTAATAGGTAAGGAGCTAGTTTTGTTGTTGTTGTTGTTGTTGTTTTTCCCCTAATTCAGTAGTGGGATGTTGTCCTATTGTAGGTATTTCCCCTTTCTATTTTTTTGTTTAATGCTATTCATAGTATCCTTGGTGCACTTGGGGTGGGGGGGTCCTTGCTCAACAGGGCTTCTGCTGGAGATTTTCTCTTTCCCTGTCCTTCTACCCTTACCCCCACTCATATGCACTTGCACTCTCTTGCTCTCCTTAAAAATAAATCAATCTTTTTTAAAACTCCTCTAAATATCTTTTTAATGTATGTAGGATCTGAAGTTATGTCCATTTTTCTTATTGGTAGTTTTTGGCTTTGATTTGATCACTTTTGTTCAGGGTATTACCAATGCTATGAATCTCTTCAAATTGCCAATAGTAAACTCTATTTTCTCTTTTATTGATTTATTTTTAATCTCTGTTTCTACTTTTGTGTTTAAAATTTCCTTGCAAAAAATTAAAAATAAAATTAAATTAAATTTCCTTGCTACTTTCTTTGGGATTGATTTGCTGTTATTATCTAGATTCTAAAGAGGCATACATAGATCATTGATTTCTAATCTTCTTTTCTAAAAGTATAAATTTAAATTTACTTATTTTTCTTTAAATATGGCTTTAATTATATCTGACATGTTTTGATATAGTTTGGTATTATGAGTAATATTATTATTATCATTTTTATTCAATCAAAATTAGTTTCTGGAAGCCTAGGTGGCTCAGTGGTTGAGCATCTGCCTTTGGCTCAGGGTGTGATCCCAGGGTCCTGGGATCAAGTCCCCCACCCACTTCTCCCTCTGCCTGTGTCTCTGCCTCTCTCTCTGTGTCTCTCATGAATAAATAAATAAAATCTTAAAAAAATAAGTTTCTAATTGGCATTATGATTTCTTCTTTGAATTATAGAGTACTTAGTACTTTAATTCACAAATATGGGGAAGCTTCATCCCTCTCCTCTTCCCTGAATTCCTCCCTCCCTGACTTCCTGCCTTCTTCACGCTGTCCCTCCTTTTCTCCTTCCCTTCCTTCCTTTCTTCTCTTTATATTTTATTTTTATTGATAAAGTCTAGTTCTATCATGGTCAGGGATAATTCTTATATGATTTCCATTTTTAGATTCCTGTTGAAACTTATTTATGGTCCAGCATAAGATCTTGGATGCAGTGTCCTTTATAGGTCAACAAGGCCATTTGCTAATCATAGTGTTTAAACCTATATATGTGGTGGTTTTTATGCTGAGCAGGGAGTCTGCTTCCCCCTACCCTCTTGCCCCTCCCCATAGCTCATGCTCTTTCAAATAAATAAAATATTTTTTTAAGATTTTATTTTTTTATTCATGAGAGACACAGAGAGAGGCAGAGACAGGCAGAGGGAGTAGCAAGCTCCCTGTGGGGAGACGGATATGGGACTTGATCCCAGAACCCTGGGGTCATGACCTGAGCCGAAAGCAGACACTCAACCACTGGGCCTCTCAGGCATCCCAAAATAAATAAAATCTTAAAAAGTAGAGAGGGGGGGGCTTGGTAGCCCAACTGATTGAGCATCTGGCTTCAGCTCAGCTTGTAACCCCGGGGTCCTAGGATGGAGTCCCACTTCGGGCTCTCTGCATGGAACCTGCTTCTCCCTCTGCCTATGTCTCTGCCTCTTTCTTTGTGTCTCTTAAGAATAAATACAATCTTAAAATAAAATAAAAATAAAATAATAAAAAAATAAAATAAAATAAAATAATAAAAAAATAAAATAAAATAAAATAATACAATAATAAAAAAGAACGTCCTCTAATATTTTCTTTATTATGGGTTTTTGCAGGCCATGACACTTGTTCACTAAAATCACTGCTGGGGCAGCAGCCAAGAATATTTCTCCAACCACCCCTCCTGATGGTTATGGAAGGGAGTGTGTTGTCCCAGCTGATGAGTTTGAGGGAAATTTGTTTTATTAGCCAGCACTCTCCTATAGCAAAGAGAATCAGGTTTCAGTTTTACCCGTGTGTGGAAGTGAGGAAATTGTTCAATACACATTATCTCACGCTATTAGATGAGACCATACAGCAGAGGGAAACAGAGTGTGAAGGTTTACCAAATACTCCCGGGCTTATTTAAATACCAATATTAATACTACTATTAATTATTATTCATTGCTAATAAATGAAAATCCTGGACAAATGCTAAACTGAGAAGCCAACATAACAAATATAAATCAGAACTGGAATCCACTGTTGAAGGTGTTTGATTAAAGGACAAATCCCTGCATTCTTTCCTGCAATATTTATTTCTGCAACAACTAACACATTTTGTAAAAAATTTAAAAATGTCATACACTTTCTTGTACCTTCAGGACAGATTCAAAATTGACTTCTACATCTATATCTCTGTGTGACCCACAATGTGTCATTAATCTTACAATTTCATCAAAAGTAGTATTAACCTGCAGGAATTTACAAATTAAAACTTACAAAGTATCCTGTCCTTCAAGTAAATTTCATTAACAAAAAGAATTTGACTTATTCATAAAAGTGACCAAACTATTTCATCTATTCATTCATTCATTTTATTAAAAAACAAAACAAAACAAAACTATCATTTCAGGTCCTGTGCTAAATTACTTGGAGATTTAGAGGAAAGACATAGCATGGATGTGAATATAGGTGATTTGTCTTATTTTGCATAATCTTGTCTCAGGAAAATCTTTTATTGTCTTCATGAAGGCACTTGAGAACCCATGCTTATTGGTAACCAAAAACTATCCATTGTTTCTAAAATTTCTTTAGTGCACATTTTCAGTGCAAATACCTTCATACATGCAGGTGATAATATATTAGTAAAAATAGGCAGGATTCTGGGGCCAATGCTTAGAACCTTTTGGAAGTGAAGTCAAACATCACCCTTCCTCCAAAATAGTTATTAGTATTTGGTGCTTGGGGGTACCTCATGGATTTGGAAAGAATTCCCGTGGCCACTGTCCTACCAGTCTCATTGTTGTCTTGAATTTGAAGAGTGACAAAGGAGCTACTTACGTGTATTAAAAGTCATTGATGTCAATTAAATTCAAATATTTGTGTCTTTTGGAGCTTTGGAAGCAGATTTCGGGTCAATCTCTTCTTTTCTGACCTTGAAAAAGTGATTTCTACCTGTTTGTTTTTCCAAGTATGTCATTATTTTCAGTGAATCTGGTTGATTTGAAATTTCCTATCTCTTCAATTCATCTTGATCACCTAAAATGTCCATGGTTGCTAAATTTATTAATTTAATAAGATACCCTGCAAAAAACTGCCCAACACAGAGCCTGGTTTAGGAACTGATTGATGTTTATAACATCTGAGTTTCTCGGAACAAATTCCTTAAACATAGCTGCCACAGTTCTGGCTTAACTTGTTTTTGAATACTGTGTGGCCTGCATTTATCACATCTGAAATTCTGATCTGGCTTCCACTGAAGTCTTCCTTCCATCTCAATTCACACACACACAGGACTTTAATTTTGGACAGTGTAAGATTTGCAGAAAATCCTAGATATTTCAGAGTGTTACTATATACCCTTCAACAGGTTTCTCTTATTAACTTATATTAGCATGGAGTATTATTACAATTAACAAATCAATATTGATATATTATTATTAATGGAAGTCCATGGATTTAGATGTTTCTTAGTGTTTAGGGACACTGAAAATTTTGAGGATAGGTATAATGGAATATATCTTTTATTGGAATTTATCTGATGTTCTTCTCTTTGTTTTTGTGGACTGTTCCACTGCACTTCTTCTTAAAGGGGAATTTTAAGAGTCCCCCTTAAAATTTCTTGCAGAGCTGGTTTGGAGGTCACATATTCTTTTAGTTGCTGCCTGTCTTGGAAGCTCTTTATCTCTCCTTCCATTTTGAATGAGAGCCTTGCTGGATAAAGTATTCTTGGTTGCATGTTCTTCTCATTTAGGACCCTGAATATATCCTGCCAGCCCTTTCTGGCCTGCCAGGTCTCTGTGGAGAGGTCTGCTGTTACCCTAATACTCCTCCCCATAAAAGTCAGGGATTTCTTGTCTCTTGCTGCTTTAAGGATCTTCTCCTTATCTTTGGAATTTGCAAGCTTCACAATTAAATGTCGAGGTGTTGAACGGTTTTTATTGATTTTAGGGGGGGATCTCTCTATTTCCTGGATCTGAATGCCTGTTTCCCTTCCCAGATTAGGAAAGTTTTCAGGTAGAATTTGTTCAAATACATATTCTGGCCCTCTGTCCCTTTCGGCACCCTCGGGAACCCCAATTAAACGTAGGTTTTTCTTCCTCAGGCTGTCGTTTATTTCCCTTAATCTATCTTCATGGTCTTTTAATTGTTTGTCTCTTTTTTCCTCAGTTTCCCTCTTTGCTATCAACTTGTCTTCTAGGTCACTCACTCGTTCTTCCACCTCGTTAACCCTCGTCGTTAGGACTTCTAGTTTGGATTGCATCTCATTCAATTGATTTTTAATTTCTGCCTGATTAGCTCTAAATTCTGCAGTCATGAAGTCTCCTGAGTCCTTTATACTTTTTTCTAGAGCCACCAGTAGCTGTATAATAGTGCTTCTGAACTGGCTTTCTGACATTGAATTGTAATCCAGATTTTGTAACTCTTGATAGAAGCGCGAACTCTTCTCACTGTTGCATTCCAGCTGGTCTCTCTTTAAATCTCAGGCCGAATTCATAGATTTTCAGGATAATTTGAAGGTTTTCTAGGTAGTTTGGTGGAGACAGGTGATTTGGAGACCCTACTCTTCCGCCATCTTGCTCCTCTCCTCCTGATGTTCTTCTCATAATTAGACTGGGGTTATGGGTTTTGGGGGAGCAAAATTACAGAGGTAAAGTGATTCTGAATAGGAAAAGCATGGGACTTTAGGTAGGGAAGGAATGGGGCCCCAACTAGGCTCTGAGGGTATTTCAGGTATGCAGACACTGAGAATGAAAACAAAGGTAAGGAAGAAAGACCAAACCACTTTGTCCCAGGTGCTAGGGCTAAGATGTTTTTCTGATAATTGCACTGTGACCACAGAAAATAAAAAATAACCACAAAAATAACCAGGCCTCAAAAAAGAAATCAACCATTAAACTTAAGTTATCATACATCCTTACTTAACAAAAGACGTTGTGGGATTGTAGGGTCACAGTTTCCTGGTCAGTTCTAAATAAAACCCCTCATTGGCAACTCATTCAGGACCCCTCTCACTCTAGAGAGGCTTTTCTTTTTTTCTTTTCTTTTCTTTTCTTTTCTTTTCTTTTCTTTTCTTTTCTTTTCTTTCTTTTCTTTTCTTTTCTTTCCTTTCCTTTCCTTTCCTTTCTTTCTTTTCTTTTCTTTTCTTTCTTTTTTCTTTTCTTTTCTTTTCTTTTTTCTTTTTTCTTTCTTTTCTTTTCTTTCTTTTCTTTTCTTTTTTCTTTTCCTTTCTCTTTTCTTTTTCTTTTCTTTTCTTTCTCTTCTTTTCTTTTCTTTTTTCTTTTCTTCTTTTCTCTTTTCTTTTTTTCTTTTCTTTCTTTTCTTTTTCTCTCTTCTTTTCTTTTTCTGTTCTCACCTTCAATGAATTATCACTTCCCCCTTTGTGTCTGTGAGATTCATTCTTTGACACCACGAGACAAGAGCCTGTAACAATTCCATCGCATCAGACAAAAGGTAGATAGCACCTTTGTAATTTGTCACTGTTGCTATTGACCTTGATCACCTAGCTGGGGTCATATTCATTAGGTTTATTTACTGTAAAGTTACTAATTTTTTTCCTCTCTTAATACCGTACTCTTTGGAAGGAAGTCACAATGTATATAGCCCATGCTTAAGTAGTGGGGAGTTATGCTTTCCCTCTTCGAGAGCAGAGTATATAGATAATTTTTCTGGAATTTCTTGGCACAAGAGAGTTGCTTGTTTCCCCCTCTCATTTATAATTTTTCATTAATTTATACACATTAATATGGGGTCATGGATATTTATTTTATACTTTGAGTTATAATCCAGTACTACTTTTTCTTATTGCTGAAATTATTCTGGCTTTGACCAAAGGGAGCTCCTGCAGTTGGCTCCTATGATCTTCTTACAAACCCTTATCAAAGTGCATGCATGTGGGTGTGTTTTCAGTACTTACTTTCTGACACTATCAGGTACTTGGGAGTAATCTTATCTATTTCCTGCCCGACTCCGAGATCAACTGTCCCTCTGTGGAGACCTGGGTGTCTTTGCTGGAGAATGGCATTACAAACCAAGGTATGGCGCTCAGGATATTACTGCTACTTCAGTGTCATTTCCTTTAGGGCATCTCAGCTGACAAGGGAGAGAAATATGTGTGTTGATAATAACTGCTGTATATACAAATATTCATAAATATTTTTATGTAACTATATCAATATATACTAAGCTAAGCCCGAGTTCATACTGATGCTTCCCAGCTCTAACCCATTATGACACAATATCATTCTAGTCCCCTTCACTTGCTTACCTAAAACCTCCCACTCCAATAGTGTATCTGAGTCTGCTTCTGATATTCACTTTGTTTCTTCATAGTACTACTTTGCTCTTAACTTTTAGTATGCCTTTTTTGTTGAAATCTGGGCAAAATCGGTAGTGGAAGTTGATCTGTATTTAATGTTTGCTGTACTTGTTGATGCCAGAAGATTCGATTTATTCTGTTGTCTTGTTTTTTATCTCCCCAGTTGTCTTTGGATTTCCGAAGAACTCCGGATTAAGTAGAGTCCACATACTGCAGCTCTTTCAGTTATAATCCTTCGTGTGTTATGTGACTAGAGCCCTGTGGTGGGGATGGTAAGATATGGCAGGGGAGGGAGCATTCTATAAGCCTATGATTAAATTCCAGTCTTACAGTGGGCCTATATGTCTCACTCAATTTTGGAAAAGGAACATACCCCCTCAAAAGAAAAAGGAAAACAAATGTTTCAAAAGAAACATGACATTATTTTACAGATGTATTTTTTAAATTTATTTTATTTATTTTTGTAAGGTTATTTGTTTATTTATTCATACAGAAAGAGAGGCAGAGACACAGGCAGAGGGAGAAGCAGGCTCCCTGTGGGGAGCCTGATTCGGGATTCGACCCCAGGACTCCGAGATCAGGACCTGAGCCACTGAATCTATTGATTGATTATTTTAGCCAGGCTAATCTATCATTTTATAAAATGCCTTACATATTAACTGGTTCACATATTGTATTAAAGTAGCTCAAAATCTTTCAATCAGTCAAATTGATTACTCATCTAAATATATTTACGTCCAATACCAACAACTACTGATAGAGGGAAAACTGTCCTAATCTCATTACATTTACTATTCACATAGATAATGCATATTTCAAAAGCCCCAGGTGTTTGCTTCCTAACTTTCTCAGAAGAGCTGCTCAAGGTTAACTTATGGGAATCAATCTCACATACCAATATATGTTTAAAAACTCTACTTAGAGTTAGAAATATTCAATTTAGCACAAGTTTTATTACAAATAATGGAAAAGTTATCTGAATGCATTAGCTGCACATTCCATCCCCTACAAACTATAGCCACAAAAATCCTTTTTGTCAAACCACCTCTGCACTTATCATATTATGTGACTATTAGCTTAAACCAACTTGGTATTCTGGGGCATTCTAATGCAGGAAAGAAGACTAGATGGGTATTCCTTAAAAAAGAAAAGATGTATTTAGATCCAAGCAGGATAAAAGGAATCCCAGGATAATATCATCATATATTTCTCAAGAATATAAAAGTTTCATAAAATAAATTTACAAAAACAAAAGGAAAAGGTAACAATTAATTTCTCTTGAAATTGGGCAAAGATAACCTTAATCTACTTGTGGAGTAGACTATGAATTCTGTCTCATAAAAAGCCTTACAATTCTGACTTGGCCCTGGGGCTCATAGCGTTAAGGATAAATGTAGCTCCAAAAGTCGTTAGATTCAAGAAATTGCACATTATTTTTTAATGAAGACCTTAAACTCTCAGTAGAATTACTAAGACAGATGAAAGTAATATCAGAAAAACAATCAGAGTTTTAATTGTAATGGTCGAAAGAAATATCCTCATATAACGAGACTTAGTTTAATAGATATCTTATACTAAAACATGTTATCATTCTCTAAAATAATGGTTTGCAGCAGAGATAAAATCATTTTCCTGACTTTTCATCCAAAACAATCAGAAAGGCAGAGGAGTAATGGAAAAAAATTAGAACTCTAAAATTATATAGACCTGGATTACTCCTATCTCAAATATTTGGTACTTATGTGCATCTGTTAAATTTATTCGACATATTTGAATCTGTTTCTCCATGTGTGAAAAGTCGAATAATGATACCCATGCCTAGGAGGATTATTTTAAAAGTAAATGAGACAATACATTCAAAGCTGCTAGCATAAGGTCTGGCTCATAACTACGTATTCATTCAACACATGTTTAAGTGTCTGCAATATGCCAGTCATTGCTTTAAGCATTGTTTATCAAAATAGTGGGGAAGACAGAAGAAAGCTGACAAATCTAGAATGTGAAATGAAGAACAGCAAGCGTTATTTTTTAATAACCCAACATGCTAGGGGGAAAGATGGAACACAAAAGGTGGTCAAGGAAATTCCCTGGGAAGGTGTCGTTATGTGTGGAAAATAGAAACTGAGAATGTGCTTTGTGGATGTCTGGAGCCAGAAGCTTCCAGGCGAGGAGAAAAAGCCCATGAATGGGGTGTATGTTTGTTTGTTTGAGGACAGCAGGTTCGAGAGGTTCTACTATGACCCTAGGATGTAACCTAGGCAATAATATCACAATTAGTATCTAGTGAACTCCATAGCTAAGAACAAGGTCACTGGGATCAGAGTGTCTGTGTCTATGTTGTGTGTCTACCTTTGGCAAGTCATTTAACCTTCTGGCTTTAGGTTTCCTCTCTAGCAAGGGAGTAATTATCCTCTAGAGTTGTTAGGGGAACTAAATGTGTTAATAAATATTAAAGTGCTAGCATACAGTAATCATCAAAGAACTCTTATTTTTAAGTTACTGAGAAACATGGAGTGGAGTCTCTTGTTCCTCAACCTCCAGGTTCCAAGAATCATTATTATTGTTTTTAACATTTGTGTCAATCTTATAGATGTTTTCTATTCCGGAAATATGCCTTTGCTGTTCTCTAGTTTTATTTTTAGGTTCCTTTTGGATAGAGTTAGGATTTTGTTTCCTTCCAAACTTTAGGAATCTTACTTAAGAGCTTTGCTATCTCTTGAACATCAGTGAACTATACAAACAAACATTTTCAAGATTGATGAGTCATAAAATTCAAAGAAGAATTTTAAAATTCAAGAAAAAAATAGTTTTGATGTTTTCTTTTTGAAAATTTTTGACAGTTGGGTTAAAGATTTTATCTATTTGAACATGCCTGGAATTTGGCATTCAAATAAAATGCAGATTTCACTGCCTTTAATAGTGTTTTTTTTGTATTTAGACTATGCATTTGCTTCTTGATTTCCCATGCATTTTCCTATGCAAGTGGGTCAACAACACAGAGATGTGGGTTTTATTTCCTCTATATTGAAGATGTAGAAACTAAGGTTTATAAAGAGTAATTTAAAATATAATTAAGAGGTTAAATGTTGAATAGAGTTCAATCTTTGGCATCATAAGTCCAACATATATTCCTTATTGCTATAGTATGCGTATTTGTGTCCTCTGGAAATTCATATGTTGAAATCCTAGCTCCCAAAAGGGATGGTATTAGAAGGTGGGGCATTTGGGAAGTACTAAGTCCTGAAGGTGGAGCCCTCATGAATGATTTAGTACCTTATTGAAGTGGCTCCTGAGAAGTCCCCAGTCCCTTTCACTATGTGAGAATACAAGAAGCATGGGATGGAAAAGAGGACTTGCACCTGACTATGTAGGTGCCCTGATCTTGGACATCTAGCCTCCAGAACTATGAGAAATAACCTTTTTATATTTATAAGCTACTTGGTCCCTGGTATTATGTTATAGCAGCCTGAATGGACTAAGATAACCACCAAAAACATAAACTTAATTAGTTTTTTTGTTTGTTTTGTTTTGTTTTAAGATTTTATTTGTTTATTCATGAGAGACACAGAGAGACGGAGAGACAGAGAGAGAGGCAGAGACACAGGCAAAGGGAGAAGCAGGCTCCATGCAGGGAGCCTGATGTGGGACTCGATCCTGGGTCTCCAGGATCACACCCTGGGCTGAAGGCAGCGCTAAACCGCTGAGCCACCCGGGTTGTCCAAACTTTCTTAGTTTTGCATGCACCCAACCTACCACAGGGCCCAAACTAATGGCTTCAGCTCATAGTATTTATTGTATTTACATAACATATAATACACAATTGGGTTTCTATTTTATAACTATAATAGTGATTATCTCTTCCAATATGAGTATAAACTCCTTGATAACAAAATTTGAAAAAAATATATGGTTTATAAAATGGGTCTGGACATATAGAAATTGCTTGAAAAATCTCAGATAAACAAATTAACAATATCTGCACTTGGAAAGATTATAGGATTTAGAGCCACACATATTTAGATTAAAATCTGCTGTTTGACATTTCTTACATCTAGATCTTGGGGAATGGTACTGAGCTTTTATTATCTTCATCAATTTAAGGAGGTTAATAATCTCTTTCTTTCACGCTCATTATATGGACTGAATGTGTAGGGGAGCAAAAGTAATTTTCCCTCTCTCCTTCTGAGTTCTTAACTGAGACCCCTGTAGTAATAAACAGATGAACAACAGAAAAACAAAAAGAAGTTTATTATCATGTCCACTTCATGTATACACAGGAGATATGCAGAGAAAAATGATTCCTCCAAGTGGTTTCGAATTCAGGCCTAAATGCCATTGTAACAGGGAAAGTGGAGGAAGGAGCAGGCCTCTTACGGGTGTAGGAAGTTTGTCTGGGTGTGGGGTCATCAACTTCTAGTCTCTTCTCCTGTAATAAGGATCAATCTTCCCTAGTTGCTGAAACTCCCAGGAGGGAGTTAAGACAACCGAATGTCTTTTGGAGAATCTGTCTTTAGACAGAGAGAGTTCAGAGAAAGCCTTCAACAGGCTCTTACGAAAATCCAGGAATTAACTGAAAACTGTCATATATTACAGATGATTATTTTATACCACTGATTTCACTTAAACATTATAACAAATTTAATTACATATCTTAATACAAAAAATATCTCAAGTTACATGAAGAAACACCTTCCAGACACTGTGCTGGAGAAGACTGCATCGCACAGGTTGCTCCTCTTGTGTAACACAACACTGAGTTTGTAAACTCAGTCTCCTTGTCCTGTCACTGCTTTCAACAGAAGCACCTGGGCTCTTACTAGGATTACTGCTTTCATCTCCTACTTCATATTGCTGCCCTTTTTTTCTTAATCCCATCAATCTGTCACTCAAATTTCTTTTTTTTTTTTTTAAGATTTTATTTATTTATTTATTCATGAGAGACACAGAGAGAAAGTGAGGCAGAGAGAGAAGCAGGCTCCACGCAGGGAGCCCGATGTGGGACTCGATCCTAGGGCTCCAGGATCACACCCTGGGCCAAAGGCAGGTGCTCAACCGCTGAGCCACCCAGGTGTTCCTGTCATTCAAATTTCTAAGTATATACTTTCTCTTTCAAGTAAGCAATTTTCTTTTATTTTGGATGATTTTTTAAATATTAAAAAAATAGTTCAAGGAGGAAAAACGTTAAAAGTTCATATTCTTATCTTCCAGAATCAACTGCCTTTACTATTTTGACACTACTGTCTTCAGAGAATTTTTTAGATGTGTGATTTTGAAAAAAAAATCATAGTAATAGTTATTAGTTATTAGAGTAGTAAATAATTCCCATTGGAAATCAAAGAACATTACAGGTCAATTTAAATCTCTTCTTTGATATTTACAGGCCCTTTGTCATTCCTTCACCCAAGCATTTTCTCAGAAAAAGTAAGAAGAGGAAGTTATTCAAATCCCTTAACCAGAATAAAGTTCTCATACTGACTCAGGACCTGTAGTTTTATACAGTGGTGTACTATGAAACCATATCCCTGAATCCTACATCAGGTCTAAAAACTTGTTGCATTTTTCCATTCCAGAGTACACATAGATCTGAGCAGTTCTACCTATCTTTTTTGCTCATAAAAATCTGGCTCAATTTAAGACTCTTTAAAAAATATCACAGCGTCTGAGATGCCTTCCTCTATTCATCAAGCAGAGATGATTATCTTTGTGTCATACTCACCTTTGATGATACCTCCATCACAGAACCTACCACACCTCTCTGGTGCTACTAATGTTTGTATAATCTTTGTTGCTGGTCTCTGAAGGGCTTGAGAGCAGAGTCTATTTCATCTTCATGTTTGTAGTTTCTGAATCAGACATGTTACTACTCCCTAGCCTGGGACCAAATAAATCTCTGTTTTAGATAAAAGTAGAGGAAATAGTGATAATGGGTATGAAAAGATGGGAGCAAGACAGAAACTCGAACTTAGTATTAATTTACTCAAATTTAATCAAATGTTTCAGATGAAATAGTAGAAATAAGATATACAGTGTGGATTGAAAAGGTCAGAATATATTCATAGATGGCAACTATTTAAAGAATTCAGTAGCTTTCCTGGGATACAACACTTGTTTAAAAAAATTAAGTCTTTTGTACTAGAAAAATGGTCTGCTTGAGTGAATGACAATTGTTCTTAGAGAAAATATTAGAATACAAAAATATCGAATGAAGATGCCCGCACAACTCTTAAAATTTAAATTTGCTCTAAAAATGAGAAAAAAATTAGTAAGCTAAGTCTTATAACGAATTGTTTTATAATTAATACCTCTGAAATGAAGCCTTAAAATCTAGATGCATTAATGCAGAGTATTTTTTGCTTGCTTTGAGTGTCATGTAACTCCAGTTGATCTCTCAATTTCTGGACTCCAAAATAAAATACATCGCTAGAAAACTTATTGATGATTAATTTATATTTATTGTTTAATCTAGTAGTTTCAAAGTAATGATATTTTGGGTATTGGTTTAAATCGGAAACAGCAAGGTAATTTGGCGGTTATTAGTAATTATTTCCAATATTGTATAAAATCTAGTTGCATAAATATATTACTAACGTATCCCAAATTATAGTGTTATTCATTATTTCAAAATGAAAGCTCTGAGCCATTAATTAGCTGATGCTTTTAGATCAATTAGATCAAATGATGAAAGAAAGAGAAGAGTAGATTTCCACCAACCAATTATAGCAGGAAATCTGATTTAGAATATAAACACATACCTATGTGGAAATGCTGATTCCTTCTGGATTTATGGAGTCTACCTCAGAAACAGTCAATTTGCTCTGTGTACATTGATCAGTCATCTGTGTCTTAAATCTCAGTCAAGCCAGAAGTTGCTTCGTAAAGTTGCTGAAACTGTCTCACTTCCTAGGCCTACAGCAAATAAAATAGGAAAAGAACTTTTTCTAAATAAGCCTTATGAGCCCTTTTTGAAGTTTTTCTCATCTCACAATGAGTTTCAATCTTATCAACTGTAACACCAAGGGTTATAGAGTGAGTGTAAGGAACCAGTACAAAGGACTAATGCAGATGGAAAATGTAGCTAAAATGTGCCTCAAAACCAGAATTATTCGGTGGCTTTTAGGTAAGAGCATTAATCAGATAGGATATCTGTTAAATTGGGTGAGCAGTAGACTATATTAACTATGTTTGCTGTTTCAAACAACTTCAAAATCCTAATGTTTACTTATTTCTCACATGTCTTTGTGTGTCCTACAGAAATATGGATTTTTAAAAATATTTTATTTATTTATTCATGAGAGACACAGAAAGAGAGAGAGAGAGAGAGAGAGAGAGAGAGGCAGAGACACAGGCAGGCTCCATGCAGGGAGCCTGATGTGGGACTCGATCCCGGGTCTCCAGGATCACGCCCTGGGCCAAAGGCAGGCGCTAGACCACTGAGCCACCCAGGGATCCCCAGAAATAATGATTCATCTTGAACATCAACTGTATTCTTTTCAAGTAGAGGCAGCTTGAAAAACATCATCTCATCCTCATAAAGATTTCATTAAAGTAACTTAAAATACATTAAATGCCTCCAAAAAAGGAATCTCCAAATAAAGAATGCTTTATGTTCCAGATGGTGTTTTTCAACTTTGCTTCCAATTTAATAAAGAATCGCTTTATGACCTAAATCACATTAAATCAAATGGTGGGAAATTTCTGTTTTCAGTTTTATATTGAATCCATTTTATAATTATTCAAGAATCAACAGGAAATATACTTCAAAAGTTTGTACATGCTTTAATCTTTCATCATTTTTAGTTCACTTTTTTTTTTCTTTGAAGTCAGTCAAGTTCCCCAGAACTAGCGTTAGAGGATTATATATGTGGATATTTATATTGTTAGGTAGAGTTTGGTAATTCCTCAAAATGGGACATTCGCCGTAGTAATTAGATAAGTTTTCCTAGAAAGGTTCTAAAAACCTGTCTGCAAAAATGTGCAAGATCTATTTCATGTATAAACTCATTATTAATCCATTGAGGAATGATGACAAGTGCTAACATTTGAGCGCTTCAGTGTAATATGTCTTATGATAAGCGTTTCAAATGAATTTTTAAAAATAATTTCACAGTTATAACAAAAAGTATTTTAATGTTTACAGAGAGAAATGAAAGGATCAAAGAAGTTAAGTAAAATCACCAGTTTACTCAGATAGTAATGAAGGAGCCAGGATATGAAACTAGGCCTGTGTGACTTGGGGCTTGCATACTTCATACCATTAGTGATCATTCTATGTTTGCTGCTTTACATATATGATCCTAAAACCACTACTGTGCAGGGTGTGTGTGTGTCTGTGTGTGTGTGTGTGTATCACAATGTTATAGACAAGTAAAGTGAAGTTAAATAATGTGCATCAGGTAACATCCTTATGCAGAACCAGGATTTATGTTAATGTCTTTGCAACTCCAGTGCCCAATTCGACAACAGTTTGACTTTGCACTTAAGACTCACAACTTTTGGGAGACCCGGGTGGCTCAGCGGTTGAGCCTCTGCCTTTGGGTCAGGGCATGATCTCGGGGTCCCGGGATCGAGTCCCACATCAGGCTCCCTGCATGGAGCCTGCTTCTCCCTCTGCCTGTGTCTCTGCCTCTCTCTCTCTCAAACAACAACAACAACAACAACAGAAAAAGACTCAAAACTTTCATGGTGGGAATGCTAGCTGGTGAAGCCATTCTGGAAAAAAAGTATGGAGATTCCTCAAAAAGTTGAAAATAGAGCTACCTTATGACCCAGCATTTGCACTACTAGGGATTTACCCCAAAAATAAAAATGTAGTGACCTGAAGTTAAAAAAAATTAACCCCAATGTTAATAGCAGCAGTGTCCACAATGGCCAAACTGTGGAGAGAGCCCAGATGTCCACTGACAGATGAATGGAGAAAGAAGATGTGGTATGAACACACACACACACACACACACACACACACACACACATACTGGAATATTACTCTTAAAAAAGAAAACTTTTGCCATTTGCAATGACATGGATAGAACTAGAAGGTATCATGCTAAATGAAGTAAGTCAATTAGAGAAAGACAATTATTATATGGTCTCACTCATAAGAAACAAAAAGAGGATCATAAGGGAAGGGAGGGAGAAATAAAACAAGATGAAATCAAGGAGGGAGATGGGACCACTGGGTAATAGCCAATAAAGAGGACATGTGATGTAATGCCCACAGGGTGTTATATAAGCCTGATGCATGACTGGTCTCTACTTCTGAAATACACTATATGTTAATTAATTGGATTTCATTTTTTTTAAAAAAAAGACTCACAACTTCCAGAAGAATCATGTGAAGAATGAGGGATAAAAATCAAATGAAGTTCTGATCAATGAAATCCCACAGTAATGCTCAGGAGCATGCAAAAGAGAACATGATTCTAAGACATCAAGTAAATCTACTAAACAAGGATTGTTGTTGAATTAGCCCATGAGTGACCTTATTTGGGAAGTATATTTGAGCAGAAGTGAATAAAATACTTCTTTTTCTTAATGTTATTCTTTTTTCTTGACCCCCCCCAAAAAAGGTATCATTTAAGTGAAAATGAAATAAGCTAATAAATACTGCTACAGTTAAAAAAATCAGAGTAAGAAAACTCCCATATTTTATTCTAGAAGAATTTAATAGTTAAAGTAACATAGTTGGTAGACAAACGTGATTATGAATTCTGGCTCTAGCAACCATTAACTGTTTAATGTAAGGAAAGTTCTTTTGCTTCAAATAATTATAATTGTCCACTAAATAAAATTTATATAACTAATTCACAGCATTTTTACAAAAATCAAATGAGCTCAATCTATGCAAATCACCTAACATCCTACCAGACATATAGTAATTATTCTATTGTTTGTTTCTTTACCATTATTCTTATGTGCAGCATACATTTCTTTGCTGAAACCAGCATTAACATTTTTCTCCTCTGTATTCCCTTTAGGTTCTTCTTGGCATGACTAATCCAACTCTCTCTTCAACTAGCACATGTATTAAATGGATATATTGGACATGGTGAACATATATGGGACATAACAATAAAATATTATTTTTAAAACATTTTTCCATTACGTAGAAGAATAAATGGATATGTGAATACTGGTTTATTATGTAAATCAAATTCTTACTGTGAGTTACCATCAAAATATCTGAAAAACATAATTTAGTGCCGTTCTGAGGGCAGAGTGAATGCTAAGTAAACACGCAGTAGAATATTTGCAACAGATAAGTATTGTACTTGGCTTCTAGTCAAGAGTTTTTTCTTGCATAAAACAAGTCAAAAGGCAGGAACCCCTGGTTTTATCTAATGCTTCATGAAGAACCTCAATCACGTTTGTGTTTCTGTACAACTGCTGGTTGTTTCATGCTCAAGCTTCCCCACGTATTCAACATGACCACTCCAGCCATAGCATCTTAACATCAGCATCACACTTAACATTAAGACTAACGTGATTATCCCCCTTCCTCCAAAAAATGAACCCTAGACCCTTTTAGCAATTTAATTCTCATTTCATTCAACAAAACTTAGTTGCACGGCCAGCCACAATAGCTGAAAAGACATGACTAAGACAGATTGATCATTTAGTTGAGTTCAGTTATTAAGGAAGATAGTAAAAGTGTATATTAGAAAGCTCTTCACCCAAATGGGGATCTTTGTTTCTTCTCCTCACTTTGTCTTCCCTCATGGGAAAGAGGTCTTTTAGCATCTGCACATATCAGAATTATGCCATGCAGGGAGAGGCAAGCAATAATAGGAAGAGAGATTTATGTTTTCCTTGGAGATGCTCTATTTTTGGCAATGCTAGCAATAAAGTATGAGATTATGAGATAATGCAAAATATCCTGGTGTGAAGTGAGTGAAAACATAAATGGAGGAGAGAAAATGAAGAAGGATGGGAAGGGGTTGGGGGTCATTAGGAAGGGTTAGCAAACACCAGGGAACCAGCAAGATTAGGCAGATGGAAAAATACAACTTTTCTCTTCTTCAAGATGCTGTGAGACCAAATCCCTCTATTGCACACTGAGCTTGAGCACCTCCTCAGCTATTACCTGGTAATCCCAGACTTGCAAATAAATAAAAGGATCAATGAATGGCTAGTGGTCTTGTTGAGTGAAATTTGCCGACAACCCAGCAGTACAAGAGGAATCAGTTGCTTCATTCACTTGAAAAGGATTCAAACAATTCACAAGTTTTGGCAATCACATTTATTATTTCCATTTTTTTTCAAATAATTACCACTTTGTCTTAATGTTTTTCAGCATGACACATGTAAATACCACTTTTCTTTCAAATATTTGGTTAAGAGCCCTTCAGAACTACCTGTCTCAGCCCTTTGGATGAGCAAAACAATACAGAATTTGTTAGTGTACAATTCCGGTTGATGTCTTTTTGTTGTTGTTGTTTCTATTTCAAGTCTTTATTTTTTACTGGTCCTGACCAGCATGCCTTCATTTTCTAAATTACCTTAAAACCACAGTGATGCATGCTAGGGAGTTTTCTCAATATGATCAAAGGTCTAGGAAGAATAAAATCATCTCAGGTGTTGGTCAATTAAGAAATAAAGATGTTAGCTATGGTTGGGTATATCAGATCTAAGACCAGCTCTGAGAGTCATCCTTGTGTCCAAGAAAACTACAGTTTATGTTCTGTCTCATAAATTTTTGTTTCTCCTTGAACCTTCAGGGTATTCAAAAAATACTGACTGGTGATACTTTGAACTGTAGGCTGAAAGGTTCAATAAAAGAGAATTTAAAGATCTTTTATAAGAAGGCCTCACATATTTATAGGGGCAAATGGGACTTCCTCACTTGCCATAAATGTATTAACATTCAATCACAGATGCTGGTATGAAACTGGATTTCAAATGTTACTGGTAGGACGGGGAGAAAGGAAGTGGGGGAGAGAGAGTAGTGTCCTCAAGTTCATAGGATGAACTGGTTTAAAAAAAATGATGAAAATACCCTAGAATGGTTCATCTATTACGTATTATTTTAAAATACTTAAATTAAAAAACTCCCCATTGTGTTCCTTAAGATACTAATTTCTTCAGATGTTAGAAGTGTTCCCATAAATTGGAAAATAATCACCTCAAGGATATATAAAATGCACATTAGTATGTTAAAACATCGACACCTGGGTGCCTCAGCAGTTAGAATGTTAAAACCTCTGTTATATTCTTCAGGAAAGAAGTGGATTTATACTAACTTAGGATTTCTCTAATATATGTATTTTAAAAATTTCACTCTTCTGTTATTGTTGTTTTGCAGTTACTAGTATTTTGGGAAACTTAGTATAACATAGAATACAACACAAGAAAAACTAAATTCATTTAACAAGATTGTCACCAATATCACAACAACTGGTATGAGGATATCATAAAACAAAATGTCATTTCATTATAATTGTTTTCTAAAGTTCTGACTGGTTAATATTAATATAAATTATCAAAATAGCATCTAGCTTTCTTGAAAGGGAGATTCTAGGATCAAAATGTAATCATTCCCTGGGCCAGTCCATGACCTTTGCTATGGAAAAAGTCAATAAGATGACAGTCTGCACTTTAACCATGCACTTTTCAAGTATATGAGTACAAATATAATGCTTATCACCAATTCTTGCACTACATATTCTAATATGAATTTTAATTTTTCTCTCCCCACACATATTATTTCCCTTACTATTTTGTTTCATGTTGCTTTCACTTACGTTATTTTTCCATGAGAATAAATCTTCCTATCCTATTTTTCCCTAAAAATGATACAATATTTGTTTGAATTTCAGAAATAATTCAAGCCAATAAGGAAGCTGATTTGACATTAACGTCACATGACTATCTCTTGACATATACATGGCTATTTTGCAAATAGTCCCTTAAGAGAAAAGAAAGTCATAATACCTTTTTATGCATTGGTTTTACTTTTTCTTATTTTTATACAGCATCTAAATTTTGCTAGCTATTGTAGCTTATGCTGTTTATTTTTTTTTTAAGTCAGATGGATTTATGTTGATTTTGGAAATACCAATCTTATTTCTCACAAAACCAAGAGATCAAGCTAGTATGTGATGACAATCACACTTCAAAGATAGCAAAATCTCTTAGAACTGGAATTCCTTGAAACAAACTGAAAATATATGCAACAAACAGAAAAAAACAAAAGTGTAAAAACAATCTAAGTAAAAATCTAGCTAATGATTCTAGTCTCTAAATGAGTCCCAAATGGTTTAAAAAAGTATAACTTTGATGAAAATACAGGTTCATCATTGTTTATTCCTTTTCTTAAAAACCTAATACGTACACTAGTAAAGAGAGGTGTGAAGAAGAGTTGTATTTGCTAAATAACCAGCCATATGATGTGAACCTACTGTAGCTAAGCTGTTCTTGATTTCAAGTAGTAATAACCCCAACGGCTTTAGTACTCAAAGGCCATAAATGCAACTAAAATGCAGAGGTGGGTAGATTCACTAGTTGTAGTAGGGTCCAGCATCATCAGGTTTTTGCTCTGTTTCTCTGTGGTTCTCTTCAGCTGCCCTCCCTCCTGTCACTGCCAGCAGCCTCCCAGCCTCTCATGGTTTTCTCATGGACCACAAGAGGGTGGATTTAACCATCAAAATAAATACATACATTGAAGTCCTGCATTTGCCAAGGTCTCTCAAGTTAAAGCACATGGCTGTAACCTAACAGCAAATGGATAAAATGATCCCTACAATACTCTCCGCATTGTTCAGAATGCTTGTGAAATCAAATGCGGCAAGTGGTGATGGGATTCTTTTGTTCTTTCATTCATCCGCTCATTCATTTATACAAGAAATATTTATTAAGAGCTTGTTATGTGCCCGACACTGTTATAGACACTGAGGATATAGCAGTAAAAACAGAACTAAAAAGCCCCACATATGTTTATAGAGCTCACATCCTGCTGGAGGGGCAGTCGTTAAATAGGTATATAATGCAATTTCAAATAGTAACAAGAGCTGTAAAGATAAATCAACTGAAGACAAGAGATAGAGACAGACTCGGGTATTTTTGTTTGTTTGTTTGTTTGTTTGTTTGTTTGTTTTTTCATGGAATAATCAGGGACAGGCTTTCTGCAGAGACCTACATGAAAAAGAAATGCAAATCAAGGAGAAAGCATTCCAGAGGGGAAAGAACAGGGAGTGAGGCAAGAAAATTGCTTGATTTGAGTTTCAGCAGAGCCAGTATAGCTGTCACATAATAGAGGATAGAAAGAGGGGTAAGGAATAAGGCCAGGGAGGGAGCTAGGAGTCAAAACAAAGTTTGGCAGAACAATTTTGGAGGATCCGGAGCAGGATACAGCATGATTTGGGTTTACACTTTAAAAACCTTGCCCATGCTGCTTTTGGGAAACTGAATGTTAGAGGGCTCAGGGTGGAACTTGAAAATGTCGTTTCAAGAAACGTTTGCAACGTTATAGGCTGGAGGTAGTTCCTTAGACTAGTGCACCATTGGTGACAGCAATGAGATCTGGTGGAAATCAGAATATACTCTGTTTCATTTTTTAGGAACCAGAATATATTCTTGAGGTCACAGTAAATCCAATAGATTTTGAGAAATGTCATATGGTAAATAGACTTCAATGGAGATATCACCCTAAACAAAACTATGCGATTCCGTCTCCTTTTTAGCAGACTAGAGAGCAGATACATTGTGAGGTCTCTTTTTTTTCTATTACAATGTTTGACCCTAAAGTTCCATCTTGGAAAGTGTTCCTTAAATGTTCGTTTCCAAACTGTGTTACTAAAGTCGGAGCATTGATGCTATGCAACAGGACTGACACAAATTCAAATCTTTCCCTCACTTAGCAGCTTTAAAACTTTGGACAAATTTCTTGACTTCTATGATTCAATGCCCTCATTTCCAGATTCAAGACAGTAAAACATAACTCAATAGATTGTCTCAAGTAGCAAGTGAGGATGTGAATCACTAAGCACGCTCCCTACCTAGCATCAGCAACAATGCAACACATATTTATTCACTTTCTCCTTTTTAAATAATTATCCGTAGACTTTAGATGTCATGAGAAATTTTTCTATATGAGCACAACATGAATCACTGCCAAGATTTTGATGCCCAGCTGGTTTTTAAAGGAGAAAGTGGTCTTAATGACATGCTCAGTGGTCCAACAATGTTCTAGCAGAGGCTCTTGGAATAAGACGTGACTATGCCATGGAAATAAAGAAAAAAGATCTTCATGTGCTGGGAATTTGTCCATTCTAGGCATAGATAATTTTCCTTTGGCAGAAGGCCTAAATGTTTACTGGCTTTTGCTTTCTATTCTTTGAAAAAGAGAAAAATAATTTTTTTCCCAGGAAAATTTTAAGTTCCCAGAGCTATCTGTCAAGATTTTGAGTAGACAAACTTTATTATAATTTAACTGGGTATTCTGTGACCTTCAGCTGTCACTAAATAAAATCACTAATCTCCTTGACTTTTTCAAAGCTGTGCATTTTATTCAAATTCATGTATGATAATATAATACATGTTCATTTGAAAAGAAAATGGGCTGCTTTTTAAAATTTGTAATGGTAAACTAAACCAAGCTTAACTCCTGTTATGTGCCTTGATGTCTATTTGTTATGGTATTTGATTCTAAGAAATATACTCTATGCAAAAGTGCAAAAACAAGATAACGAGACTCTCAAAATTATTACTGGGAAGGATAGAAATGTAGGAATAAGTTTTGACAGAGTACCATGGAAGTTCACATAAACATAGGAACGATCTGTTGCAATCTAACAACTTCAGTGCTTGCATGGTCAGTCAAGTACCTTGATCCTTTTCTGATCAAAGTCAACCTAAAACCTACTGTATCCAGACTTTTCCCATATCCACCGTTGCTATTGCTACTAATTTGCTCTCAGTTGGAGTAGGACTCACTTGGACAACTGTCTCTTAACTATCCTATTCCTCTTTCCTATGTCACTCTAGACTAACCTTCCTGAATCACAAATCTGATTATGGTCAGGTGTCTGCTCACAAACTTTGTGGGGCTAACTACTGCCCACCACACAGTTGGAGAGGAACAGAATTTGCCACTCCAAAATATGCTTCCTTGGTATAAGGATTATTTTAGGCTGATTATTTTTTTTAATATTTTATATATTCATTCATGAGAGACATACAGAGAGAGAGAGGCAGAGACACAAGCAGAGGGAGAAGCAGGCTCCATGCAGGGAGCCCGACGTGGGACTGGATCCCTCGGACAACAGGATCACGACCAGGGCCGAAGGCGGCGCTAAACCGCTGAGCCACCGGGGCTGCCCTAGGCTGATTATTTTTAAGAAATGGGAGAGATAAGAGAAGCTCTGAAAACCCAGTAGAAGTTACTGTTCTATAAGGGAAACTGACATTTGTAAGGGGGAATTTCCATTTCTAAGGGCATCTCCCTCTTTGTTCTAGGAGAAGAGAGACGGTTAAAACTCTAGAAATCCTTATCAATCAATTACAGAAAAGTCTCAGCCCAGAACCTAGAAGGGTGGAGGGAAAATGAGTTTTCCTCCCCATATAGACAAATTTTTAGACTGATGTTCAGAACCTTGGGAATGTGGCTTCAGTCTTTCCAGTATTTTCTTCCACTCATTTATGGAGGCCTACACTTGTAGTTGCAGTTCCAATCACCAACTTTCCCATTCCAACACGTATAAGTAGATTCCCTCTTCTCAGACTCCACTATCATGTGCAGTTCCCTTTGGGCACCTATCTCACTGCATATTTTATCATTGATTATTGGGGGGCACTTTGAAACTGATTCAAACTATTTTTGACAGTTTTAAGGTCCTCTCTTGTCTTTCTCCTCTTCCTACCAAGTGAAATCTACAACTTGGCTGGAGATGGGCAGTGGCAGCAGTGGGACTGCTCCTTTCAGTGTGTGATGACTAAAGGATACTTTAAATGGGTCTTTTTTCATGAAAAAGTAAACTATCATCCTGTTTTGGAATAAGGGATTTGTCTATAGGGATTAAGTTGCTCAGTATGATAATAAGAGGATTTTTGTCTATTATTAGCTGAATTGTGATGCTAGAGATGGTAAAGACGCAGGTGATAGTCCTGATGATGACTATGAGATCAGATAACTCTAGGATATCAGGGCCTACGCGTTGAGTCTGGACATGCTTTTAGGGATATTCATATTAGAAGAAGAAAAAAATTCCCTTGAAGTTCATCAGAAGGCGGAGGGGACAAGATGAAGACCAGAAGAGATCTCTAGCTTCTGGGGAAGAGGACATGGATTCCAGCAGCAGTCATTCAAATACTCAATTTTTACCTCTTTTTGTCTTCATTTTAATATATTAACCTATGCATTTAACAGGTAATTTTTATGGACCTACCTTTTGCCATATACTCTAGGTGCTGGGGTGGTGATCACAGATATACTGGGAAGCTAGTGGGACTAAAGATCCAAGCTGCTCACTCACATAAGGCCTCTTCAAAAAGGATTTTAATATAATTACATGTTTCTAAAAATCTGGCAATATAAGAAAGTTTAACTACAATCAGTTAAGAACTATTCTTTTCATTTCTATCTCCACTTCATCTTATTTCCTAACCCATCATTGGCTTTAGAGTGACAACTATCATTTGGGGAATCTAATTAAAGCAAGGTTGAATTGAGAAGGCACGTTTAGTTTGGGATTAATGGAATATATTTTACAGTTCATAATCATCTCCATGTAGATTAAGTTATAGTTAAATTATCACTAGCATTCTGGGAGGAGGAATGACGGCCAGGAATACCCGAGACTTTGACCCTAAATGATACTTCCGCTTAGATGATGTAGCTACTGATAGATCTAAACAATCATCAAGCAGGTCTGAGGGGTTGAGATAAAAATGAGACTAGGAAACATTCCTTGACAAGGACCCCGTACGGGTGAAAAGTAGGAACTGGGAAGAAGATTGTCCTGAGAGACGTGCCTGTGATTTGGACTAGTTGCAACTGAGACCCCTTGTCTGACTACAGAACCCACAACCGCCTGGGCAATAATTTGTTCCACCTGACAGGGAATTTCATCTACGACAGGTTAAGGCAGTGCCGTAAGCACAAGAGTCATTTTTTTGGCAGCATATTGATGCCAAACTTTTTGCCATCATTTTGATGACAGTTTCTGGCAGGTTGTACTTACACGCTATACGCCTACAGGACCCAATAGATGCTACAGGTATGTTCTTCATCCCATACAAGCTTCTTGATATGGCAAATACTGCTAACTTTAATCAGTGCTCTATTTTTTTTTTTGACTTTTAAATTAACACATTTTCTCATACATTTTCACATTCTATAGCCACGGGCTTGATTACAAATATCCAAAAGCATCTTCTGACTAAACAGAGACATCATTCATCTGATTCTTTTTCCTTTAGTTTATACTCAGGACTGAACCTAAGCATGGGCGAGAAGCACATTTCTGCTTCTAGTTCTCATTTAAGAAAAGTAAATTGAAGATGGCAAAAAGGTGAGTCCTCCCCTAAACTAGCTGTTGTAGGGCTTGACCTAGGCATATGTGCTATGGGATGGGAAGATCACCTTCTCAAATCCGTGACCAGATTTTAGGAAATATTGTGGTATCGGAAACTAAGACTGCTTATTCCAGAGCATTCGCTTCTTTGCACCATATGATTTAAAGGAAAGGATTTCTTCTCTCCACAAACTGCCAGATATCTATAGTCTATATATTTCACTTTCCCTGTTCAAATACAGCAAATTCAATGCTTGCTCATAGTAGGGGCCAGGAAGAGGACACTTAACCTCTACAGACTTTCTTCCCCTCCCCCAACACTTTGATTTGCTCTCTAAAATGTTACTTTATAAGTAGCAATAAAATTTAATTGACTTTTTTCCGTTTTTTGGTTTTCTGTGTTCTCTTGTTGGAAAATTTTTAAAGCCACTCATAAACATTTATAGCTAAACTTTCATCCCCCATAACATTTTTCCCATACACTAGAAAATTTACTACTCATGAAGATCTTGTTTTGAAAAAACAAAAACCAAAAAATTCTGGTTTGTATCCGGCACTTTCCTCAGGGACGATCCTAGGCCTGCAAACAATAGCTGACTCTAATAATCTCCAGGGACTCCAGGAACCTGCCTGTAGATATTCCTAAACTCATAGTGCAGGGTATCAATCTCTTTTATATTGAAAAAGCAAAAGCAAAACAGTCATAGTTTTCATAGATTCCTAAGAAATTTCAAAGGCAAAAGTGTTGTAAACACAGATCATGGAAGACATTAGACTTAAATGCAACATAATCTCATAGATGGTAAACAGGAACAAATGGGATCATTTTACAGATGATTGTCATTTGTGAATTTTAACATCCAATTCATCAAGTTGGCAGCCTTATTGTGAGAAATGTCAGGCCAAATCACAAAAGTTAATAAATATATTATCAGGATCAAAACACCAACACCACATTTAAGGAAATGTGCAGCAGGTTCATTTTGTAGAGATTCATTTTGTAGATGAATGTTCTTCACCAGATCACTAGGACCAAAATTGTGTTTCCATAATACTCTGAAGTTTAAAGCTCGAAAGTCTTCTGGAAGCTTTAAGTGATTTTTCTCTGACCTCCTGACTCTCCTTTCTGGACTTTATTTCTTCCACAATTGTGTAAAGTTTAATTCTTACAGCCCATCTCTTGTGTGATATGTTCTTGTTATCCAGCTTTTCTATCTGAGAGGCTACTGATAAAGAGACCTGCCCATGGGTTCCCTTTGGGTGAAATTACTGACCTATCTCGTTGCCACAACTGATTAAGCCAGGAGAAGAACAATGTTAGAAGATGCAGGCATCTATAGGCCAGCCTATTGACAAAAAATTATCTGCATTTTAGTACTGGCATACAGAGAGACTGTCAGTTAGCTGGTGGATTTAAAACACATGACTTCATCTAGAAATAGGCCAATGCCAGCCATTGTGAAACATTTTCAAGTTGGGGGATCAGATGAAAGCTCTGTAGAGACAGGAAAATAAAAAAATAAAAAATAAAAAATAAAAAATAAAAAAAAATAAAAAGAGGGGCAGAAAGTAATTTCTGACCCTGAGGGACGGAGATCCCTATGTTCCTGATTGTTTTTCAGTTCTCAAGAAGTCTAACCTTATGTTACTTTCTCTATTTAGGTCCTGGGAAACTTCTCAAGGCTTTTGAAATAAACACCTTCCTCTCTTACGTAAATATGATGTTTTCCCTTTGAAACAAACAAAAATGCAGTGAAAGAGAACCAAAGATTTAAATTATGTAGACAGAGACTAAAGCAATGATGTAAAAATTGAGTGCCTTCAGGTAAGACATTATTTTATGCTTAATCCTATCTAGTTCAGAGTCCAAAGACCAGAGAATAATTATATATTTATGCTAGTAATTACTAAGATACAATGACAACTCTAGTCTACAGTGACAATATTCCGTCTTGCCACAAGATGGTGATTTTGTTCCAAAAAAATAAAATGATTTCTTAAAGACCGAAAGTTGGTTACTCTGTATGAGGCTCCGTGCTGAGCACTTTAAAAAAATAAAAAAGAATCTCATCTTTTAGAATCTCTCAGTGTTGTTGGGAAGACAAACACCCAAGTGATAATCATGAAATAACGCTGTGACATTAGTGATAGAAATGTACCCACAGTAATACGGGGAGGATATGGCACTCCATCTTTTAAAAAACAGACTATATTTTTCTCCAATTAAGAGGGGAAGGATTTCAGGAACACCTGCATTAATAAGGCCGAGTCAGGTACAGAACACATTCTTCTTCAACAATGTACATCATGTTTATAACCTACAGCAGCTTCTGTTCCCACAGTCAATCATTATAAACACTTTGCACATATCCTTAACTGTCTTTTCTTCCTTTTGCTTTTTCCTACTCAGAAAACCCATAATCCAAATTAATCCAAACTCCGTTTCTGCTCTAGCCTACACCTTTACAGACGAGTATAACTGAACAGAAAGTTCTGTCTTCACTTTAAATGTGTGACTTCTACCCTCAAATGGGCCCTTAATGTTATCCAGTGTCGTACTCTAAACCCCTGGCCTATTCTCTTTTATATCCTCTGAGATGAATACTTCAAATTTCTCCTTTCTTTTCAAACTTCCCAAACTCCTCACCTATCCTTAGCTTAAGAGCTTGGTTCTTAGTTGGAAAAAAAAAGAAAAAGAAAAACAACAACAACAACAAAGCAACTAGAAGTTAGAAAGGGAATATTTGAAAGCTATTCATCTAAGGGATCAGAGATTTTGATTTTTAAAAATGGATACTTTTTTCATGAAGTATTTATAAGCAAGTTGAGAACATGGTGCCCCATCATCTCCAAACACTTTAGTACTTTAGACTTCCTCTTACATAATAACAAAACACAAGAATCAGGAAATTAACATTGAGTCCTTACCAATGTAAGCCTCAGACCCCATTAAATATGAACATTGGTCCCATGCAGTCCTTTAGAGCACAGAAATATTTTTTCAAAACATACATTGCACTTACTTGTCATGTCTCTTCAGTCATCTTCAAGATGGAACAGTTCCATAGTCTTTCCTTACCTTTTAAGATCTTGATCCCTTTGAAGGTTAGAGGCCGACTGATTCGTAGAATGTTCCTCAGTTGATTTTATCTGAGGTTTTCTCATGAGTAGATTCAGGTCATGCTCCTTTGGCTGGTTATTGCAGAAGTGATACTATGTTTTCCTCATTGTAGCCTATAACGGGCATAAGATTTCAATTTGTCCCAATACTAATGATGTTTGACCTCTTGGTAAGGGTGATAACTGCGAGGCATCTATTCTCAAAGTCACTATTATTTTACCCCTTGTAATTAATAGGTATTTTGTGGGGAGTTGTTCTGAAATTACATAAATGCTCTGTTCCTTGCTAAAATTTAAATGTATGCCCACATCTATCTTTATTTTCTGGAGCTACTGGTTCTCCATTGCGTTCAATGAATCATAATCCATCACTCTCATGCTTGTTTTTATGCTTAAACTGTCCCAGAACAAGCTGGCTTCTGTGTCCCTAGACATTATCTTTTGAATGCTTCCTTATTTTTTGTGATACGTGGTTGTAGGTTCCTCTTCAAGCTTGGTTGCCCTATCCTTGCATTCAGTCATTTCTCCAACCACCTCTAGTTTCCTGGAGAAGAGAATGGCATAAGAAAGCCAAAATCTGAGAGGTAGATATATATGTGATCTCAGTTCCCATTAATAATTCCAAATTCATGGGACACCTGGAGGGCTCAGTGGTTGAGTGTCTGCCTTTCGCTCAAGGCGTGATCCTGGAGTGTGGAGATGGAGTCCCACATCCCTGTAGGGAGCCTGCTTCTCGTCTGCCTGTGTCTCTGCCTCTCTGTGAGTCTCTCATGAATAAATAAATAAAATCTTAAAAAAAATCCAAATTCAATCCATTACCATTAACATATTTATGTAACTAATCCCCATAGCCACCACACTCCCTCTCCTATGTCTGTGTTCTTTATATCACACTTCATTTCTGACACCCTGTGACTCTCTTCAAATATCACCCATCTATATAGAATTCTTCTTCTGCCCATGCTCCACACTCTATGCCAAATCATTTCACAGCACAGAAGACTCTTCACGTGCTCTGGGCTTTGGCACTCTGCAACGGGCTGCCTGTTCTAACCCATGAGGATACCAGCCTCAGCTTACTTAGGTCCATATCCCATACTGGACTGCCCTCCTCACTTTGCTGGGATTTCCAGTCCTCACTCCCATTTTCCTCCTGGGTGAATGCCTTCCTCATCCCCACTCTGGGCTCTGAACCCTGCTTTTTCGGTTCATCAGGACTCTTTCATTTAGTACAGACGTCTACCCTGCTTAGCCTGCCCTACCTAACAGCTTTAAGATTAGATTGCTCAGGAAGGGAAAGGAAGAGATAGAAATAGTAAAAAAGAGAAGGAAGGAGTGGAATAAGAAGAGAAAGGCAGTCTTCTTGATTTTAACACATATCGAGATTGGTTTACAGACCTTTTGGTTCATTGGCCCTCTAGTCAAATTTTTACCCTCCCTCAATTTGTCCTCCTTACATGACTATTATATAAAATTGAAGAACAATTATGAGAGTGATGCTTCTTAAGCATAATTTTCAATGATCACATTAATCATGAAATTGAATGAATGAAACATTGCCTGTATTTTACTACTTAAAAATAGTTGTTCCCACTTACACGATTCCTTGATTATTATTCCTAAATGCCAGTCTTGCATACAGGATAATAATAATTGTCCATACTAAGTAAAAATTCTTTTTTCTTCTAAAGATTTTATTTATTTATTCATGAGAGAGGCAGAGACACAGGCAGAGGGAGAAGCAGGCTCCATGCAGGGAGCCCAATGTGGGACTCAATCCTGGGACTCCAGGATCACGCCCTGAGTCAAAGGGAGCCGCTCAACTGCTGAGCCACCCAGGTGTCCCCTAAGTAATAATTCTTAAGGAATAATTAGCAAAACAAATCTGATCCTAACATTTCTGTTTACTTCATTATTAAGTTACAATGTGAAGGTGATGAATCATCCCATTCCTATAATTTTAGTTTTTATTCCTACCAGCCCAATTTGCCTTCGAGTTCTTCCTTTTATTACTCCTCATCCTCTAGGTTTTTCTGAAAGCATACTTCTCTCACTAATGATTAGGGATGCTATTGCTCACAGTGAATGGTATCTGCTTCTCCACTCTAGGACGGTGTTGTCCAACGGAAATATAATGAGAGTCATCCATGCCATTTAGAGTTTTTCTAGTGGCTATATTAAAAATTTTCAAAGAAATAGGTAGAGCTGAAAATATTTTTTACTTAATTCAATACGTACAAGTGATTATTTTAGCATATAAATAACATTAAATTACTAATTGATATTTTGCATTCCTTTTTTCATACTTAAACTTTGATATTTGCTGTACATGTTATCTTACACATCTCCATTTGGATGCTAAATTTCTTTTTTTTTTAATTTTTATTTATTTATGATAGTCACAGAGAGAGAGAGAGAGGCAGAGACACAGGCAGAGGGAGAAGCAGGCTCCATGCACCGGGAGCCTGACGTGGGATTCGATCCTGGGTCTCCAGGATCGCGCCCTGGGCCAAAGGCAGGTGCCAAACCGCTGCGCCACCCAGGGATCCCATGGATGCTAAATTTCTATCATAATAACTTTATGCTGAGATTTCATAAAATGCTCAGTTAAGAAAGAAAATTACTATTTCCAAATTGGTTCAAACATACTTAAAAAGTTTCCCAACATATGAACTAAGTATTCATTTATAAAGTTATAATTAAACTAACTTAAAATAAAATAAACTTCAGGTTCTCAACCACACTATTTCAAGTGCACCTAGTGGCTACGATATTAAATAGACCAATCACTTAGAAATAAGGTAAATGTAAGTTACAACATATTGTTGATGTTGATAAGAGTCAATACCAGTAACTTTGAAGTGATGAAATTGATCTGATTTGGAGACAGACTAGATCTGGGATTATGAAAGTTTAAAAGGAAATTCCAGAATAATCTGCATTACTCACCTAATATAATACCGTTCTGAATAATGTTTCTCAAAACATTTAGTGTAAAAAAATTCTCTTGAGGAGTTACTTAAAAATACTTATTTCTTGTCCCACACCCTCATTGCCTGAGAAATCCTCATTTAGAAGTTCCACAGTGGGGCTTACAAAACCCTATTTTAGTTCATTCTGCCTCATTTTGGACAAAACTTTGAGAAATACTGCCCTCCAGAGTTTGACTGTAGTAAAGCCAGCTTCCAATCCAATATTAAAAATATGTGTTGAGCTAATGTTTTCCTGCTGAACCAGAACCACTGCCCTTGTTTCATTAAAAACACACACCTAGACATAACTCACAGAGTTTAGAATCCTGACAACAGATCTGGATAAACACTGAAGCTATTAGATCATTAAGAAGACAGCAAATGATAAAGTGTCTAGTGGTTCACTCTAAGCAATGAAGTCTACTGCTGTGCCTCCCCTAGGCTGCCAATATTCAAAGCAGCTCTTCAAAGACATTTTCCTATTCTTCAAATATAGAAAATCATGAAAAACAGCGTTCTTCTTTTTACAATCTTATTTTTAAGTAATTTCTACACCCAATGTAGGGCTCGAACTCACAACCCCGAGATCAAGAGTTGCATGCTCTACCAACAGAGCCAGCCAAGTGTCCCAAGAAAAGCAATGTTTCTAATATTAGAGATTATTCTTTTGTTGGGGGAACATGGGTTACTGTTTTGGACATCTATACATTCATAGAACTTTGCACTTTACATTGTTTTGTTCTCTTTCCAAAATTTTATAAACATGTATATTGTATCAGTAGATTTAAACTTGTATTACTATTCAAGTATTTAAGCTTCCCAATCTTATACCACAGATTTAAAATGGAGTTTTCCATTTTCTAATATCTGATGTTTCTTAATGACTCAACATATAGTCTTTAATCCTAATTACTATTTAAGAAAAATATAAGACACTAAAGGTAAAAAAAAAAAAAAAAAAAAACAAACAACTCTATTCAGGTATTTCTACATATGGCCTCATCTTATTATAGATGTGCCACACTGCTTGATCCTAATTTAAAATTGAACATAGGAGAACAGAATGAGTAAAATATCTGATGAGTGTCATGGCAGTCTGACGATATTCACAGAGATTTTTCAAGGACCCTCTGCAAGTGCTAATGGGAACCTCAGGGTCAGACAAACGTCGGGTATCATCAACAGAACATCTCATCACTATAACATTCTGCTATGGGCTTCCCAGACAACAATCCCTTGCCTCTCGTTAAAATAAAGTGACAGTGCTGAGGATGAAATCTGCCATGCTCTGGAGTGGTCCTTCCTGAGAAGTCAAATATTTGTGACACACACACACACACACACAAAGAAACAAAACTCTGTTAGCTCCACTCTAATTGGGCTATAGGTCCCATGAAATGCTAAGATGTACAAATCATTGCTGCAAGAGATGAGCCACAGATGGGCCAAGAACAAGTACTCTCATCCCATGAGTAGGGCAGGAGAAAACGGCCCCACACAGGACAGCATTACAAACCCAAATGAAATTTAAGCAGGTTCATGTGGAGCACGTCTCTCAAGGAAACAGTGACTCAGTGTTTTGTATATTAGAAAATTCACTCATCGAACCTGACATAACCATCAAAGGCATTTTGCAGTCCCCTTTCATGCCTTTATCTGCCAATTTGATCCAGGCAGTTGTGAGAGGTCACGTCTTGTTTGACGCCCTGACACAAGAGCAGAAATCTCCCAGTTCCCGTTGCCCACCGTGCACCTACAGATTGATCTGTCCCTAAACAATCATCCTGCACAGATTAACTGCCACACGATTCTTGACCTAAGACACAGGGAAGAATGTGTTTTCTTCAGTGTTAATGAGAGAAACTATAGGAAGTAGAATAAAGTCAACTTCCTGTTGATGCTTGAAAGATGAGAGAATATAACCTCTAGGTGTGAAAAAGGACTGATTACATTTATTCTTGGAATTCATACAGCTGACAAGTTTTATAAATGTATTCAAAACTAAATCTCACTTAGAAACTATTTCTTTCTCCTACTTAGATCGTCTGAGAAAAAGAGATGGGACTTCTTTCAGATTCCCTACATAAATAATTGTATTAATCAACTCTATTTTCAATGGTGCATTGTACAAGTGTATTCTTGTTATGAAATTAATAGTCAGGCATTCATAATAAATGTCACATCCATAAATTCCAAAGTGAAGAATTCGTTCAGGTATTATCATCTATAAATACCAGGATTAGCCAACCCAAATGATCCGTTTCTGTCATGATACTGATGCCAGCCTTGGCCAATCCAGGTAAACTGCCTCCTTCCAGAATTCATTCTACACTGTCAGTATGGGCAACTCGTTACATACGAGTAAATTACGCCTCCAGGACACAAACACAGCACCCAAGATCTATGCCTTTAAGAAGCTCATAGTCCAGTGGGGAAGTCAAGCAAGAGAATAAATAGTCATTATACATTATGCTCTGAGACCATCGTTTATAATGAGGTATGAGAGATTGGAGACTGGTTTATAGAGATGGTTCAAATTAAGTGAGTGCAACTTCTCCCTCCTGCCCAGTACAAACCGAAACCACATTCCAGACAAAAGGAAGAGCATTTACAAAACAGAGATAGGATAGCTATGGCAGGCTTTAGGAAACACACATAATTCAAATATCAAGAGTATAGATGAGTATGCAGGATATTGCAGAGGAATAAGAAGCTGAAGCTGAAGCTGAAGGCAGAGGCCACGAGCATCATGCCTGATGATTGACTTTTAACCTGTAGGGGGTGGGACATGATTAAAGGATTTTAAATAGTGGAATGACAACTTAAAACGTGTACTTCAACCAGAGTATCTGAGATGATTATTTAGAAACTTCAGTAACTTTTTTTGATGTGGTCTATGTATAAAATGGAATATTCCTCAGCCATTACAAATGACAAACACCCACCATTTGCTTCGACGTGGGTGGAACTGGAGGGTATTATGCTGAGTGAAGTAAGTCAATCGGAGAAGGACAAACATTATATGGTCTCATTCATTTGGGGAATATAAAAAAAAATAGTGACAGGGAATAAAAAAGAAAGGAGAGAAAAAGAGTGGGAAATACCAGAAAGGGAGACAGAACATGAGAGACTTCTTAACCCTGGGAAACGAACTATGGGTGGTGGAAGGGGAGGAGGGCAGGGGGTGGGGGTGTCTGGGTGACGGGCACTGAGGGGGGCACTTGACAGGATGAGCACTGGGTGTTATTCTACATGTTGGAAAATTGAACACCAATAAAAAATAAATTTATAAAAAAAAGAAACTACAGTAACTGCAACCACAAAGAAACAGGTTTCCATTCCACAATACTTAACTCACTTTTTTTTTTTTTTCTCTCTGCTTTTCATCTCTTGGGTCCATTTAAAGGGATAATAAAAATTCCCAGCAAATTAGGAATAAAAAGTTTCTCAACCTGAAAAAAAAAGGCATTCAAAGAAAACTTATAGATAACATTATCCCTAATGGTGAAAGCCTGAGTGTTTCTATTCTAAGATCTAAAACAAGGCAAGAAGATCTCACGAATTCTATTCATACTATATAGAATGTGCTAGCCAATGCAATAAAGCAAAAAAATAAAAGGAAAAATAAAAGTGTTTCTGTTTGCAGATGGCATGGTATTTTATGCAGAAAGTCCTATGGAATAAAAATAAATGAATAAAACCTGAAGAAGTAACAAGTAAGCTCAGCATGTTTAGTATAGTTATATAACAGTAAAATATTAGTAATAATAATAGTAGATATACCACTCCCATGAATATGAAGATTCAACATTAAGATGAAAAATTCCCCAAATTAATTGTGGATTTAGCTCAATCAAAATTGTGATCATTTTGTTTTTGTTTTTTGGTAGAAACTGGCAAACTAATTGTAAAATGTATTTGAAAATTCAAATGTCCTAGAATAGCTTAAGCAATTTTGAAAAAGAACAAAGCTTGGCACTTTATACCACATAAAGGCTACTAGCATACAGAAAAGGCATAATAGGTATTTGTTTAATGAATAGATATCTAATTCTGTTATATTTAACAATATCTTAACCATAATAAAACCTTACATTCACCTCTGGTAGGAGAAATGAGTTATGAGAATGGCAAATGATGATATTGTGTAAAGTAGGAAATAAAATTAACAGATCTTAGTACTTTTGAGTTATATGTGGACATATTGGGTGGCAGGTGGCTTGCCATTTGTAGATTAAAAGCAAATTTTCCCATAGTTCCCTTTTCAAGATTTCATATCAGCATTTTACCCTTTTATAGCCATTCCTATATTATTTCTCTTGTGAAGTATTTAAAACTGTAGAACATATAAACACTTAGGCCATAACAATAATTAAAATATTAAAACAAATCACTCCGTACTAAAACCTGTCATCTTGACAAATCTATGAAAAGTAAAGAAGGGGTGAATCTTGGGAGACATCGCTTTATATATTCAAATCTAAACCTAATTATATAACCAAAAAATAATCAAAAACAAGCAGTAATCTTAAGCCTGAATTATAATTGTTGAACTGATTATGCTGAAACAAACAAATATCCATATGTGCTTTCTTTCTGGAAACACAATCTCTTCATTTTAATTGTATTTAGCAAGGTTTTCACTATGTCTATCAGCTTTAAATTTGATTCAGCCAGCAGATTACTGTATATGATTTTGCCCGTGATTTGGAAATTCTCCATGTAGTTGACCAAATACACTAATTATTATTGATCTTAGTCTAGGAATGACTCCCAGTGAAAAGAAATGGCCATGTCTTCTAGGAGAAGTCACCAATAGGCTAAAAAGTAGATACTCCTAAATTATCATCATCACACTATTAACATCAGATTTGCAAGAGAACCCCAATAGAAACAGAGAATTACAGCCAGGAGTGGGAAGAGAAATGCACACACCTGCAGATTCCAAGAGAAATACTGAACTATAAGGGGCAGGGGTATAGTGGGTGGTGGGGGAGTCCTGAGCTATTTTATTCAGACACTAATTAACACTCCATTCACTGGAAGTTGAAGGTTTTCCAGGCAACTCTCACTCCATCTGTAAGGTTCAGAGAGTTGTTTTTCTTCCTTTGTTCTATCGGTGATTAAGACATCTAATCAAATACTCTAAGAAAAAAAGACAGTGGCTTCAGTAAACAAACACAAATAGTACATATGTGACTGCAAAACAATTTCCTCTAAATCCTAAATGAAGGAATAAGAGAGTGAACATATTTCACACTGAAGAATCACCAGGTCTCTGAAATTCCTATGCTACTGATAGATTCAATAGCACTAAAAATTTAATTTAAATAAGTTTAAATTAAATAGCTAATTAAATAAATTTAATTTAAATAGCTAATAATTTGTTTATAATTTGATCATGCCTGTGGAGTTTTTCTCAAATATTTGATATATGTTTCAGAACAGCTCTAGGTGTTGTTATCAACTGTACATTTGAGAAATGGAGGTTTTGAGGGATGAAGTAACTTGTCTGGGGTGATGCAAGTAAATAGTGTGAAAGCTAGATACAAACAAAATTGATTTTATGTCACTTACTCTATAAACAATGCATATTTCATTCCACTACTTCATCTCATGTTTTCCTGCCATTTGATTGATGGTACTGTTGCTCCATTTTTTTTTCCAATTTTTCTTTTAATATCACCAAAAAATAGTATCTCTTAATACTGAGAAGAAATAATTTCACAGGCATTCATGGATTTGAAATTCTTCCAAACCACTAAAATTTTCCATAAACAATTAAAATATAGAATTTCCCTTAAATCAATATCAAGTTGAACCAGAAGAAGAAAACTTTTAGATACATAAAGAAAATTATTGTACAAAATTTTTTTTAAAAAAGCTCAGCATTTAAGGATGGAGTGAAGTGAGAGGCTTATTCTCAACCAGCCTTATCCAGTACATTATTTAAGTTAATGACTCAGCAAAATTATATAAAAGTCTTGCGGATCTTGACTAGCTAAAGCTGTGACTCTCACTTTGGGACTGAAGGTCTTCTGCATGTATAACTTTTCTACTTTTTAAGCAACAAATTTCTCACTTCATCATAATACTCATCAGCTTGTCTCTCTATGATAAGCTCATTTATTTCTCCCCAGCTTATTTTTTTAAAGGATTTATTTATTTGAGAGAAGGAGAAGATGTGGTTGGAGGGTGGAAATCTTTGAGCAGACTCCCTGCTGAGGATAGGGGGCCCAAGGGGTGAGAGGATGTGTGTAGGGGGGGAGCCAGGTGCAGGATGGGGAGCCAGAGGCAGGAAAAGGGAAGGAGCTAGTCGCAGGAAGTGGAGGAAGCTGGATGCAGGAAGGGAGGGAAGCTGGATGCAGGAAGTAGGAGGAAGCAGATGCAGAAAGTGGGGGAATCTGGATGCAGGAAGGGGGGAAAGCTGGATCCAGGAAATGGGAGAAGCTGGATGCAAGAAAGGGGGTCAGACTTCAGAAAAGTCTTAATGGAAATACATTATTTCTTTTTCCTTTTAAAATTCTCCCATTGCCCTATCTTTCATTTCAGATCCACTACCTTTCTTTAAAAAGCTTACAAACAGGGGCACCTGGTTGGCTCAGTGGTTGAGCATCTGCCTTCTGCCCAGACTCTGATCCTGGAGTCCCTGGATCAAGTCCCTGGATCGAGTCCCACATCTGGCTCCTGCATGGAGCCTGCTTCTCCCTCTGCCTGCGTCTCTGCTTTTCTCTGTGTCTCTCATGAATAAATAAATGAAATCTTTAAAAAATAAAATAAAAGGCTTACAAACAAAACAATAAATAAAGCTCTCTTTGACCCAGTGCAGACCCAGAAAAAACAATGAGGTATGAGATAATTTATGTATTAGGAATATATCAAGTGTTAGTAACCCATCTTGGCCATTATAGAAAAAAAAAGTTATTCCTGTCAATCATTAAAATAATCACAATATATTATGAATGTCCATATGTCCAATTTGTTCCCATTTATCTTTCTACAGGTACGGATTTATTTTATATAAGCCCATTCTGTAATGTTAATATATACAAGCCTTACTGTAGGTTAGACTTGCTGATTTTGTCTTTATGTGGTTGCCCTTGTGATCTGCACTCTGTAGAATGATTTAGGTGTCCCTGCTATTATTTTATTTTATAAAACATATAAGAGTTGAAAGAACTTGAAGTCACCTAGTTCATGCTATTTATTTTACAAATGAAAACAAAACAAAGCAAAAAATAAAATCCAGAGAGAGCGAATGCCTTGCCCAAAGTTCAAGTGCTATTAAGTGGTGAACTTAAAATGCAAGTCCACATTTTGTATATATTCTACATCCCGTCTACCACACCAGTCTTTCTGTATTACATATGTTGTATACACAAAATTTGAAATAAGAAATCAGATGATTCACATAACATCACTTGGTTCCAAACTTGGTAACTTTGGAACAAGGGAAAATGCCTTACACTCACCTCATCCTAATCTTCTAGCTCTTCCTTGGCCAATGATTCCGGTAACTTCCCTCCTCTGTTAAAAGTTCATCTCTTTTAGTTCTTTAAGACCCTTGAACTAAGGCCAGTGACATGGAGAGACCTGGTTTTAATGCTTTAAAGTCTTCAAAGTCAGGAGATCCCTGGGTGGCTCAGAGGTTTAGCACCTGCCTTCAGCCCAGGGTTGGTCCTGAAGGCCCGGGATTGAGGCCCGCATCGGGCTCCCTGCATGGAGCCTGCTTCTCTCCCTCTGCCTGTGTCTCTGCCTCTCTCTCTCTCTCTCTCATGAATAAATAAATAAAATCTTTAAAAAAATAATAAAGTCCTCAAAGTCAGAAAGTACTTTAGAGCAAAGGAATTCTCACTCCAGATGGACTCCTCATCTTTTTTGGAATGGGACAGGCCTAGTCCCTCAGAACACAAAGATTAGCCAATACGTCTGCTTGACATGGTATTTATTTTTATTTAAACAAATGAAGCATTATGTATTTATAATACAATACCTAGCTTGTAAGATGAGTTTGTACAAGTATGTAATCACCATCCCAAGGAAGATAGAAAAGATTTCCCTCAGAAAGGTGATCTTTCCCTTTTGGTCACTATTCCTACTCCTCCAAATCACTTGCTAACTATCATCATCAATTGGCTTTGTTAGTCTATGTGGACTTTCTGGAGATGTAATCTTATACTATATTCATTTCATATTACTCACAATTTTATACTATATATACTTATAGAGACAAATCTCAAATAGTTTTGACTAACGGGAACACCTTTTTAAAAAGAGTTTAAAGACACTACAACTTTCCAATACTTCATTTGCTTTATAATTTAGCATAATAAACTATAATGTATTTTAAAAATGTGGGATATCCTTATTTTGTGCTTTTACAAAAGTTAGAAGAACACATGCACACCACATTATCGATTATAAAATTCATTCATTTTCCTTAACTACTAATTAATCTGTACCTCTTCATGTCTGTCATGGTCATCCCATGCAGTTTGAAACATATATATATATATATATACTTTAAGATTTTATTTATTTATTCATGAGATACACAGAGAGAAGCAGAGACACAAGAAGAGGGAGAAGCAGGCTCCATGCAGGGAGCCCAATGTGAGACTCGATCCTGGGTCTCCAGGATCATGCCCTGGGCCGAAGGCAGGTGCCAAACCGTCGAGCCACCCAGGGATCCCCAAGTTTGAAATATTTATTAGAAAAAAAGTAAAGTGATTGTTTCATAAGAATATTCTTGCCACATGGAAAGGATTTTTCTCCTATTTCAAAAACCTAAGAAAAGAGTTCTAACAGTTCAATGTGTACCTTACAGCTCAAAATCAATACCAAAATGGATGTCGTTATATATTGTCTTCTCTCTTCCTTTGCCTAATACGTGAGAATTTAATTAGCTCTGTAATGAATCAATAACTAAAATAAAGGAAGCACGGCCATGGACAAACAATAATTGCAGCAGCAATAGCAACAACAACAAAGAAAACATGATTGTTCACTTAAAGAGCTGCTTGAGGCTCCTCTAATTCTTTAGAATTTGAGTTTGTTTGTTTGCTTGTTTGTTTGTTTGAGAAAGCATGTGTGTTCCTATATATATGGGAACAGTCCAGAACAGAGAGCATGAAAATCACTTTCAGAGCCCCAGCCATGCAGCTTGAGGCAGAAGCACAACCGTGGCGGGGCAGAGAGAGTAGTTTGGGGGAGCCCTCCCCCCCACCCCCCACGTTGTCAGACTGTCCTTTGGTGTAATTGGATCTCAGAGCCAATTTTTCTAAGACCATAAACCCCTTTTTAACTTATTTATATTTTACATTATATCCTTAAATGTGATTTTGTAGATTTCCTCATATCGCCCTATTTCCCCTAACTGCTGATTTTGAAAATGTGAATGGTAGGAAGAGTAACCCTTTACCCATTACTAGATTCACCATTTTTGTAAGCTGCACATATTTATATACTTACACACATATTTTATACTTTGGTACTCATACACATATTTATTAGTATACTTTATTTTTGGTTTCTGGTGTACTGAATAATCGAGCAGAACATGCAGAGAGTTTCCATATACTGCCTCACTCTTCATCCTCCACACTTTCCCCAATTATTAACATCTCGCATCAGAATGGAGCATTTGTTACAACCGATGTGCATTGTACCTTCCACGGTTCTGTATCCACCATAACCTTATCATATAGTCTAGTTCCACTGTCCTAAAAATCCCCTGTGCTTTGTCTCTTCATTCCTCCCTTCCTCCAAATCTCTGGCATTTATTTCTTCTTTGGCCATCATTTCTCGTACAATGTTGAATAGAATGGGTGAGTGGATATCTTATTTCTGATCATAGAGGGAGAGCTTTCACCATGAAGCATATTTGATTTTGATACATCCACATAACAGGTTGAGGAACTTCTCTCTGGTCTTAGCTTTTTGAGAATTTTTATTATGAATGTTGATTTTATTAAATGTTTAATATGTATTAAGGTGATTATGTGATTAAAATGTTTTTTTCTCTTTTATTCTGTTAATATGGTGAATTACACTGATTCTTTCTTAATTGGTAAATCAGTGTTTTAGTTCTGGTAAGACTCACTTGGTTCCAATGTATTACCTATCCATCTACCTATCTATAGATATATTACTGGATTCTGTTTGTTAATTTTTAGTTAAGACTGTTCTATAAATATAAATTATCAATATCGGTCTTTGGTTTTCTTTTCTTGGAATATCTTGGTCCGTTTCAGTGCCAGCTACATAAGGTAAGTTTAGATATGTTCCTTGGTTTTCTGAGGAATTTAGAGAAGGATTGATACTTATTTTTATTTAAATATCTGATGGATTGGACCAAAGAGGCCATCTGGGCCTGGAATGTTTTCTGTGGAAAGGGTTTTAATTATAAACTCAATTTGTTCATCTTTTCAGAATAAAGAGTTTTAATGATTCTCCTCTGTTTTAGCCATTTCCTATTTTATTGAATTTTCTTCTTTTTACTTCTTTTTATTCTTCTTTTTTTTTTTCCTGTTTTCCTATTTTCTTTGGGCTTACTCTTGTTTTTTTTTTTTTAGCTTTTTGTTTTGTTTTGTTTTGTTTTGTTTTGTTTTGTTTTGTTTTAAGAACTAGGAGCCTAGAGCATTGATTTTGGGCCTTTCCTCTTATTTAATATAAACATTTAAATCTATCAATTTCTCTGTAAGAATTATATTAGATGTAGACATACATTTTGGCTTATTGTTCTTTCATTTTTATTTAGTTCAGAATATTTTGTAATTTTCCTGGTGGTATTCTCTTTGACTATGAGTTATTTAGAAGTGTATTATTTAATGTTTAAAGTAATCAACATATAATATCCTTTTTTTTTTTTTTCATATGGAAGTAAATCTAGCCCACACTGTTTCATCATGCAGAAGTGCTTTTAAATGTCTTTCCAGTGCTTGGAGTATTTGCTATAATTTTGTTTGTACACTATTCCCGCTCTTTAAGAAAAGCCAGAGGATCAATTTTTCAGTCTTTCTTGAAGTTAGAAAAACAGAAACAAAAACCTGATTCACCAGTCGAGACCCCAGTGTATGACCTTGATTCAGAAAAAAACAATATAATGTACTTGATAAATTAAAAGACCTTTTTTTTTTTCTCTTGATATTGGTGACTAAAATATAAAGATATTGGTTGAGTGGCTGAGATTTAAGTGTCCATTGCCCAGTTTTAGCAATATGGCTGTATAGTTTCTTTAGTTAGATGCCTTATAAGCCTAACACTGGATCCCTGAAATTTCATGATACTCTTTTATAAATTGCTTTTCTACTTGAACTAACTAGGGTGGCTTCTGTTGTTTTCAAATAGGAACCTTGACTGATAAAGAGGTGATTATTTTTTAAAATAATTTGAAAGGTAGTTAATCAGCTTTTAAGCAAAGATTTGTTAACAGTTTCTCTGTACTTCAAGCAGACCAGAACACTCCATGAATACTGAGTAAATTCTTGAGATTACCTTTGAGTATGATAAATAGCCTAGGTAATCACAACCTGTATTACATGAAATTTTTGTGTAAGGTATTTTACCCTCCAAATGTCTTCTATTTTATCTTTACTTTATTATGTTCCGAGTAGTTATAAAAAACAGTCTGGCTTACTATGAGAATATGTGGAGTACTATCTCTGACAATCCATTTCAGATTGCTGACATGAAAACTTCTGTGAATTCAGTTTAAAGCCTAATCTATTATTAATATGACCACTAATAATGTTATTGTAAGAAAGAAAGAACAACAAAACTGTTCCTGACAAATGACTCCAAAGCTTATTTACTGTTCAAGTCATCCCCATTATGATATGTGTGAAACTGTGGGCTGGCTAAGCAGTTAGTTTCCAGTTAGAGATTCTTAAGCTTTAATTGTTAGAATATGAAAATCAATGAGGATTGATTGGCCTGACAATAAATCTCAAATTTCACCAAACTTAATCCATTACATTAATAATTAATGCAATCCATTAATAACTCCATTATTATTATTATTATTATATTTTTAATGGTGGTTGGTTAGAACATTGCTATGTATACAGCAGTAGACACATAAGTGAGAATTGACTTGCTTTGACTCTTCCGTTTGCTCCGTTATTTCTATTTTTACCACCTGTTCTATGTTCTATGCCTCAGAAGTGTGATCCTTAGGAATTCTCCCTATTGGAGTGCTTTAGGTAGCAAATGGGAGGCACCAGTGGGAAAATAGAGGGTGGAGGGAAGAGAGGTAGAAAGAATTATCCCACCAGCTTCCTCTTTCCTGGTACGTGGTTGGCAGTGCATAAGTTCCTCCACCGACGTCTGCAGCTTTTATTGATAATTTTACAGCTAGAGTTTCTCTCTGAAGACAGCTGCCTTTGTCCCTGCTGACTTAAAATTGGTATTATTTTCTAGTCCAATTTTCTCCAGAGTGCTTAACCCTTGTTTTTACTTAACCCTGTCTCAAAACTTTCTATTTAGTAATTTGGTAACTTTGTGATTAGTAATAGTGTTTTCCTTTAATTTATTTAATCACCACTTTTGAGTGGACTGCCTTTATTCCTGCCGGGACCCTTGCTGGTATAGTAATAAGACCAAGAGTGACTCAAAGAAATTGGTCTTTGGATTGGGAATCTGGGGTTAGATTGTACATATATATGATGAGTCCATGGACATCTTATCAGAAAAAAAATGAGAAAGTGTAATGTATGGTTTTCAGTTGCATCATAGTTACTCAGATTGTCACTGGTTATGGTATTGAAAGATGGTATATAGTCAGTACCTACTTCTATGACCTGTGCAGTGACACAGGCCCTTTGCTTGAGGTTTAATGTCTTGTAGTCTACTCTCTTGAAATTCTTAATAATGTTATCTTAAAATTTGTGTTATTTAAGTGAAGTCCCATAGGATAATGAAACATGTGCCAAGTACCTGGAGCTTCAATTCCCGTGCAGTCCTACTCTGCTACCCTGCTGCCCCACCTCTTTACCTTCTTGTGGCTGGTTGGCCAAGTGGAGACCTGGTGCAGCATAGGGAGGGTGGAGGTCAGGCATGCACGTTCTGCACCACTCTGTCACAAGCCAGGGTCCTGGCACCTGTGATGGTCTGCCCTTGTGCCACCATTTTCTCCATGCCTAGGCCAATATGATACTAATAGCAAATAAAAATCTCCATGACAATTGAAAGACACAGAGAGAGAGAGAGAGACCATTGAAGAAAGAAAAACTTTTTCCAGATTTTTGAAGAGGGGTATGCATTTTTATTTTTCACTGGAGTCCAACAACTGTATAGCCAGCCACAAATGTACTATAAGTGGTAGCCATGATTTTGAGAAATTGTGTCTGTAGCACCTAGTTACTGTGGATAATAACAATGATTAAAAACAACTGAAGCATGTGCTGAATTTCTTAACAAAACTAGAGGTTGTACATAAAGAGAAGAACAGGAAAAAAACAAAAACAAAAATAAAAACAAAACAAACCTTGAACGTCCAAATAAGAGCACAAGAGGAAAATTGGAAGGCCTCTGTAGCAATTTTTAAAAGTGCCTTATCTCCCAACAAGCACAGGAGAAAATGCTCTGCATCACTTGCCATCAGGGAAAAATAAATCCAAACCACAATGAAATCCCACCTCACCCCAGTGAGAATGGGGAAAATTAACAAGGCAGGAAACCACAAATGTTGGAGAGGATGCGGAGAAAGGAGAAAGGGGAACCCTCTTACACTGTTGGTGGGAATGGGAACTGGTGCAGCCACTCTGGAAAACTGTGTGGAGGTTCCTCAAAGAGTCAAAAATAGACCTGCCCTACGACCCAGCAACTGCACTGCTGGGGATTTACCCCAAAGATACAGATGCAGTGAAACGCCGGGACACCTGCACCCCGATGTTTCTAGCAGCAATGGCCACAATAGCCAGACTGTGGAAGGAGCCTCGGTGTCCACCGACAGATGATGGATAAAGAAGCTGTGGGCCATGTATACAGTGGGATATTCCTCAGCCATTAGAAATGACAAATACCCACCATTTGCTTCGACGTGGATGCACCTGGAGGGTCTTATGCTGAGTGAAATAAGTCAATCGGAGAAGGACAAACATTATATGGTCTCATTCATTTGGAGAATATAAAAAATAGTGAAAGGGAATAAAGGGGAAAGGAGAAAAAAATGAGTGGGAAACATCAGAAAGGGAGACAGAACATGAGAGACTCCTAAATCTGGGAAACAAACTAGGGGTGGTGGAAGGGGAGGAGGGTGAGGGGTGGGGGTGACTGGGTGACGGGCACTGAGGGGGGCACTTGATGGGATGAGCATTGGGTGGTATTCTATATGTTGGCAAATTGAACACCTATAAAAAATAAATTTATAAAAAAATAAATAAAAAAAATAAATAAAAGTGCTTTATCTCTACTAGTAGATGTGGTTCAAAATTGATCCCAAGGCCAGAATATAAGATTTTAGATTCAGCACCTCTTAAGTGCTCAGCCTCATACATCCATTACACCAACGCAGAAGACGGCAAACCAAAAAAAAAAAAAAAAAAAAAAAAAAAAGAAGGAGACAAACAGACAAACCACTGCCCAAATGTGGCCCACCAACAGTTTTTCTAAAATTTTTGTTTGCTTGTTTTACTGGAACATAACCATATCCATTTGTTTTCATGTTGTCAATTCATGCTTTCTAATGGTGGAACTGAGCAGTTTCAATAGGGAACACAGGCCAGAAAAGCCTAAAATATTTAATACCTGGCTCTTTACAGAACAAGTTTACTGACTCCTGCAATAGGGTTGTGACACTAGCAGGATGGGTGAGATTCTGAGGCACGGAATGAGGACCTGTGGCTAGGACACACAAGGCTGAGAATTTTGAACCACCTGTTCCTTCTTGGCTAGCCAGGGTGTCCTCCTACATGGCCTCTGAGAGCTAGGTACTAGCATAGCTCAGCCCAGAAATACGAGGCCTGAACCAGGAATTTGTTATTCCATCACTCCCTCCCCCCCCCCCATCTTAGGTTTGGGGAGTTTGAAGTCTTAGTACCTAAGGAATTACTGAGGCGATAGTCATGGTCATGTGGGTTCTTCAGGTCTGAAAACCAAGAGGCAGCTGTGGTGGTAACTGTACTGGCCAGAATCATCGATCCTCTGATTAGAGAGCGCATCATCAGTTTCTGTGAGACAACAAGCCCAAGAAAGACTCTGTCGGGAATCCGGTAGATTCAGTATCTGAGGTGATTTGTGACGCAGCAAATGATCATTGAAACACATTTTAGTACCTAGAATTTTGTGCTATCATAACAACCTAAAACATGGCACTGGCTTTGGGACACGGTGGCAGGTGGAAATCCGAAGAGCCTCGAAGAGAGTCAGGAACCTAACAGGCACTAAGGCAGGTGATCCTGAAAGCCTGAATGACCTTGAGCTTAAAGAGAGGAACATGTTTTAAAGCTGGTGGAACTGGGATCTCTGTTTTATAATGGCAGATATTTGGCAACATTTTTGAGGTAACATGGAAAAACAGGAAATATCCCTGATGGATTTGGTGATCTAGCTGAAGAGATAGCTACGTGTAATAACTGAAAGCGCCATCTGTCTTCCTGCTGCTGTGTTTAAGACGTGAGAAGAGAAGGATATGCTAAAGAATGAGCTCTTAAATAAAATGAAAGAAGGATGCGCTAGGTACTGAAATTAAAATTTCTCATTCCCCAGTATCTCCTGAGAGAAAAGGGCTCCAGGGCAACGATTAAATCAAGGCAAGCCTATTTTAACTTCTGTGTGTATGTGTGTGTGTATGTGTGTGTGTGTGTGTGTGTGTGTGTGTGCATGTGGCTTTTTTTGTTTTGTTTTGTTTTTGTTTTATAGATATCAAAACGATCTTGGGCAATCATTCATAGAAACATTTAGACAAATGTCCTGTAAAGATTTTGCATGACAAACATACCCACGCTCTTAAACAGTAAAGCTTCTAAGAATCATAAGGGTATTGTCTCATAGCAGTATGACGGGGAAGCCAATGTAGAGAAGGATATGTCTTAATAAGACTTGTGGTTGGAGTTTTTGTCTAATCCAGAAAATTCAAATTGGATTCATAGAACTCTTACAAAAATATTAAAGGCGCTGGGTGCTGATAGAAATAGCACCGGCTTGGTGGTACTAAAAGTACAGAGATGATAAGGAATGAAAAAGGCCTTTGGGCCCTTGATCTAATACTTAGGAAGCTGGATGAGGAAACTACAAGCAGTAAACACTGGTCATTTCCAATGAAAAAGGAAGGGTGACTAGAGGCTAGGACCAATAGCCAAGGGGCTTGAGCCAAAAGCCGAAGAGCATCATCCCCAGGGAGGAGGGGTGAGCTCTAATCAAAGGGATGGCAACTTGTACCCAGATATATTTCAGGATCTCTATGAAAGAGTGACTGCTGTGTGAATCCTGCTTCCCCCCCCCCTTCTTTTTAATGAAAGGTGCACTATGCCACCTCTGACATTGTATGTCCATTGTGGAGGGATAAGAACTGGTCTCTTTCCTAGAAGGTTCTTCATATTGAAAGGAGCTGTACTCAAACATGTCTATTCTGAGAACCACTTGTAGAGAATTCATCTGGGTCTGGACCTGATACAGATAACAGTTTTCAGGACCAGAGGGAAGACTGATTGCACAAAGAAATGCTACTTTGGGTAGGGAGTCTTGGAAGTAGGTGAGTTTTTTGCTTGTGGTTGGTATGTAAATAATTTGTAGTTTCAAAATATGGTCACTATATTCTCTTTCTTTCTTTCTTTCTTTTCTTTCTTTCTTTCTTTCTTTCTTTCTTTCTTTCTTCTTTCTTTCTTTCTTTCTTCTTTCTTTCTTTCTTTCTTTCTTTCTTTCTTTCTTTCTTTCTTTCTTTCTTTCTTTCTTTTCTTTCTTCTTTCTTTCTTTCTTTTACTGTCAAGTCATTTACTTTCCATGCCACATGTAATCACCGCAGAGTTTTAAAGTACTAGAAGATAAAGATACATAAATCTGTATTTCTCCAAGCTAATCCTTTTGTTTCATTGACAGGTGGATTCTGTGTCTCCTCCTCTTGAACTTAGACTGCCTCATCTTTTAAACAATGGAGTATGTGACACTAAGACAGTTCTATGCTCATGATTTAGGGTTCTGGCAGCTCACGTTTTTTTTTTTTTTTCCTCCTTAGGAATGTACTCTTTGTTCTCAGTGACCAGCCTGTAGGAAGCCTCGGCTGTACATAGAGTCCATGCGGAAGTATTCTGGAAGACAACCAGCCTCAGCTGCAAGCCAGCATCCACTACCATATACACCACCGAAGAAGATTTCAAGCTGAATCAAAGTCCAGCCTCCATCTGACTGCTGTACGCATTTTGAATGAGAGAGCTCCTTAGCTGAGCCCAATCTAATCTTCAGAATGATGAGACATAATAATGAAATTATTATTGTTGTAAGTCATTAAGTTTTGGGATTGTTATATAAAATAGTAAATTGCAATGGTGTTTATCTCTAAGAAATAACTTTTTTTTTTCAAAATGACTGCATTAAAATTATCAAACAGAAAATTAACAATAATGAGAACAGGGATTTATTTTTTTTTAAAATGTACATATAAGCAGTGTGATAAATATATCTTCACTGTATCTTCCATAATTAAAACTAAAAATGCAAGACAGGGAGAGCTATATCTAAGATAGCTACTAGCAACTCAAAGATCCTTTATCATCATCTTTAACTGTCCAAAAATAAATTATATTCATTGATCCTGAACATTAAAGAAACTGTAGGGTTGAAACAAAACAGGAAAATCTAGTCTCTTTTTTACGAAGAGGTTCAACTGAGATCTTTTAGTTATCTGGAAATCAATTTTCTTTCAGGAATTGAATAAAATATTTGGGATTTGAAAGTACGACTGGTTTCCAATACACCCTATTATCATTTATTAACTCAGTTTTAATTAATTATAGTAGGTATTGATCATCAGTTTCTCTGGACTTTATATAAGGAATTCGTAATAAGAAATTATCTGATTTATATCACATTTTCTGTATCCTCTTCCCTTAGGAAACATCATCACTATTTTTTTTTTCTCTAGAGAAAGCTACAAGTGGAAATAATTTAGACATATATTCCTCTAGTAAGTCATTTTTAATTTAAAAATGCTTTATAGATTTGTGTTTTGGAATGGACTTACTATGTAAAAGTTCTGCCATTTTATAGAGTAAAAGTTTCTCTCTCTCTATTTTTTTATATAACCCTAGTGGATGAAAGTAATTTGTTTGAAAGAAGGAAACACTTAAAGCCAGACTTAAAGCCAGAATTTGTTTTTAGCCTTGAATCCATGTGCAAATTCTCTCAACTGTAAAATGGAAAAGGCATCTTCCCTGCTTACTTCCCACGTCTGTTAAAAGTATATTTGAAATTAGCCATGGGACCCTGCTTTGCAGTCAATATTTACTCATAAAGCAATATCTATGTATCATATGTACTATCCTAGGCAAGTTAGAATGAAATATCCTATAAGATGAAAGAGAATCATAAAAATTTGATGCCTTTAAAAGTCATTGATGACAATCATTTTACAAGCGTGAGACTAGTGGCTTTTTAAAGTTCAAATTGGACCAGAGTCTGTGCTCTCTGACTTAGGACAGCACCTACAAAATTATCAAGGAAATAAATGCTAAGTGAATAGTGCAGCACATTCTTTCTTTCTTTGAGAGAGAGAGAGAGAGAGAGAGAGAGAGTGAGCTAGCGCCCAGGCAGGGAGAGCTGCAGGCAGAGGGAGAGGTAGAAGCAGGCTCCCACTGCTGAGCAGAGAGCCCCATGTGGGACTCGATCCCAGGGTTCTGGGATCCTGCAGGACCTGAGCCCAAGGCAGATGCTTCCCTAGCCGAGCCACCCTGGAGCCTGTGTATTTTCATTTTAATAATTTTGGTTCTGATGCATACTCTAGAATAGATGTTGACAGTCACCTAGCCTTTCCTATAAGGGAAATGACTCAGAAGAAACCCTGATTTTCTTCCTTCCTTCCTTCCTTCCTTCTTCTTCTTCTTCTTCTTCTTCTTCTTCTTCTTCTTCTTCTTCTTCTTCTTCTTCTTCTTCTTCTTCTTCTTTTTCTTTCTTTCTTTCTTTCTTTCTTTCTTTCTTTCTTTCTTCTTCTCTTTCTTTCTTTCTTTCTTTCTTTCTTTCTTTCTTTCTTTCTTTCTTTCTTTCTTTCTTTCTTTCTTCTTTCTTTTCTCCCTTTTTTGAAACCCTGACTTTCAAGTGAAAGGAAAACATAACATCATATACAGAAACATCAGCATCACAAGCCTTAGATCAAATTCCTCAGCGCTGTCTAGATACTCCAGCAAAGAAAAGAGGCTCAGGCAAGTGACAAGTGCCCCCAGTGGCAAATACGGGTTCTATCAGAAGATGGCAGTAAAGGAGCAGAAGCAAAGGCAATCAGGCTTCAGTTCCAGTTTGCATACATCCCAGTTCCTCTTATCCCCCAGTGGAACAGGATTCAAGGTGTAGATATTTTGGTTTCTAAGAATTTAATATATGCATTTTAAGTAGAATTAGAAACATTGCATATCATATGTGGGAAAAAAATAGCTGTCCCCATCGTTGGCAATGAGGACATGGGATGCAAATCATAGTAAAGGGATTAGGCACTACCCAGAATGTATAGTTTAGCAGGTGAGACAGAAGTGTCAGTGATTAATGTATAAACAAACAAACAAATGTGTAAACAGAAGTAGGCACAGCATGCTGTGGGATTGGAGACAGAGTGTACGTTAATACGTCCAGGAGTAATGGGAAGTTCTCTGGAGGAAGGAAGAGATGTTTGAACCGAGCATCCAAGAACAAAAGGTGTGAGTAAGAAAACAAAAAGGATGGAAGGGTTTTCTGGCAAAAAGAGCAGTTTGCCCAAAAGACTGGGAGGAAACAGGTTATTCATTTAGATAACCTTGGAATTATTAATTACGAAGCAGAAATATATGTAATAGGCAGGGAACTAGTATTTTGGAAGTACAAAGGAAATAGATATGTGTTCATTTCTTTAATCTTTACAATTTCCTGGTTTGATACATTCTCATCTATGTTTTGCATAAGAGGAAGTTTAATCTAAGAAAAGTTAATTAATCTGCCAAAGCTCATATTTTTAAGGAACAATAAAACTACCTTCAATTCAAACGTTCTTCCTCACTCCACAATCTATATTCTTTTGGTTGTCCTTGGTGCTGGCACACTTAAATATTGATACGATCAATCTCTGTATACCAGAGGCTTCCAAATATCAAACTGTTTCCTGTATTAACTAAGTATTTCAGCGGCCAGCCATGTGTGTCCACTGTGGGAAGACGTGGGCTTATTTTTATGTTTTTTACCATGTTCTCAAGATAAGAAAATCATGTATGTTGTGAACCTAGGTCAAATGGGGCATGACAAGGAATAGTCTGGCCTATAATAGGATCACAGGGAAAGTAAAAAAGAAGTGATAAATGAATAAATTAATGTACTCAGACACACCCTCATGTGAGTGACCTAACACCTGTTCATAGTAGGAATGAAGATCCACTGTGTAGTGTACTTTACCCCTACCTCCTTTATTTCTTTTAAAGATGCCTTGCAAAAACATTTATATATCATTTATATACATATTCCTCAATTTCCCCTTCCTCACAGTCTCTCCTTTTCTCTATTATGTATTTCTAATTACTTGCAAAACATTTGGAAAATATGTTACATTAAACCAGGCAAGGTGGCTAGCAGAGACTTCCATTCCTGCTACGTATAGTTAATAACTATTTGTACTATCTCTGTAATAGATAGATGGAGAGAGAGATAGAAGTTTCTTTCTTTGGAGGGGAGGGGAGAGGAAAAGGGAGAGAGAGAATCTGAAGCAGCCTCCACGCCCAACGCCCAGACCCATGTGGGGCACGATCTCACAGGCTAAAATCATGACCTGAACCGAAATCAAGAGTCAGAGGCTTAACTGATTGAGCCACCCACGTGCTCCAAGAAAGAAGATTCTCATCTTTAGGATTCCAACTTAACCAGAAACAACATGAAGGATACATGTTCAACAAATGATGTTAAACAAATATGCTTTCCACAAAGGATCAAGTGCACAAGGTGGTCTTCGGTTCATGCTTTACACCAGCACATAGTATACTTCCTGCTAAGCAGCAGAAATGTAATAAGGTATATTTAATGAATACAAGAACAAAACATACTTCTGCTGTAGCCTTCCTTGAATACTCCACAAAGAATCGAAATTCCTAATTTCCAATCTGTCGTGACTATTTTTTACCTTTGCCTTCATTTATTTTTCTTAATGAGTGCCCACTTGATATTCATAAGGCATGTGTTTATAACCCTGGGGAATTCCCATAATCACAAATGCAGAAATAGCTGTAAAAGCTTGTGAATTTTCTCTAAAGTACAATTCTACCAAAAGCTGCATATCTGATGCCATATGCTCAGACTAAAAGTTAATTGTTTTAACCTCCCCTTACACTTTACATCTATCTTTTTGAGCATTTCTTGTATTATCTTAAGGACTCATATTGAAATTAACACATTTTTTTTCTTATTTCAATACATAATATGTGACACATTGTTCAAATGATTGGTCAACACTGAATTTAACCTAATCTTGATTTTATCCAAAACTTCTATTTTCTAAGAACCAAGAGTTTCTTATATATCTTTTTTTTTCTCTTTACTTCAAATCCAGTATTGGTGGTTGGATATTAATCTTTCCATTTTGCAGTGGCTCTTGATGAATGAAGAAAGCTAAGAAGAAAGCAGGATTATCTGGGGGAATTATTGGCTTTCTTCAGAAACTGAGTGATTTATGCTAATCAATACTGTGTTTCAGTAAATCACAAAGGATTAAAAAGTACAGTGGGTTTTTAGGGTGCTAGAGGGCACTAAAAACCATGGTATACAGTAATAATACATTTTTTCTGATTAGATCTTATGGTTCTTCCTAAGGTGGACCGATATATCCAGGGCACAACTATAAAAATCTGTGGTGCTCTAGAAGTAGCAATAGAATAAAAGGAAGGCAAGGGTGGGTACCACTTTAAACTACCACCAAGTATTGTATAGACAAATCAGTTACTCTGGATTTCATTTTCCTCATCTATACAATGTCTCTAATGTTTGAGTCTAATGAGTCATGTTTTCATTGCCAATTCCCATTATTTGCCAATGCTTAACATGTAACTTAGAAATTAGAAAGAATATTTGACAGTAGAACAAGTATTAAAGTAATAAATCTAGGCAAACTAAATGATCAAAGTGTTTCTGGTGTCTCTTTTGCCATTGATACCCATTTGCGAAAAAACTCAGAATATAAGATGTAAAGGAACAGAATGAAGGCAGCTATATCTTAGGGAGGGAGTTCGGGTAATGTGCTTTATTCATAAATATTGCTTTAACTTGCTCTTATAATTGGCTAGATTCAAGTAAGACAGACACAATTTCATTTTATAGAATTATCTATCTAGTTTTCTAATGACCTCAACTCATCTTTTCAATTATAATTCTTTATTGTAGACAAGTCCTTTAATTTTCCAAAAAACTATTGTATAAATTCTATAAAGCTAGACATATTCTGGACATCCGAGTATTGAGTTCGAAAGTTAAAAAGACATTTCCTCCGGTCTCAAAAATGGCCAAATGTCCTAGTTAAATAAATAAGAGTACTCCTTTGTAGAGAACTGATGTAAGTTATTTCAAACACATATAAGAGTTATTTAGTAAATACAGTAACCTCCAACAGTTAAATGTTGACATGACCTCCTCCCCAAAGCCTTGCTACTGCTTTGCAATGAAGTCAAGTCTCATCAAATTCTGCTATACAGGTACAAACATTTATTGACAAGTATGCACAGATCAGTTATGCTGTTTTTATTAGTTTGATGGATTCTCAGCTCTGTTTTTTAGGGGCTGACCAGTAACTTCCAAGAAAGGCTCACCAGAAGATAATGCAAGAATATCTAGTAGCAAGGACAGGCACCCAAGTAGCTTCTGAATCAGGCATCCAAGTAGCCTCTGAGTCAGCAACTAAAACAGGACTCTTGGGAATCAAGCAGAGATCACTTTCCTTTGGAGTATAGGCGATGGGCTCCCATATTTGTGTTCGTGTAAGGGTAGGACTGCTATATACTATTTAGAGACAAACCAGATATTTACAATCATATCTAACATTCACTGGGTTCATTTAAGGAAGTGTAGGAATTTAAGGAAGTAAAGATGCACTAGGTAAGGGGAAAATGAAAATTTTAATGTTAGTAATTGCCTGGATGTTATACTGTGAACATTACTTGTAATTCAGAGTGGTGCTCCCTGCAATTCCATTGCTAGACTTTCTTTCTTTTTCTTTCTTTCTTTCTTTCTTTCTTTCTTTCTTTCTTTCTTTCTTTCTTCTTTCTTTCTTCTTTCTTTCTTTCTTTCTTTCTTTTTTCTCTTTCTTTCTTTTTCTTTCTTTCTTCTTTCTTTCTTTCTTTCTTTCTTTCTTTCTTTCTTTCTTTCTTCTTTTTCTTCTTCTTTCTTTCTTTCTTTCTTTCTTTCTTTCTTTCTTTCTTCTTTTCTTCTTTCTTTCTTTTTCTTTCTTCCTTTCAAATTTATTTAGGGAATGAGAGAGTGAGCAGAGGGAGGGGCAGAGGGAGAGAGAGAGAGAGAAAATCTTAAGTGGAATCAAGCAGGGCTCGATCCCTTGACCTTGAGACCATGATCTGAGCCAAATCAAGAGCCAGACACTTAACCGACTGAGCCACCCAAGAGCCCCTATCTGGATTTTTGCAACCAATCAGATTTCAAATATTTATTCTATTTTCAGAATATATCTCCAAGCTTTGCCCTAAGAAATATAGTCATTGGAGGATCAAAACAAGGAAGGAAAATTCAGGGTGTACTTTCAAAAGGATATGATATTAGAGCTGAATCATGAAGAATAAATAAAAGCTTCATAGATTTTTTTTAAAGTGGTAAATAATATTTCAGAAATTGAGAGCTATATATGCAAAGAAACAAAGTACAAGAGAAGGGAGATGAGTCAGTGCTGAGGTATAACTGGAGCTTTATTTTAATAAGGTTTGTATAGGATCCTAGCTTGTTGGTACTAGCACTGGAGGTAGACGAGCCTAGGGGAAGTATGTGAAGAAGACAACTGGACCCAGAAGGGAATGTTAAAACACAGTTTAAGGAATAAGAGTAGCAGCAGTTGCCAGCAAAAGAATCTTAGAAGGAACCATCTGGATGGCGGGAATTTTGACAAATATGGTGGTAGTATGGGTAATAGACAAAATATGTTATGTGATACATTTTGCCTAAATTGGCAAAAAAAATTAAAACAGGAAATTATAACTATAGCTTACTTGAAAATGCTGTAGAAATATGTATATACTGATGGATATAAAATTAGAATATTTTCTCTTTTTCTCTGTGTGTGTGTGTGTGTGTGTGTGTGTGTTTGGGTATCTTGTCTGAAGTCACAAAACTATTGAATGGTGGAGGTGGGTTTAAAAACCACATCCGGGATCCCAGGGTGGTGCAGCGGTTTGGCGCCTGCCTTTGGCCCAGGGCGTGATCCCGGAGACCCGGGATCGAGTCCCATGTCGGGCTCCTGGTGCATGGAGCCTGCTTCTCCCTCTCTCTGCCTGTGTCTCTGCCTCTCTCTCTCTCTGTAACTATCATAAATAAATAAAAATTAAAAAAAAACACATCCATGTATCTCTACAGCTCAGACTATGATATATCAATTCCTTCTTTCTCTACTCTCTCAGGTACTCTATACTCCTTCAGGTCCTGGTTAGTTCATGCCTTGAAGATACCTCCTAACCATCTCCAGAAGGTCTCTTCCCCATGCCATCCTGAAAGGTGTGGAAGTGGATAGGGAAAGTATACTTCAGTCATTTAAAAATACTTAACGATAGTGGGTCATGAAACCAAAAGTCCCTTGGGCCTGTCAAATGAAATTGTATTAGATAGAACCCTGCCTTTGGAGGTGACAGCGCACTTGGCAAATACAGAAGGGCGTCAAAGGTCAGGTGCCATGTTCTTTTCATTTGTATTATCGCAGGACACAATACAGTAGTTTACCCAAAGTATACAAGTAGCTTAACTGGGAGCCTTTGGACAGATGTGCATTTGAATCCCAACTCTACTTTTACAGTTTTACCTAAGTACAGCTTCTCCTCTAAAAAATAAATATCTAAATCTTGCTTACCATACAGAATTGTTATGATGGCTGTATGTAATATAAAGCATTTAGCACCTAGGTGGCAATCAGTAGGAATTCAATAAATATAACTTTTCAATACATGGACACATATTTGTGATATACATCTATATGTGTTGAGAGAAAGATAGGGGTTACTTCTTTAAAATCTTGCAAAAAAAATTTTAAGAATATACTTTAGGATAGGTTGAAGTTAACAGAATCTATGGGCACTTGTGGTGCCAATCCTGTATTATTCCAAATACTTTGTGAAAGGGAAGGGACAGGCATTGAGGCTTATTCTGCTCTAAATGTTCCACGCAGAGATTTTACTTTTGACTACAAAGATTTATACATAGTTTTTCCCCAACTAATTCTCAACACTTCAAGGAAAGTATTATATAATTTTGTTGAAGAAGTTGAGACTCAGATATAATAAACAAATTTTCACAGCAGAAGAATGACAAATACAAGACTTAAATGTATTTTGACTTATGAATTCTTAATACCATTGGCATTTTTCACTTGGAAATTTGAAGAGAAAGGGGAGCACCAAGACAGTGAATTGAAAGAAATTTGATTAAGTCTTTGAATAAATGATTTTTTGACTAAAAATTTTTGTTCCAATCTTATAAAAGTTTTTAAAAATTCTTATTATGCTATTTTTACTTCCTGGTGCTGAATTTTCATCAGATCTGACATAAACTCTACTTTAGTAAACAGTAAGCTTATGGAATTAAATTTATGTTAAAAACATTCCGTATTTGCCATAGATATACGACAAAGATATTTCAACAAACTGGATTGCTGGACTGCTGCACTGAACAGAAATCTAAGTCCTCCTGGGAACAGAATAACATGGAAATGTCCACTAGAGGGACATGGGAATCACAGTTGGAATCATGTAAACCAACTATTGTCATTGCTGATTTTGTATCTCAGAATAAGTAAGTGGGCAATAAGAACTCTAACAGATTACTAGTGGGAGTATTTCTCAGTATAAACTACAGAAAAGAATCACTGATTACTTCATTTCTACAAATAGGGCCAATTTTACAATATTTATGAATGTTGAACCTGTTTCCTGGAGAAGAGCAAAAAGACATAAACTTTCTATTTTTTTTCTTTTTCTAAGTTTACATTTATATGTGTGCGTGTGTATATATAGAACATAATTACACATTAATACATTCATTTTTTACTCATTCACTGCTTTCTATATATTATGGGCTAAACACAGTCCCACATCAGTGAACAAAGCGGACCATCCCTGGGTACTTGTGAAGTTTGTATGATATGACACAATCCATAAAAAATGAACAAAATAATATGCAAATTTCATAGTATATTGCAAGGTGATAGAAAAAGAAGAACAATATAAGGATGACGGTGGGTGCCAATATCAACATATGTAGTGTTAACAAGATAACACTAAATGCATGGAGATGCATGGAGATATGATTTAACTATTATGTGATAATGAGTTGCTTTTGTAGACAGAAAAAAAATATATGGCAAGTTTAAAGATCCTCCATTTATAATTCAGAGGTCATCTTAACTAGTGGTCAGGGGTTGGCTGAATGATCTGAGGTTTTCCTACAAGTCCTATCCTTCATGTGGGAACATAAGGTACCTTTCATTTACCTGCTTCATGGTGTTGGTACAAGAATCTGGGCTAATCTCTTTGATCATGAATATAGACTTCTTGAAATTGGTTCTGTGATTTGAGGTCATTGCTAACTTCTCATGTCTGTTGTCACCAGGTATCTTCTACTCTTCATTGTCCTGTGCCTGTAGTTGCCTCTGCCTGGAGTGTTTTTCCCACTAGGTGAGTCCTAGTCTGGCTCTTTTTCACAAACAGGATCTCAAATCAAATGCCACTTTCTTGGAGAGATTTCTGCCACACTATTTAAATCATCTGCTCCACTCTGGTATCCTCTGTCATATTAACTATTCTATTTTCTTCGTAGTACTGAAGTTAATAGTTATTTTTATGTCCCTATTCACTGCCCTTCTGTTCCACAGTTGGAGCTCCCTGAAAGCCTGTCTCCAGTCTATCTCATTCAGGGCTCCAACTGCAGTTCCAGCACAGGGACAGAGTAGATACTAAGTGAGTATTTTCTGAGTGAATGAGTGTCCCTACTTGTCCATGGTTAAGGTTGCATTTCTCTTTAGTATTTTCACTGTAGTTAAATTGTTAGTCCTAGAGTAAATACAGTTAAACCAACTGACTCTTGTAGTCCAGGAAATAATGCATTTTAGAGTCTGTGCTATTCCAGTAGTTAAAGTATTAGGCTCTGCTGTTCAAATTCTAGATTTGGTATTGCCCAACATATTTAATCTTTCCATGATCTTAGGCAATTAAATTTACCTTTCTGTGTCTCAATATCCTCATCTGTAAAATGAGGATAATAATGATAGTCATCAGAGTAACTTTATAAGGGCATGATTCTTTAAAAAAAATACCTGATATAAAATAATTGTTCAATAATTATTGCTTTAAATCTTTATGGGACTGCAATTCTCAACTTTGTGTTTGTATCTGTGCATATAACTAAAAGAACACATGAACAACTATTTCATACATAGTAGGACTGTGACTAAAGATACAGGTGATTGCATTTTTCAACCAAACCAGCGTCTCTAAATGGAATAGGTGTTTCAGAAACCCATTTAGATTGAGGTGAATTGCAGAACATAAAATGTTGTGTTAAGATGGGCCATCTCCAAGCTGCTGAAAGTGTGACTGCTGAAATCTGTATTTGTTGCAAATTGTCTATAGCCTCAGCAGTACAATTTCTTTTGATGTTCTTAAGTCCTATAATATTTCTGTGAGAATATTTTTTTCATTCAAATGGGTCCTCAGAGACATGCAATGTCAGGATGTGGCTTTGCTAAAATACATTATTTAAGTATACTTCTCATTTTTATTTCAAATTTCTGAACAAAACGTTTTGGCTCCCTTGATAAATAATACGAGTCAAAACTCAGCTATACTTAGAGCACGATAGTAACATAATAATTCTCTTGGCCCAAGCATTCTCCAACAAAACTTCCATTAAACTAGCACTACTTTGTGAAAGAGATATTTTTCATTACTTCTAAATGCCTATGTAAGATTCCTCTGTCTTCGAATATGTTCATCAAGTCCTTTCATAAAAGTAGAGGTCAGACCCAGTGGCATCATTGAAGGAGGGAAGGCGGAAATAAAGCGCCTCAAAAGACCAATGCAGTTCTCCAGAACTGAGAAAACAAACTGCTTTATGGGGGAGGAAATGGCTTGGGAATTAATATTTAAGATGACCAACTTGCAACAATATCTGTAGAAAGGATCACTTACCTCTGGTATCCTGTGTTAAATTTTCTAGTCTCTTTGCTAAAGTACATTTTCAAAATCTGAGTTGACAAGAGCTCTGGCTTTGACAGTGAGACCATTGCTGTGTTGGAGGACTTAGAAAGAAAATTCTTATTCCTAAATCCTTATACTGGTGATTTATTTGGAACCTTAAGCATTGCTCCGGAAGTTTTACTCTAATTCTCAAAACAAAACAAAACAAAACAAAACAAAAAAACAAAAAACAAAAACAAAAAACAAAAACAAAACAAAACAAAATTAAAAAAAAAAACAGAAAACTCACAAGTAATAAAACAACCAAACTTAGTTTCAGTTAACCATGTTAGTCTCTAGGTGATTTATCCATTTGCTCTCAGATACATTTCTTACCTTTAAAGAAGCTACTGTATTTGTAAATCCGAAAAGAGATTTGAATCCAGGAAAAAGAAGAAGAACTCTCAAAACTTAATACTAAAGAGAAAACTCAGTTACAGTTGGGTAAGGATCGGAATAGACAGTTCTCTAAGAATATGTGTGGATAGCTAATAAGCCATGTGAAAAGATGCTTGACATCATTGCTCATCAGAGAAACACAAATTAAAACCATGAGGTAACATTCATATTCCTGAGATGACTGAACTTGGGACTTGTGAAATCTTGGCATCAGCCCCAAAGGATCACTTAAATTCATCTGACTTGTGTTTAATGTCCTATGTAGTGTGCTTTCAATGTGAATCTCTAGGCCTGTGTTCCACCGTCGTCCCCCTTTCCTTCCCGAATTCCTTGCTGTTTCCTCCTCCAGCCCTGACACCTGTTGTGATGCCTCAGCTCCACTCTTAGTGCTGCAGACGGTGTAGCTGTTGTCTTCTGTACAAGAGCTACGCAAGCTCTCACTTGGAAAAGTGGCGCACTTACCTCTCCAGATGCTGCCAGACTGCATGCGGTTCTTTTATTTCCCTTGTCTAATGTTTTCTTTTTTTCTCTCTTAAAGCTTAAAAGACTTTGTTTCCTTCCCCCAGTATCTACTCAAACGATGTACACCTTGCAAATGCAGATACTTTCATGTTAATATTTTGACTTATGGATGTGAACAAGGGAATCGCTGGAGTACTACTACTACTACTACTAAAAAATATGTGTGGTGGCAGTGAAGGTGGTGTTGAAGCTATGGCCTAAAACAAATGTTCACTTGAGTTTTGTAGACTGAATTTAACTTTCGTTCCTGGAAATACAGTTTAAGGGGATTTGGGGGATTTACAACTTTCCGCAGATGTACCACGCCATGACAGTGAGCTACCAAGAAGTTCAGTGAGCGTAGGGGGTCACCTGTTAGTGATTCCCAAATCAGAATCTCATGGGGGATGAAGCGATTGCCTTGTTGTTTTCCTTCTTTGGAGTTTTGAAAACACAAATTGGGTAGCATTCTGGAAAGCCTCACTCAGTAGAGTCGACTACAGCTGGGTAATCCATGCATGTAAATAAAAAAGCAACAACAGCATTAATAAGAACAACAGCAAAACGCCCCTCTTTAGTTTAGTCTATCAGCCAGTTTGGGGAACCATCTAAAATGTGGATCTTATATCACTGGCTTCATAAGCTCTCTGGAATATTTTTCTTTTTTTTTTTAATTTTTTTTTTGGAATATTTTTCTAAAGCTTCAGACATTAAACAATCCCACTCTACTGTATCTAAATTTCATTATGTGGGTGCCCAGGAATCTGTATGCTAAACAGATTCTACTGTTGATTAGCATGTATGCAAACATTGAATAGAAATAAAATGTCTGTTCTGTGTTGTCTGTGGACCCACGAATGGAAGACAACACAACATTCAGAATGAAAATATCTAAAAACCAAATGTCCAAAGACCTTTACGAGGGTAATAGTTAAGGTCGCAGGAATATGCTTCATATTTCTGATTTTTGAAATGTGAAGTTACAGAGAAGTTAAAAAGAATAGTGGAACTAGCATACATCTTTCACTTAGATTTATCGTTTGTTTAGCTGTTTGTCTTTTTCTCCCCCTTTGGTTGAACCATTTAAGGTATTTTGCACGTATCACATACTTTACTCCTAAATACTCCAGCCAGGAAATTAAAATTTCCCCTACTCCTTGATACTGCCTTTTTTTAAGCGTTCCGTTTTGCTTCCCCTTAAGAATTACACATCACATTTAGTTGTCATATCTTTTTCATCTCCTCTAATCTAAGACACTTTGTTTGCCTTTTATTTATTTATTTATTTTTTATTTTTTTTTTGTTTGCCTTTTAAAAAATCTTTCATAACACTGATGTCTTTTAAAGATTTCAGACAAGTTTTCTTTAATGTCTCTAATTTTTGTTTGTTTGTTTCTCTGTTTCTTTGTAGTTTCTGGTAAAATGGTTTTGGTGAGAATTCTGTAAGGTAATAATGCTGTCCCCAGTGTATTGTGGTGCTACATTGATAGTGGTCAGTTGATACTGCCGGGTTGATTTTTTTTTTAAAGATTTTATTTAATCATGAGAGATGCAGAGAGAGAGGCAGTGACACAGGCAGAGGGAGAAGCAGGTTACCCGCAGGGAGCCCGATGTGGGACTCGATCCCAGGACCCCGGGGTCACGCCCTGAGCCAAAAGCAGATGCTCAACCACCGACTCCCCCAGGCGCCCTGAGATGTCAGCTCATAATGTTATTGGTGATTTTAAGTTTGGTCTCTGGATTAAAATGGTGTCTTCTAGATCTCTTCATTGTAAAGGTGCATTTTCTGTTGTCCTTAATAAGTAATATGAGGAGTGATCCCAAGATATTACTTGCTTGAAACTATTATTACAGGTTGTAAAACGGAGATTTGCTAATCAAGCACTCCTTCTATCTATGATGATTTATTTGGAATTCTTTGCAAATATTCCTTTTCAATATTCCCACCCTTTGTGTCTTTTTCCTTTGTTTGTATCATCACGGCTCACAAATTCTTTTAAATACATATAGCATATGTTTTTTTTTACATATAGCATATGTTATAATTCATAACTGCCATTATGTCTTTTAAGCCCTCAACTGTCTCAGATGTGGCCAGTGACATATTCTTCAAACTAGGTCTCATGTGTCCTTTGATTTGCTACTACCATCGATCGAGCATTTCCATGCTGTCAGTCATAGCGACATGTCATCACATACTTTCTCCATCCTTACTCTGGAAGCAACAATTTGTTTGCCTAGTCTCCACTACAGCTTTGAAAGTCCATTGGAGAAACCTTTCACAGCAGTGAAAGGGAGCCAGACACCAAGATCAGGTATGCTTTCTAATGAAGTTGCCATTGTTATTTGGCCCATTCCATGTATACCGCCAGGATGCATGTACGTATGTGTGTGTGTGTGTGTGTGTGTATTTCAAAATTGTAAGTTCATAAAAGCACTTCTTCTCCTATCCTACACCACAACATTTTCTTTCTGCTTGCCCCATTGCATGTTTGCATTTCCCCTTTCCCCCATACAGAATATTCGGTCTCCAAAACTTTAAGATACTATATCTTGATGCTGTAATATACACCAAGTAGTTTGGGAATCACTTTATCAGTGTTACTACTACTATTAGGGCTACACACACACACACACACACACACACATACACACACACAAAAACTTGCTATTAAAATTCAAGATTTCTTTACATTACTTCCCTTAAAGTAGGTCCCAATGATCACATATTGTCATAGTATTATGTTCAAAAGTTACTTGAACTTATTTTTAATTAATTTATTTTTGTTTGTATTGTCAGTTTAAAATACATTAGCTTTGTTTCTGTTAATAATCACTCATGAAGGTTTTTTACATCCTTACTGATTCTGGGGAGAGGAATGTTGAACATAAAGTTGCCTCAAACATCAAACTTTATTAACAGTAAGAAAAATTACCTCCCCTTCATTTTGTCTTCCACTGGGATCCCACCTATTCTGTGTGGGTGATTAATTTGACTCATTTTGATTTGATTTATATTTCCTTGTGCTCCTTTTAGCAAATTATATATAACTTATTATATATGTATATGATATATATAATATATATGTAATACATATTTATACATAAAATGTTTATATGTATTTATGTTTACAGTTTTGTTTTTTATATTTACAGCTTTTTTATGAATTTATATTTTATATGTTTACAGTTTTTACACAAACTACACATATACACACAAACACTCATTCTTGGTTCATGTTTTTTACACAAAAGGTAGCTTACTGTTTTGCAGTTGTCTTTTTCCATTTAATAATATATCTTACAAATCACTCCAAATCAGTCATAGAGGTTGTCTTAATTCTTTTTGGCAACTAGATAATAATGGTACCCTGTTGTTTGGATGTATGAATATGTTTATTTATGCACTCTTCTATATTTGGCATTGATCCCATTCCCAATGTTTTGCAGTTAAAAATAACATCATAGTAAAGCTATGCATTTTTTTTTTTTAAACATTCTGAAAATGAGCCTTCAGAGTAGGTTCTTAGAAGTGAGATTGCTGGGTAAATTGTAAATTGACATGTAGTTTTGTTAGATATTGGCAAATTCTTCTCCGAAAGGGTTATAACCTTACCAGCAACACACTCAAGTGCCTGTTTTCTAATAGCCTCACTTGTACAGTATGTTTGTCAAGCTTTTGAAATTCTGCCAATATGGGTGAGAAATGTTATCTCCGCGCTGTTTCCATTTGCATTGCTCTCCTCGTGGAAGATGTTGAGCATCTTTTTATAAATTTATGGGCCATTTTGTGTTCCCTATCTTGTGAACGGTTACTATTACAGTATTACTCATTGTGTATCTGATATTTTCCCCTTTAGTGGTATGAGTTTCTGGTAGGTTAGGGAGGTTGCCCTGTTATTAGTGATTTTTTTTTTAATATTTCCCTGTTTTCATTTATTTTTGCTTTATTTGCTGTGTGTGATTTTTTGACTTTGCAGTGTACTTTTATGTAGTTGAAATTACTACACACTTCTTTTATTGAATATGAGTTTTTAATCTGTTAAACAGAATTCAGCTGAGTAAATTTGAAGATCTAATGACTTGATTACATGATTCATGAATTCAAGAGCATCCTATCCAGCAGGTAGAAGGAAGCTCTGAGGGATTATACAAAGTGGAAGGTATTTATAGTAAAGAGGGTGGGACAAGAAAGTTTTCAGCAACAGAAAGGGCCCGGTTGTTCCAGGCTAGGTCACCTTCCCTTAGGCGGAAGAATAAGGGACCTTATTGGGTAGATTATCTCACTTCCTTTGGAGGTATGGAGAGGGTCCTTCTAACAGATTACTTCATTGGTTCTTATCAGAAAATTCCTGATTGACAGTTTAAGACTTACATTCTGGAGGAAGTTGAAATTGAAATTAGATTAGGTACTAAGCTTCAGTTTGGTTACTTGGCCTAGCCCTTGTGACTGTATTTTGGGCCTGTGGTTTTCTTTTTAACAAAAATCATAGTTGAAAAGTTTTTCACTTATCTTCAAGTTATAAAAATAATCTATTTTTTTCTAGTACTGATATGGCTTTTTTTTTTTTTTACATACTCATCTATTTTTGATCTGTAATTCATTTAGAGTTTATTCTTGTATATTGTGCAAGATATTGGTTCAATTTTGCTTTTACCAAATTTCCATCAGATTGCCCACCATAAGTTATTAAAAATCAATTTTTCCTCAGTGATTTGAAATACTTTTATATCCTGGATTTCCACATGCACTCCACTATATTTCTGAACTTTTTCTTTTGTTCTGCTGGTTTATCTATCATTCATGTGCTAGTAGCCAAGGGGAGTAATCTTCATCAATTACTCACTGATGGTTAGAATTGCAAGTACTTTTGTTTATATCAATCACACAAACATCAAGAGAGAGGCTGTTGGAAATCCTAGGAAATGACATTTATAAAAAACAGTTCTTCAACTTAAATTAATTAGTCTCAGTCTTTTTCAGTTACCATTTCTGTCTGTGCTATTTTGAAATTAGGAAAGGATTTTGATAGAGCCAGTGATTTAATTTAGTTAGAGTATGACTAGTAAGAAGCAGCATTTAAAAACTTAGTGTGGTCCAGGCTTGTCTCTTTCAAGTTATTTTTACCTTTTTTTTTTCTTCACTAAGAAGGCTTTTATTTACGTTTCTAGGGTTATTTCCTTTGATTTGTTATTTAATAAATGCAACTTGAATGAAAAATGAAAAAACTTAAATAATCTGCATAAAAATTGCTCCAAATGATGTTCCAAGGATAAAAGACTAGAATTTCACTCAAAGGATACATACATCTTAATTAATGAAAACAGAGCACTAAATTGTATTATTTATATGCTTATTATTTTCTAGTATTTTCTAATATTTTCAGATATATTTTTATTGAAATAACTTGTTTTCTTAAGTTCATATTAATTTACATTTGCTCTGATAATTTTAAAGAATAAAGTTTGACAGATTGTATTATTTATTTTTATTGTCTTTAAATTTGTATGTTATTGTATTGAAAGTAGAAGTGCTATAATTTTAGAAAAAAATAGTACAGAAAACTAGTTACCTTTGTTACCTTTGTTAAGCTATGTACAATATTCTGCATTAATGACTGTTTACCTATCACACTGTACACTAGGTTACTGACTATCAGAGTTGACTTTGATACTCTTTTATAAAAAAAAAATCTATAGGATTTCTTTCAATATAGGATTTTCTGAAGACAGTTGTTAACCTTAAAGATAAAATAGTAGTTGTATCAGCAAAATGGGTTTATTCGGGACTAACAGAAGTACAATTGGGACACACAAACTATGGTTAAAACATAGGCAAGTCCAACAAATTAAGAGGAATGTGCAGCGCCTGGGTGGTTCAGTTGGTTAAGTGTCAGACTCTTGATTTCACCTCAGGTCAGGATCTCAGGGTTGTGAGATCGATCACACATTGGATTCCACATTGGGAATATAGCCTGCTTAAGATTCTCTCTCTCCCTCCCTCTTCCTCTGTCCTTCCTTCCCCTCTCCCTCCCTCCCTCTCAAAAAGAAGAATTAGAAGAAGGACGAGAAGGAGAAGAAGATTATTATCTTATGGACAAGGAGGAAGTTGGGAGAAGTGGTTTTGAATGAAAGTCCATTGGAGAAACCCAAGCATTCACGGTGATGTCGCTTTCTCATTGGCTAGGTTGCACAGGTAGTCTATTTATTGTACAAGGTGCAGTGCATATCATTCCCTGTTGGGACTTGTAATTGATGATTCTTTCCCATTGGGAATTCTTCTGTTGGCGGTGGGAATTGACAGTTCTTCCTGTGACTAATATTGAGAAGTGCTGATTCCCCCTTTTAGCCTCCTGATTCTAATGAGATTTCCCATTATTAATTTTCACACAACCAAAAAGCTCGTTATTAATAATGGAATGCATACTTTAAATTAAGAATTACATACATTTTCCTAGTCTGTTAATTTAGAACAAGGGTCAGCAAACTATGGCCCATAAACCAAATCCGTCCATTTGCCCATTTTTGTGAATAAAGTTGTATTATGCCACGATCATGCCATTTGTTTGCCTAGTCTCCACTACAGCTTTTGCACTGCGATGGCAAAGTTAAGTAGATATGACAGAGGCTGTCCAAACTTCAAACCTGAAATATTTACCATCATGCCCTTGAAGAGTGTGTTGACTGTTCCATGACTTAGAAGATACCACACACAGCAAACTGTAAATAATACAAAGCAATACTTTATAAGTTATCTAGGCCACATGCTATAGATTGAATATCTGTCTCCCGCACCCCAAATTTATATATTGAAGTGCTGACCCCTCAAGGTGATGATATGAGGAGTTGAGGTCTTTGGAAGGCAATTGGCATCCTCATGAAGAGATTTGTAGATCTCCCTAACCCTTTTTGTTATATGAGGATACAAGAAGTCAACGGTCTACAACCCGGAAGAGGGCCCTCACCAGAACCCAACCATGCTGGAAACCTGATCTTGGACTTACAGCCTCCAGAACTGTGAGAAATAAATTACTGTTGTTTATGAGCCACTCATTCTATATTAGTATCACAGCTTGAACAGACTAAGGTGCTACATAACAAAACAACTCTCTAAATTTAGTGGGTTAAGGTAACAATTAATTTTCCTCATTTTGTGGTTTGGTTGGCCCCAACAATGGGGTTGTGTTCTGTTGGGCAATACCCTCAGCTAGAAAATCCAGGGTGGCCTTACATGTACTAACAGTTCTGGCTTTTATCCAGGAGGCCTCAGTTTTCTGAATAGCTAATCATCTGTAAGACAGTCTTTTTTTTTTTTTTTTTTTTCCACATAAATGTCTCTGTTTCAAGGGAATGAAGGCAGAAACTTCATGACTATTGCACTGAATATTTGTGAACTCCACTGGGGAGAAGCCAAGCTTTAGTCACCATTACATTATGGTAGTACTTGGCAGGCACATGCTTTTGTAGAAGTCAGAGAGAGATAAAATAAACTTATGGACCTCAAAGTATAATTTGAATACGAGCTTACTCATGTCCATTGTAGCCTTGGGCGGCAAATCTCTAGATTAGAGGTGAGTCCATGCCATCCCTTGATCTGAGTGGTGTGGTATAGACAAAGCCTCTGACAAAAAACTACTTACTCATTTGCTTGTTTTGTCTTGTTAGGTGTTGATAAGATTAGCATTAGGGAATTTAATAGGTACGTGGGCCAAATGCAGAGAAGAGTGAAAATATTAAGTCTCCTGTGTGCATATTCATCATTAACATGCAATGCTAACAAAACTCTTCTGCAGGCTGTAAGTTCATGAGGGAATTTCTAACACCTGGATTGTGATTTACTCTGTGGAATTGAGCCATCTGGTAAACGAACTTTAACATGCTGGGCCCTAGACCTTCACAAGGCTGGACTATTTCCTTTCAGGCCCATGACGTATAAGTGTTTATAATGTTTACTTGAAAGGTCTTATCAGGTTAAATTGTGCACCAAAATAACAATCATAGATTGTTCCACTTGAGTTAATTTTGGGGGGTCAGAAAGCCTAAGCCTAAATATTTTAAAAGTCATATATATTGTAGCAACCTCTCTCTCTAACTAGGGCAACCTTGGATAGATAAAAGAAAAATGAAAGTAGGATGGATTGAAAACAGGCCTGGAGAGACACTTTCTATATACAAATAAGATAGCCTTTTATTTTAGAAAATGATTGAATTAAATGATATAATTATTTTGTCTAAAACCTTTACATTTATTACTTCTTTTTTTAGTTTAAGGATTAGCATTTAGCATAAGCAGACATTTTAAAGTATTTCTATAAACAATATTTAAAAAAATAAGCTTAGGGCTATTTATTTTTAGGGCTGGCAATACTCAGAATACTCTTTTCAATGAAGCATTTCAATATTATATGCATTTCTAATTTCTTTTTTTAAAAATTTATTTATTTTAGAGAGAGAAGGTAAGAGATCACAAGAGAAGGAAGGGGCTGAGAGAGAGGAAGATAATCTCAAGCAGACTCCCCACTGAGGGTGGAATCCCACTTGGGGCTCCCCTGATCCTGAGGCCAGGACCTGAGTCAAATCAAGAGTCAGACTCCAACCGACTGAGTGGTGCCCTAGTGTTATACTCACTTAAATGACTCTCCCTATGCTTCCCAAATATCAAATTGACACAGGATAGATTTTATTGTAGAATTTTTTTAGAAGGGACTCATACTAACCAAGCAAAACTAGGATTTTTTTTTTTAAGATTTTATTTATTTATTCATGAAAGACACAGAGAGAGACAAAGACACAGGAAGAGGGAGAAGCAGGCTCCATGCAGGAAGCCCGATGCGGGACTCAATCCCAGGACTCCAGGATCATGCCCTGAGCTGAAGGCAGGCGCTCAACCACTGAGCCACCCAGGCATCCTGCAAAACTAGGATTTAACAAAAATCTCTCAGCTTAAATTTTAGACTTCCAACTTCAAATTTAAGAGTCTGTGTTAAAAATGTCATAAAGGTCAGGTAACATTTTTAAAAAAATAAAATCATGTACTATTTGTGTTTAATAAGGGTATATTTAGTGTGAAGCATTCCTTGCACAGAACCTTTTAGTTGCTTTACTTATTTTGTCCTCACAATTACAATTTTAGTTAGGTCTTAAATATTGTTTAGACAGAGAAGCAAGCTAAGCAAAGTAAAGAGCTTGACCAAGTTAAATGATAGAGCAAGAATTCAAATTCAGACCTGGCTTATTCCAAAACTCACATTCATATGCATCTACTACATCATTTCTCTGTGAACACGTGTACAGCCATGCTATATGTTATCCTAAATGAAGGACTGATCTGAGAGCTAGTTACATTTTTACATATTTTTTAAAAATGTTACAGAATTATTAAATGGCTAGCCAGAAGCTTGCTGGGACATTTATGGCACCACTGGGGTAAACAGTCTTTAATCTTATCTTTGGACAGCTAAGATCTTTTGTCTGCACAATTTTATTGTGTATCCTTTTGTCTGGAATTGTTCCCTGAACAATTTCATATGATTGTAGAAAGAGTATAGTACCACTAAAATAAAAATGAGTTTTGGATATAGATACACTTGAACCCTAGCAATAGCATTTACCAACAGTGTTATTTAGGTAGGCTACTCCAATACTTTGAACTATGGATTCATTATTTTAAAATAAAGGTGATAATTGTACTGAAATCAATTTAGTGCGTTTTGATGAGGATTAAGGGAGCACTATGTGTTGAACTTTGTTGTCACCCAATGTAAATAATGATGATCTATTTATTGCTTTATCCTGGATATATTTTTTTAAAGGCTTTCGAAGATTTTTTTTTTTTTTTAGTATTTTATTTACTTATTTTAGAGAGAGAGAGAAAGAGAGAGAGAGACTTGGGGGAGGAGCAGAGGGAAAGGGACAAGCAAACTCTGTGTTGAGCATGAGCCTAATGCAGGGCTTGATACCATGGCCCTGAGGTCATAACCCCAGCTGAAATCAAGAGTTGGATGCTCAACCGACTAAGCCACCCAGGCAGCCCTTTATCCTGAATATCTTAGTGATCTACTTTGGAATTTCTGTAAAGAATGCTACTTTTTGTTTCCCTTGAGTTACAACAGCAAGTTCTTATAGAATGATTTGTACATGCCAAGCACTTTACTGATAACTGAGATAGAGCAGTGGACAACAGAGGAGGAATAGAAAGCCCTGATAGGTGAACTGGATACGGAAGGGTTAAAATTGTCTAAGAGGTTTCAGGTTAGAATAACTGGGAAAAAATTGAAATTGCTTTGAAGGGAAGGGAAATGAGAATAATTTCCATGGAGAGCTGTCATATTTAGTCATGTTGAAGTTGACAACATGGTTTTGGATAGGAATTGTCCATCCTGCATTTGGAGATTTGGGGTTAAAAATTGGACAAGACATTTTGACTAACATTTCATTTTTTAAATTTGTTAGATTGAGTGACAGTTGAAATAGTAGTAGCGAAAGCAACTACAGAAAAACTAAACTGAAAGAGCCAACATGAAACCATGGAGAATGCTCTCATTTAGAGAGAGTGAGGAATATTTAGTAATTGTCTTTTTCAGTCTTGCCTATTTCGTTTAACCTAATGCCCTCAAGGTCTATCTTATAACAAATGGGAGGATTTCCTTCTTTCTCATGACTAAATAATAGTACATTGTACATACACACACACAGAACACACCCCAATGTCTTCTTCTTTTTTTACTGATGAACATTTAGGTTGTTTCCATATCTTGGCTATCATGAATAATGCAGCAGTGAACACGAGAATGTGGGTTATCTCATTAATATTCTTCTTCCTTTCCAGTTTGGATGCTTTTCTTTTTTTTCTCCCCCTGCCCCCCAGGGCTCTGCCTAGAACTCCAGTACTGTAGTGAATGAAATGGTGAGATTTGGCATCCTTGTCTCGTTCCTGGTCTTAAAGGAAAAATTTTCAGCTTTTCACCCTTCAGTAGGATGTTACCTGTGAGCTTGTCATATGTGATGAAGTATGTTCCTGCTTCATGTTGAAATGTGTTCCTGCTATACTAGTGTATTGCTACTTTGTATCATTAATGGATGTTGAATTTTGTTAATTCTTTCTGTTTTGGCATCTATTGAGATGATCACATGATTTACTACATCTTTGATGTTGTTAATGTGGTGTATCACACTGATTGGTTTGCAAATGTTGAACTATCTTCAGAGCCAAGAGACAAATCCTTCTTACTCTTAATATGTGGTCCTTTTTAATGTAGTGTTGAATTCAGTTTGCTAATATCTTGTTGAGGATATTTTCATCTATGTTCATCGGGAATGTTGGCCTGTAATTTCCTTTTCTTATAGAGTCCTTGTTTGGCTTTTGACATCAGAATAATGCTGGCTTCATAAAATGAGTTTTTTCTTATTTTTAAAAGATTTTATTTATTTGAGAGAGAGGACAAGAGAGAGAGAGAGAGAGAGAGAGATAGAGCACGAGCTGAGAGACAGGGAAAGGCAAAGACAGAGGGAGAAGCAGACTCAACCCCAGGACCCGGGGACCATGACTGAGCCGAAGGCAGACATTTAACCAACTGAGCCACCCAGGTGTCCCATAAAATGAGTTTGGAAGTGTTCCCTCCTGTTATCATTTTTGGAAGAGTCTAGAAGGATTGGTGTTTATTCTTTAAATGTTTAATTTAATGAAATATGTATCACTAAGTGAAGCCATCTGGTTCTAGACTTCCCTTTGTTGAGAGTTTTTTGATTACTGATTCGATCTTTTTACTAGTAATTAATCTGTTCAGATTTTCTGTTTCTTCATGAATCAGTCTTGGTAAGTTGTCTATTTTCAGGAATTTATCCATTTCTTCTAAGTTGTCCAAATAGTCGGTGTATAATTGTTCAGAGTAGACTGTTTGCCTAGAAATGGAAATATGGAGTACTAAAGACAAAAAAAACTCAGCTTTACTTAATATTATTCATATATTTCTTTTATATATTTTACATTCATGATTTGGTCAATATGGGTATGGAATGACCAACATTTTCATTATTAATTAATGCTGTTGCTCTTTTTGCCATGTCTTTAATATTCAGTATTATTTCATGTTTGTAATAATAATAGCAATAGTCATTATTTTGGACTCTGACTATTCAGATACTTTACATGTATTTTTTTCACTGATTCTTTCTCCAAATTATTTGTCATTATTTTTTCAAAATATATATAATCATAACATATATTGATATGAAGTATACACAGTTTAAAGATTTTATTTAATGCATTAATTAAAGAGGGATATAATAAGGTGTTACCACAGCTTCAGAGGGGAATTTGCACACTACTTCACACATCTAGTCAAAAAGGAATGTTGAAATCAATTTAAAAATTGATGCAAAAACAAGAAAAAACTTGCTAATATCTATGAGCTAATAATCAGTTGTGTTTCACCAGACACGATTTGGTTTCTGTCATCAGGGGTTAATTACATTTTTATCAGTTTTCTACAAATGACAGATTTGTAAAGTAGCTTTAAGACAATGAAAGGTGAGATCTCTCATAGAGTCATATAACTTAGAAGGATATGCTACACATAATTTTTTTTTTCCATTGAAGGTACCTGGTAATCTTTTGGGCCAATTCTTTTATGGTTTCCTAATTCATATTTTTAGATTAAGAAATTAAAGGCAGAGAAATAACAGCTTCATTTAGATCTCACAGTGATAGAACTTAGATGGGAACCAAGCTCTGTCTGTTTTCAGGGACACCTCTCTTAACCTATAGGGACACATTGCTCATGTGATTATGATTTGAGGCCACAATGGGATATTTTGCAGTGTCTAGAGATACGTTTCATAGTCACACCTCGAATGTTCTCTGCCATTTGGTGGGTATAAGCCAGGGGTGCTGCTACATGCCATATAGTGCAGAAGACAGTCCCCACAATAAAGAATCATCCAGCTTAAAATGTCAGTGGTGCCAAGGTTGAGAAGAGTTTTTGTAGGACATGGACTCCTTTAATCAACTCTTAGCTAAATACCTCACTTTATTTGCATTTCTGTGCGTCATAAATAACACTTGTGTGGAGTGAAATGACACATTTGAAATAACATTGCCACCCAGTATTAAAGTTATAAAAAAACATTTGTGGGCTTTCTATCCTCCAAGGTATCAGATCACTTTAACAAACACACTTTCCTTAGTGATACCCATTTCATTATGTTTGCAGGCTCTTGGGAGAGTCTGTGATGCTGGAGATCTTTGCAGTGGCACAGGAGGCAGTTTTGCACAGAAACCAAGGAGAACACTGCTCATTTAAGAAATTTAGCTTTGAACAAAAAAATACGTAAAGCACAACAAGCGATCCTGCATACCCTGTAGCTTAGCAACAACCCCTTTGAGACACTTCCTCTACACCAGAGAGATTGGAAAAGTTGTCATAGAAACTATCGTCTAGCAGATGAGTAGATTTGACTTTTAGGCTTTCATTAAGACCTTAAAGTAAGTTTTTAAAAGACGTCAAACTAGAATTATAACATTTTGTGGGTCACATTGTAGTTTTACACCATTGTTTTCTTGCTTGTCCTGGAAAACAAAGTTCTGATATAGCTTTATATCACTGTTCTATAAACTTTATCATATTGCACAAATTGAGCAGCTTTGCTTCTCTTCCCCTTTATCTTGGTTTCCATGAAGATTGCCTTTGTTTATGCTCCTTGAAACTTTGAACTCAGCCGACACCCGGAAGGTTGTACTGTCCCTAATGGAAGAGCGATAGTCTCGCACAGATTTTAGCCGGGTCTCAGGGCCATACTTCCTTGTCACAGCTGCTTTGCCTGGCTTCTCCCATCCCTGTAGATTCCCTCTCTCACAGACATTTGTGTCTGTCATCCTGGCCTTTCCAACAGTGCCTGCTGCTTCCTAACAGTCACTATGACTATGTGACTCATGGCTGTTCTGATTTGCAGGTGTCCTCAGCTCTTTAACTTACACCATAGTCTGCAACTGCTAGGACTCCAGTAAGCCAGGATGTTCCGTCAACAGTTGATCTAGCATTGCCTCTGGTGGGAAAAAGCAAGGCTTAGCATCTTGAAGGAAGGAGAGTAGATTTGTTTATGGGCAACTAGGGACTTAAAAAACTAAGTGAGCGACATCTTCGTCTATGAAGGGAATTAAAATGTTTCATCAAATATATTTTGCAACTGTCTGCATTCTAATGCTTCAGATGAGATGACTGTTCTTATTTATTGATCTGTAACAAATTGTCCCCAGATTAATAGTGTTTTATTAAACCTCATAATCTAATGGTTCAGGAATTTAGATAGGTAGGATTCAGTTAGGCTAAATCCTGTTCCATGTAGCATTGACCCAGGTACTCAGTCGATTTCAGCTATTGACTAGGCTAGTTGGAAGGGCTAAAAATAGTTTCAATGACCTATCCAACACCTCATTAGTGGTGGCTGAAGACTAGCCTCAGATGATATCAGTAGTGTGTCCCTACATGCCTCTCCAGCAGGGCAATCTCAGAGTAGTCAGATATTTTGTGTGTTGACTCAGGGCTCAAGCTGAATAAATTTTGGACTTTATTTATTAATAATGTATAAATATTGGCTCACTAATTGTGAAAAATATAGCATTTTAATGTAAGATATTAATAACAGGGATTTGAGTCACAGGGAAGCTCTCTCTAGTCTCTTCACAGCTTTTCTGTAAATCTAAAACTCTTCTAAAATAACAAGTTTATTTTTCAAAAAGAGAGAGTCCAAACTCCTTAATGTATATTCAAGATAATCCTCATTTTGCCATAGACTCAACTAGTTTATCACTGAAATATCTTATTAACCTGTCCAGGCATAGATCTATTTTTTTTGTGTGTGTGTGTTGTGAAGTTTGAAGGGTAACTTGAGAGCCTTCCTATTTCCTCTAAGAAATTTGTCATTTTCTTTGAGTGAACTGAACACTACTGAAGAGCTTTGAGTAGAGGGGTAATATGATCTGAATCTTAATTAAAAACATGACTCTAGATGTTTGTTAGAATACAGCCGAATACAGTGTTAAGGGCCCTAATAACCTGCGTAGTTGAAAATCCACATATAATTTTTGACTCCCTCAAAACTTAAATACTAATAACCTACTGTTGACTGGAAGCCTTACTGATAACTGTAAACAGTCAATGAACACATATTTTGTATGCTGTATTATATACTGTATTCTTACAATAAAGTAAGCTAGAGAAAAGAAAAGGTTATTTAGAAAATCATAAGGAGGAGAAGATGAATTTACAATGCTGTATTCATCAACGGAAATTTGCACATCAGTGGACCCATGTAGTTGGAACCCAAGTTGTTTGAGGGTCAACTGTATATTGTGGATGGAGTAGACCCAGAGCAGTGAGTTGAGTCAGTGGGCATGCAGGTAATCCAAGTGGTGAGAGGTGATGATGGCTCGGATGTAGGTGGAAGTAATGTAAGTGGCAAGGAAGGATCAAAATTTGGTAATATTTGATGGATTTGGATTTAGAAGACTCAACAGAATTTGAGAACAGTTTTGATGTGGGATATGAAGAAAAGACAATTACCAGGAATGACTCCAAGCTTTTTGTCCTAAACAAAGAGGCGAATTAAATTCCCATTCACTGAAATTATAGATAATTTTCTCTATCTGAAATTTTTCTAGTAATACTTATGATCTGGAAAAATAATCCCAACCTTATATCACTAACTATACTTTATTTTGAAGTTAATTTATGAACGGTAAGCTGATGTACACTTGAGAACAAGTAGGTGAAGGAGTTTAATATATTAAACAGGTACAAAAAATAAACAGGTACATTACTTATTTTTAGAATTTTTTTATGTGCAGCTGGAACTTGTGAAATTCAGGAAAAATAGCTAATACTGTCTCCTGTTCAGAATAGTATAATTCATTTCAACATTTCTAAAATTGGGGGGATCAAAATTCCCCTGGATTCCCAAGGGTGTTAATAAATTATTATACACAGTAGCATCAATACAGAGATGTGATTATATAATTTGGGATCCCTGATTAAACTACATAAGTTTTCAAAGCCTGAGTATATTAATATGCTTTGTAAATCTCCAAAAGAGAGACTTTCATTTTATGCAAAATTTCCCATTTTTTTAAAAAATTAGAACAAGGTATTTAAAAAGAAGCTGGGAAGAGTCTTTGGCAATAATGACCCAGTTGTTGGTAATAAAAAGCAAAAAAATACTTTGGGAACAGAATTTCACAAAATCAAAAATGACGATTGTCATTGTGACTTTCTCCTAATTTATAGATGTGTTATTTAAGAAGCCTTGCCTTGGCTTAAAAAACCTGTCTACTTTAATTCCATATTAAATAATTACTCTTTATTACAAAGATTAAAATTAAACAATTCTGGCACTGTCCTATGAAATTTGGAAATGTGTTTTCTTTAACCATAGGAGTTGAGAACAGGAACATCTTTGTGAACTGTAGCAGGAAAATTAAATTCCCTGGAAGACTCTGTTTTGAGGAAAAAGAAATAGAGCTTGCATCAATTCAGAATTGTTTTGAGCTGCAAGAAATCAAGAGCATCATTCTAGTGGCTTAAACTAAAGGGGATCATTTTTTCTTATAAGGCGAAGTCTGAATAGAAATTGTTAGTATCTGTTCAGCTGCTTGATTCTGATGTTAAGAACTCAGGCTCTTTCTTTCACTCTGTCATCAGTTACCTAACCAGGACGAGTGTCTATACCTTCAGATTCTACTTCAATGATATTTAGACCATGATATTGCCTTGTCTCAGGGAGTAGAAGGATCACTTTGTCAGGTAACAGGCTTTAGGAAGTCATAAATCACTTTGCATAGAAAATAAAGTGTAAGCAAATAAAATTTTAAAAGTGTATGAACACATAGTGTTTACAAGTCCATTCCTTCTTAGTGACTCTTTATAGAGTTTGTAGAGGTACAACTTGTTTATCAAAGGCCTTTGTTACCAAACCCTTAGGATTTGATTCGGGAGATATGTATTTTTTGAAGCCCCAAACATCTGGTTTAAGTTTTAATCTTCTATTTATGTGTGTAATTTCCCTTGGAGTGTTTTCTCCTGTGTATATATTGGGGATGTTAATTGCATTTCAAGGTAATATGAAGATTAGTTTTTTTTTTTTTATGACAACTTCAAAGCAAATGGCTCCAGGTATGTTTTTAAACTGTGTTGAATATTTGGATAGATATTGCTGCTATTGCTCTTGATTACTTTTTCATTGGTAACAAAAAACGATGACAACAAAAAAAATTTAAAAAGCTTGGAAGGTTTTTGTTTTTGTTTTTCAAAATGGCACAATTTATATATATATTTTTTGTCTCATATACTCTTCTAGAGCATAATCAATTCCTTACCAAGGTATGTCGTCCATCCTTTTCTTTGAAATTTGCGGGACTTTTTGACTTCCTCCACAACTGACATACAGTGGAGACAAGGACGCATGACTTCTAAGCCTAAGCCATGCAAGGTGATCTTGTTTCTCTGTGGCACATTCTCTCTCAGGACACTCACCCTTGAGCTTAGCAACCAATTTATGAGGAAGCTCAGATCACATTGAGAGGCCATCTGTCTGTATTTCAGCTAAGACCATAGCCAACAGCCAGAATCAACTGCCAGACATATTAATGAAGTAATATTCAGATAATTCTAGTTCCCAGCCTTAGAGACCCTCTGGGTAAGGCCAAGAGTACATTTAGAGAGAAGCTATTGTTACTAAACTATGCCCAAATTGCAACTTCATAAACACAGTTATTCCTCTTATTTTACACCATTAAGTTTTATACTGATTTATCACATAACAGTAGATAACCTGATTATATATAAAATTGATGTTATTAATAACCCCCACTTTGCAGATGATGGACATGTGATTTTTTTTGGACATGTGATATTATTTGTCAATGTAGAAAATAATGAAGCAGCAGTAGGTCCAGATATGTCTGTTTTCATAGCATGTTGCCTCAACTTGAAGACTTGTTTCTTTGTTCCACTTAATCATTTAGTTACCTAAAGTAAGGAATATGTATCTCAACACAATGTTGAATTATGATTCTTAGTTTTGGGGTCAAATATGAATTCCATTAATATCTGATATCAAAGAGAATTTAAATCATATCTCCCTGAAGGAATTGCAAACTTTCTAAGATAAATTCAGCATCATTTTAAAACATAATGATATCTTGAGATTTGGTAGGAACCAGTTTCTTTTTCCATATTTCTATTTTTTAACAACCATTTTAAAAAAATAATAATAAACGTGGTTAAGTACGTTCAATGTTTCTTTCAATTGTCAAGAAGAGTATAAAACCACATTTTTTTTATTCCTTGTCTTGGGTGAGCATAACTAGATTTTTGCACACCTTCCTAAAGTAAGAAGTAGGAAATATTATTTTCCATTTAATCAAAATATCCTTTGATGGGCTCTATCTAAGGTTTTATCTTCAAAGCATCTCTGTGCAAAGTATCTTAATGATACAATTCTAGATCTGAGAGAAAGACTGCAATATAAAAGGATTTAATCACGGTCATTTGAGGGGAAGAAAACCTCAGAGAACAAAAGGGTCTCATCCCAACCATTTTAACTGCTGTTTGTAGTGTATTTATCATGAGCTTTGCCTGGTGCTAGGGGGGTTCACAAAATTAACTCCAGTCCGTATTGAACAACAGTCTGTTTAGGGTGATTTTACCCGTTTTATAGAAAGACGGGAGCCCAGAATGTTCAGCTCACTCGCTGTTATGCAATTAGAAAATCGAAGAATCAGATGCATAATTATATTCTATTATTATTTTACATAACTAAAGATATAAAACAGATGCATGGTATAGTTCTAACTCCACTTCTGGGTAGAAAGCTCTGCATCTCCACCTTCATGACTGCAGGCTGCAGATACTTTCTCCCTACCTGCAAAGTTACCAAAACACTGTACATAGCTATTAAAAAGCTTCATATGGCACATTTGTATATTTGATACTCAATCTGAGATGGAAACTGAAGTATTTTTCCAATTCATTATACAACGTACTTTGCCGTGCTATTCATTCCTACACAGAGCCTCAAGCACCTGTAAACTCATAAAATAAGAGATATTAAGTCGCCAGAAGGACAATTCACTAAGCTAAGTGGAGGATGAAAGGTCTGGAAGCTGAGAAACAAGTCCACCTCTTTTCTTTAAGTGAGATATAATAAGTTATTCAAGGTTAGTTAGAAAACAGAACAGAAAAAAGTTCTATTTTCCCTCTACTGTTTCTTTTTAATTTTTATTTTTTTTTTAATTTTTACTGTTTGCTTTTGTTTATTTGACCCCACCAGAATGGGCAGTGTTTATTACTGAGGTAAAACACAAATTTATTACTGATAATTTTTCAAATCGCTCACTGAGGATAAATGTTAAGGTACTAAGAAATCCAACTCATTATTCTCCAAAATGCCTAATCTAAATTCAGTTTATCTCCCGAGATACATTTTTAAAAATAATTGTTCCAAAACAGACTAAAGTCAACAGAGGAAATGCTTTCGGAAAAAGAAATATACATACATATACATGCACACATCTATGTACCTCATTGATTCTACACTAAATAACGAAATGATTGGTTGTGATTTTAGACTAAATATTGATGTGATTTTCACGGTTTTCTTTTTAATATTATTTTATAATTATAGAAATAAATGATATAAATTCATTAATATTGATATTTCTATGGAAAAGTTTGTACTGCTATGTAAATATGGATATTTAAACAAATATTCAACTTCAGTTTTCCTATACAATTTTAAACAAAAGCCATGAAATATTTTTTAGTTTTAGGTGTACAATTTAGTGATTCATGCTTATGTCCAATATCCAGTGCTCATCATAGCAAGTGCACTCCTTAGTACCAATCACTTCTTTGACCCTCACTCCCTTCCCCTCTAGTAACCTTCCGTTTGTTCTCCATGGTTAAGGGTTTCTTATGATTTGACTCTCTTTTTCCCTGCTACATTCATCTGTTTTATTTCTTAAATTTCATATATAAGCAAAACCATATGATATTTGTCTTTCCTTGACTGACTTCTTTCTTTTTTTTTAATTTTTTTTTTTTTTAATTTATGATAGTCACACAGAGAGAGAGAGAGAGAGGCAGAGACATAGGCAGAGGGAGAAACAGGCTCCATGCACCAGGAGCCCGACGTGGGATTCGATCCCGGGTCTCCAGGATCGCACCCTGGGCCAAAGGCAGGCGCTAAACCGCTGCGCCACCCAGGGATCCCTGACTTATTTCACTTAGCACATAATGTTCTCTAGCTCCATCTATGTCATTGCAAATGGCAAGATTTTATTCTTTTTGATGGCTGAATAATAGTCCGTTGTATATATATACACACACACCACAACTACTTTATCCATTCATCAGTTGATGAGTGTTTAGGTTTTCTCCATAATTTAGCTGTTGTTGATGATCTTGCTATAAACATCAGGATGCTTGTATCCTTTCAAATCAGTATTTTTGTACCCTTCGGATAAGTATCTAGTAGTGCAGTTGCTGGATTGTAGGGTAGTTCTATTCTTAATATTTTGTGGAACCTCCATACTGTTTTCCAGAGTGGCTGTACAAGTTTGGATTCCTACCAACAATATAGGAGGCTTTCGCCTTTCTCTGCATCCTCACCAACATATGTTGTGTCCCGTGTCAAAATCTACGAAATCTTGAGCTCTGAAATCAGTATGATTCAAGAGAGATTAGTAGTAACCAAGGTATAATCAACATTAATTTTATAAACACAAATAGTGAAAAGCCACTCTCCTATTTCAAGTGTTTTCTCAGCCCCGTTGGGCTCCTCACGGGGCGTGGAGCCTACTTGAGATTCACTCTCTCCCTCTGCCTTTCCCCCACTTCTCTCTCTCTCTCTTTCTCCTTCTCCAAAAAAGAAATAATAATTCTAGAACCGAGTCTATCCCATAGTCTCTATTATGTCTGTGTAAAGAATTTGGGTTACAAACTGCAGTGCACATTCTGCATGAGGAATTTATTCGTTGTGGACAGAAAAGGCAAACGATCACTTTTTCTTCTTTGACCCCTTTGTTTTCCCCACTTTGAAATCACACATTCATTTAATTTCCCTCCTATATTTCTGGCTATTCCCACTTAGAATGCTTCTCTGGTTCCCTCTCAGATTTGTGACCTCTGAAATTTAGAGTTCTCCGGAGCTTAGTCCTTAGACATTTCCTTTCTTCTATGTCTGCTTACTCAGTGGGTGATGTCATTAGCTTGGCTTTGAACACCATTGACCGCTGACCCACCCTAATGTACTTCTTTTTTTTTTTTTAAGATTTTATTTATTTATTCATGAGAGACACACAGAGAGGCAGAAAGAGAGAGAGAGAGAAGCAGAGACACAGACAGACGGAAAAGCAGGAACCATGCAGGGAGCCTGATGGGAGACTTGATCCCGGGTCTCCAGGATCGTGCCCTGGCCTGAAGGCTACCTGGGCTGCCCCCCTAATGTACTTCCAAAGCCAAGTCATCCTGCTTGCATATCAGACATGCATAGGCAACTGCGTACTCTTGGTGGCTTTATGCTGTGTCATCTGGACTGAACTGGACTTTGTTTACTCACACTGTCTTCCCACAATGTATTTAGATTAGAGTTAGTGAAATAGAAGTTTTTGTGAGATTTGGAAACTGGAATGAGACAGCTGCCATGATGCTCTAAGGTACGTGTATGTCAAGTGCCGTTGCAGCACAAATATATTATTGCTATTATGCTGGCTCACCTTGCTGTGGTGCAATATCCAGGTCCCCATCCTTTTAGGTAACCATTGGATCCTTTCTTTTAGCTTCTCTGGGTCTTAGACCAAGGATGTGTGCAGCCCATGGCTAGGGACTCCAGTCTTTTCATTAGGTCATACTCATTGTTGAGATTGGAGGCATTTTCTTTCTTAAATTTATCATATCCCAAACTAAGTTCTTGATATTCCTTCTATAACAAATTTACTCTTCCTACATTCTTCTTTCACTCATTTCATTACAACTTTGTCATTCTGATAGCACAGGCCAAAAATCTTGGAGTCATCCCTGATGTTTTCATTTATTTAGTTCCCATATCCTTTTTATCAAATCCAATCCTTTTTAACTTACCCTCATTTTTACTTCACTCTAAGCCACCTCCATACCTTGTATGGATAATTATAGTACCATACTAACTTCTGTTACAAACTTCTTTTCTTTTTCTTTTTTTTTTCTGTTTCCAAAGTCTGTTCCCACAGTGGATGACTGATTTCCTAAAATATTAATAAGCAATGTTACTTCTTCTCTCAGAAGCCATCTCATGGCTTCCAAACTCATTTATAGTAAAAGCCAAATCTTTCATTTACAAAGCCTTGCTTGGGATGGTCCCACTGCTATATTCTGACCTCTTCCACTCTTCCTCTTGCGTACTCACTCTCTTCTGCTGGGGATGCTTTCCTACAGACATTTGCATGTCTTGCTTCTTTCCTTCCTTTAGATACTTTTCTGTGTTTGAGGCCTTTCCCAGATACCTTATTTTAAAATTGTAATGCCTACCTACACTGTATCTTATTTCCCTGCTTATTTTACCCAGTTTTTATTAGTATTCAATACATTAATTAGTATTCAATACACTTGGACTGATAAATATATCATGCTTAACTAGTTTATGATTCTTCTTTATGTATCTTAATTTTTGTCCTCTAGAGGTTAAGCTTCATGAGGGTGGTGATATTGGCTAATTTGTTCAATCCCAAGTGCACAGTACTCTGTCTGGCATAGAGTAAGCCAAATATTCAAATATTTCTTGAGTGAAGGAAGGAATACTAACTTTACCATTAATATGGTAGCCTAAAATTTTTCAAAATATATTGGTCATATTTGAAGGAATTCTGACATGATTGAACTCTTGCTATTATGAGGTAGACCCATGAACATTTGTATCTGTTTTGTACATTAGGACAAACCACATGAAAATGCCAATATTCTGTTTTTTTTTTAAACTAATATAATGTCAGTCTCACATGGTTCAATCTGTTTGTAGAATCTGATCCAGAAAAATGGACAGCAATGTAGATAAAGCTGATTGATCTCTCCACTGACTTCTTGACCATTCAGAACTATAGTTCCCATATTCTGAAATCTACAAACTAAATAAATACCAGTAACTACAGTGCAAAATGAGTTATCACTTATTCCAGGCCCCGACTATTGAGGATTCAGCTATTCCCATGAAGTTACAAAATCAATATCAAGTACTAACAGATTCGTGAAATATTGAGTCAGGTTTTTGTTTTTTGCTTTCTATCATTATAATTCCCATTTTGTAGTCTTCCCTTGAGTAAATCCAGCAATTGCACGTTGAGCAAAATCATGCAGCTTGTCTCTTTTCACAGAATTGAGGAAGAAACTAAGATGAGAAAAAAAAAAGAAGTTATACTGTTACTTTGCCCTTGAGTGGTCAATAACTACCAGGGACACACTTAAAAGCAAAATAAAACAATTAAATGACCTTCCATTTTTCACTTCCTACTTAGACTGTGCCAGATATTTATACCAGTCTAATTATGCTAGATAACATTAGAGATCAACTATATAGTTAAACAAAGGAAAAATGGGACCTTTTTTTTTTTTTTTGTATTTAATGGGGAAAGGGAAAAGAGTAATAAATGTCTTTGAAATCTGGGAAAGCAGACCAAAAAGCAATAATAAAATGGAATGGAATGCTAAAATGGGTGTGCAGCTAAAAGCATGAAGCTAATGTTTTGATCACTTACTATGTGGTATGCAAAGTCCTAATCCTTTACCACAACAGTCCTGCAGGCTAAGATTTTCCTATCCCTCAAGTTAATAAACATATCTAGGCTAATGTGCTTATTTTATTTATTTTCTATTTATTTACTTATAACTTGCTTTGTGGCAGGAGATTTGAGAAAGCTTTAAGAATATACAGCTAATAATTCATGGAGCCAAATCTTAATTCCATTCTTTATCAAACTTACTGCTCTGTCAACTAAACCACACTGCAATTTCTTAATTATATAAAAGCATAGCAGTGGCCAAGGAGGTATTTGTTGAGAATTTACTTTTCCTGTATCCAAAGGTACATAAAATTGTATTTGAAAAAAAAAAAAGGGCAAAGATACTAAGATTGACATAATATGTCTTTCAAGAGAATCTGAAATGACTAAAAGCATTTACATGCTCTCCTTATATATAAGTTAAGCCATAAGTAATTTTAGAATGTTTAGGGATACAGTACATCTAGGAAAATTCTTCCTAAAGAATTATATTTTAAGGTATTAATCCACAAGCTCTTCTTTTAATTTTCAGTTCTATAGCTAAGAAATTACAGAATTCTTTTTGTCTCATTAATTTTATTGATAAAAGTTTCTAGCCTGACCTGATTTTTGTCCTCAAAGGGTGTTGCACAATAAAATCTAAAAAAAAAAAAAAAATCACTTTCTCTGAGGTTTTAGCTATTGTAGTCCAAAGCTTTCAAGAATTTCAAGCAAAAACTATTCTCTTTAAATGTTTCAATTCTTCCACTTGTTTTCCATGCCTGGAAAAATCCATATTTGCTTTTCACAATTTCTTGGAGGACAGATAGCTTTTCAGATAGCAACTAACCGTGATGAGTTGCTAGAACAACTCATCATCAACAGGTAAATAAAGTCAACCAACCAACCAACCAACCAACCAACCAACCAGCCAACTCAACATAAACTCCACACATTATACAAATCTAGTGCAAAATAGATGTTGAATTTAAATCTTAAATGTAAAATTACAAAAAAAAATAGGAGAAAAATAGAAAATCATCAGGGCTTGGACTGAGAGAGAGCTCTCAGATATGACATTAAAAGCATGATAAAGTGAAAATTTGATAAATATGGTTTCCTCAAAATTAAAAACATTTATTTTGTGAAAGACCCTGCTAAAAAGATGATAGGGAAAGCTACAGACTAAAAGGAAATACTTGCTTGCACACCACGTATCTAATGAAAGGGCTTATTTTTATTTATTTTTATTTTTTATTTTTATTTTTTATTTTTATTTTTAAAGACTTTATTTATTCATGAGAGATGCAGATAGAGGCAGAGACACAGGCAGAGGGAGAAGTAAGCTCCATGCAGGGAGCCTGATGTGGGACTCGATCCAGGATCCTGGGATCACACCCGAAGCCAAAGGCAGACACTCAACCACTGAGTCTCCCAGCCCTCCTGAAAGGGCTTAGTTTTAGAATATATAAAGAACCTCAACAATCAACAGCAAAAAATTAATAATAATACCTTAATTTGAAATGGGCAAAACAAATCCACAGACATTTTATTGGAAAGGCTACGCATATGACAAATAAATATATGAAAAAAATGTTCCACATCATTAGCCTTTGGGAAATAGAAATTAAGTGTAGGTTGGATATCACTAAATACCTATTAAACAGAAAAATTAGAAATAGTGATAATATCAATGTTTGCAAGGATGCAGAGAACCTGGATTTCTCATGCATTGTTGGTGGGATCTGAACATTGGTAAGCATACTCTGGACAAAATTTTGGCAATTTCATATAAAACAAATCATGTGCTTACCATACAACCCATCAGTTAAACTCCTGGGCATTTATTCCAGAGAAATGAGGACTTATATTTACATAAAAACCTGTACTTGAGTTATCTAAGAAGTTTTATTTGTAATAAAAACTACAGGCAACCCAAATGTTCTTACTGGATGAATGGTTAAACAAACTGCAGTATATTCATACCATGAAGTGCTATTCAGCAATACAAAGGAACAAACTATTGATACAACAACTGGGTGAATATGAAGGGAATCCAGCTAAGTGAAAAAAAAAAAGTCAATATCAAAAATTTACATGTAACATTTTTGAAATGACAAAATTATATAGATGGAAAATAGATTAGTGGTTATCAAAAGTTAGAGATGGGGTTGGAAAGATTGGAAAGGAGTGGCTATAACTGTAAATTTAGGGTTAGCACCTTCAACTATACCCTGCAGTCTTGTGCACTAGCAAAATGGACAATAAACAGCAAGACTGTTTCTCATGTAACTGACTGTTTTTTTTTTTGACTTACGTATTTTGCAAGTGGAAGTTTATTCCTCTTAATTCTCTTTATCTCTCTTCTCACACCCACCCTGCCTGTGGCAACTACCAGTTGGTTTTCTGTATTTTAAGTCTGTTTTTGTTTGTTCATTTGTCTGTTTTAGATTCCACATGTAAGTGTAATGATATGATAGTTGTCTTTGACTTACTTTACTTAGCATCATTCCCTCTAGGTCCATCCATGTCATTGCAAATGGCAAGATCTCATTTTTTTTTAATGGCCGGGTAATATTCCAGTGTGTGTGTGTGTGTGTGTGTGTGTGTGCATATGTACCGCATTTCCCTTATCTATTCATCTATTGATGAACACATGGGTTGCTTCACTATTGTAAATAATGTCTCAGTGAACATAGGGGTGCTTATACCTTTTTGAATTACTGTTTTTGTATTCTTTGAATAAATACCAAATGGTGAAATCACTGGATTGTATAGTGCTACTACTTTTAATTTCTTGAGGAACCTCCATATTATTTTCCACAGTGGCTGCACCAGTTTGTGTTCCTACCAGCAATGCACAACGGTTCCTTTTTCTCCACATCCTCACCAACAGTTATTTCTGGTTTGTTTTTTTTTTTTTACATATATGTTTTTTTTTTTTTTTTTAGCCATTCTGACAGGTGTGATTTGCATTTTGATTTGCATTTCTCGTGGTTTTGAATTGCATTTGCATTTCTCTGATGATTAGTGATGTTGAGCATTTTGTCATGTGTCTGTTGATTATCTGTATGTCTTATTTGGAAAGATGTCAATTCAAGTCTTCTTATTTGTTTAATTTGATTTTTTTTTTTTGTTCTTTTGGTGTTGAGTTGCCTAAGTCTTTTTGTATTTTGGATATTAACTTTTTATTGGATATGTAATTTTCAAATATCTTCTCCCATTCCTAGGTTGCCTTGTTTGTTTTGTTGATGATTTCCTTTGCTGTACAAAAGCTTTTTATTTTTTTACTTTGGTATAGTACCAATAGTTTGTTATTGCTTTAAATGTTTTCCTTGCCTGAGGAGACACATTCATAAAAATGTTGCTAAGGGTGGTGTCCAAGAGTTTACTGCCTATATTTTCTTTCAGGAGTTTTATGGTTTCAGGACTCGCATTTAGGTCTTTAATCCATTTTTTAAAAATATTGTATTATTTATTCATGAGAATACACAGAGAGGAGAGAGAGAGAGAGAGGCAGAAACACAGGCAGAGGGGGAAGCAGGCTCCACGCAGGGAGCCCAACGCGGGACTCAATCCCGGGTCTCCAGGATCATGCCCTGGGCTGAACACAGCACTAAACCACTGAGCCACCTGGGCTGCCCCTTTAATCCATTTTTAATCTATTTTTGTGTATGGTGTAAGAAAGCAGTTTTATTCTTTTGCATGTAACATGTAACTAACTTTTATGTTTTGTTGTAAAGTTATATACGACTAGCGAAGCCAATGCATGTCTTTCCTATAATTGCAAGAGGACTTAGAAAGGGAGAGGTGTTGTTTGTTTGAAATTTTCATTGAAAGTATGCAGTTAACACTGAGGAAACTATCAAATTTTGGAAGCAATATTCAAAAAATTTTGGAAGTAATGTATAGTACAGGAACCTTCCTTGGACAAGAGCGATAAACGTTAAAGACCTAGCTACCTTAGGATCTTGCTGTTTAGATGCTCACAGAAACATAGCACAAGGCTCCAGACTTCTGTGCACAAAGTAAGTGGAATAAGACCGTCTTTGAACATCAAATGGAGAAGCACATTGTTTTCCTCCAGGGCTTAAGCAAATCAAGGAAACATGGAAATTTATGTCTAAACTTGGAGAGCAGGGCTGATTTTCCCAGTTACTATAGTATAGAATGGAGATTCTCAGCAGTGTAAGTAGTGTCAGGATGGCTGTAGGGACACTGGAGCTTCCGAAATGGTAAAGAAAAAGTTATATTTGTTCATTTGTATTTTTCAGGTAAGAGAACTGATAGCTTTCATCCGATTCTCAAAGGGAGATGGCTGAAAAAATAAAAAGGCTATTAACCACTGAACTGGGGAGAACTCTGCTGAGTTTTAAGAAGGAAACCAATTTTGGTCCAACTCTTGTGGCCGTAAATCTCTCTAAAATAAATTATTCCATCTTCTTGTCTCATTAAGTAGATGGAAGTGAAGATTATGGGTTATTTCATAATGTGATAGAGTGCTTCAGGGTCATCATTCTGAAAATAGATTCTCATGGCTTTCCTCAGATAAAATAGGAGTAGGAGTTTGAGTCACATGTACTGAGTCCAAGACATGTCTGAATTGTTTTTGAATTATTTTATCACTATGATTTATTTTATTTCATTTTGCCTGTCTTAAATGGTGAAACTTGAGAAGTTCTGGTGATTAATTGATTGTTTGGGTTAGTTCTGTATACAGTATTTAAAGTTTAATATATCTTAATACATCTCTACCTAGTATGTATTTCAGGAAAACAGCCTAACAATTTTAATAAATAAGCAAAGAGGGAAAATTTTATTAGATGAAAGACTGTCCATGGAATACTCTGGTGTTTATTTAGCCTGCCAATATAGTAAAGTTCATTTATTCAGATATTTTAAGAAATAACTGTATACTGAATTTTCCTAGCGTTGTTCTGGGTTCTACAGAATAATGTAAAAATTATTAGATTTAAATTATACAAAATAATGCCTGTTCCTCATGAATACAGAGACCAGCTATTTACATATTATATAATAGATTCTGTATCATACTGTATAGTAAAAAAAATAGCATTATATAATAACACTTATAAAATGCATGTAAATTACTTCAAAAAAATAGATTGGGGTAAGTATCCTCAGTCAAATAAAAGGCAATAAAGTGTTGTACATGGTCAAATGAGGACAGCATCTTATCCAGGTGTGGTGACCACTAAAGATTTCATGAAAAAGGCAACCTGTAAAAAGAAGAAGAAGAAGAACAGCGTCTGCCTGGGTGTCTGACTCTTGGTTTCAGTTCAGGTCCTGGTCTCATGGCTCTTGGGATCAAGCCCCGTGCTCATTGGGAGTCTGCATATTCTCTCCCTGTGCCCCTACCCCCTCTTCTCTGCTCTCTCTCTCTCTCTCTCAAATAAATAATTTAAAAAAATAAAAATAATGACAGCACAGTTTTTTTTTTCTATCTACAAATAACCAAGAAGGCAAAATATCATAGAGTTGTTACTTCAAAAGTTTCTTTATGCTGAAGAATTATGACTTGTTTTTGAAATGAAGACAGTTATAGTTGATGGTTGCTATAATTGAATACAGTTTCAGACCAGCTTGTTTGCAAAGACTGTCCTTGCAGTCTCCAAATAAATGCTGTATCTGCTTTAAGGAATCATTTGGATAACCTTTCCTAATTTTTTTTTAAGATTTTATTTATTTGTTCATGAGACACAGAGAGAGAGGCAGAGACACAGGCAGAGGGAGAAGCAGGCTCCCTGCAGGGAGCCCCACGTGGGACTTGATCCCGGGACTCCAGGATCACCTCCTTGGCCAAAGGCAGATGCTCAACCGCTGCTGAGCCACCCAGGTGTCCCATTTACAAATCTTACTGTGAATTTAAGCCACTGTGTTTGTGCTCCAGATTCAGCAGATCCAGTTTAAAGACTGAGATCCTAAATTTCTAAGAACTTCCAGGTGATGTGGATGTGGGTACAATGCTCTAAAGGTGAGAATTCCAAATGCTGGTCGATGGCTAGGTGTTGCCTAGGTACCATCGATCACATACATTCATGTAGAGAGTACTAACATCTCTCTAGTGATGCTGACTCAGTAGGCCTGATTAGAGACTTAAGAATCTGCATTTTAAAAATTTAGGTGAGAGGGATTTCATTGTATGGAGAAGGATTTTATAGAATTGGTGGGAAGGCCAGCAACCAATTAACTCTGGAGGGTTGGAAAGGGAAAACTTCTGGACTGGTCTAGTGATATAAACGGTATATCTGAATGTCTCCACCCACTTTCCATTTGCATTATAAAGAGAAATCATCCTTGGCCTTGCCTGTATACCCTAGAATAGAGTTCTGTAGTCCTAACTGGGGACTGGGGTGCTAACACTGAATACTAATGGGCAAGAACAGCCAAAGCATGGTTCATTGGTTACAACTAGGACTTAATTTGTAGTTATGGTAAATAGGACTCTAGATTTTTAACAAGCAAAATCCAGTTTCCGGAACCACTTCTCTGAAGCATTTGTACTTCCAGGTCTCCCTGCCAATATCTCGCTGTTTGAACTCACTCTTCTTGTCACAGCTGAAGGAAAAGAAACCACTCAATGTATCATACAGAAAGAATTATTTGGCATGTTGAGGGGTGCGTGGATGGCACAACTGGTTGAGCGTCCAGCTCTTGGATTCACTTTTGGTCACAATCTCCGGGTCCTGAGATTGAGCCCTATGCTGGGCTCCACGCTCAGCATGGGGTCTGCTTGAGATTCTCTCTCTCCCTTTGCCCTTCCTGCTCATGGTCTCTCTCTCTCTCTCTCTAAAACAAATAAGTAAAATCTTAAAAAAAAAATATTTGGATGTTGAATATTTTTCCTTCCATCCTCCCATCCATTCTTCTTTTCTAGATAAGCACACATTTCTGTTGCAGAGTAAAGAACCACTATTCTGGGTTGTCCATTAAACTATACTCACTATTTTGCTTCAAGTAAGACCAGACTGCTTTTATATCTTTTATCTCACTTTCCTCCTGTCTTGGGAATGTTGATGTTTGGCTATATATATATATATATATATATATATATATATATTTTTTTTTTTTTTTTTTTTTTTTTTTTTTGTAAATCAAACCTGTTTTCATGCCAGATGTCACCTGATGACCTGATGTTCTGTTTCCAAATAGGAGTCTGTTCATTTCAAGTCTGAGAAATTGGTTCTTATTAAAATGATCACACTGTCCTGATATGATAATATTTTATAGGACTAAAAAATAGGCATTGATAATTGGTGAGTGAAATGTTTTCTTAAAATAATATTTGCTTATAAAATTATTTTTCTCCAATTAAGGCCTATAGCCACATTAGGCTCAAGGTTAAAAAATATGTTATGTATTATATTGTCCCAAATAAACAACAAAGGCAGAAATCTAAATTAATACTGCTTAGAATTCTATAAGGTGTTTTTGTAACACATTTTATGCCATTCCTTCTTTACTCTGAATCCCAGACACTGACTTTTAAAATAAATAATGTGGCAAAGATAGTTAATATATAGTCCACTCTCCTAGTCTTCCATCCAGTAGTAGAATTTCTAAAGTCTAACTGGACCTATATAACTTAGCTAGAGACTACACCTATTAGCCTCCTATACCTCCTTGAAATTGCACATACCATATGTTAAATTTTGGCAGCTAGAATAGAGCAGTTGTGATGGGTACAGCCTCTCAGTCATACACTTAGACACAGAGTTGCTGGTCATCCACCTTCTGTCTCTTCTTTCCAATGAATGGCATGTAACCTGGTGATGCTGGGCCACCTTCAAGTATGCAACCAATGGAAATATCCTGGGTGATGTTAAAAGAGAGGAAAAATTGGATCCCTAGAAAATCTCATAAAAACACTTTCTAGTTTCTGTAAATGTGACTGTCTTAGTCACTATACTGAGAGCTCGTATATGTGTGTGTGTGTGCACATATGCTTATATATAAAATGTATCATATGTGAATATAATTAATATGTAAATGTTTTCAGTTGAGGAAGGAATGAAGAAAAGAAGGAAGGAGAGAATAAAGGGAGAAGGGAGGAAGGAAGGAAAGAAGGAAGGAAGCAATCTAGATTTAACATGTAGACAAGTTGATAGAGAAAGAATGAGAAATCATTTGACTTCATTGTCACTGCATGAATTATTAAAGTGTGGAGTTCCAAGTTTGCTTGGAGACATATACTCAAGTAGTTAAACAACCTGTGAACCATAAAGACTGTCATTCACTAAAGAGTATTAATGATAGGGGCTCCTGCGTGCTCAGCTGGCTAAGCATCTGGTTCTGCTCAGGTCATGATCCCAGGGTCCTGAGATCGAGCCCCACATCGGGCTCCCGGCTTTGCAGGGAGCTTGCTTCTTCCTCTCCCTCTGCCTGCAGCTTCCCCTGCTTGTGCTCTCTCTTTCATTCTCTCTGTCAAATAAATAAATAAAATATTTTTAAAAAGAGAGAGTATTGGGATCCCTGGGTGGCGCAGCGGTTTGGCGCCTGCCTTTGGCCCAGGGCGCGATCCTGGAGATCCGGGATCGAATCCCACGTCGGGCTCCCAGTGCGTGGAGCCTGCTTCTCTCTCTGCCTGTGTCTCTGTCTCTCTCTCTCTCTCTCTCTCTCTCTCTCTCTCTCTGTGACTATCATAAATAAATAAAGAAAAAATATTTAAAAAGAGAGAGTATTAATGATAGATCTATAAGAAGATCTGACATTTCAGTAGGAATTTTACAGAACTTGATAATAGGACCTCAGTAGCCCTTTTACTCTCAATGTGTTATTATAATATGACTGTCATGAAAGCAAAATAACTCATTTGACAAGAATATTGTGGCTAGGATCCTAATAAAGGGATAAGCCAAGGGTCAGACCTAGGGACTTCAGACGTCTAGACCACCCTACTCCTTTCAGGTATGGGAAGCTCAGGGTTTACAGACACTAAGCTCCTTTTCCTTGAAAACTCCGTTTCTCCCTGTGAACACTTTGTTTCAAATTGGCACTAGTCATAACCCACAGAAACTATGTTTTAAGCGTTCTCCAAATATAAATGAGTTTACACTATAAGTCTTGACTCTTCAGGTAAGGTTGGGAGTTGTGGCCCTAAGCACATGTTTGCATTTAACTTACATTCGATTGGTGGGAGCATTTAGTCAATCACTGGCACCTAGGAAATGATTTCATTTTCAATTTAAGCTGTCATGGATTTCTCATGGTTTACAAGGGTGTGATATATGACTCACTTGTGGCAACCTAAAGAAAGAGGCATTTTATGTACTTCATTATTATGTATTGTCATAAAATGTTTATTAAGACACTTTATGAAGTCATTTATTTTTCCGGTAACAATGGAAAACACGGAAAGAAAATCATAGAACACTGTATTCCCTTATCTTACCCCACGGAGGTACTTAGAATATATTGGCACATTTTACATGATGTATTTTTAAAATATGATTGGAATCCCACTATAAGTAGATTTATATCTATTTTTCCCACTTACTATAACATAAAAAATATCTATTATAATATATTCATGATAAATAACCTGTAAAGAGCAGTTTATTTGTATCACGTGACCCATAACATTTGCCGATTTTTTTCTTTATTCATTTTTTTGAGGAAATGGGCACCATCTGAATATTTCTATTATCAATAATATGTTAAAACCAATTGTTTGTTTTCTTGCTGTGTTTATTGATCAGAAAATTAATCCTCACCCCAGTTATCTATTAAATATTCACCTACACTTTCTAGGTTTGAGAGAAACTGAACTTCAAAACACTAAACAAAACATTAGTGAAGAGAATGAAAAGGATTTTGTATTCCTTGAGATCATTTCTCAAGAAACCCTGTCACTAAAGTATGACTGAATTGACAGGATTGTTTACTCAGTTCATCCCCTGTTCATCAGAGTTTTGAAATGAATATTTGGGTAAATCAAATGTCCTTATTAACACAAGGCACTTAAGTTCAGCCTGCTTCCTTCCCTCCCCGTCTGGTACAAATAAGATAACTTTGTTCTCTTAACAGCTATAATTGTAATCTTTCTAAGCCTCAAATGATCAGTTCCCTTTAACAGTAAACTCCTTGAAAATTCGGATTTTTCCAGGGTCTTGAGTTCATAATTTGAGGATCAGTTCTCATTATGAGAGATTCAACTGCTGCAGTTCAACGGGATTGAGCCCAATATCTATTGAGTCTAGTCAATTCTGTATTTCAGTTTATGGGAAGTTCTTTGCATCAGCTGTTTCAGTTATAAAACAGAGATGATCATATATTGCACCTCATGAATTTACTGTGAGGACAGACTCTTCGTGTGGAAAGTGCATAGAAAAGACCCAGGACAAGGTCGACACCTATTCATGTGAGCTATTTTAACAATCATTACTCTTTTTCAGGTTTTTACCTAATGTGAAATTGGGGAAAAAATACATATTGGGACACCTGGAGGGCTCAGCAGTTGAGTGTCTGCCTTCAGCCCAGAGCATGATCGTGGAGACCCGGGATCGAGTCCTGCATCGGGCTCCCTGCATGGAGCCTGCTTCTCCCTCTGCCTGTGTCTCTGCCTCTCTCTCTCTGTGTGTCTCTCATGAATAAATAAAACCTTAAAAAATACATATTATCATTGGGTAGTTTTTAAAGGCATCAACGCGAGGTGCTAGGGTCATGTCGTTAGGGTAGGGCTCTTAGTTAATCATTCTAATTTACTTGTTTCTACTTTGTCAAAGTTTTCTTGACTCTCCACCTTCCGACCATTATTTTTTATCCTTTTGCAGGATATTAGGTTTTGAAGTGTCATCATGAGACGGAAGGTAGGTCTTTTCGTACAATTGCCCTTAACTGCTCATAGAATTAGTTCCTCAGTGTGACGCCCTTCAATTGTGTTATACCTGGGACGGCAGCGTAGTTGTCACTATCCCTGCTCATCCATGCTGTGTGTGCAAAACCCAGGTCACAAGGAAATCCTGTGACAGGGAAACAACCTCGGTGGAACAGTATGCTGCATTTAGTCACTCATCGTCCTTGCTCAGAACCACTTCCCACAATTACAGATGAACTTTCAAAATCAGTAACTCCCTCTAAACTATCCCAGAGGATTCCTCATCTGTGGAAGTTACTCGGACAAAACCAAACAAAATATTAAACCAAAACTTGGTATCATCTTTCATGCGTCTCCTCCCCTTCCACTCCACGGTGGGTCCTTCCACCAGCCCTGTCTGTTTGACTTCCAGCACTGCCAAGCTGGCCCAGCCACCATTCCCTTCTCTCTGGATCATTATAGGAATATCCTACTTGGTCTTTCTGAACCCGTCCTATCCTTCCTTAATGAGAATGAGAGGAATTCTTTTTTTTTTTTTTTATAAATTTATTTTTTATTGGTGTTCAATTTGCCAACATACAGAATAACACCCAGTGCTCATCCCATCAAGTGCCCACATCAGTGCGCATTGCCCAGTCACCCCCACCCCCCGCCCACCTCCCCTTCCACCACCCCTAGTCCGTTTCCCAGAGTTAGGAGTCTCTCATGTTCTTTAGGGAATATAAAAAATAGTGAAAGGGGAAAGGAGAAAAAATGAGTGGGAAATATCAGAAAGGGAGACAGAACATGAATGAGAGGAATTCTATTTTACATCTGTCACTCCTCCCCTCAAAACTCCCCGGCACCTTCTTATATCATTCAGAGTAAATGTCCCAATACTTACAGGGTCTAATCAAGGCCTTCTATGTTTTGTTGTTGTTGTTGTTGTTGTTTTCCTACATTACAGCTGTGTGCTTATTTTACTCTGTTCTGGAAACTGAAATTTTTCTTGTGTGTTAATAATCAAACTTGCTTTGACATTACTTTACGTCTTGATTTCACCTAAGATATGTATTCTCACATGTACAAACTTAATAGTGTGCGTTATATCAATGGCATACATGTTATTTACAGCTGATTCTGTAGGTTATTATTGTTGGTATTCAGTCATGTTTTCTAAAAGATTTTTTTTATTTTTTTGGGAGAGACAGTGTGAGCAAGAGAGAGCACAAGTGGGAGGGAGAAGCAGACTCCCCTCTGAGCAGGGAACCCAACGCAGGGCTCCATCCCCGGACCCTGGGATCATGTCCTGAGCCCCAGGCAGATGCTTCACTGACTGAGCCACCGAGGGTGCTCCCCAATCACATTTTGACTTTGATTCCTTTGTTTTCCTAAGAATTTCCCTCTCTGCTCTCCTTCAGCTAATTCCAGGGCTTTAAATTTGATCTACCTACCCTCTGGCCAGGGCTCACGGGTGAGAAGCAAACTGCTGTGGTGGTAAAGGTCTTGCGTTTTCAATCAGAGAACCTCCATTTGGATCTTTACTCTGCAACATACCAGTCGTGGACAAAACGTCTCACTTCACTTTATTCTGAAGAGATTTTGTGTCACATGTTGATATAAATCCCAAAACAAAAAATTAGACTATTTTGTTCTGTTTATGTCATTGTTAACATGATAGCTCTTCACAGATTTGCTCTTTGTTCATAGTTTGGCCATTCTGCTTTATAGCATCTTGATTTATTTCATATTGATCTCCTTTATAATTTCCTGTTCTGATTTTTTTTTTGTAAATTATTTTAGGTAACACTTTGGGCTATATGTATATTTTTGGGCACCACTCTCACATGGAAATGTGAGCTGCTGGCATTGACTTCCTGAAAATGCCAGCAAATGCCCTCTGCTCCTGGACTGGCTGTAGTGAGAAGAGTTTTATGGATCATCCTAATTCAAATGTGACAAAAAGAAGAAAAGAAAAAGCAGCAACAGCTGTAACGTGTTTTCACTAGCTGCCTTGAGACGCTGTAGCTGTTTCAAACATTGTCACGGTGAGTTACATTTGCTAACATTTCTGTGTTCTCATTTGTGCTTAGATGATCATTAGTGATTTATTGTTAGAAATGAAAGAAACATAGAGTTCTTCCAAAACTGAATTTGAGAGAAAAGTGGAATCTATTTTCATTAATCCTAGCCTTAGATTTCTCGTTTTAAGTAACCTGAGCTGTAAAGTATGCTTTTAAAATGGCAAGTTATGGGGATCCCTGGGTGGCACAGTGGTTTAGCGCCTGCCTTTGACCCAGGGTGTGATCCTGGAGTCCCGGGATCGAGTCCCGCATCGGGGTCCCTGCATGGAACCTGCTTCTCTCCCTGCCTGTGTCTCCGCCTCTCTCTCTGTGTGTCTCTCATGAATAAATAAATAAAATCTTTAAAAAAATAAATAAAATAAAATAAAATAAAATAAAATAAAATAAAATAAAATGGCAAGTTATCCATCAGATCCTAGGCAGAGGGTTAAGAGTCTAATCCAAGACCCCAATGCAGGATTCCCATTACAAGAGCTTGAGAAGAAAAGTGCATTAAACTCAGACTCAGCTGAAGTCAGAGTGACAGGACTGGATGCCTGCCTTCCATACATGCGCAGATCACTCTTCTTACTGACCAAGATGTGCTTCTTGAGATTAGTTTCCAAAAGTGAGTGATGAGGGTATGCTTACTTATCTTCAGAAATTCACTTGACCTTGATGGCACCTGATAGTTTGTTTATTCAGACTGGCTGGGATTGGAGTCCACAGCGGAGAAGTCAAAAGAAATTGCCTGAATTAGTAAAAATCAAAACCTCAACATTGGACGCCTGAATATTTTGTTGCACTCACTTGAACTAAATATTCACACACATTTTATGTTTATTTATATTTATATATTTTCATGTTTATGTTATTTTGAAACGAAGAAAGACACATAAGTCCATAAATTGGTATAGAGTCGAAACTAAGACTGCTATGATTTGCATGGATAATCTGTGTCTGTGTTAGCTTTTACCTCACTTTTTCATTTAGAAGATGAGAGTAAATATTCATCATCCCATTTTTCTCCCTGGCTTTATTTCAAAGATCAAAAAAGTCTGGATGTGAAAGCACGTGTCGACTAAAGTAATATAAGATGTTATGTTGTTAAATGGGAGAGTAAATGTGCCAATTATACAAATGTTGTGATTATTTAGATTCTAGGAGCAAATTCCAAATGTCACAGAATTTTAATTTTTCCCCAAATATCACAGAATTTTAAAAGCTTAATGGGTTTGAGATCATTTGGCCATGGATAATTATGTCATATTTTAGTTGGATAATTGGCAGTGGAGAATTGAATATTTCCAACGCTAATCCCAAAATTAGTGTTGAGATACAGTTATTTGAATTTCTAGCCTAATTTATTCTCCAGAGTGCTCCTTTTTTATAGATGATAGCTCATACATGTTGATTCTGGACCACTAATATGGAATAAATATGGTGACACAGAGACAGCATAACACTTTAATGATTAATAAATACACAATTATGAATGGAATGATATTACTATTTTACTGTTATTTTTCTTAACCTATTTTATTTACTATTTTTACTATTAATATTGTCTCTGGTTACATAAAAGTGACCTCAGATCACCAGATATCGAGGGATATTTTTCTCCTCTTTGTGTATTATAGTCTGACTTTTTTCTTCTGAAAATTAGTACCAAGTCAATGATATAATATTTATTTTCACACCTAGAAAGGTTATTAATTATTCTCTGACTGTATCTGATATGTACAACATAAAAAATATAAGCCTTATGAATAATAGGAAAATTAGAAATCACAAGTGTCAGAACTGTGTAGAGAGCTTTACATTTCAGGTTACTTTCATGAGCCTAGTTCATTCAATTCTTTTAAAACCCTGTAAAATGTAATTTATTGCCCCTATTTTATCAATCAGAAATTTGAGCCCTAGAGAATTTAAGTAATTTAGCATGCATTTCACTACTATAACAAGTGGAAGTGACTTGAAACCACATTGTCTGAGTCTGAAGCCTGAGTCCTCTCTAAGGCTGCAGGTGCTGCTTCATCAAGTATCCAAGCAGGTTACCATCTTCCTCCCCTACTAGTACGGTAGGTTGTGTCATTTAGATGTAGGACCTTGAGATTAGGGAGACATGAAAAAATACAGTGAGCTAGATTACATTGAAATTAAATGAACTGTCTGCCAACCTCTTACCTCCATTACCTCCACCTAGAGGTACACCTGTCTGTTCACTGCAAGATAGCACAACCCCAACAGCTCCAGAGAGCACTGGCATGTAGTGACTGTGACCTTATTCCCATTATCCATGAATGGTTAACAGCCCATGCTCCACTTTTTTGCTGGTTAGAGATGGTTACAATTTATTTCCTTCCACAAACTCCAACTTTTTCTTAAGCAAATTATTTTGAATATGCTCAAATATGGCACAATTTTATATTTAAAGCACAAGTTTGGGGATCCCTGGGTGGCTCAGCGGTTTGGTGCCTGCCTTCGGCCCAGGGCATGATCCTGGGGTGCCGGGATCGAGTCCCACATCGGGCTCCCTGCTGCTTCTCCATCTGCCTGTGTCTCTGCCTCTCTCTCTCTCTCTCATAAATAAATAAATAAATAAATAAATAAATAAATAAATAAATAAATAAAATCTTAAAAAAAATAAAGCACAAGTTTGTTTTTGGAAAAAATTACAACACATTTGGAATCAAGGCTGGTGAATGAGGTTGATGACTAAGTAGAGTACAGTTCTTAGGGATAAAAGAGTTTTAGTGTCAAAAACCTCAGATAAAAGATACATGTGATGCAGGTTCCACTTTGACAAAATCATATTGATTTGTCTTTTTGAGTAACCTGATTCAAATGTGTTCCTTTTTGTTAGGTTCTCTGACTCTCCGACTTTTTATTATTGTATTATTAACCATGGCTCTGACATAACACGTGGTATCCTGCAGTTCAGTTCAGTTCTGACACTAACTGCTAAGAGCTGGTGTCACATTCACAGGCTTAGAGTGTCACATCTTCCCCAAGACTGCCCTCACTTCAGATGTTGGCCACTAGTCTCAAGGCCACCTGCCTTTGTGACCAACCCAGTATAAATTTGAGGATTCTTATGGTCCCACCAGTTTCAGTAGTACAGTAGAGTGACACAAAACTCAGGAAAACTGTACTTACAGTTTCAGTTTTATTATAAAAATATGACTAGGAACAGTCAAATGGAAGAGACACTTAAGTCTGGATCTCTGAGAATTCTAGATGCTGAGCTCCCATGCCAGGGTCTGTCACCCTCCTTGCACATTCAGGTGTTCCTTGTTCAGGATGCTCTTTGAGCTTTGGATGTCCAGTTTTATTGAGGTATCATTATGGGATCATGGGATTAAACTCAGTCTCTAGCCCCTGTCACCTCCCCTAGGAGTGGAAGAGAGGGTTGATGCTGAAAGTTCTAGCTCTCTGGTCACTTATCTGGTCATATACTCCCTTAAAACTAAGGGAGCACCATGGATCACGTAGACAGATGTGGTCAGTGAGACTCATTATGAACGACAAAAGATACTCTTATCATTCAGGAAATTACTGGATTTTTTAAAGTTTAGGGTCAAGAACCAAGGACAAAATCCAAATGTATCCTTTATTATAACAACCAATGAGCATTTGTACTTGTAGAATTGATTTGATCAATGGTTTATAAAAAAAGCATAAATTACAATTGCAATTTGATTTTGGGCCAGTAAACAGTGTTTATGTGTGTTTGTGAGTCTGTGTTGGTGTGTGCTGTGAAAGAATAAAGGACAGAAAAAAAATAATGCCAAATCTATCGCAAAGGAGAGATAGATACACATACAACACAAGCTTGCCCTAACTGCAGTGTCCGTGACCCGGCGTTGGTGAGAGATGAGGGGCTGGATTTGCTTATGTTCAAACTGATCTCTGCTCCTTATCTGTCGTATTTTAGATGATAATAGTATGGTTGGTTACCTCTCTAGGAAAGCCCAAATTAATGCATTATGGAGATACACAGGCAGATAAAGCCCATTCACAAAAAGGCTGGGACAATCTAAATATTCATGTTTTATCTTTTTTTTTTTTTTTTTTTTTTTTTTTTTTTTTTTTTTATAGAATAGCCTTTTTTTTTAATTTTTATTTATTTATGATAGTCACAGAGAGAGAGAGAGAGAGGCAGAGACATAGGCAGAGGGAAAAGCAGGCTCCATGCACCGGGAGCCTGATGTGGGATTCGATCCCGGGTCTCCAGGATTGCGCCCTGGGCCAAAGGCAGGCGCCAAACCGCTGCGCCACCCAGGGATCCCTATGTTTTATCTTTTAAGGGAGACAATCATTTTGTGAATTGGGGACATGTTTGGAAGAAACATCACATGGTAGATAGCGTTTTGGGGTAAATTTGATCATTTATGTTTAAATCAAGCTCAATCACTTACTCAAATCGTCTTCCCTTGGCCAATCTTATTTCTTTGCCTCAGTTTCTTCATGATGAATAAAGTAGAGATAACAACAATATAATACTTAGAAGAAAGTTGTGAGAAACAAATTAATGGATAGGTTTAACAAACCTAAAGGTGTGTAGCAAATACTACGGATAGTGTTTGCTAAATTTTATAATAAAATGTTAAGGATTCCAAATTTTCATCTTAGTTTCAGAGCCCTTTTATTGTAGCCCATGATCTAATAATCATTTTTTTCTTAGACTTTCTGATTATGTCATTGAAAAACTAGTATTATTACATTGTAGTTATACATAAGCATATGTATATATGGTTTTGTGTGTGTCTATCTTGGATTTGTCCGTGCCATTCTCTATCTCCTTTGGGCTTAATAGCTACTGGCAAATTAGCAATTATCTTTGAATGTCATTTGCTCTTCTGCAAATAAAATATCATCTACTTAATGGAAATGTTGTGAGGGTTAAACTAAATAATGTGAATAAATGTTTATTACCTGGTGGTATGGATTCTCACTGGGAGGTAGGATATGCAATGTTTCTTAAAACTGTTGCTACCCTCTAGAGTGTATATTTATTTGGGGACTTGGGGACTGACACAGAGCTGTTGGAAGAGCTAAATATCCCAAAACACATCGTGGCACTTACTGACAGATGAGCTTTAATAAATATTAATTAATCTTCTCTGACTAGATATCTGTAATGCACACTAACAGTAGTATTCTTCTGTTTATCAGCAATGCCCAATTCTTCAGTCTAACTTGAACCTGGTTTGTCTCAGCATTTATAATTAGATTTTCAATCCAAGGCAGTTGAACATTCTAGAAATCAGAGCTGATGGAGATGATAATAAAGAAAGAATGGTGATAACTTTATCTTAGATGAATTTTGTTTGGTATACACTGTATGAGTGTGATACATATACCTCATATATCTCTAAAAAACAGTATTTCAAACTAATCGTTATCTTCCTTCTTTTAAAATGAGGAAGTTTAAATATTTTCTTCAAGGTTACGAAACAAGCAAGCAGCATAGCCAAATTTCAATCTTCAAAGTCCTTTTTTTTTTTTCCAATTAGTCTCTTTATATACAGTGAGGATGTTTCCTGTCTATTCATAGATAATTTTTATGACATGAGAAAAAAAAAAAAAAACAGTTGTTCACCAGTGTTTTAATTTCAGATCGCCAAGGTAGCAACCATTCTCAGGATTTATCAGAAAATCTACAAATCAACTGATACCAATCATGATTCCATTTTAAGGCCTGTTAAAACATCTGCTGGCAGGACATTAAGGAGGGTTTGCATTAAAATGTAAAATATGCTACTGAATTATGCATTTTCTCTTTTGTTTCTTTAAAGATACTTTAAAATCTTCATTATTCAAGAGTGGTCTCTGAAATGGTATTAAGATCGACACAAAGTAAGGGAGTTAAAAACATAAGGACCAATTTTCCAAATATGATAAGCTATAACAATTCAAAGTATATTTTTAAGTCATTTTTTTTTTCTTGACACTATTACTTTCTGAAACACAGAGGGGTTTCAAGAGAAAACACATTTTAAAAAGTCGAAGTATTTTGCTAGTTTCTTTCTTTGGAGCTCAAAGCTCCTTATTTTAAGTTGAGAGACTTAACAAAGAATCAACACCAGACAGGGCAGTAGGGTAGGTGCTTCTAAATTTTCATCTACCCAGTGGGCAATTCTAGCAGAATGTAAAAAGGAGAATTAATTTAAAGGATCTGTATAAAAGGCAAAGGTTTCCTGTTACTCTTTTAAAAAGTTGTTCAAGTATATAAAGAACTGTTGTACCTACATCGGGCGATCCTCCGGCCTCCATCCCGGTCCCTCCAGGAGAGGTGAAGAGATTCCCTGAAGCTGGGCGATGGGAGTAAGAGACCTCAGGACACATTGCCCTTGAGCGCAGCCCTGAAGTTAGTGATCAAGGGCGGTGGGACCATTAAGATCAGTGCATGAGACATGAATCAAGTTAGCCTTATTTTCAGCCCTTTTTTTGGCCGATGCTACCATATAGCCCTAAGATTTTTTTTTTTTTTAAAGCAATGTATTTTGATCCGGGATACAAGTAGTACCAAAAAATAGAAGTTTTCCTTGAGAAAAGGATGAAATCAGAACATTTTTTTTTCCTTGTTCTCTTCCTCAGGTTCCTTCTCCTTCATAATGACTAACACAAATTGCATACTCCCTTGTCAGGTACTATTTTAAGTGCTTTATATGCAAAAACTCCCTTATCATATCATCCCTTTAGGTTAGAAATGATTTTGCCCCCGTTTTGTGCATCAGAAAACTGACAAAAAGGAGAAGCAACTTGCGCAAGAGTCTACAGCTAGTGAATTCAATCCAGGCAGGTTGATTCGAGAGTTAATCTCTGAATCACTGTACAACATTATGTTCATGAAATAATCTAGATCTTGGCTCTGGAGTCAGATTGAAGCATGTTCAAATATTAGCTCTGCCGAATCCCAGCTTTGTTTTTGCTTTTGTTTTTTTGACCAATTATAATGAAGTTACTCGGCATTCTAAGCCTCAGTTTCCTCATCCATAAAATTGTATTATTTCTCTTGTAGGGATGTCATGAATTATTAAATAATTAGTATAGAGTCTGGCAGCGGGACTTAGTGTCCCAAAGTAAAATGTTCTTAAACTTTGTATTTGTGTCAGAAATAATTCGTGAACTTTAAGGTTCTCTTACAATTTAGCTTAGGCACTGATAAAAATCTACTTGATTAATTCAGTCAAAAAATTTTCAATAAATTTGTTGTGGAAATAAGTAGCTACCACCCAAATGCGAACAAACGGAAGCCATTTGTTCAAGTTGCTTAAACAAGGGAATTACTGGCAGAGTCTTAAGGCAGGCAGGGGAGTTGGGAAGCTTTATAATGGAAACCATAAAGGGAAGCTTTCAGGCATGCCCTGATTGGAGGTTGTGTGTGTGGTGAGGATGACTCCATGCAGCACATCCTAATTATTTAGTGGAACACATTTGGCATCATCCTAAGTTGGAAGCAGGGGCAGATATGGGAATACTGGCCACTTGTGACCGAGTTTTGTCTCTCTTGGGTGGATTGTTGTAGAGATTGTGGTTTGGCTTCCTCTGCTGGTTGCTACAGGTCACAGGTTCCGTGTTTATATGTGACCTGTCACTGTCCATTTGTATAATCAGTCTCTCAGCATCTAATTAATGTAACTAATAAACAGCAATGCTAGAAACCATGGTAGTGAGGGAGGGACATGTACAGATCTTTGGTGTCTTGGATTTCACTTCAAAGCCCCACAGAGCTTCCTCTTTCTTATGTCTTCTCATACCTTTTTACCCCATCCCATCCTATCCTTCCCTCCCTCCTTTTTTTTTTAGAAGAAAGAAGAGAATTTGTCACAGTTCAGTTCTTCTCCCTCAGCCTTCTCCCCACCACACACCTGAAGCCCTGAAGGTAGTAAAGCTAAAATGTTTCCCCCTACTACAGAGCTTTCCAGAAACTATATTTTGGAAATCCTTTTGAAGGAACTTGGGGCATCCTCCTGTCTTCACAGAGCTAGTGTTCTTGACCTTGCGTCACGTTGTATTACACTGTGATGTTTGTGGCATTACCAACTTCAAATTCAGTTAATAAAAACAGCCAGGTCTGTGACATTAAGTTACATCAGATGAATGGATGAGTTAAAGGACAACTATTCGGGCCAGGGTTCCTGACCAGTCAGAGATGAAGTGCACACGTGGTCAACCTGTGCGTGTCACATTCACATTCAACCCAGCAGTGACTTTAGGAAAACTAATGTGTCATTTGCTTTCCTTATCATAGTCTCAGGCATTTCCAATTCAATGCTCATGCTGGAAGAATGAGGAGCATCTGACAGGACTATTCTCTGTGATTTTAGACAGGTGTGCATTGCATGTAAATTTTACTAAGGGCCCAGGTGGGATGTTTCCAATGCATAAGACAAATAGAAAATGCAATGTCTTCTTGAAAGTATTTTCTATTTGAAGTCAACTTTGCTTTTCTTAAAACGCCTCCCCAAACTCTGCCCTGGAAACAGAATTCTGTACATGGAAATTTTTTTTTTTTGCTTTATTTGCACTTATTTTATGGTTAGAGGGTTAGTGTCTAAAATATTACAGAAAGACTATTGTGAGTTGTGTCTGCATTTGCCACCAGAATGAAATGAAATGAAAATGATTCGTCGCAAAGTGCGGAGTAGATCTAACTTGAAGAGCACTTCCTTGTTTCGTGCTACATTCTGGAATCTGGCTTTGTTTCTATTTTTAAGTTGTCTGGCTTCAACATTTGAATTTGTGAAAAGGACTTTTATTTATGATACAGTATTCTCTGGAGGTTCATGTATCCCAAGGGAACGTTGTTTCTGCTGAATCAACATACTGCCCACTTCCTCAAAGGTATTGATGCAAGATTTTCTAGAAATGTCTTCCGCAGAGTTTAAATCTTAGTAAGTGAAGAATAGGGATAGGGAAGCTGGAGTACTTACATACCAACTTCTCTTAGATAATGGCTGCAAACCTACTCTGAGGACACTTACACCAGGACACATTCTAGTTAAGCATCCTTTCACAGTTGACACTGGCCAGACCTATAGAACCTGGTGGTCACAGCGATAGCCCTGTAGGATAGAGCTGAGGGCGGAGGAGAAGTAAAATGTAACTTGGTTTATGCCAGGAGTATTTTAAGAAAGGTTTTGCCAGAAGCTGGGATATTACATTATCATACTGTCAAAAGAGCTCTAAAACAAGTTATCGAGCTAGTAATCATAAAACCACATAATATATGTATTTTTAGCCCTTTGCCATTTGCAAATCACATTCACACATATTCGATTTCAAATAATTTAAGTGTCCCTTGCAAGAGAGAGAGGAGATCCATACAGGTATTTTTACAGTATCCTTGAGCCCAGCTACTTCAAATTACATTTGAGTGTAGGGAGGAAAAGTATAAATTTATATCCCTGAAAAGGTCACACCATGTCCACTATGTATTATCAAAATCCTTTTTACTACATGCGCAATCTACTTTACTCTCAAGGTTGGTAAATTCCAGCACCAACAATAACCAATACTGGCAGACCCATTACCCCTTATCTAATACGATGAGGCTCAGAAATTTTAAGTTCTTTTGTCACAAATAGCCAGTCTGTAAATTTTCAGAACTAGAACACTAACCTAAGTGCAGATGTCTAAATTCCGGTATCACAATCTCCTAGCAGACTATCGATAGGTTTTTAAAACACAGTTCAAATCACGAAATGTTTATTTCATTTAGAATCATTATAAAGTAAGCATGTCAGGAACTAATTGACATGGCTTGTGCAGTAACCTGAAATTTGTCTGAGTTTACATTATAGGTTGGTTTTCACTACCTGTATTGTGTGTGTGTGTGTGTGTGTGTGTGTGTTGTGTATAATATATATATTTCAATTTGAAAATCTGCATTCCTAAACTGCTATTTTTGTCAATAGCCACACACGTAACACAAATCACTCTAAGACCTACATGTAAGAAAATTATTTTTATTTTAGGATAGACACGTGTTAGAGTAGTGCACTTTATTTTTACAGCTATGATATAACCAATACATAACATAATTTTAATATATAAAAGCATATGCTTACTGTATCAATGTTCAAAGTCATATTTAACATGTAATGAGTCCCTCCACATATACAGATAACTTTCCACTTGATAAATATTCCCAGGAAGATATTTATCAACAGGATTTTTTTTAACATGAGACTCTGTCTCCTCTAAAGCTAAAGAAGAAGAAAAAAAAATAAAAACAATAAAAAAATAAAGCTAAAGAAGAAACATGAAACTTTGGTTTATTTTTTTAATATACATAAAAAGCAAATGTATGATTTTAAACATCTTAAGAGAAGACATTTTTATGAATGCCTGAGTGCCATAGGCCATAATAGCTAAAACTTGAAAGGTTATTTTCTTTCAGATTTGACTTTGCAATATGACGATGCAGAGTAAATGCAATGATAGAAAAACTTACCTAACAAAACTAGCCCTTGGCTGACCACATCACAGATCAATATGTTGCTTTTTTTATTTTTTTTAAATCATTTGTTTTCCATCACCAATTCAATATCCCATCTGGAACTGCCGCTCCATCTTACATGACACTTTCCCTTTCTTCTCAGGCCTCATTGATCCTTATAAGTGGATATTCTGTTTTTTTTAGAAATAATTTTTTATCTTACTTAAAGGCTTTTTCTACTCTCATAGAAATAAACCGGATATAATGGCCACACTTTATTGTTAAGGTAGATTGAAAATAATGGAGAGGATGTAAGTGTGATTATTAGTGTATTATTTTAAAGATATTTTTTAAAAGTATCAAATTCCCTGGTAATCATTGTCCACAGAAGAATAAATAAAGAAGGTAACTCTTTTTTATTTTCTTTCTTACCCTACCTATGAAAGAGACAAACTAGAGTTTTGTTCAATATTAAATAATCTTATCCACTCAACGGACAAGTACTTAAAAGTGAATTATAGGGGAAAAGGAGAACTGGACTCGATATTTTGAAATCCTTGGTAGGTGATATCGATTTTTCTTTTTATATTTCTACAATAGAAAAAAAAAGGCTATTTCATGATCACTTTTCACGATGCTCAAATTGCACATGGATGCCAGGGTTAAGTTTTGTATCTCTAAGATATCAATACCAGCATTTAACCTGCATTCAATTGCAGAGGTGCTGCTGAATCACAAGCAGTTGGGTTCTGAGTAATTGGCAACCCTTTTATCATTAAGTTACTGATATCCACTGCTATCTGACTTAAGCTTTTATGTAGATTTTAAAACTCAGGAACTATATTTTTAAACTATCACCGAAAAGCAATCAACATTGAGAACTAAACAACTGAGCAATATTATTCATAGGAGATTTAACCAGATTGCTGTGTATTTTTTAGGACTTCATTTCCTTTTCTTTTTTTTTTTTAAGATTTTATTTATTCATGAAAGACACAGAGAAAGAAAGGCAGAGATGCAGGCAGAGAGAGAAGCAGGCTCCATGCAGGGAGCCCGATGTGGGACTCGATCCCGAGACCAAGGATCACACCCTGAGCCAGAGGCAGGTGCTCAACTGCTGAGCCACCCAGATGTCCCTAGGACTTCATTTTACATATAGGTTGAACCATATGAAATTCTATTTATATGAATTAAAATGAATAAAAATATTAGAAATTTTACGTAGTTCAACATGACAAAGAAAATGAGAGGGCTTTTCATGGAGCTATGCCATGGTATCAGTCATTTTTTCAGGATTTAATGGATTTAGCCACTGTATTAATTACAACACTAATATTCCTTCATCCAGCAATATTTTTTTAAATATTTTATTTATTTATTTATTTATTTATTTATTTATTTACTTACTTATTTACTAGAGACAGAAAGATAGCACATGAGCAGGGGAAGGGGCTGAGGGAGAAGCAGACTGCTGCTGAGCATGGAGCCCAAAGCAGGGGTCGATCCCAGGACCCTAAGATCATGACCTAGCTGAAGGCAGATGCTTAACTGCCTGACCCACCCAAGAGCCTCTCATCCAGCAATATTTATTGAGGGCAGACAAAGTGCAGTGGACTTAGGGTAAACAGCTGGACAGCCGACGATATCATTACCCTTAGCAAATTTGCAGCGTAGTAGTAGCAACATTAAATAAATAAATAAAATATATGTGTGATATTTGGTCAACATTAAGTGCTTAGAACAAAAATATATAGCGGGGAAGGGAGATATTTTGTGAGAGAGTCAGGGATGAAAATTTAAAGTAGTTGCTCTGGAAGGTTTCAAGAAGAAATGAAGTCTGAAGGGAGGGGAGTGTAAGTCATGGGATTATAGAAAAACATTTCCAGTGGAGGGAAAAGCAAGCATAAACAGCCTGAGGCAGAAGGATGCCTTGTTGGAGGAGGTCAATATGGGTAGAAAAGGTGAACTAGAGGAAAAAACAATGAATAATAAGTTGAGCAAAATAATGGTGACACCAGAGCCTTTTGAATCAGCGTAAAGACTTTAGCTTTTACTCTAAGTGAGGTGAGAAGACTTAGGGGGTTCTGAACAAAGAAGTGGCATTATCTTATTTCCTAAGAGATTCACTGTGCGTAGTGGGTTGGGAATAAAATTAGGAGCAGGGATAAATGCTGGAGGACAAATTAGGAGGCTGGTGTAGTCATCCCAGTGAGTCATGATTTATTTGGGACAGAATGAAGCACCATGTAGGGGATGGAAAGAGGTTGGGTTCTTGATGTATTTTAAAATAGAACGGAGAGTATTTCCTGAAGTACAGAATGTTAGTGTATGGGAAAGAGAGGTATTGGGAGTGACTCCAGCATTCTCGGCTTTAATAGGAAGAAGGCTAAAATTGTTACAAATATGTCGGAGAAGATGTAGGAAGAGGACGTTTGTGGTGGAAGGGACACTGGGATTTCAGTTGTGGATATGCTGCGTTTGAGAAGCCAGGAAGGTACTGAGTGTAGGATCCAACTAGGGAATCAGATCAGTAAGAATGTTATGGAAGAAGGGATTTATTATACAGATTAGATTTCCAAGATTATTTGAACTGATGAAGAATTCTTTGGGGGAAAGCTGTTCTCTCTGTATGTCCTGACATCACTCTTCAAAAGCAGGGTTGGCAGTTTGGGAGAAAACAGCACAGAATCAGTAGCACAAAAGAAACCCCAAAATACGGAAAAATCTACAATGACAAAATGGAGCCTGTGAGAACAAACTGGAACGTGTCTCTCTCTCTTACTCCCTCTTATTTCAATGATGAAGTTTGCTTGGAAAAGAAGCTGGATCCCTTTGCCACAGAGAATGCGATGCACTCGGTTCCACACCAGAGAAGTTGAAAAGAGAAATGGTAATAGCAGCCAGGAAAGATGGATATTGTGACCTTCCTCATTTACAAAGTGAGCCAGATCAGCGAAAATGTGTGTGAGCAGCACCAGGCCTACTTAATGGCCATTGCTTTGCCTCCAAATGTTATTTTTCCCCCCTTGTTGTCAACCCTAACTTGGAAATATTAACCCAGCTTAGCCAAATTGGCACAGTACGGTACTACCACATGGTGGCAGTTACACAGTGTGTCTAGAACGTAGGGAGGAGCAACGGGCTAACAGTACACACCTGGATTTGTTCCTTTAGAGGCGATGCTCAAAGCTTTTGGATTGCATTCTGCAAAACATACACGTTGGTACAAGATAGAAAAGTGTTTAAGAATGAAGCCCCAGCAGGGGGCAGGGGGAGAACGAAGCCCCAGAGCACTCTAATTATTTGATATCAAGGATGTGAGGAAGAACTTGCCAAGGCCTGAGAGTAGCAACAGTCAGAGTATGGGACGCCAATCTAGGGAGGAAAGGATCCTGCAAGTCAAGTGCAAACAGAGTGACTTAAGAAAAGAAAGTGAAAAAAAAAAAGAAAAGAAAAGAAAAGAAAAGAAAGTGATTGCTTCTCCTCCTCCCCCACAATGATTGAATTCCCCCATTGGGAAAATGGGCTTTGGGTTTTCATCCAAATTGCTCACCCAGACATAATAAAAAATATAAGACAGCGCCAGTTTTCTTCTGTGTCATTAGATGCCAGAGTCACTTGAAATACATATTTCCCTTTGTAAATGAGAAAAACGTTTATTAAGGAAACCACCATTTAACGGCTCCGCCTTAGGAGAATTTTACGGACTAGAGTACAATCTCAAGACAATTCTAGTTTCAGCCATAAACACGCTACATAGGGTGTTTATTATATCCAGAAGATACTGAAGTTTGTGACATGCCGACACACTTGTGTTATTAAAATTACATTGTTTGATGTCATTTGTGGTTAAACTCTTGGACAGCAGCTCCTCCAAAGGATGCAGCTATCGTGTACGCCTCAGCAGCTCCCTATCAGCAACATTTATAGAAACAATCATCTTTCGCCATCACAGGTAACCTATATTCCTAAAGGAAGACGATGAGAGAAGGCTTCCTTGTATTTTCTTCGATCTGATGGTTAAGTGTCCCTGGTTGTCTGCCCTGTTGTTCACGAAATCCTTTAGCAGCCCGTAAGATCAAGCACAACACAGTTCCATTATCTGGAATGTCCATATGGAAATAACTTCATTCTAGCTAATTGTCTTCAAACCATATTCTTTAGTTAAGGATCTGCACCTTACAACTCCAAGCAGTGGAGGATTACTGCGGAATAATTTTAGTTCTTTCTCTATAATGGCCTGTGTTCCCTGGCCTACGCACTGCAGCATTTTGTCAATATGATTACCCCAGCAGAAGCATCTTTCTTTGCTTTAATAGTCAGTGCTTTGCAGTTTCATGTGTGCCCCCTAATCTGCAGTCACATAGGGAACTGTGCCTCAAACAGGTAAGTATCCTTGGTCCTCGTTGGCCACAAAGCCCTTCAATGTATAACTTAAAATCCAAACAGATGGAGTGTGCTGATATTTATGCAACAATCACCATTAATTATATCTTCAATATTGATTGGGATCCGAGTTATATTTATTGCTATATATATATATATAAATCATAAAATGTATATGAATATAAATACAAATATATTTTTATATATAATTATATCATAAAATGTGTATGAATATAAATAAACATATATATATTTAAGATTTTATTTATTTCTTAGAGAGAGTGAAATAGCACAAGCAGGAGAAGGGCAGAGGGAGAAGGAGAAGCAGACTCTCCACTGAGCAGGAAGCCCGATTCCGGGCTCTGTCCAGGACCCCGGGATCACAACCCCAGCCAAAGGCAGCTGCATAACCCAACTGAGCAACCCAGGCGCCCCAACCGTGTTTATATTTTTTAAAGCTTCTTCAAATTTATCTCCATCTTGTGGAGCCCTAAAGGCATTCTTAATCCCTGGTCTAACCAAATCTCTGAGGTTCTCTTTTTCCTTATATATTTTAGGTTCCACTGTTCCACCGTGCTAAATATTTGGCTATGATCGCCATCAATGGAGTGTGGACATGGGTCTTTGGTGCCCCCTATATGGTCCAGATTATAAGACTGTAAATATTCCTTCAACTCAGGAAATGGTTTATTTAGTTGTAAATCTCCTAATACAGCATCTGTGTAAAATTCTATTACTGGCTGTTCTTCTATGATGATGCTCCTATAGCCAACCCGCCATATATATCCTGCAGATTAAAAGAGAAATGTGGGAATTCCAGAAGGATTTCAGCTAAATGTAGTAGTGTACTTTCAGGAGCCTAGTTGCAACCGCAGTAGTAAACCTATAGCAAAAAGAATTGTCATTGTTTGGGTTTTCTGAACTCTCTTCCCCAAACTTAAAAGATACATTGTTATTTATTTTTTATTAGAATTCCACAACTTGAGCTTGGTTCTTGCTGGCATTGCTGTTTTATAGGAAAAAAAAAACAATATTTTCAACATCTTCTCTGCTGATCTGATTTCTATCAATGATCGTAAATGAATCAATACCTAGTAGTTCCAACTTAAAAATTTCACTTCTTGTGACTATTGCACTTACTAGGTATGGATGAGGAGACCTTAGAGTCTTGCCCATGATCAGCGCACACCATTAGCTGCCCAGCCCTCAAAGAACAGCCAGTAACAGCCTACAAAAGTGCCACCATCACCTCCTGAGGTATTTTTCTTTTTAAATCAGAAATCATTCAGGGCACCCTGGTGGCTCAGGGGTTGAGCGTTTGCCTTTGGCTTAGGTCGTGATCCCAGAGTCTTCGGATCAAGTCCTACATCAAGCTCCTTGCAGGGAGCTTGCTTCTCCCTCCACCTGTGTCTCTGCCTCTCTCTCTCTCTGTGTATCTCATGGGTAGGTGGATGATATCTTAAAAAAAATAAATCGGAAATCTTTGTCACTCTTTTATTTCCAATATTGTTGAGATATAATTGACATACCGCATTGTGTGAGTGTAAAGTGTACGACATGATGATTCAATACATTGGAAGAGATTTTTAATAGTATATTTTAATATAGTGAACAATGAAGTTTAATATAAAACTGAAAATTCCCTGTGACCATTTTCTGGTCATACGTTGGCCATTTCACTGATAGAGAGTGTTATGTTTATGTTCCTGTTTAGTCAAATCTACAGACCAGAGGACGTTTCAAAGGAGTAAGAATAAACCACTTATCTTGAACAAACGTTTTAAAAAAACAAAACAAATCCAAATTTTCAATTCAGGTTTCATTTCAAGCCCATTTTATACTAGCAAGTGGAGACCCCGGTGTAAATTATATGAATTATATAAACTACTAGACTCTTCAGCTTATCTGTCAGGTAGTCATTTGTCAGTTGCTCTTGCACAGAGCTGGTTCTACAGACAGTGTTTATTTCCAGCTCTCTAGTTGAATCATGTGACCTCTCTTTACCTTTAAAAATAGTAATAAATTATTCTTTGACTTCCTTCAATGAGGTGATGTGACTGTTGATGACATTTGCAAAACAATTTGCCTCACAGAATCATTGCCATATGACTTCAAACCACCTGCTGGATCACTCCTTCAGATTTACATGGGTTTGGAATGAAGGGAGGTTTTTATTTTCCCTGCAAGAAAGAATGTGTAACCAATTGCCAAAGGTGGCCTGTCCGACTGAGAGAAATCTCCAGGGTCTTAATGATGTTCTCACACGTGTACACTAGGCACATGCATCTCTGAAAGCTGCAGAGAAAGTCCTCAAAGACAGAAGACTTAGAACTCTGACTCCTGGGAATAAGCTACCTTCCCTGTGAACTGTTTTGTGCATTACTATTTACAAAATTCTCCAGGTTATAAACCCAGATTATAAAATGGAAGGCTTTTTGGTCTGCTTTATTTACCACATACATCCCAAGTCTCAAAACCCCGGCCACCCTTCCTCCTCCACATATCTTGCCTCGTTATCCTCATTAATCTGCCTTATTTCAGATTGCCGTGATCCTCTCACCTTGAGGATTGCGGTGCTGTCCTGTCTGGCTGTGCTGGCATTATTTGATTTCTCCAGGTGTTCATCTGTGATCTGGCCTCCATTCGGTCAAACCTATACTCTGTGCCACTTTCACGAGCTGAGTTCTTGTTCTAGTCATTCTGAAAAACGCACAACTTTCTGAGGATGTGATGTGTTTTACACTCAAGCCTCTGCACGTCTAACCTCTCACATGCCCTCCTGTGGGAGCTGCGGTATCCTGTAGTAGTTGGTAGTTCGTGTAAGGATTCGTGGTAGTTATAAGGATTTTGGAAGCTGGATGCTTGTGTTCAAGTCCTATGTCTTCCTTTTTTTTTTACATGTGTAACTTTGGGCGGTGTTTTTAAACTCTTTCTCCTCAGTTCCTCATCTTGAAAATGGAGATAATATCATCATCATCATCATCATCATCATCATCATCATCATCATCATCATTAGTGTTAAGGTTTGTGTGAGGCACACATGAGAATCAATGCATGGAAAGCACTTGGCACTATGTCGTGAACGTAGTCGACAACAGATAGTATTTTTCTTGTTGTTGTTATTATTATTATTACTGCTACTTTATTTTGGCCATTTCCAGCTTATCTGTTGTTTAAGTTCCTATCTGCTACTTCTTCTTTTTCTCCTCCTCCTTCTTCTTTTCATTAAAACTTTCCATCACATTCTTTCCCTTACTCTCTGGAAAATTAATTACTCTCTTTTTTGTTCTAATCTTCTATATTCTTTTTTTTTTTCAATCTTCTATATTCTACAGATAATCTTATAGTGTAGAATTTACAGATGATTGGTATTATAGATTTGTCTTGCCCATTGGACTAGGAGTCTTTCTTGAAGTTAGGGCCTACATTTTATTTATTTTTCCAGTCCTACTTTTTGTTACAGAATCTGTCATAAGTTCGATGCTTAATAAATGTATTGAATATATGAATGATAAGCTGAATCAAAAGGGTATAGAAATATATCTCAGAAAATATCCCTGAGAGGTTTGGTAGGAATCACTGTTCTTTAATTTTGAAGAATATGTGACCCCTAGGGCTTTGATAGAATTATTTTTCCTCAAACACATGGATGCTCTCTTTCCTAGTATTGTGACATGAATACTTAGTGGAGGAGCCCTTTTTCTTTCAATTTTGCTTTTGAAGAAATTCTCCTGTTTCCAACTGACTACTTCATTGACCCAAAAAGGTAAAATGATTTGTTCAGCAAAAAGTCCCAGACGGCTTTTGGCAGTTACAGCTCAGTACGTTTAGAAGAGCACAACAGGAGAGATTTATACTGAACTATATCAGATTTTTTGCACTGTTCTTAGAGTTACAATTTTGGAAGCATTCATATTTGGCAGTATTTTCTGAACCATATTAATTTCACAAGTTGAGAATAGGAGAATAAAGTTTTGGCTTTAATCTTGTTAACTTAATTTAGACTGGAAAGCCAATAAATACAGATATTCATATGTCCATAATCATAACACAATGCATACATGTCCTTAGTAAGATGATAGCATTAAAAAAAGATGACAGCATTAGTAGATCTTTATTATTACTATTTTTTAATTTTAATTTTATCACAAAATAAATTCCATGAATTTAAGTAGAAGAATTGTAAAAGACTTCAGTGGTTAGTTCTCATAGCAATTTTGCTCTTACATTTAAAAAAAAAAATATTTTCTCTGCTGTTCTTGTGCACGTTGAAAGAAATTTTAAAAATCATCTCAGATGATAATTGGGAATTTAGCTTTAGACACTTAGAAGAAATTGATATTTGTCCTCAATGTATAAGTTTGACAAATCATTTTATTATCATTTGCCCAACAATATACATAACCCAGTACGAAGGTACCGCATGCATGGCGATGCATATAAAGAAGCTCTTCTCTGATGGCTTCAAGGAAATGCTTGCTTTTTTTTCTGATCAGCTTTGAGCAGCTTTAAAAAAGGAAGCTCTTTTTTAATTGGAGTACGGTTGGCACATAATGTTACATTAATTTCAGGTGTACAACATAATGATTCTACAAGTCTTCCATTGTGCTATGCTCGCCAAAGTGTAGCTCCCATCTGTCACCATACAATGCTATTACAGCACCAGTGACTATATTGTCTCTGCTGTGTGCTTTATCCTCGTGATTTACGCTATTCCATGACTGGGATCCTGTATCTCCCACTCCCCTTCACTCATTTTACCCATCCCTCTGTGGAAACTATCAGTTCTCTCCAATTATGGGTCTCTTTGACTTAAGTCAAAGACATATGGGTTTGTTTTCAGTCTCTAAATGGTTTAACCTCCACTCACTTCAGTTACCATCCATTTTATTTTGTTTGTTTGTTTTTTCAGGATTTTATTTATTTACTTATTTGAGAGAGAGAAAGAAAGAATGAGTGAGGGAAGGGGCAGCGGGAGAAGCAGACTCCTTGCAGAGCAGGGAGCCTGATACAAGACTCGATCCCAGGACCCTGGGATCATGACCTGAGCCAAATGCAGATGCTTAAAGGACTGAGCCACCCAGGCACCCCCTACCCTTCATAATTTTATATGATTAATTTCAATGTGCATTATCAGAATATGTTGGTAAAATATATAGAGAGGCAGATAATACTTCAATTTCTGTCCCAGATTGAGTATGAAACAGAGCCACAGGATATAGACCAGTTTTATGTAAATAACTAATACCCTGAAGTATCATAATATGTGCTACATACGGAAAGGATAATTTTTTCTTACTAGCAGGATGGTGGGCATGTTGGCTTCTATATTCCAGAGTGATGTTGAAATTTATCCTAGTGTACCTACCTTATCTTCCCAGATCTGTGTAATGATGATGAAATACAATTTTTAGTGTAAAACAGTACATCCTGACCAAAACTAGGGTTATGTTGATAAGAAGTCAAGAATGTCATGTGTATATGAACACAACTGAAGAAAAAGGGCATGCAATAAAAATTAAATTTCTGCTCTCATCACTTTACTGCATTCAGATTATTTTATCTTCAGTGTCCAGTATGTGATTGTTAGAGCAAGCCTGGATTACTACATACCTTCCTGCTCTGATTATCTATGACGTGCAGTACCTGGCATTCTGAACAAAAGATTCACAATAGCCATGTTTCGGTTTTGAAAAAGAGAGAACTCTTTATTCTTATTATCATAGAAACCTAAGAGAAGCAGAAGAGCAAAGGAAGCTACACATAGATGAAGGGAATAATAGGCAATAAATGAAAATGAGGCGAAGTTACATCAAATCGGGTACTTAGCAACGACAACTCATCAGCTGGGAAAGCCCCATGGAAACAGCCAGGCTGGGGTCCCAGTTGAGAGAGGCCTGAGTGGAGCATCCTGCCCTCAGGTGAGACTTCCAACTGACCATCCCCATATAAAGGCTGTATTTATAGGGCAGATAATGGGGTTTGAAATTAAACATTTGTCTGCCTATGTGCAGTTTGGAGCAAGTTGCATTTCCATGTTATAATATTTTTAAGGAGCCTGGGCTTTGTGCGTCTGCCTCCCCTTCCGGATTGCATTCTGGGAGGCCAGCCCAGCCTGGGGTAGGAGGGGAGGTGAGACAAGACTGTAGCTCTTGCCGTCCAGGACAGAAGGGCCAGTTATGATCTGGAGGCCAGATCATATATTTGAAACAACGAGGCTCCCAAGGGTATTCCCACAGCACGAGTCTCACAAACAGCATTGCTTAGCTTGCCCAGGTACATGCAGGCCCAGCTTGCTGGTTATGGGCACAAATCACAGAACCTTCTATCTATACAGAATACCTGGTGTGTTCCCGTAATGCTCTGCTCCTAGTAGATGTTTGCAATAGAGACTTTTTTGTAGCATATTCCCTTTCCTTTATTTCCTCATCATACAATGTACAGAATGCATTCGTCTCAGTTTCTTCTGTATTCTTGGAGCCAGAATTGGTCATTGGTACGTAATTAGCACTAAGTATCTATATTGGAATGATCCAACAAGTATCTTGAATAATAGATTATTTAAGTCACACAAAAAATGGAAAAAGCAGGATACAAATAAAGCTAGTTTTCCTGGAGCCAGAGCCCAATGTCAAGATTTTATATATCATGACCTCATGACTCAAGGTTGTTGATTTCCCTTCATCCTAATTCACACTCTACAAATACTAAATTTTCTGGTCAGTTTAGAGCAAACCTAGCCCGCTAGTGGGGGACGAATTGCCAGGAGTTTTCATGTTTAAGGTAGAGTCACATTCTTTGAATAGATTGTGTCCAAGCAAGGAAGACATGTTCTCTTTGAGCTTTGCTAGTTTATAACCCAGATTAGACAGCTTCAGACTCACAGCGGGCCACCTATTTCTTCACCGACACGCTAAATTGCTGTGATCCTTGAATTTTTCTAGATTGGACTGAATGCAGCTATTGGGATAGATGTTCCTGGATAAAAAGTTATTGAGCACTTTTGAATACTTTTTACTATTATAAACTTAATATCTTCTTGAAGTCTATGATGTTATTAAAAGTTAACCCAGTGATAGCTTGAATTATTAAAAGCTAGCGTGTAGAATTCTAAATTCTGTAGACATAATACAGCCCGAAGATAACATCTGGAGAACTGAGTTGTTCTTTCACGTAGGCACGCATGCCAATATTTCTACGGACACTATTTCTAGGCAGTGCTCCAGCATGGGAAGATGTACAGTTCTTAATCCTACATTTCAGAATGAATGTTAATTATTAATATGACATATCAACTACATTGACCAAACAATTACTCCCTACTCCATTCCCAAACACACAATCTATTTGTTGTTTTCATTTTGCAGAGTTTCAAGATAGGCTGTTTCTGGTATTCAATACATTGATTCTTACTGATAATTAGCCTCACAGCACTATTAGAAAACTGCCCAGTCCTTTTATGCTCCCGTTTGTTGATTTGCAAATTGATTAAGTGCAAAGAGAAACATAGAGTGTCCGTATCTGTTTTTTAGGTTCAGATAGTCCATTAAATTTACAAATATACATGTTTAATATAAAGTTCTCTACTTCATAGAATAGATGAGGGTGGATGACAACTTGAATAACCTCTTACGCCCTTTTTTCATATTATTTTATCTTATCTAATTCATATCCAGTCTTCAGGAAACACTAATAGATTTCTATTTGAGCTCCACATCGCATGGTGTTTCTTATTTCTGTTTTCCATACCCATAATTCAACCAACCAGTTACCAATTAATATCAATTTTGGGAATACATCTCAATATCTTCTCTCTTTTTTATTTCCTTCACCATTCTCACTTTGAATACCCTAATTTCAACTGTAGTCCTATTTTGCACTGCGTGTTGTCTCTTCCCAGTATGCTCCCACATGAATTTTGAATTGCCCTCCTTAGAACAGGGATCAAAAGTTTCTTATTGGTTTATGTCATCTATAAAAAATAGAATCTAAGCTTTTTTGCAGCAAGGTATCCAGGCCCTTTGTGACCTGCCCCAAATACCCAATCTTTTTCCTATGACTCCCTCACACATATTCTAGGCTTTTCTTTTTTTTTTTTTAATGTAGCACTTATTTTCACATATTTTCTTTAATGTGACATGTCATTCTGTCATTCTTTCCAGACTCTATTTTATTAATCTCTGTGTATCTTTCAAGACCAAGCTCCCATTCTGCTTCCCTGATACAACTTTGTATAAACTCCATGCCACTGTGTGATTTAACTTATTATGATAGTTTCTATGCTTAATTATATGGTTTCTTCATTTGTTTCTCTCACTAGGCTGAAAATTCCTTAAAGGTATATACCAAGAGTTAACTTCTTTCTTGTGATTCCATAAAAATGTAAGAGAAAGCCTTCAGTAAACATCAAATGAGCAAAATAGATCCATTCTTCATTCTCACTCTTCTTCAAATATCCGACATCTCCATGAATTATGGAGACTAATTTAAGACTAATTTTAATGCAGTACCTATCAAGAAAGCAGAGATTACAGCTCTCATTTTTATACCTAATCTCATTTATATCTTCTCAGTTTTATTAATGTTTCAAAGAGAAAAATCTTCATTGTGGGAACATTTTTACTATAGAAAGATCTAAATATAAAACAACAGGGAAATTTAACTTCATAACAGACATTGTTTTTTAAAAAGTTACCATTCTGAAATAAGTCATTACAAAGAGGAAAAAATATCCTGTGCTGAAAATTGGAAAAAGAAGTAAGTCTGGCTTTTGGGAAGGTATTATGAATCAGATTAACAAAACAGTCACTATATATATATATATATATATATGCCATAAAGCTTTTTATATGCTACAAAATGTGAAGAGTAATTCAAAGTTGTGAATTGACACAGACAAAATCCTAAAGAAACCCAGAGAAGTTTTGAACTCTACCCATAACTATAAATTTACATTCTGCTAGGAGTTTTTGTGTGTATATATTTCACTTTGCAATTAGAGGAAATGGCCACATGTAGTCTTTGTTGCAAACAAAGATCTGTACCATACCTTTGACTTGAAAATTTACTAGTCTCTCATTTTCCAGTTTTCTTCAGCATGCCTACCTAATTCATTCAATCTAAGGTGACTATAAGTACAGAACAAAAAAATTACAGTTGCTAAATTTTTGATTCCTCAAAATTAGTCAACTTAAAAAAAATATACATTTTCCTTAAATGTAACATTTATTCCATTAAAGAAATATGAAGCAAAAATAAATTAAAAATGAAATTATTATGCATTTATTGAAATGATCATATGGTTTTTATCCCTTTTGTTATTGATGGGACATATCATGTTGATTGTTTTGCAGATATTGAACCTCCCTTGCATCCTAGGAATAAATCCTACTTGATCATGGTGTATGATTTTCTTAAAGTATTGTTGGCTTTGGTTTGCTGATATTTTGTTGAAGATATCTGCATCTGTGTTCATCAGTGATATTGGCCTGTAATTCTAAGTTTTGGGTTTTTTGTTTTTTGTGGGTTTTTTTTTTTTTTTTTTTTTTTTGGTATCTTTATGTGATTTTGGTACCAGGGTGATACCAGCCTCATAGAATGAATTTGGAAGTCCTCCTTTCTCTTCTATTTTTTGGAATTGTTTGAGAAAAATAGGTATTATGTTTTCTTTAAATGTTTGATAGAATCCACCTGTGAAGCCATCTCATCCTTTGACAAAATGTAACATTCATTAATGATAAAAATCCTCTGCAAAGTAGGTCTAGAGGGAACATACATCAACATAATAAAGGCCTGATATGAAAAACTCACATTCAACATCATATTAGTTGGTGGAAAACTAAGACCTTTACCTCTGTTAGGAATAAGACAAGGATATCCACTCTCACCACTTTTATTTTTTTTAATATTTTATTTATTTATTCATGAAAGACACACAGAGAGAGGCAGAGACGCAGTCAGAGGGAGAAGTAGATTCACTGCAGCGAGCTCCATGTGGGACTCGATCCCAGGATCCCGGGATCATGCCCTGAGCCAAAGGCAGATGCTCAACCACTGAGCCACCCAGGTGTCCCTCTCACCACTTTTATTCAACATAGTAGTGAAATCCTTAGTCACAGCAGTTAGACAACATGAAGAATTTAAAGGCATCCAAATTGATAAAGAAGAAATAAAACTTTCACTATTTGCAGATTATGTGATACTATATATAGAACAACCATAAAAATTCCACCAGAAAACTCCTAGAACTGATAAATGAGTTCAGTGAAGTTGAAGGACACAAATCTATGTATGGAAATCTGTTTCATTCTTACACACTAATAATGAAGCAGCAGAAAGAGAAATTAAGAAAACAATCTCATTCACAATTGTACCAAAAATAATAAAATATCTAGGAATAAATTTAACCAAAGAGGTGAAAGACTTGTAGTCTGAAAACTGTAAAGCACTAATGAAAGAAATGCAATATGATGGGAAGAAATGGAAAGACATTTCATGCTCATAGGTTGGAAAAACAAATATTGTTAAAATATATATACTACCCAAAGCAATCTACATATTTAATGCAATCCCTATCAAAATACTGACAGAATTTTTTTCACAGAGCTGGAACAATATTAAAATTTGTATGGGACTGCAAAAAACCTCATATAGCCAGAACAATCTTGAAGAAGAAAAAGAAAAAAACTGGAGGTACCACATTTCCAGGTTGCAAGTTATATTACAAAGTGGTAGTAATTAAAACACTATGGTTCTCACACAAAAATAAAGATGTAGATCAATGGAATAGAATAGAAAACCCAGAAGTAAACTCATAATTACATGGTCAGTTTGTTTGTCTTCAACAAAAGTGGATTGAACATACAAAGGGAGAAAAGTCTCTTCAACAAATGTTGAGGAAACTGGACAGCTACATACATGCAAAAGAGTGAAACTGAACCACTTTCTTCATTGTACACTAACATAAGCTCAAGATGGATTAAAGACCTGAATGTGAGACCTGAAACTATGAAAGTCCTAGAAGAGAGCACAGTCATCTCTCTGACATTGGCCATAGTAATAGTTTTTCTAGATATTTCCTGAGGCATGTGAAATAAAAGCAAAAATAAATTATTAGAGCTACATCAAAATAAAAATCTGCACAGTGAAGAAAACAATTGATGAAACTAAAAGGCAGTCTACTGAATGGGAGAAGATATTTGCAGATGATAGATTTGATAAAGGATTACTATTAAAGATATATGAAGAACTGAGATAACTCAATACCCTAAGAACAAATACTCCAATTAAAAAGTGTGTAGAAGGGATCCCTGGGTGGCACAGCGGTTTGGCACCTGCCTTTGGCCCAGGGTGTGATCCTGGAGACCCAGGATCGAATCCCACGTCAGGCTCCCTGCATGGAGCCTGCTTCTCCCTCTGCCTATGTCTCTGCCTCTTTTTCTCTCTCTCTGTGATGACTATCATGAATAAATAAAATTTTAAAAAAAGTGTGTAGAAGATATAAACAAACATTTCTGCAAAGAATACCTGCAGATAGCCAACAATACATGAAAAGGTGCTCAGCATCACTCATCATCAGGGAAATGCAAATCAAAACCACAATGAGATATCACCTCATACCTGTCAGAATTGCTAAAATTGAAAACACAAGAAACAGCAAGTGTTGATGAGGATGTTGAGAAAAAGACACACTCTTCCACTGTTGGTGGGAATGCAAACTAGTACAGACACTGTGGAAAAGAATATGGAGGTTCCCCAAAAAATAAAAAAAAAAAATTAAAACTACCCTTCAATTCAGTAATCACACTACTAGCCATTTACCCAAAAAATGCAAACAACAACAACAACAACAAAAACCCACCACTAATTCAAGGAAACAAAACAAATAAGCAAATTAAAAAAGAGAGACAAACCAAGAAAGATTCTAACTTTAAAGAACAAACTGAAAAGAAAGAAAGAAAGAAAGAAAGAAAGAAAGAAAGAAAGGAAGGAAGGAAGGAAGGAAGGAAGGAAGGAAGGAAGGAAGGAAGGAAGGAAGGAAGAAAGAAGAAAGAAAGAAAAAGGAAAGAAGAAAGAAGAAAGAAAGAAAGAAAGAAAGAAAGAAAGAAAGAAAGAAAGAAAGAAAGAAAAAGAAAAACAAACTGATGGCTATAAGAGGGGAAGTGGATAGGGGCATGGGTGAAATAGGTGATGGGAATTAAAGAGGACACTCTTCAATGATGGAAAAATAAAATAATAATAAAAAATGCATTTGATGTGATGAGCACTGGGTGTTATATGCAACCGATGAATTGTACACTATTTCTGAGACTAAAGATGTACTAGATGTTGGCCAATTGAACTTAAAAATAAATAAAATAACTAAAAAAAGAAATGTAATGGTTATGAAAAAAATAAGTGATTCTAAATTTATGTTTCTGAATTTTCCGAATATGCATAGTTCACATTTCTGTAGTCCAATGGACTTCTATTGTTTGATCATTATGAAATAAATACTGAGGGCTAAATTACATGCCAGCTATCATTTTGGATGTGGGAATACAGAAGAAAACAAAAGCACATGTTGTACCCTCAAAGAATTTACATTCTTATGGTACAGACAGAACAAAAAATGTTAGAAGTTACTGAACTATAAAATGATAATTGTAACCAAAATAGTTATACGGTGGTGATTAAACGAAGTGTTGGCAGTAGTGGATCAAGAGATAAGAGAAGACCTACATCAGCAGATGCTTTCTGAGCTAAAAATCCAATGATGAGGATCCAGGAAATAAATTCCATCTATGTTCTTTCTCTGCAAAGTTGGAACACTATCTATTTTGTAAAGTTTTTTTCTGAAACTTTTTAAAAAGGTTTTGTAGGTGAACTGAATAATCAATGAATGAGATCTGAGCAGTAACGTGGTTGAAATTTGGACCCTGTTTTCGTGTGATTACGCTGCTTTTCTACAAACATAAACCAACCACTACTTTCATAATGAAACTGTTCTCATACCTGACGTGACCCTAGATCTTGCGGGTCCTATTAAACAGGATTTGTGTTGCATACTTGCCCTTGTTTATTTGGACACTAGTGTTTGCTATCATGTAACTGACCTTCTTAAAAAAAAAAAAAAAAAAAAGCCAAAGCAACTATCTTTCTAACTAACCTATAGTTTTTTCCTTTTACTGTTTTCATCAAACATTTAAGTTTGCAAAAGATGGTGTACTAGGAAGAGACAACATATGATTTAAGATTACTTGAAGGTGCAGTAAGGGACGAATAGTTACGAAGATGATGAGAACTGTGGGTGGGATCTAGGGAGGTATAATAGAGATCATTGTTTTCAAACTTTTTTCACTACAAGGCAAAATACAGGACATGATGAAATTATTTTAGGCCATGAGTTAAAAAAAAAGGTTCTAATGTCAGAAAAAATGTTTATGGATTAACATTAGTAGGAAAAAAATTACACATTTTGGGGTTAACACTATACCTAAGTTCATCTCCTGGTTTTGTTATGAATAAGTTGTGTGTTCATTAGCAGTTTGCTCAATCCCTAATTCCTTTCTTTAAATGATAAACTGCTGACTTTTCAGCTGTTTGTTTATTTTTCAGCTTAATTGAAATATAATTGACAAAATTATAATATATTTAAAGTATAAAGCATATTGATTTTATATATTGTACATTTTGAAAAGATTGAGTTAATTAACACTTCAATCACCTCAGAAGAGAGTCTTAGCACTTAATAGTTATGTTGGAACATCCTTTTCATCCTTTCCCATTCTTTGTGGTTTATATTGTCTTCTAGAAACTTAGGACCCGAGATACATGTCTGATCCAGCTATGCTGTCTTGCCTTCAGTAATAACCCTCACTCGGTGGATCAAAGGCCAGTGTCAGGAATCTCAGCCTGTCTATCTTCTCAACCATTTATTGATGATGACAATTAAATCTAGGACAATATTTCTCCATGTCACCCCCCTTTATTTATTTATTTTTTTTTTAGATTTTTATTTATTTATTCATGAGAGACACAGAGAGAGAAAGGCAGAGACACAGGCAGAGGGATACATGCAGGGAGCCTGCTGCGGGACTCCATCGCAGGACCCCAGGTCACACCCCAAGCCAAAGGCCAATGCTCAACTACTGAGTCACCCAGGTGCCCCACCTCCCTTTCTTTTGTAAAAACAAAGCTTTGACCACAATTAAGGCAGTTTGAAATCTCTATAGTTAGCTGAAAGACATTTGCAGTAGATTTAATATTGTTTGCTGTTCCAATGATCATAATTATTTGCCTCTCAACAAGCTTTAATATACACATCACTAAATCCCTGTTCTATTTTTAAGTGAGGGAAGCTTATATTAGTAAATATTTTCCATCAGTTGCAAAGAGACAGCATCTTCCTCATGTATTGTCAAATATTTTAATGAGCTAGGCTCAGTGTGAGTGAGGTACTGCTCTAGAGCTGGAAATACAGCAGAGGATAAAAACAGGAAATAATCTAGAAAGTATGTGTATAAATGCATATGTATTACATGTTTGCAATATTATGTATATAGATTGATATAAATATATTGCATGTAACATATATGTGTGTATGTATGTATACATAGTACATAGAATGATGTCTTTGCAAAGACGCATATCCCCTAATTCCCATGGTTTGTGTATATGTTACTTTCCATGGTAAAAGGGGCTTTGCAGATGTGTTTCAGTAAAGGATATTGAGATGGAAGGATAATTCTGGGTTATCTAGATGGACCACAGGGGTAAAATTGTTGAGAGTGCATGGGATCTCTCTGTATTATTCTTACGACTACACGTAAATTTTTTATTAGCTCAAAAAGTTTAATTTGAAAAAAAAAACCACTATGCATTTACTTATTTACTTAAAATTTAGTTGCCTCTCTTAAAAAAAAAATGTTTGAGATTGAACAGCAGGATGTTTCTATTTAAAACAAGGGAGTGCAGAGTGCCTGGGTGGCTCATTGGATTGAATGTGCAACTCTTGGTTTTAGCTCAGGTATTGATCTCAGAGTTATGAGTTTGGGCCCTGCATTGAGCTCCATGCTGGATGTGGAGCCTACTTAGAGAATAAAACACAATAAAATGATGGAAAATAATTGGGAGTGCTATCATTTGGAGAAACATGTTGCTTTGGAGAAAAAAATCCCTGCAGTAGAATGTGGAAGGCCAGGATTATGATGGTTGCTGTCACTAAAGAAACAGAGCTCCAAGATATGATTCATTTAAATCACTGGACTTCAGTCTTCTTATGTGAAATATGTGTGGATTTGCTTACCTGATCCTAAAGTTTGCTTCAATTGATGATGTGATGATACTTGAATACTAGAAAATACTAGATTTTCTCCAAAACCACTCAATATGTGTCCCATAAATATCCTCTTCTGAGTTTAAAATAATTTACTTATTCTTGTATTTTAATATGTGAGCTATATGCTTTCATAAAACCTCACTTTATTTTTGTGTACCATAAAATGATATGGAGGAATTAATAATTATGAATTGTTAAAATTTAATATCAACAGAATAGATTATAATTTCACATTGTCTTATATTTTAATGTCAAAACAAAAATCTGTTTTTATTATGATCTCCATTTGTTTATATAAAATATGAGCTGGATCCTTCATGTAAATTGTGCCTAGTGAAAAATGAAGGCAAATTTGATACCTAGAAAATTCATGAACAGAAATATGAATGCATGCATATACCACACATACACTCACACATCCACAATCAAGGTAGGATTTTTTTTTTTCATTTACCCATTTTATTCAGAATATTAAAGTTAAGAAGTCAGCAAGTTTTATGAGTCAAAATAAATTCTAAATGTGTATTCTAATTTTTCAATGATTTATATTATAATATGAAATTTACATATGAAAGATACTCAACATAAAAAACATTTCTATGAAGATTTATTAAGTAGAGAAAGATACTCTACTAATTTACATTACCACGAAATTCCTACCCGTAGGGAGCAACAACTCATGGGACTTTCTGCGGGACTTAGTATAAATAAATTTTCCTCAAGAGCATTTTGATAAGTACATAAGCTTCCAGAAAATGCAAGTGCAAGCATTCTATGTCCTTTGTTCTCCCCTCTGAGCCTGTAAAGTCTATATCCTTCTTCAGAGACTGAATACACTTCTCCCTTACAAAGGCATTGTGCTTGACACTGTCCTTAAAATGACAGAGAACAGGGACGTGTGGGTAGCTCAGTAGGTTAGGTTGGTTGATTTCTGTTCAGGTCATGATCTCAGGGTCATGATCCTAGGGGAATGGGATCCAGCCCTGCGTAAGGCTCCACACTCAGCGAGGGTCTGCTTCTCTCCCTCTCCTCCTTCTGCCCCTTCCCACAGGTGTGTTCTCTCTCTCTCTCATGAATAAATAAATAAACAAACAAATAACTAAGATAGACAACAAAATCATATCAATATCTTCTGAAGACAATGTAGAAATCATATCAGGGTGGGGTCATTTATATTTCTATAGAATGAATAAAGTAACATTTAAGTAACACTAATAATTTGAGTGATGATTAGTTCTGCTGCTCAATAATTATATATTTTTTCTTTTAATACTTTCTCATCTGTTTATGTCATAGAAGGATCCTCAGGCTGATCCCAAAGGCTTTATTTCTAAGTAATAATTATTAGAGTCTTTGTCAGTTGCATTATTGGCTGACTGGAAAATTTATCTAAATCTCTAATATAAATGTTAAATATAAGTTAAAACCATTTAAAAATGGTTTTAACCATTTTAATATATAATATAAGTTAAAACCATTTAAAAATATTGTTTGAACTGTAGCTTATAGAGAGTAATGTGAGGCATCTGTGATCTTCCTTATATCCCCTTAGGCTTGTGTAACTGAACTTTCAGGTCTTACCCTCCAGAATCATAGTCATATAGATCTTGATTGTGTTATGGTAATTGTGTCCCTTTGGAATCCAGGGACATCTTAAAAAAGACAGGGACCAAATTGAATGCCAGTAATTTTGGCGATTTAATCTTTTTCCAGACAAAAGGCCACACAGACAATAAGTCTGCAGTATCTCACACTTATCTCTGAATAGTAAAATATTAACCACGACTCCACAGGCCAACGAAATTCTTTCTGTTAGGACAGAATTATACCTCATTTTCTTTCCTTTTATTCAATTTCATTTTAATTCCAAACAATGTGAAAACTATCCAGATGAACGGTGTCATGCCAATAACATTGCTATGAAAAACAGAATAAATCAGCTTGGCATGATGGTATTTGCCCTCTATCCTAAAAGATCTACTTCCATCTTCCTGTTATCTTGCATTATATGTTATTTAGGATTTGTTCATTACAAAAAGGAAGGATACAGAAATGACTTCATAGATGTCTAACTATTACAATCACTCAGAGACCCATAACAAAGGCCTTTTGCTTGGGATTTAGTGTTCTGTAGTTGCTATTTTAAAATTATTAGTATTTTTATTTTTAAATTTATGTTTTGTAAGTGAAATCTGTTGGGGCAATGCAGCATGTAGAGAGGGTTTGGAGTTGGAGCTCCTATATGGTCCTATCTGTTGCTGGATGGGTTCTGGGTCATTACTATCTTATCCGTTAGTGTCCTAGGCCCCTATTGGCTCCTCCCTATGACTACTGCCACCTTTATCTCCTGTTGGGTGTGAGGAGTGTCAGGCTTGTCCTTATGCCCCAAAGGATCTAAGGGCAGGGCAGTACCTGTTCCATGCTGGCAGCATCATAAGGTATCCAGTGAGTGGTCAGCCATAAGCTATCTCTAGACAGTGGTGAGCTTCTCCCTTATTATTCTAGATTGCATAGTATGTCTTCACACAAGTCTAAAACACCTTGGGAGGTACCCATCTTGTGAGTTGTAGTGTTGTCTCACTGAAAGGAGAGGCATGTAGCTCCCCCAGTCAGGACATGGAGCATTAGTCTGCAGCTGGTAGAAGGGTTGACCTAGAACCCTTAGGCCTGTCGTAGAGTGAGGCTTGATGCTTACATGAGGATTTCAGATGATACCCAATAGTATCATTAAAGTCATGTTGGTATGAGGGTGTCAGCACACATGGGATCCACATACTAAAAACTATGATAACTTCAATTAATTAAAACAAGTCAGAGAAAAATTTCTGATACAAAAAGAACTTCACAAAAGGGTATATAGTCTTAAGACCACATGAGACAAATGGTATAGAATAATGGATGATTAATTTCAAAATGTACATGGTGTAGCATGTTTAGGTCAGGCACGTTGGACTTATATTTTCAATTATCTGTGACTCTCAATTAAATCAAGAAATAGAATTATTTCCTGAAAAATATAGTGAGTTTTTCCTTATAGGTTATTCTTACAGGTAAGGTAGGCTATTACTTTCCTAATTATTATTTTTCGAGGTTGTATTTATGGAGATTCACTTTCAAAGAATCATAAAAATCTTGATAAAAATGAACTTATTAAGCAAACATATTGAACAGTTACTATGTACTAAGCTCTGTGGTAGACACCTGTGATACTGTGGAGAAGGCCACCTTCTTGCTTGTATAGAGCTTACATTCTGGAGAAGGAGGAGTCAGACATCACTTATTTCATAAACATATAAAATTACTACTGAGAGGCAGCTCTGTGGCATGAGAAGGAATTTATCAACCAGGGTATTCAGGGGAGCCTGAGTGACTCAGTCAGTTGAGCATCTGCCTTTGGCTCTCGTAATGATCCCAGGGTCCTGGGATACAGCCCCAGGGGCATCCAGGCCCCCTGCTCCTCAGGGAGTCTGCTTCTCCCTCCACCCCCTCCCCTCGCTCCCACACTAATGCTCCCACACACTCTCTCTCTCTCAAATAAACAAAATCTTTTAAAAAATTCATCTGAGCCTAGAAAGTTAGAGAATGCTTTCCAATAAAAGTAGAGGTTTTAACTAATATCTAAAATAGAACTAGGAATATACTAGGTGAAGGGAGAAGGCAAAGGTGTTTCAGGGACAAAAAGTTAGCATATACCAAAAACTTTTGGAAAGAGGAAACATTGCAGGCGAAAAGAAAGGGCTGGAACAGAAAGCAAGGGGGAACCTGGTGCAAGTTGAGGTGGGCAGGATGGGCCGGGCTCAGTTATAGAAGATCTTGTGGGTCATGGCATGAACTCTGTCAGCAGTTTTTGAGGTTGAGATCTGGGACTCTGCATTTATAACAAATACTTCAGTGATTCTTATTTACATTAATTTAATAGAGTTCTGGCCTGTGAAAACTTCTTGCTGACTGTCATTAGAAACTCAGGTTTGGTTGCTAAGCCATTAAAAGGAGGTAGCAACTGCAGAGGGATACCTTGAGGTCATGATGACCCACCTCCAAACCATAGGAAACTTTCTAGTATGATTTATCTCTTAGAATATACCTGAATCTCCAGGCCTGAGTTCACAGCAATGTTCTTTCTTTTCCTGCTCCCTTGCAAGAGGTCATATTTGCCCCTTGTCACCCTTAATAATGGCAGCATTAAGGTCCTAGTGAATACACACTGTTAGAAATAATGATGTGCATTGCATTGTTAAACACCTCACACTCTAGAAACTCTTGCATGTAGCTTAAGATTCTTTTTTAATTGCTTATGTATAATTATATAAATTTACTCTTTTTATCACTCTACTGAAGTGATAAAAATTACCATGTTTAAATTTTTGGAGTATACAAAAAATTACTCATGATGAAATACGTAGTTAATGTCTTAGCAAAAATAATTATTGATATTCCAGTTTTTGATTCCCTACTCAGCAGAGGGTTTTCACAGCATTGTTCCTGTGTCAGAAAAATGTGTCTCCAAGTATTACCTATCTAGCTTGGTATATTGATGAATTATTATCAGCTTCTAAATGATGTGTCACAACCTGGGTGAACAACAGAGCACATTCAGAACTATGCTGTCTCCATGTCAGCCCAGCATTTATTGTCTCTAAGCCGGAGGTAGAAGGGGAGGCCGCTGCCCAGAGACCTTCAGGTTGGACTGGAGAAACTGTGGGTAGGTATGAAGGTCAAAAGGGCCAGAGAGAAAAGCCAATGTGTTCTTTCCTTATTTTTAGTTTAACGTGTTCATTAAAAAAAATGTCTAGATTAATAAAAAGTCAACAAGTAAGATGGCAATGGAAAACTCTTAAGATTACTGTAGGTAAAAGGACAGTGAGTGTCCCTGGCTTTCAACTTCAAATCAAAGGGAAGAGCAAGAAAATCAATAAGCATTCCTGTGCCTTTTTAAAAGAGAGCCTCTGACATGATAAATCTCCATTAATTATCTTCAGAAAGAAGTAGCTAAACTGGTGAGAAAGAAAATCTTTATTACTGACTTTTGCATTCATTATGAAGAAGAGCAGAGGGAGGCAGACATGCCTGAGAGGTCTGCTATGGAGGGCAAACAAACAGGACGGTGATGAAGGAACGGTCAATCTCCTTCAAACCATGGAGATTTGAAATGAGAAAGATGCCAGGTACAGAGAATGCTTAGCAGGACTATAGCAGAAGTAAAGAAATGGGAGGGCGATCACCAGAAAAAGAAAGGTGATGTGTCACACAGTCCAAAGAAGTGAAGGAGTCCAGAATATGTGTCGCACCAAAGTTATTTTGAGCAGAAGGCATTTATTTGGGTTCCTGAAATCTCTCCTCTGCCTCCAACAAGAGAGAAGGATTCAACTATAAATATTGTCCATAGAGGTTGGACATTTCTGTGAACAGGGAATTCCGTTGGCATCCTTCATGCAAATAATTGGGCTCTTAACTGCAAGAGAAACTTTGGGATAGCCTCAGATATCTGCTTAAAAAAATTAAATAAAATGAAAACAATATGAAAGGTGTGAGAAAAATAGCAATTTAGAAATATTGCTTATATTTGTTATCAGAGATCTTAATTATTCCAGATGTTTCCCAAATAACCAGTTGACCATTTCTTAAGATAGAATGTAAAGCAGAGCTGGAGGATAACAAGTCAGCCTATAAACAAAGAGATTATTTAGTTCTACAGAATTACAGAAGAAATAGGAGTTCTTATTGTTTGTCCTTTATTGTACATCCTTTCAAAAGTCCCACGGGAAGAACTGAAAATCATTCCTTCTCTCTCTCTCTCTCTCTTTTTCTCTCTTATAAATGTTCATGAAATCTATTTATCATCTCTCTTTCATTCTGTGTTTCATGTATTGTGGTAAAATATTCTTACGTCACATTTTTCCATCGCAACCATGTTTAAGAGCAGAGTTTATCGGCAATAAACATGGTCATGTTGTGCAACCATCACGTGAACTTTATTTTTGAGTTTAATTGTATCCCATTTTCAGAACTTATAAAAGAATGCATATAGGAAAGTACACCTGTAAGTACACAGCTTAAACGTTGCTCACCCAATGAACATAACCATGCAGCCAGGACCTACGTTGGTCATGATACATTATCAGCACTCTAGATGTTCTCAAACACACATAAGTTAAATAAATATTTAACAAATAAGTAACTGAATGAATAAAGTAAGGATATATCTTTGAGCCCTAGAAGAACTTTAATACCTGTAGATATTCAAAGCAAAAATAAATCAAATTCATCTCTGGGGTGAATGTCTTTGTTAGTAGGAAATCTGCACTAAAAGTCTACTGAATGCTTTGGGGTAAAAAGAGCACCTTACTCCCAAATAGTCCAGAGAAAAACAAAGCATTTTTTTTTTTTTTGATTCTTCCAACTGTTCTTTCAACTACTTTAATATGTTTGAGATTGTTTAAAGAAGGAGGAGGAAGAGGAAACGCAGAGTCATCATTAAAAGCCTTTGAGGAGCCCCTGGGTGGCTCAGTTGGTTAAGTGTCTGACTCTTGATTTTGGCTCAGGTCATGATCCCAAGGTCATGAGAGTGAGCTCTGCATCAGAATCCATGCTAAGGGTGGAGGCTGCTTGAAATTCTCTCTCCCACTCCCTCTGTCCCTCCCCTTGTGCTCTCTCTCTCTCTCTCTCTCTCTCTCAAAATCTTTTTTTAAAAATAGAAAAAAAAATAAAAGGCTTTGATATTTTCAATAATGATGGGCATATTTAAATTTAAATTACTCTTCCCTTTATCTGTTTTGTATCTGATTCCTATCCTCTATCTCCGCCCCTACGTTTTCTGATTATTTAGTGGGTATTTCTGGTAGTTCTGTATCAAATTTGGATATTTTTAGTGTGTGTGTATGTGCATGTGCATGTGCAAGCATAGAGCATGCAAATTGTCAGTTGATTATATATTAAGTAATACTTTTAAAAGATGGATTCATGTTTGACAGCACAAACCAGTAGAAGGATCCTAGGTTTGTTTAAACAAACATTGATTATTCAAGATGCATGGGGATCTTGTTTAAAGCTTCTGAACAAATAGGACAAAGCATATACCTTTCAATTTATATTCATGGGTTGTCTGAACCCTGAAACAGCTGCTAAAAGAAGGCCATCAATAAGCAGTGACATCTGGAATAAGGACAAAGGAGATAATAATCAAGACTATGAATAAAAAGTATCAGGATAACAATTGCTCTGTATTCTTTAAACGACTTGTGAGGAAATGACTCTACTGGGAAATCTGTTCACCTAGAAACATAATAGCAGTTTATCCCACAGCAAATGGACTCAAACCTTGCGGAGAAAGAGATCAAACTTTGAATCTCAGATTTGCCTCCTACAAGCCCTTGTGATTTTTGGCATTTGTTCCAACTTTCACCCTCAATGTCCCCATCCATCAAACGGGTGTATCTTGTGAGTTATCATGAAACTAAAATGGCCTTGTGCGATATTATGATATAATAAGAAATACATATTTTGTCTTTGTCTCCAGTTCCTGGCACAGAGTTCCTAAAACCTGTATTTCCTGAGTTGGTAGAGGTACTTGAAACATCTTTTGTTATAATATGTGGTGCTAGTCTCTCTTTTCTGACACAAGAGCTTCTAAGACCCTCGGGATCTCCGGAGTGAAAGAGAGTCTTTAGAATGATAATGAGATGACCAAGGTCTGTTGAGAGAGTAGGAACTATCAGCCCCTCTCCACTTCCAACCTCTGAGGAAGGAAGAGGGCTAGAGATGGAGTTAGTGACCATAGCCACTAGCTTAATCAATCATGCCTACATAATGAAACCTCCATTAAAATATCCTACATGATGAGAGCCAAAGAACTTCAGAGTTGGTGAACACATCAAGGTGCTGGGAGGGTAACACACCTAGTAAAGGCATGCAGGTTCTGTGCCCTTTCCCCCATGTCTTTGTCTCTGAATCTCTTCCATTGACCATTCCTGAATCGTACCTTTTATAATAAACCAATCATAATGAGTAAACTCTTTTCTTGACCCATCCTAGCAAGTTGTCAAACCCAAAGAGGGAGTAGTGGCAACCTCCGATTTCTAGACAGTCAGAGCTACAGGAAGCCCAGGGTTTGTGACCGGCATCTGAAGTGGAGGCTGTCTTGCAAGACTGAGCCATTAACTTGTGGAAATCTGATGCTAAATCTTGGTGAGTTAAGTTATAGGAACCAGCTGATGTCTGGAGAATTGAAGGATTGGTTGGTTGGTAGGAGGAAAACCTTTCATGTTTGGTGTAAGAAGTGTTCTGTGGGTAAAAAGAATCTTAGTAAGTACTCAGTGATTTACTTTAAATTTGAAATAATCCTCAATATATTCTAATTCTCTCCATTGCTCTTCATCCTACTATTGTGCTTTCCACTTGATCTCCATCATACCCCTGCGAGTAGTTACCTAATTTATTTCTAATGAAGAAACTAGAGTCAAGATACAGTTTTATGATTTTGTATAAGGGAAATAACAAGAATAATAGCTAATATTTATAAATCACACATGTGCCAGGTACTACATGTAGTAAGACCTTTAGATGTTATATAATATAATAAATATATATAATCCTATATGTTATATGCTTTTGTATTTATTATTTAACTGTGACATAGAAGAAAATGTATGTCTTTCTCAAGATTATCATCAGTGTATAGTAAGTAGATCCAAGAAAAATGTTGAACTATTTGATCCCCTCAACTAAAAGTGTTTTTGCTATTATTATTAGTGGTAATAATAGCTCTATTACTATACAGATCTTTTAATGAAAAAAATGTTTTCTACAATTTTGTGAGGGGCGTATAGATTGTTAGTTTATGGCTGAGATCATTGTAACTTTTTATTTTTAACATAGAAAAATGTGATTCAGATAGGTGGAGTGCTTGTCCAGGAGCGTTGATTAGCTGGGACACAGCCTGCGTTAGCTGGAGTTCATTTTATATAGCTGGTAAGAGCGGACTATGCACATCTTTTATCAACTCTGTGTTTAGAAGCATCATGTTGAGAGCTTGAAATCATCCATGGTGGCAATATTGACACCAAGAAAACTGTTAAAAACTAAAAATAAAGTCTTCTTCCCTTCCCAGAGCTGGCTTATCAGCGCACCACTGACAAAGCCATTTGAGAAAGACAACCTAGATTAACATAGGACAGAGAGAATGGTCTTTTTCCAGTGCTTTTTGTTTTTTAATTTTTTTTTTTTGGAGTTGACATGATGTATAATTGTATGTCTGTTGTTTAATGTCTGTGTACTCACCTACACCCACTCCTCATCAGACTGTAGAGTCCAAGATAATAGGAATAATATTTTTTTTTATTTATTTTTTTTTTTTAGGAATAATATTTAATTCACCTATGAATATTAAGTTTCTAGTTTAGTCCCTGACTTATAGTAGACATTCAGTGAATGCATTTTTTTAAATTTTATTTATTTATTCATGAAAGACACACAGAGAGAGAGAGAGAGAGAGAGAGAGAGAGGGAGGCAGAGACACAGGCAGAGGGAGAAGCAGGCTCCATGCAGGGACCCCAATGAGGGACTCGATCCCTGGTCTCCAGGATCACGCCCTGGACCAAAGGCAGGCGCCAAACCTCTGAGCCACCCAGGGATCCCCAGTGAATGCATTTTGAAAGAATATATAACATACCTAGTTGGCATATAATTATATATCTACAGTGCCATAATTTTGAAATTCCTTACCCACTGATTTCATATATAATTTTCTTTTTTAACTCTTTGTTCAAGATAAGTGAGGATCCTGGCTGCTAACGCACGTTTTCAAATCTAGAAATCTGGCCCTCTGCTTGTTTCGATATGTCCTTCTAGTTAAAACTGCCGTTATATCTTAAATGGATGGAAGAAATCAAAAGAAAAATGATATTTTAGGACATTTGAATAATATATAAAATCCTGACTTCAGGGTCCACACATAAAATTTCATTGGGACAAAGTTACATTTATTCATTTATGTGTCATCTAAGGTCATTTTTACACTGCAACTGTATAATTGAAAGACTGTGATAGAGCTCACATGACCTGCAAATGCCCAAAATATTTACTATTGAGCTATTTACAGAGAAAGCTTGCCAACTCCTGATGTAGAGCATCAGACTCTTATTGAACTGCTTCCAGTATGGATGAGTTCATTTCCGAGTGAAGTATCCCTTCTATGGTGAAACAGCTTAGTTGAAATAAACACTTTTCCTTACACTGATGCAAAATCTGGCTCTCTGCATATATTACCGACAAGGCTGTAGATCATAGTGCAGTGAAAGTTTGCTTTCTGTAGCGTAATTGACTTAGCTGGAATCCTGGCACTGCTCTGCGCCAGCTGTGTGTCTTTGGATATTATTTTACCTTTCCGGGGCTCATTGACCTACATCTTAGAATTGTGAATGTTAAATTATGCTGATCTTAATATATTAGTTCTTAGATTTATATAATAGTTCTATAGGTCGGTACATAAAATACTCCCCTGGGGAGAAGACTTACAACCTTCATCATATTTTTCGAAGATTCTCAAAAACTGGAATTGCTGCCACTCTTAGCATGGTACCCATGAGGGAGCATAAATTTCTATATATTCTGCACCCAGTGGAGAGTCCAGTTTGGCTTCAGTAAATACTCCATGGGCCCCTTCTGGGATTTCGCTGAGCACATTTTCACAAGCCCATCCTTAAAGAATCATCCCCTTACTCTTTTTGAAAACTGAAATTTACCATCCAAACCTCGTTCCTTTCCCTGAATGTAAAACAGAATTCATTTTTCTGCCTTACTTCTTCCTCTTGATAAATTATAACCACTATATTGAGAGATACTATCGCTCTTTTAAAGATAAAACTCTTCCTGTCAGGCAGCAGAATCGTTTCCAAGGCAACTCAAGTAACTTGGAGGGACGAAAGTTGCTTTCTTTTCTCCTCTCTCAATGGGGGACAAAGTTTCCACGTAGGTTCTATCATCCTACCTTCGGGAAATGGAATGTAAAATCATGTCACACTGCTCCTTAGAGCTTCCTCTGTTGACTATCTCAACAAGAGCAGTTGGAGAAATAAAAAAGGGCTGTTTCCAAATGAAAGTACTTTCAGGGCCCATATTGAATTAGAAATGATTGTTGTATCCTAGCCTTCTGAATTACAATAAGTCTGGGAACCCTGTAGTCTTCACGTAAAAAGATGGATCCATGCAAAGCAGGATAACATGTTCGAATGGTTTGAATGGTGAGGAGGTGACACTATTTGTTGGAAAAAGCAGAGGGGCAGAGGAACAAATAAACAAGGTATTGCAAAACAAAACCAAAAACCCTCCAGCACAGCCCAGACCAGTGTCTGCGGTCCCACCTTTAGGCTTTCTTCCTGACCTGTCTCACTCCAGTTTTGAAATGCAAATGTTATTAAGAGATATGACAAATTTAACAAGTATTAATCATAATCACAAAACTCCGTCGCTTTTTAGCTTGTCGTGGGCTTCTGAACCCTTTGATATTCAGTATCTAACTCTATCTCAGCCTTTATTAAAAATGAAGCTGACTGACTCCCCTGGATTCATCCAGCTACCAGGAATGCAGTCAATCCAAAGGGACCCAAGGCTTTCTAGTCCTGTACTAAGCGGTCACTAATTACTGACCCCCATAACCCTGTTCAACAACTCCTGCCCAGTTCAGTGTGTTCCCAGTCTTGAGCCCACTGTCTTCTTTCCAGCGCATGATAGTCATGTGAAGACCATATGTACACAAATGAAAGTGTTGACCACTTAAACTTTATGTTTATCCAGCAGTAGAAAAATATGAGATGAGTAGTTGGGGAGGCTCAAGTTCTGTTTTTTTTTGTTTGTTTGTTTCTGTACTCCTATTCATTTGTCGTAGTGCTTGGCACAGAGTTGCTGCTCAAAACATATTTTGTTTGTTGTTGTTGTTTAAGATTGTGTACAATCTGGGCAAAAATAGGCGAGAGAAATTCCCACTTCCTTAACTTCTTCTACTGACAATTAGGAGATTTCTAAGTGCACCTGTGGACGAAGATAGCATGTTGGGCTTCCCCAGAGCATGCCCATGGGAAGCTTGCCTTTTCACTTGCTAATACCTTGTCATTACTCATTAAGCTTGGAATTCAGCTTACGCAAAAGTGTACTACCCAATTTCTCCTGACTGTACAATTAACTGGGTTGTCTTCTGTTATTTCTCCAGTAGAGGTACTCATTAGAAATATTAATTTTATAATTGTAATTTCTTGTCTTAAAACTCTTTGAATAGCAAACTCCACTCCTTTCAGGTCAGTTGCACTCCCCCTTGCTGACCAGGATCACCACTAAAGAAGAATGCTGTATAGTACTTAGGATTCCATAATAGAAATTGAGTCATTCTCTAGACAAGAGCAATGGATTGTTCATACACTTGGAAAACTGATGACATGGTTGATTCCTTGACAGTATATATATATATATATATATATATATATATATATCCCTAAACTTGTTCTCTAACATTTAAAAAGACATGGTCTTTTCAGTCTGGTGAGTATAATATTGAGGAGTACACAGAAAAACTTCATATTGTATTTACATTATAACACAGTGGTAAAAGCAAGGGTTTTTTAATTGGATCCAGTGGTGTTTGAACCCTACTCTACCACATACTAGTTCTATGACCTTAAAAATTGTGGTTTACCAATGTTTATAGTAGCGATGTCCACAATAGCCAAACTGTGGAAGGAATCATGATGTCCTTCAACAGATGAATGGGTAAACACGATATCTATGTATCTATATAATGAGTATTACTCAACCATCAAAAAGGATTAATACTTACCATTTACTTTGACTTGGGTGGAACTGGAGGGTATTACGCTGAGTGAAATAAATCAATTGGAGAAAGACAATTATCATATAGTTTCACTCAGTTGTGGAACATAAATAGTGAAAGGGCCCTAAGGGAAAGGAGGGAAACTGAGTAGGGAAAAATTAGAGAGGAAGACAAACCATGAGAAACTCCTAACTCTGGGAAACAGAAGGGGAGGAGATTGAGAAGATGGGGTAACTGGGTGATGGGCACTAAGGAGGGCACTTGATAGGATGAGCACTGGGTTTTATACTATATATTGGCAAATTGAATTTAAATAAAATATTTTTAAAATATTGTGTTTTAAACACTCCAAGGAAGCCTGCATTATAAAATGAAGTTAAGTACTTTGTAAATATTAACAAATATTTACTAACACTACTGCTGCTTTTATTATTGCTTCAGTTTCCTTATCTATAAAATGAGGGTAATTTTATCTCCTCAGATCTTTGTAATGGTTTTTAAATAAGATTGTGTATGATGTGGGGACATGGTAAATATTTAATGGTGTTTTTTATATTAAAGTTTAGGGTATTTTAATTTTTTTTTCTTTTCCAGTCCTAATTATTTTAAATATAACTGAATTATTTATAAACATGATATAGGCATAGTAAGTTATTAGCTTTAATACTCTTTTCAAGAATTACTCAGTCATCTTCTGTGGGCACCTTATTTCGTACTTAGTTGGCTCTATGATATGTCTTCCCTATCTTTCCCTCAAATATTTTTATATTATTTTTTCTTATTATTCTCCTGGCCCCATGGAAGGAACCATGACTCTTTTTTCACTTGTTCCTTAAACTATTTTTCACAAATTATAAAGAACGTTCTTCTATGTGCTTCCCTCAAGGTCTGTCCTCATAAGACTGTAAAGAGCTCAGCAGGGTTCCTGACTTGCAGGCAGAACCAAATAGTATCATGGGGTAATTACCTTACCAGACTACCAAGGAACAAAATTAAATATATTTCCTACGGTAGCCCACACTATTGTCATGTTACCTCAGATGGCACATAAAAAAAAAAAAAAAAGCCTAAAATACAATTCTCTAGACAAAAATTGTCCAGGAGTTTCTTCCAGAAGCAAAATATTGCCTGTAAAAGTCAATGATGCAGTTAGTAAAATAAAACCACTTTATCCTATTAGAAAATGTTTATTGAGTAAACAGATCTCAAAGAACTATGCTAGTCACTAAGAGTAGTAGAATAAAAGGGAAGATATTATTCTACCTAAAAATATGTAGCAGTGCATTGGAGAAAGTAGATGTGTCTATGAGCCATAATAGGTGTCATGAAAAAACTGACAAAGTTGTTTCCAATTTTGAAAGAAGAAACCTCTTAATTTATCTTGGAAATACAGAAAGATCTCATGAGAGTGTTGGCATTTAGCTAAGTTCAGATGACTTAAGTAAGATTTCAATCAGTACCAGAGTGTAGGATGTGAGGAAATAGTATGAGTTTGAGCATAAGCCTTGAGACATGCTTTAACTAATTAGAAAATGCCACTGTGATTTAAGTTTGGTGAGAAATGAGTGTAGATAGATCAAAGCCAGCCTAGGCACAGGAAGATCATGCTGTGGTATATAGGTATATAGGTGCTATGCTAGATATTAATTCAGACCTCAAAGCATATTTCTCAGAATATGTTTTTCCCGGAAAGCTGAGCAACATAATTTGGCTTCAAATAGTCTTAAAAAGCATTCCAATTAAGTCAAAGAAAGTAAATTATAGAATAAAGTCTTTATTGCTTTTCCCAGTGTGTAAATTCATAATAAAAAGCTCAGTCAGTTGAGTGTCCAACTCTTGATTTAGGCTCAGATCATCATCTTGGTATTGGGATCAAGTGCCTCATCAGTCTCCACACTCAGTAGGGAGTCTGCTTGAGGACCCCTCTCTCCCCTCCCCTTACCCCCCCACTCATGCTCATATGCTCACTCTCTTTCTCTCTCTGAAATAAAACTAAACAAACATGAAAAAAAAAGGAGAGATAGAACATTTCTACTTATGGAAAGAGAGTGTATAGAGTATCAATTTACATTTTTTTCTAAAAATAATAAAGAGATTTTAAAGGATAGGGATTTTTGGTGTTTAGTATCCAGGGACCTATGTGGAATTTTCACTTGTACCTCTGCCTAGGATAAAGGCTATTTTAAGTTTTTGATGTGTTTGTTCTTAAGGCTTCATTTAAAAATAAACATGGGAACGCCTGGTTGGCTCAGCGGTTGAGCATCTGCATTGGGCTCAGGGTGTGATCCTGGGGTCCCAGGATCGAGTCCCACATCAGGCTCCCTGCATGGAGTCTGCTTCTCCCTCTGCCCTTTCTCTGCCTCTCTCTCTCTCTGTGTCTCTTATAAATAAATAAATAAAATCTTTAAAAAAAAACTAAAATAAAACTGGTATTCCTTTTGTAAGAAATTTACATAAATTTCAGTTAGCTCTACTAAAATAATGACAAAAAGAAATATAACCTGATTGAAAACACAGGTGTGCACAAATACACATGCATGTGTGCACACACACAGACACACCATCACCCGTTACCCCATCTCAGACAAGGAGTAATTTCAGGATCTTAAAACATGTATTTGGACTCTTTCCTAAAAGATCAAATACACCTTCATTTCACTTTTCCTTCCACTAAGTACAGCTAAAAAATCTGTACAGAGATTTGTTTTTATTTTCCCCTAGAAAATAATTGATGTTTTTTTTACTTATTTATTATTTTTATTATATTATTTATATAAAATTGTGGACCCAACCCCACCATATGTATTCTATATATTTTATAGAAAATATAAATATTTTATAAAAGTACTGTAAAATACTGGAAGTCTTAAAAATATATAAATAGAATACCCAGAGTAGCCACTAAAATAGCAATGGAGAGAGCTCTACACACAGTAGCACTACAGATAAATCAAAATTGAATTCTGAAAAAAAAATGTGTAACCAAAAAATGAAAAATGAGAAAACAAATGAAAAATAGAGGCAATAAATGGAAAACAAAAGTAAAATAAAATGATTAGCTTTGTCATGAATATCATCATGCAAATCCCACAGGTTAATGTATGATTAACCTGTAACTGGAGATAATAATGGGACTTACTTTATAGATTTCATTGAAGAATAAGATAAATTAATAAATGAAAGGCACTTAAATCAATGCTTGACATATGGAAAGTACTCAGAATATTTAATGGTTATTATTAATGAACAAGATCAGAGACTACTCTTCTGTGATAGTGAATTCCTCCTTTACATCCAGAGCTTGTCATTCAATTTGGTACAGTTAAATGTAAAGCATTTCACTTAACTGCTGGCTAATTCCAAAAAAGCTAGGATGATAAATATGATGTCTGTAAACCTCAGCCTTAAATTCAGGGTAAAATGCTGGGCTCAGTTCCAAAGGGATAGAAACTATAGTCTAATACAATAACTGCTCACTTTTCTCCATCATTCTTATAAGTTTTTTACTGTCTTCAGTTATCTGTCACTTAAAAATGATGGATTTGGCTCAAAAATTTTAAATACCTCAGGAATAATACAAAAGTTGGGGATCCCTGGATGGCTCAGCAGTTTAGCGCCTGCCTTCCACCCAGGGCATGATCCTGGAGTACTGGGATTGAGTCCCACATCGGGCTTCCTGCATGGAGCCTGCTTCTCCCTCTGCCTGTGTCTCTGCCTCTCTCTCAATCTCTCTCTCTCTCTCTCTGTGTGTGTCTCTCATGAATAAATAAATGAAATATTAAAAAAAGAAATAATACAAAAGTCATATCTTCATTTACCAGCTTATTTCTTGACCTGTACATAATGTAGGGAATTTCAGTTAATAGTTATAATGAAAACAATAATCTGAAGATCTAAGAATCAACCTTTAGTTTAGAGTCTATAAATTAAGTAGGGAACATCTTATAAACTATAATCTTTACTATAGCAATAATAACAACTACTTTATGCCATAGAACCTTAGATTAACCCAGGAGTCATTGAAGGAATAAATATCCATGCATTTGTCTGGAGCTCTTAAAAAAATCATATCTCAACCTTACCACTCATTAGAAAAAGTATGCATTATTGCTTTCATTTTAAAAATGAGGAATCAAAGACAGAAAGAAGTGAGGTGATACAGACTTAAAGAGGTATAAGTTAAATAATCAGATCTATTTATGACACAGTGAAGTACTTAGGCCTATGGCTAATACATAGTAGGAACATAATAAGTATTTTACTGAATAGATAGCTAATGAACATGTTAATGAATGAATGAATTTTATTTTTTGTAAGATCCAGGGAAAGTTAAGGCTTGTAGGATTTACATAAAAATTTTAGCCGAAATCCAGTCTGGTGAACTGGAGACTAAAATAATGGTCAGTCAGTTCAAAATGGAATGGATCAAGCTGTAAAAATGGAAATGCAATTATGTTGCACTGCATAAAGATTGTCCAAGTCCTGCTTATGGGATGGAGTCAAAGCTGAACCTGAATAGTGTCCATAACTATCTCCATTAAATTACAAAGGCATGGTATGTGCTGGGTTGGGAGGAAAGCTGGCTGGGCCATGACAGGGTACAGTAAGGATAACCTGAGTCGGCCTGGAGTAGATGGTGCGAAGTAAGAGCAGAGAATTGGTAGTGAGTATGTAGGAATGGAGAGCTTGGAGAAGTACAGTAGTACAGTCCAAAAGTAGAGCTGAAGTCAAACACAGAAGTGCTGAAGCTCAAGTCCGTAGTCAAAAGGGCAATTAAATTAGAGCCAAAAGTTTAAGAACAGGTTGAAACAGAGGAATGACTTCTGGGTTAATCTAAGTCTCTGTGGTATAAAGTAGCTTTTATTGTTGCCGTGTTAAAGATTTAAGTAGCTCAACTGTAGCCATTAAAGGTGAGAGGATGCTTTGTCTTGCTGATTCCTTGGCCTTGAGGTGATCTTGGCAATATCACCAACCCTGTGGGATCAGACAGTTACATCAATGTTCAGACCATTAAAAACTGAAAATTTTGCCTTGCTTGTATAACATCTCATAAAGAATAGCTTAAAACCATTAATATAAGTGTAGTGATCCATTTGGTTTAGCATCTACATTCTATTTATTAGAATTGTGTTTTATCAAGATAGAGCAGTTAAGTCAGCGTGTTATCTTTAATTCACAGACATAGTGTTTTGATATTTATTATAGTAAGAGAAGCCAGCATATAAATACAGAGAAACTATTGTTCTTGGCCTAAGAGATAATAACCATCAATACTTCCTGCCCAATCTGAGCCTTTCAAGTCTATAGGCTTTGGGTCCAGGCCAAGACACTCCAAACCCTGTCACATCCAATCTCCTCCCATTGCCACATTGTAATATGTAAAAGAGGGATCATCCTTACGTTTTCCAATGGAAACTGGCTGATTTCACTCCTGACATGACATTCAGTGCCATGACTTGCTATTCTATGGAGACTGAGAAGTAGAGTCAGTCAGCATGATTGAAAATTACCCATAGAAAGAGCCATTTTATCGGTTTCTTTTTTTTTTCCAACCAAATTGCTTATAGCTTTCTTTTACTGCCTTCCTAGAAAGTCTTCCTATTGTATAGGTTAAGTTCGTGTATTAAAAATTATCTGAATGCCTTTTCTGTGTTGAGAACTATGCTAAGTGTTAAGTATGTATAAAGTGTGCACTGATATACAAATATACTAAAATTAAAAATAATAATAGAGTATCAGAAGGAAAATATCAAACTTCAGTGATAGAAAATAATGGAATGATGAACACAAGTGAATCAAAGACCATGGCATGCAAATCCCCAGTGACAAATTTGGAAAAAAAATGTGTTTGTATATATATTTTCTAGGTTTTATGTATCCAGCACTATCTCCTCCATATTCCACCATCTACCCACAGTTTAGATTTATATTCTGTGTTTGGCAACTTAAGGCGAGGTTAATGAGAAGAAATTGGATACTTGTCTTATTTCTAACACATCTTTATTCCCTATAGTAGCTGTTTGCATTACAGCTCTTTTTATCTCTTGTAAAGATCACAAAACATGAGATTTCCTAAACAGTTATTCTAACCACAGATAATTTTGTATCAACAGTAAATATTAGCACTTGTCACACATAAGTGAAGAGCATACTACATACATAGGTATTCTGAAAAACCTAGTTATGGTCCTTACCCTCAAAATTCTATTTACTGGAAAGCTTTATACGCAGAAAATAATAGAGGATGATTTTGAAAGTATATTTATGATTTTTGGTTTTTGGATCCCATCTAAGGAGCTTGGAAATTGCCACTCAGTCTGAACAACAAAAAGCTGAACAGACTGGATAATCAACAACTATTCTTGGAACTGTAAGGGGTAAAGACACAGGGCAAACATTGCTCCCAAGAGTGGAGAGACAGATAGATGAATACCAAGAATCACAGCATACTAGAGCAAAGACTCACAAGTGAGAACAACTGTGGGAACTAGTGCTAGGGTGGAAAAACCTAAAATTAATTGATAAATTGCTGGAGGCTCAGTGTGGACGAGTCTGAGAGTTAAAAACTCCAGGGGAGCTTCTAATCACAGACACACACCACTCTTTTGTGAGTTTTACCTTCAGGAACTTTACTAGTTTCTTGCAGTAAATATCAGAGAGAAATCTCTTCATGCTCTCGGCAAGAAGAGGGGGGAAATGAACCATTTGAAATAAGCCAGAGCACTCTGTTCTTCTTAACAAGGCCTGTACTCAGGAGAAACTGGTCAAATAGAGACCAACCTCCTGGGGCATTATGAGAGTGTAACTAACCTCGGAGAATGAAAAAAAAAAAAAAAAAAAAACAACTCTAGCTAACTCTGGACATCTTGTCATACCTAAGAGGGCGGGTGGTGGAGGACTGAGAAACACTTGCAAAGTCAGAATCCAGAGGCATAGGCTCACTAAAAGACTAAGATCTAATTACAGGACTGTAGAACACTTCCCTTCTCCCCAGACCTTACCACCACATTATTGAAGGCCTTTTTACAGCATAATAAAGGGCAGAAGCACAATTTGAAGAAATAAAGTAAGCATCAGAACCAGACATAGCTAGGATGTTGGAATTATCAGACTGGGAATTTAAAACAACTGTGATTAATATACTCTAATGCTTTAATGATAAAGTAAGAAGTATACAAGTACAGATGGGCAATCCAAAGAGTGATTAAAGTCCCGAGAAAGAAATGTTAGACATGAAGAACATTCTAACAGAAGTGAAGAATGCCTGGGGCACCTGGGTGGCTCACTTGGTGAAGGGTCCAAGTCTTGATTTCTGCTCAGGTCAGGATCTCAGGGTTGTGAGGTCTGTGTGTGGGCTCTATGCTCAGCAGAGAGTCCACTTGAGATTAACTCCTTCTCTCTTTGTGCATGCATGCATGCATACTCTTTTCAAATAAAACTTTTTTTTTTAAGTGAAGAATGCCTTTGCTGGGCTTATTAATAGACTGCTGATGACTGAGCAAACAATCTTAGAGCCAGAAGAGATAGGTGATAGGTAGATAGATGATGGGTAGATAGATAGATAGATGATAGATATTCTAGTAGGCTCCACACCCAGCATGGAGCCCAATACAGGGCTTGAACTCATGACCCTGAGATCAAAAACTGAGCTAAGATCAAGAGCCCAACACTTGACCAACTGAGCCACCCAGGGACCTCTGAGATAGAGGATACATTAATAGAATCTTTGAAAACTAGAAAGCCAAGAGAACAAAATATACAAAAACAAACAAGAAAACCAGAATAGAACATTGAAGCATTGTGGGACAACTACAAAAAGTATAACATGAGTATAATGGGAATTCCAAAAGAGGAAAGAGAAAGATCAGAGTAAATATCTGAAACAAAAGTGACTAAGAATTTCCTCCAAATTAATGTCAGATATCAAACCACAAGAATCTCAAAGAACACCAAGCATGATACATGCTAACAAGTATACCTAGGCATATCTTTTTCAAACTTTGGAAAGTCAAAGATAAAAAAATCCTAAAAGAAGCTGGTAGTAGGGGGAAAACACCTTACCTACAGAGATAAGAAATGCATTTGACTTGTCAGGAGACATTCAAGAGAGAAGATAGTGGCATGAAATATTTAAAGTGTTGGGAGAAAAATCCTACCAACCTAGAATCCTGAACTATAAAATTATCCTTCAAAAGTTAAGAAGAAATAAAGACATTCTCAGAAAAGCAAAATTTGAAGGAATTTGTTTTCAGCAGACCTGACTTGCAGAAATCGTTAAAAGAAGTTATTTAGAGAGAAGGAAAACATATAGCTTAAAGACTGATCTGCATAAAGGGAAGCATCAAAGAAGGACTAAATGAAAGTAAAATAAAATACTTTATTTTTCTTACCCTTAATTGATATAATTGTCCAAAATAATGTACCAACAGTGTATTCAATTAAGTGTGTGTGTATGATTATTTGTAAGTGAAATGAATGATAGCAATGATACAGGGAATGAGAATTAGAATTATTTTGTTATTATAAGGCAATCACACTACCTTTGAAGCAATATAATGTTATTTTAAAGTGCACTTTGGTTAGCTGTAAATGTATATTACAAACTCTAGGGTACCTAGTGGGGGAAAACAGTGTTACTTCTGTGTAAAGAAATGATTGAAAATAGAATCACACACACACACAAAAAAACAACAGAAAAACAATGGAAGGCAAAACTAGAAACAACAAGGGAAAAAAGTTAAAAAAAAAAACCTTACAGATACGGTGCATATTAAACCACCTCCTTATTAATCACTTTTAGTATCAGAGATCTAAAAGTACCAGTTAAAGGAGAGAATGTAAGAGTGGATTAAAAAACAAGTATTTGATCAGGACCAAAACATTACAAGGAAGTTGAGTGGAATACGGATGGATTTGAATAGTTTGAGGAGAGAGTCTGAGCAAGGGAGGCTGAATCTTACAGAAAGATGAAAGACAGCCGAACCCTAAGGCAGATCTTTGCCACCTGAGAGTGAGACTAGACTATGCCCCCTTTAATATCCAGCTTGCAGTTGGAATCATGTTGATGCACGAGGAACATATGAACTATTTCTCTGATTATTAAGGGTCCCAAATGCCTGACAAAAACTACCACACTCCTGGAAACAGGCTGAATGTGGGATAAAATGTAGCTCACTTTAATGTATAAAACAGCTACTACTGAACTGCAGGATATGGTACTCCAGGGTGAAAATGGGGGGTGGAGTAGGAGGAAAGGGAGGTGGAAGTGGACAAAGAATAGCCAAAGCCACCCATACAGAACTTGATGTCTCTTCGATGTTGTTTGTTCATTTGTTTAGAATGAAAGCCCTGAAGGAGTCTCTACAGTAAGTCCACCGATGTCTTTGCTTCACGATCATCGTGTCCCTCTGTGTCTATCACATTAATCCACTTCAGAGGTTACCTTAACCCAGTAAAGTCGTCTCTAATGTTCCAGTTGGAATGGCAAACTGAAGGGCACTTTTTATTCTTGCTTAGAAAAGTGAAATCAAGTACTGTTATGCATTGCTTTGACAGCTTATTCTACAGATTTATCAGAGTGGAACCAAGAAGGATTTCATATTCACTGAAAGATTAGGAAGACTATGGAAGATTATAGTAACCGGGTCTGTAGTCTCCGTAGTGAGCTGGGGAAAGTTAGAAGGTGACTTTTCATTTGTAGGGAATCTACAGACTCACTTAGGCAGCACCATCTGAACGTCAGAAAAAAATGAATTACAGACCAGATCAAAGAAAATGCATTTTATTATTTTCAAATGCGTCTTACATGCTGTAGATCGGAAAATACATGTCCTTAGATGGTTAAACAGTTTCTATGCATATGGATTTTCTTTGTTTCCTTGTGCCAGTGACTCTCAACTCCGCTGCATATAAAATCACCTACAATTGGGGATAAGTGTTTTCCCACGCCCACACCTAATCCTCAGAATCCTTGCAATTAGGTTCCAGACCTCAGTTATTTAAAGGAGCTCCCCGTCCCCCCGCTCCCAGGATGCTTTTCACACTGTTGTGAGCATGCTGGAAAGGCATGTGCACGAGTTGCATCTTTTCACGATGTCAGTTTTATTCAATCATAAGGCAAGTTTGACATAAATGTGTAGCAGGTTCATGATTGGTAACTCAATGACATTTTGCTATGCATTTATCTTGGCTTCATAAAAGTCACACAAAACAAAGCACAGTAGAAAGTCACACAAGACACAATAAGGGGTAAGAAGTTCACAAACCAGAGACAGGCTGAGTGCGTAGTTGAGACGAGGCCTCCATGTGGCCTGTGTCAGCTCTTGGCACCTCCTGCCTATGATGTTCAAGCAGCGGAAGATCTCTGTTACGTTTACAGATCTGTGGGGCAGAGCCTTTGGCAGCTGTCCTTTTTAATGCAGCCAGATGTGGAAGGGTCAGGCTGTGGAGAGTCCAACAATGTGCTGCAAAAATCCTCCCTTTTTATAGGAGTTTAATCAGTCGGGTTTTTGCTGGTCTTCTCTGGTTACCATGATTGTCGGCTCTTGGTTCTTTCAGATTCCTGTGGCCTTACAGGCTGGGTCCTTAGTATCGTCAGTCTGTGCTGGTTTTCGTGACATGTGGTCTAAGCTGCAATGTCCTTGGCTGCTTGCATCGCTGCTTGACATGAGTGACTCCTTGACATGAGGAACCCCATCTTGTTCTCTACACACATACATTTACGTTTGAGAACCAATGAGGTAAGTAAATCTTTCCGTTCCCGCCACTCTCCTTTTCACAACACAGCAAAATGGAATTTTGGCACTGTTGTTTGAATCATCAAAAACTTCAGTTTCTAAAGTCCACATTTGAAAAAGGCTTTACATGAATAATGATGCAAAATATTTATAAGAACAATGCTTTTGGTTTTTTGCAACATTTCTTGAAGACTTCGTGCTTCAGTTATTCAAGCAAAACACATTGGATTTAGACCTCACTGCTGTCTTTCCGTATTTTACTGATTTTTGTCAGTTTTCTGTTTTTCTCTTTTAGACTTTTAACTTTCACTGGAGCAAGAGTTTTTGAGTGTTTAGCTTAATGATTTTACACCTATGAATACATGACGCATAGTTAAGTATTCAATAATTCTTTGGATTCAATGAATGAAATTGCTTCTAAAAAGCAACTAAGAAAGCATCCGAAGCATCATGTCGATGCAATGCCTTTATATGACCTCAAGCTTTCTGTATATTAATACATATGAAGATGCTATAAAATGGGCTTTGATTAGCCTTGGAAAATGGAATCGATTTGAAGAAGTAGTTCTATCAATTATAAACTCTTTCCTTCCAAAAGTCTCAGTCCAGCTATCTTGATCCAGATGACCTGCCCTCTGCTTTTTCTGAAGCCTCATTACCTGCATACAGGAGAAAATGGAGTTGAGTAACTCCTTGTTTTCTGACAATCCATGTAAAATGCAATTCAGTCCCATTGAGACTTTGTAAAATCCTAAAACCAGGGACAGTGCCAGTGGTTTCCTTTTTGTACATTGATTATAACTAGTCAAATGTTGGCAAATGACAGATACTCAGCAAATAATTGATAGAAAAAACTATTCAATTGCACTAAAAAGGCTGATTGCCATATAGAAATAATTTGGAAGACAGTCTCCAGGAAATACCTGTTTCCTGGCCCCAGCCAATTTAGATTGAAGCTTCTGATTTATGGCCAAAGGACTGGGTCTTTTCATCTACCTCTTATCCCAGCTGGTCTGGCAAAATTTCTTGGAGCATGATGTAAAAATAAACTTAGAGTTTTATTAAAAATTCAGATTCATGGACCGGAGCCCATTCTACTGGATCAGACTCTCTCATGGTGGGGACTGAGAACTCACAGCTTTGATAAGGACCCCAGATTACTCCTTGTATCCTAAAGATGTTGTTTAACCATGATTGTAACCAACTTTTGGAGTTTACCCACTTCATTTCTTCCAAACTATATGGTCCACTTTCTTTTTTTGTCTAGATTGTTAACATTAAAAGTTAAAATTTTAAAACCTTATTTAAAACAAGCAGTGGCGGGCCACCCAGGTGGCCCAGCGGTTTAGTGCCTGCCTTTGGCCCAGGGTGTGATCCTGGAGACCCAGGATCGAGTCCCACATAGGGCTCTCTGCATGGAGCCTGCTTCTCCCTCTGCCTGTGTCTCTGCCTCTCTCTTTCTCTCTCTGTGTCTCCCGTGAATAAATCAATAAAATCTTAAAAAAACAAGACAAGCAGTTGCATATAATCTTGTCATGGGTTTGATCCCAGTTGCTAAGACATTTTTCTGGACCCAACCAAGCACTCCTAGCTCTGTATCTTAAGGGACATTTTACACCTGGGATCCGACATCTACAGAAGAAAATAATTCAAGTGACCAGTATTGCCAGACCAGTCTTACTTAACCACACTAGTACCATGGTGTGAATTTTATCATTTCTAAACTATCCGTAGCTGCCACCCGAAAGATCTTGTGGCAACTGATAATGTGATAAAATTACTCTGTCAATTGCTGGAAAGGAGAAGAGGCAAAGTCAACCGTATGGGCTGAACTTGAGATAGCAAGAGAGGTAAAATAGGATCAACTTCTGTTATTTATAGAGTGTTGAGTTCAGGAAACACAATAAGAACTAGGCACAAAGCAAAGAGTTGACTTTCAGTAAATCACCCCTAGGCACTTGAATTTTAGGGAAAAAGGAAACATTATTTTTCTAAATAACTTCCTCTTTATTGATCTTTTTTGGTTTTCACGAGCCCTCTTATCAGGAAAAACAAAAAGGCAGATTAGAAGGATGTGGCACATTGGGCATTTATATTTAATTGTTTAATCAAGAACAATTAAATTTAAACTGTACTCATTAAATAGTTCTATTGATTATTAAAGACTTACTATAGAAAATACACAAAATAAATTTACAAAACAAAAGGGAAGTAGACAAAAACAAGAGTGTGAAGAACTTCATGGACGTGTTTTTACTTTGTATCTTTTATTTATGCTATGGAACCTTAGCATAAGATAGCTAAAGACTATTAAATTTGTCTTAAAAATGATAGAGTAAAAAATGATTCATTAAAGCGGTTTCTAAAAAATAAAAATAAAAAAATAAAGTGGTTTCTAATATATTTTTAAACATGCAGCTTAGAGAGAAGGACTGCTGCAATGTGAGAGGCTTTGGGAAGTAGACCTTGGATGTCTTTTGCCAAGGTGATTTTTTGAAATTCAGAACTGATCATTATACTCCCCTTAATTTGGGGGGATTTGTTAGTACCACTGGGAAAAATCTCAGGCACCTTAATATAGTATAAAATATATCTTTAAATGGCCTTTTTTTTTTTTTCCAGTTTGCCTTTTCTGTCTCTTCCCTCCACTTTGATGGACTCCTAGACTAGAGTCTCATTAAATGTGTGCCATTTCCAGAATATGCTACCATCTGACAAACCTGTTCATTAATATATTATTTATTTCCCTTTTAATGTCCTGTCTATAAAAAGTATCATCACCTTGGGGGCCCCTGGGGGGCTCAGCCAGTTAAACATCTGACTCTTGGTTTTGGCTCAGGTCATGGTCTCATGGGTCATGGGGACCAAGCCCCATGTGGGGGGCTCCTCACTCTGTGACGAGTCTGCCTGAGGATTCTTTCCCTCTGTCCCTTCCCCTACTCACACACTCTCTTAAATCTTTTTTAAAAAAGTATCATCAACCTTGAATACTCAACTCAAATGTTCATGTTCTTAAAAACCTGAGACAGAGTTCATTACTTCTGTGTTCTCATATTTCTTGATTGGAGCCATTATTATGACCCACATCACATTCATTTCCTGTCTCTTCAAATAAACTCTGAGTCCCTCAATTCTGGAACCAAGTCTTAAGTTTATTTATATTTGTAGTGCTTAGAACAGGGTCTACTACAGATTATTCATTAATATTTTAGTGATAAATAAATGATTGAAAATACAATAAAAGAAATCAAAATTTTTCTTTTCCTTTTAAAAAAATATTTGATTTATTTATTAATGAGAGACATAGAGAGGGAGGCAGATACACAGGCAAAAGGAGAAGCAGACTCCTCTCAGGGAGGCTGATACAGGACTTGATCCCGGACCCTAGAATCACACCCTGAGCAGAAGGCAGACGCTCAACTGCTGAGTCACCCAGGGGTCCCAAAATTTTTCTTAAAGAAACTTGAATTTGATAGTTCCATTTGGCATTTTTTGTTTGTTTTTTGTTTGTCTTTTTTTAATTTCATTTTATGTTGTTCAATCCAGGTTAAATCTTCTCACATGGACTAATAACTGCCCTTCAGTTTTGAAATTATTTTGGGATACTTAAATAATGTTGAACCAGGCGAGTCTCAAATGAGTTGAAAATTCCATTTTCATGAGCATATGAAAGGGTATATCTGGATTGAATTTGATCTATGTACACACTCAAGACTTAAGATATTTGTCTCTGAAGTACTAAAATGGGGAACACTTCCAAATTGCTAAATAATTCAGAATTTGCATATTTTTTTATTTTCATAAGAAAATCTGTTTTGTCTACATCACAGAGTTTATCATAAAAACAACACTTTAGGGGTGCGTGGGTGACTCAGTTAAGCGTTCAACTCTTGATTTTGGTTCAGATCATGATATCAAGTCGTAATCTCAAAACAAACAAACAAAAACAAAACAAAACAAACAAAAAACACTGTATACTCGGTAGGGAAAGACTCTAATGTAAAAAGTGTATTCCAAGCTTTGAATATTGTTATAGTTTCCTATTGAAAATGGCAGAAAGATGGAAAAAGGAAGTATCTCTCCTTTTAATGTTTCTCCATTTTTTTCTTATTCTAAAATATGCCTCTTCTTTGAAAACAGTGCAGTTATAGTGTTTAACCTAATGAAATTCAAAAAGAAGTACAGCATACTTTTCAGTTCATGAAAAATAAGGGATTAATGCCATGGAATTGGTCTTTGGTAAAATGAAAAGCCACCTACCCAGTTCTGAGTAGGTGGCTTGACTGCAAAGCAAGAACAAAGTTTTGATTTAGTTTAGTCTGATAATTTTGAGTGAATCAGTTATGTAATTCTATGGATGTGTGTTACATTTATCTCCAATTCAAAGTGTGTTTGGTTATGGGATCCCTGGGTGGCTCAGTGGTTTAGCAGCTGCCTTCAGCCCAGGGTGTGATCCTGGGGTCCTGGGATCGAGTCCTGCATTGGGCTCCTTCCCAGGAGCCTGTTTCTCCCTCTGCCTGTGTCTCTGCCTCTCTCATGAATAAATAAATAAAATATTTAAAAAAATAAAAAAAACAGCGTATTTGGTTAAATCTATCATTACATTAACTGTTTTTTTATGAACCTAAATGTGGGGGAATTTCCTGACTTCTAGGCTGGAATGATTTACTATAAGTATACTATATGTTGAAATAAAAATTAATATTTCTCTTGGCACATCACAGAGAAAATGAAGGAAGTATTCAGATGGCTTTTTTATGAGATTACACATTTCTCAGAAGTGATATCAGAAAAATTTATTGTTTTAGATAAAATTTCAATCAATGTCAGTGAATATGCTCTGGAACATCTTCTTTATATATTTCCAATCGAAGTTTACTTGCATTTGTGTTGTATACATATTTTTAATCTTTCAGTAGTAGCAAAAATATTTATAAATTTGGGTCTTAATCTCTGTGCAGTCATTTTACCTATAATGTCAGAAAAAAAACTGAGTTGTATGCATGGATGAGCATAGGAGAACCAAACAGAATGAAGTTTCACTACATGTAAAAAGTAACTTTTAAATAAGAACATTTCTCTGGGAAGTCTTCAGAGTTGGGTAATTAAGACAGTAATTTAATGTGCTAAACTGGTTGAGGGGTATAACAAAACTCTTATTCTCTCTCACTTGTTCTTCAGTTTTCTTAGCGCTGTTCCTACAGGATTGTTAAGAACAGTAAATAAAAATAATAAAAGTAAAAGTAGAAATAGGAAGATGCAGTCTCAGGAACCAAACTCCACCATACGATCAACTGGGAGTGTTTGCGGCTGAGGCTGAGAATGAACGCATTCACCTGTAGTTTATTTCTTCTCTGGGGTCGATAGGGAGGTGTATGAATATGTGAGGTAGGGAGACCTGGCTCATGTTCTCATTCAGAAGACTGGCTTCCCTCTCCATCAGAGGAGCAGTAAGAGGATCTCTTTCAGGATTCAAAACTCTCCAGATTGTAACCACAGTCTAAAATTACAGCCACAATTTTAAAAAAATGAAATAAGATTACAGCCATGTCCTTACTTTCTTACACATTCAAGTTAAGTTGAAAACAAACTACTTGGCTTACCCTACCCTACATTGAGAAAGTAGGGCTTTTTTACATTGAGATGATATGCCCGACTTACATTTTCAACTGCATTTCCTTGACCTTGAACGTGCCCTGATTCATTTTCTTAGACATACTTAGTTTCATTTTCTGCTCATTCAAATTGAAGGAAGTAAGTGATCTACTAAATAATCGAAAGCATATAAGTAAACATTTTATAGTAAACATTTAAGGCCAGCGTGCCCTAAAATTTCTACAAAGTCACGTGTATATTTGTCCTGGAAACAAATCTATTATACAAATTCAATTTTATTTTTACAACTTGCCTCATCAAGAACCTATAGTAATAGATACATTAAAATAATGTATTTTATTTTTTATTTATATATATTTTTAAAGATTTTATTATTTGTTTATTCATGAGACAGATTGAGAGAGAGAGAGAGAGAGAGAGAGAGAGAGAGAGAGGCAGAGACACAGGGGGAGCAGCAGGCTCCAGGCAGGGACCCTGATGTGGGACTCAATCCCAGGATGCCAGGATCACGCCCTGGGCGAAGGCAGGCACTAAACTGCTGAGCCACCCAGGGATCCCCAAAATAATGTATTTTAATGGCTAACTACCCCACACCTTATTCATATGCCTAGTGTTTCTCTGTTATTTTCTGTGGAAAGAAACTTAGTAACTTCAGGAAGAGTTGTTAGATTTAACAAAAGTACAGGTACTCAGTTAAGTTTGAATTTCAGATAAACAATAAGTAATTTGGGATCATACTTAAACTATTATTTGTTCTTTATCTGAAATTTAAATTCATCAAAGCACCCTGTATTTATTAGACAACCTTCCTCCTCTGGGCTCCTGAAGAAAGAATCTGGAGTGAATTTGACTCATGCTGAAAACATGACGACCTCAAGATGTGGAATCTGGGTGGTAATTGAGATGCCCCAGTTGACTTATTCAGGAGATTTTTCTGAAGAGGGATTTGGAGAGTTCCTGCCCAAATATACATGTAGGATCAAAGAATCCCACAAAAGATGATCTGAAATTTATAGGCGTAGAAGGACTGACTCATCACCTTGGATGTGCTATTAATGTAACGGGAGAGAAGTGGGTCAGATCATGATGTAAATCCTCCATTCAACTCTGGAGAGGGGCTTAGAAATGGAATAAGGGAACATGCAGAGATCTTCTTAAAATTTAATAAAAAATATTTGTACAGATTATACCAACTATTCTAGCCATAAGTGATTTAAAGTTCATTGTTTCAGCTTAATACTGTAAAATTAACAAATTATAAGCTGCATATCTATCTTCTATCTATCATCTATCTATCGTACAACCATAAACTTTTAGCATATACACCCATGAAATTATCATTATAAGAGGATAAAAACATACTAGTCATTTCCAGTCTTTTTCATGCTCTTTGTAGACCCTCTGTCCCATCCTTTTGTGCTCTCCCACAGAGCTCAGCTCTTTCATGTCACTATGGATTAGTTTATAATTTACTAGAACCATGTATAAATGGAATCATAGATCAATGCATTTTCTCTCCCTCCCACCCCGTTTGTCTTTTCTTACTCGACGTTATTCTTGTGAGACTCATTCGTTTTCGTAGATACATCAATATTGCTATTTTTGTATTGTGGAATATTCTGCTGCATCAACATACCATAAATTTGTGTAGCTATTCAACTGCTAATGTACATTTGTGTCAACTCTAGTTTTTGTCTATTATAAGTTGAGCTGCTTTCAGTATTCATGCATTCCATTTCTCTTGGGTAAATTAGGCATGCAAGGCACAATTATTTGCAAGGTGTAGATTTAAATTTTTTTTTTTTTAAGAAATTGCCAAAATGTTTTCTGAAGTGGTTGCACCATTTTATATTACTAGCAGCAGGGGTTGAATGTTTATGGTGTATAGATATACATGGAGGTGAAAAACATCTTTAATTACCTGAACCTGATCCAAAACTGTTGTATATGTAAACACAAAACACTTTTGCATATTTTAATGTATGTAAATTTTTCTAGGAATAAGACTGCCTTGTAAATATACCGTGTTTATTTGGAACTTTATAAAGTGTTATTCTTCATTTTGAAAAATCTTATTTTGAATTGCCAGCATAATACACCTGTATCAATGTGACAATATATCAATATTGTCACAGCATTATTTCTGTTATGTTCATGGTACTTATACATTTCAATGAAGATGTCTGACTGCATAATTATATTTCTTGTGCACTTGTGCCCAGGCTTCCTTATACTCAAATGTGAATTATTTTATTATAAATCAGTTTCATTTTATTTCTGTTATATATTACAGAAATTTTATATATTTTTAAATTATGAATAAAAGTACATTTTATTTTATATTAATACTGTTGCACCATAGCTATGTTAGGCTGAATAATGCCCACCCCCCAACTGCCCAAATTCTAAACCCAGAACTTGTAAATATGTTATCTTACATTGTAGAGGGACTTTTCAAATTTGATTAAGGATTTTGAAGTGGAGAGATATTCCTTTGGATTACTTAGGTATAACCAATGGAATCACAGGGTCCTTATAAGAAGGAGGCAGATGAACCAGAGTCACTGTTAGGAGATGTAACAAGAAAGCGGGAGTGATACAAAGAAGACACTAGAGCCAAAAAATACAGGTAGCCCTCACACTTTGAAGAAGTCTCTGAAATGGTTTCTCCATTCAGAGCTTCCAGAAGGAATTAGCCTTGCCAGCACTTGAGCTCGGTGTGACTAGTTTTGGACTTCTCATTGCTAGAACTTGAAGATAATAAATTTGTGTCATTTTATGCCACTATGTTTGTAGAAATTTGTTACAGTAGAACAGAAATACAATGAAATAGAAATATAATAAAGGGATCATATACTAAATCATAGAGTAAAGAGATCATTTAAAACTATGGAAACAAACAAAAAAAACTATGGAAACACTGGGTTCTCAGTGCTTTATTTTTTACTATTATTATTATTATTATTATTATTATTATTATTTAGAGGGAGAGTGTGCAAGCATTGCAGGGAGGTGCAGAGGGAGGGGAAAAGAGAATCTTACAGACTCTAATCCCAGCACAGAGCCAGATGCAGGGCTCCACCTCATGACCCTGAGATCTTGACCTGAGGCAACATCAAGAGTCCGGCGATTAACCCAGGATCCCACTCAGTGCTTTATTCATGTTTATTGTGAAGACCTATTATGGCATATAAGACATTCAAGAATTGTGTCTTAGAGATTGCACGACAGGCTTGTCAGTGTTGGCTTAGAAGTTGAAGATAAGGCTGGAGTTAGAGACTAGTTAGAAGCAGTTGAAGTGGCACTGTAATTCTTCCTACGTATGACCTTTTGACCCGACAGCGAGCATCTCAAGGGTGGGAGCAGTAGTATATTTGCCTTTGTTTCATCTACTCCAAATTATAGCTGGCTTACATTGAATTCAGAGATAATTTTTGACTAGCTGAAGGTGTTGATCTTGCCAAGTACATAGAAAGAAAAAAAATTTGGTCATTAATTCTGGAATTTTTATCTCACTATGTTTATAAGGAGTGAATGACTATCCAACCTGCTTTCCTGAAAATTAAACATGATGTCAAAAGTCAAATTGGCCATAAATTGTATTAATTTAATTAACTGAACTGATAAATTGTATTAATTTATTAACTGAACTGAAATTCCATGAGGTCAGAATTAGTGTCTTCTTTGTTCATCGATGATTCCCAAGCATCCGTACCAAGATCCATGAGGTGTACAGAAGGCACTCAGTAGATATCCATTGAAGGATAAATTATAAAGGAAACTGGGGAATGCTTCTACATCTCATTTATAGTACCTGAAACGTTTTCTGTTACTGTGCATTTCCTTTTCTGAATACACTCTCACTATATTTGATTTAAACTACATTATTGATTTATAGTTTTAAGGCATCTAACTAGAACAATTTATACCATGACCCCTTTATTAAAATGCTTACCTTTTTTGTCAATTTCATTTTCCTGAAGTAAAAATATATATCTATAAATTATACTTTCAACATATTTTTGCACAATTTTGCCTGTTTGGGCTCATATCCCCTTTCTTCAGACTAGATTTCGAGCATAAATATTTAATTTTTAAAAAATCTTATGGGCTAAATTTTCCATTGTATCAATAAAGAAGGTGAGAATCAGAGATACTACGTTACTTGACAGAAATTATACAAATAGTAAACGGAATAATTGGAATTTGATTTTGGTTTTCTCTGTCTACAAAATTCAATTTCTTTTCTCCAAACCCCAATGGTTTTCTTATGTTGAGTCACCTGTACCAACATTTAAGCATTATGGACTGAGAGAAAAGTCAGTGGCTACAAACCCATCTGTTTCACTTCAACATCCAATTGCAAAAGAAACAGCTGTTAGAGAATAGAACTGCAAAGTGAGATGTTGAACATGCAATATCCAAACTCTATCAATGTGAAATGATTCTTATTTGTACCTCTAGGGTCATTCCCTGGGAAACACCAAGGGAATCATCTTCTCTATAAATCAAGTAACCAGGTTTCCTGTTTCTTTCTTTTTCTTCCCCTGTTCCTTTTTCTCCTTCTGTCTCCCTCAGGGTTCTCGAGAAGAAAGAAATGATGATAGAGATAGATGATAGATAGATAGATAGATAGATAGATAGATAGATAGATAGATAATAGAAATAATAGAGATTTTTTTTACAGGAATTGACTCACATGATTAGGGAGGCTGAGAAGTCTCACAATCTGCTATCTGCAAGCTGGAGAATAAGGAAACCTGGTAGTGTAATTCAGTCCAGGCCAAGTAAGCAAACCTGAGAACCAGGGGAGCTGATGGTGCAAGTTCAAATCCAAGGGTGAAGGTTCAAGAACCAGGAGCCCAGATGTCTGAGGGCAGAAGAAGGTGGAAATTGCAGGTGAAGCAAAGAGAGGAAATTTGCTCTTCCTTTACCTTTTTGCTCCCTTTAAGCCCTAAACAGATTAGATGATGCTCACTCGCATTGCTGGAGGCCAAATCTTTACTGAATCTACCAATTCAATGCTAATTTCTTCTGGAAACACAGCCCCTCCTACCCCCTCTCCCACTCCCACCCCCCCACACACACACCCAGAAATGATGTTTGTCTAGCTATCAGGGAATCCTTTAGCCAAGTCGACACATAAAATCAACCATCCCACTACCTCACTCACCTCTCTCCTCTAACTTTTTCTCCTTCCCCTCTTCCTCCTCCTCCTCCTGTTCATTCTTGCTGTTAAATATTTTATGCTCTAGAAGACTAAAACAGAAAGAATAGGCATAAGTTTCAGAAAAGAATGGTTTAGGTTAAAAAAAGATAAAATATTTTTATGGGAAATAAAATTTTGAAGAGGTATAGAATCTTGCTTCCTCAAGATGTCATAGAATCCCGTTAAAATACATAAGCATCCTTGGGAAATAATTAAACAACAAATAACACGTCATCTGATTCTCCCCTTTGTACCTAATACTTCCTCATTCTGAATAGATAAAACCCCTATCATAATTTATTTATCTCCAAAAAACTTTATTTTGTACCTGGTATATGATGCAGAAAATGTTTGGATTCAGAGCCAATGACCAAGAAAGAATTCTTGAGATATCTTCAGGGCAAGAAGGTGGTTTTATTAAAGCACAGGGCAGGATCCATAGAGAGAAAGAGCTACACTGGGGTTGTAACCGGTGCCTGATTACATGCTTTCAAGATGAGAGGGGGGTCAGGGATAGCAAAGTCTCTAAGGAATTTTGGAAGCAAGGTCTCCAGGACCTTGAGGGGGTTGACTGTTGTTAGGAAAAATGTCATTTATTACTGTTTAGCACAGACTCAGTCATGAAGCCTTTTGGATGTGTATCAGTGTGTCCATATGCTTGGAAGATGATTGCTGGCATATAACTTGGGGGGTAGAGATAAATGAAGTTTTCAAAGGAATTTTTATATGTTAGAATAGATTTCTAGGATCCTGGGAGGGTTGAGCTCAGATTGCTTTTTTTGCCCTTAGCAAAGTGTCAACATCAAGTCAGAGCCGAGCTCCCAGAGGAAGGTCACTCGGCCTGTTTGAAGGACTTGTCAATGGGCTGTAGGCAGTAAAGAAGTTTAATTTTTTCTTTTGCCTTTGTTTCCTCCCATCAGTAAGTATTAGTTCCCATAAAATATTGAGGAAAGGTGGGATTCTGTGCCTTGGAAAAGCTCACAGTCAAATCTAAGGGGAAAAAAAGCATAAAATGTTTTGGTTTTGTGTGATTTGGGAAAGAAAAAGCATTTACAGATAGATTTTTTTGTATTTGTACGAAGAAAGGGGGTGACTCTGTAGAGGTAGGGGCTGAGGAAAATCTGACTAGGGAGATATCTCTGTTTAAATTCTTTTGAGATTCTCTTAATTGTCCACTAATCCTCCTGTATCCTACAAGGTTGTTATAACCCAACAGGCTTCAACACATCCCAAGTCAAATCTTCTCAGTCAGGCAAAACCTATTAAAAGAAATCAGTGGGTCCAAAGACTATAATTTTTATTCATCATTTCCCCTTCTCTTCCCCTCAGTTTTATAAGCATGTCTATCAGCAATCAGCTTAAATGATTGCTGTGCAGCGCTCTCTAGAAATAAAGAGGTATGCACTCAATGCCTCCATTGCATCTTTTCATCTCTTTTCAGTTCTTTATATCCACTGTTCTGGAAAAGATTCATTATAAAAATATCCGGCCATAACATTTTTAATATTCATTCTTCTTCTAAGGGAAATGAAATTGCAATATGTTTGTAGTTATTGCCATCGTTTTCCCCAGGTTATTTTGAGGCCAATAAGATTTTTGCCATTTCTAGCCTGACTTTGAAAATATCATTTATCTCCCGAAAGATGTTTTTAGAAAATCTACGTGTCCCTTCTGTAGTATAATTAATGACACTCCAGGCCACCGAGGTAGTAGAAAATTCACCTTTCTCCTTACGGTTTCATTTACCACGTCTTCTTCCCTCTCCTCCATTTATCTGTAGACCTTCAAGTAGGCTCCTGAGAAGGTGGAAGGGTGCCGTCCGTTAGCTCCACAGTAGACCATAGGAAGAGATGTAAACCGTGTGATAAGAGCAGGTGAAAGAAGAACTATTCTTTCCTGTTCAAGAAAACAGAAGTGACATCCTTGTAAACTTTCAGAAATGCAAAATCAAATTCGTCCTAGGTGACAATATGTGGAAAGTGTCCTGAGAAATCAGCCCCTGCTATTTATTCATAATTATCATTCACATAATAAAGAGAGAGAACTTGGGTTAAAGGGCCAGTATCTTCAAAAAATATATGTATACATAATAAGGTTTTTTTCCCTTGTGAAAAGTGATACTCAAACCCAGAGTCACTGGTCCCAGGCTACCAAAACAACTTTAGAATAGTGAAGGAAGGAGAAATAATAAACATTTTTAAATCTAGCTGTGTCTATCTCGCCATACTTCAGAGAAAGATGCCTTCCCAGGTTTGATTAAAACCAGCTTTATAGGGGCACCTGGGTGGCTCAGCAGTTGAGTGTCTGCCTTTAGCTCATGTTGTGATCCTGGGGTCCCAGTATTGAGTCCCCCTGTGGGGAGCCTGCTTCTCCCTCTGCCTGTGTCTCTGCCCCTCTCTCTCTCTCTGTGTGTCTCTCATGAATAAATAAATAAAATCTTTAAGAAAAAAAATTTCATCAACACTCTTCACTTGGCAACTGTAGAAATCATAAAGAACCTTAACTTAATTCTTTTGCTACTGAATTCAGAAATTACTAGAAGAGTAAGACACCACTGAGATGAAAAAGAACAACCACTTTTAATCCTAGAATTAGAGCATTGTCTTTTTTTTTTTTTCATTATCATGAACAAATTTAAGGGGGTTTCTTTTTATATTAAAGGAAAAATGATTTGATGGTCCATGGTCATGATGCCTTTTCTTTTTGTATTTATTCTTGCTTTCCATTGCAATCTTCTCAGATTCTCATGTTCAGATCATCAGCTGAACGGCTTAGTGCCCTCACCTCCTCCTGTTCTCTTTGCTTCTGATTGCTTGTCTTACACCAGTCTCTCTCTTCATACTGCTGTTGGTCTTCTTTTAAAATTAATCATGTGTGTTAGTTGGAATTCTCCGGACAAATGGGACCAACAAGGTGTGTGTGTGTGTGTGTGTGTGTGTGCGTGTATAGTATATATAATACATGCATTTATTTTGTATAATATGAAATCTCTTTATATATCATATCTTTATAAATATATATTCATTGTACATAATATGCTATCTCTTTATTGTAAGGAATTGGCTCATGCACTTACAGAGGCTGGTAAATGCAAAATCTGTGGTGGCGATATTGCGGTTCTTGTACAAAGGCCAGAAGAAGGCTGCTATAGAACTAGGAAGAGCTGATGTCCTGGTTTTGAGGCCCATCACACGGGAGAATTATCTTTTGTTTAAAAGAGGATCAGCCTTCTGTTCGGTGATGGTCTTTCTAACTGCTGGATGAGGCCCACCTACTTTAGGTAAGGTCAGGAATACTGAACTTTATTGTGCACATCCTGGCTCCTCAGTTATGAACAAAGGCAGTTTCTTTCAAAATCATATCCATATGCTTTTCAGTATCTAACAAGTGACATGGAACACTATGATAGTTTTCAAGAAACTTTTTTTGAAATTTAAGTGTGCGTATGTGTGTGCATTTATATATTTTGTCTTTATGTAAAGCTTTGTCTTTGTATCAACATCTGGAATTTTAGATCAAATTTCTTTGGAGGTTGGGGGCTGTCAAAGAATGCCGTGATTCCAAACGAACAAGATGGCCCAGCTCATTCAGTTGTTCGTGCTAAGATTTAAACCAAAAAGAGGCATGAGACATACAGATCACTTGATTTCCTTTGATCCTCTGCAGAAAAGGACATGCCGTGATTGTTTTTTTAATTTTTCATAAATGCCACTACCAATTGATTACATTTATCATAAGTGTGACCCACTAGCCTACTCATCAGCAGCCCACATGTTATAAGGTGTTGAACTTTCTTCAATCTATGACCTCTAACTTTTGGGTAGTAAATCTAAAATATGGACTTTTCAGAATATTAATAGTTGTACTTTATAATTTGATAGAACCTTTCATGTAAGGACTTTAATAAAACTTCAAAATATTAATTAAATATATTTGGGGTTTAATTTTCTTTTAAATATGTGCAGAGGGGTTCTTGATACTGCTGTATCTCACGAGATATTAGAAATGACCAAATGAGTCTTTAAAAATGCTATTTGCTTTTAACTTAATTTAGAAAACATTTGAGGGATCCATCACTAACCAAGTGTTTTACCTTTCTAACAAATTTTTTATACTTATGATTTAAAGATTTAAGAATTCAACTGAGGGAACATTCCCTCAGTTGTAGTTCACACAGTGAAAATAGCAACTCCCAGCTCCACCTACCTTTTTCATCTCCATAGTCATTCTCACTATGAGCCTTTTCAGGGTATTTCAAGGGTATTTCAGTCTATCCTGTGTTACAATACTTGGTCAATGTTTCTTACTCAGATGTTACTGGAAGTATAGTAAGTGTATGAAAAACTTTTTCCAAGGTCAATATTTAGCAGTGTTCAACTTTGAAAATGTCTACATGCTACCTTTCTTTGAGTTTGCTAACAGATTGCATTTAAAAAAAGAAATCCAGATAGATGAGACCAAGCATTTGGAGATAATTTAACTTTAAGTTTCTTCACTGTACTTTCCTTCTGGTTTGGCCTTTGAGATGACTCTATAACATCTTTAAGTTTCAGTTTCATCTCTAAAGTGGATGAGATAACAGATCCTACCTTGTATAGGGAGGATGGAGTGGATACTGTATAGAGAGCATACTCAATAATAAACAATATTAGCTGCTCACCATTGGTACTAATACAGTATCAATTAACTATCTCCCTATTCCACACCAGTGTTTGGAGTGATTGACTCTTCTGAGATTTAGCAATGATGCTATTGTACGTAAATACAGTATAGCTGACGGGTTCATTCTGAAAAGCAAACCCATTGAGGCTAAACTGTATCTCAGTTATTTCAAAAAATATATTTTTTAAATCAAGAAACATAGTACAAAAGACGATCAATGAATGCTTGATGGATTAAAAAAAGTGGTTAAAATTGAATGAAAGAAAGAGGAAATGGTCCTTCAATGGTCATCAGCTTATGACATGAAAGGCTGCTTCTTTCTCAGTGGGTTTATCCCATCCATAAAAGCACTCTAGAAGAGAATCATGTTCATTTTAATGATATCCATGACCTTTCATGTGAATCACATGCTCTCACATTTGATCATTAGGCATGTTTTGCTCTAAATTTCAATCCCCATTATGGTAAGAGTTTAGATACCTTTTAAAACCTGACAGTTATACATGAGAAATGTGAGTTTGGAATGCTAATCATTTGTTCTACATTGAAATATATAAATATTCCATTTTTTTAATTTTTAAAATTTTATTTAAATTCTATTTGCCACCTAGTGCTCATCTCATCATGTGCCCTCCTTAATGCCTATCACTCGGCTACCCCCATCCCCCCACCCACCTCCCCTTCTACAACCCTTTGTTTCCTAGAGTCAGCAGTTTCTCATGGTTTGTCTTCATGTCTAATTTTCCCCACTCAGTTCCCCCCCCCCTTCCTGTATGGTCCCTTTCACTCTTTCTTATATTCCACCTATGAGTGAAACCATATGATGATTGTCTTTCTCCAGTTGTCTTTCTCAGCATAGTATCCTCCAGTTCCAGCCACGTCAAAGCAAATTATGAGTATTTGTCTTTTCTGATGGCTGAGTAATATTCCATTGTATACATAGACCACAGCTTCTTTATCCATTCATCTGTCAAAGGACATTGTGGCTCCTTCCATTTTGACTATTGTGGACCTTGCTTCTGTGACCATTGTGGTGCAGGTGTCCTGCTGTTTCACTACATCTGTATCTTTGGGATAAATACCCAGTAGTGCAATTGCTGGGTCATAGGGTAGCTTTTTATTTAACTTCTTGAGGAGCCTCCACACTGTTTTTTTTTGTTTTTGTTTTTGTTTTTGTTTTTACTGAGTGGCAACACCAGCTTGCATTCCCACCAACAGGGCAAGACTATATCGTAGTTTTTAATTCAAGACAAAATGTAAAAACAAAAGATAAAAATGAAGTGCTTCTCATGAAAAGTGATAACACTACTGTATTCAAATTATCTATAACTTTTCTGCCAATTTATTATTCTTTACTTATGGTCAAGACCTTGACGAAAATACAGAATGAAGTCAATAAAGTCATTGAATGTCTGGCTTTCTCTCACGTAGTCTCCTCCAGCTCCCATGGCCAACATTGGGTATCACTTTTGGGTACTGATTCATTTCTCCTCCTAAATGATATCTGATAAATTCAGATTGCATATCATGATCTTCCTTCTCATTTCACCTACTATTGGCCTTGCTGTCAAAAGACCTACATAACTGGGCATTTCACTGGATGCCTATATGCAGCCACTAAAAGTAAGATTCTTACCAGATTTCTTCCCACAGTTTTGACCATCTGTACTACCAAATGTTCCCTCATTTTTGTAGAGGAGTATTTGACATTCTTATTATAATTTGGGTTTACTATTTAATGTCCATTGGCTTTCCTGAACACCCACAAAATCATGGGAAAATACAATATCTTTCTCTCACATGTTCTATCTTGCCTTAACCTCAATAAACAGTGTTAGAATGTGATGTTCACTGACTTACGCTAATTCCAACTGCCCTTAATGCTGTGTCCTACCTGCCCAGTGTAATTTCCTTTCTCTCAATTTTCTCACACAGTTGCCACCCAAATATTTCTAAACTTGCCACACCCAACACCCACTACACACTGTAAACTCTACACTAGCAGTTAAAGTCATTCTTTACAACAGGGACAACACACCTGACCACTGCTACATCTGTTTTCATTTCCTCCTCACCCCTCTTGTCCAAGTTGCCTAGTCCTAGTGAAGGCCCATTAAAATCCCAACTCAGCAGCACGAAGAAAGTCCTATAGATGACCTTGTTTTCATTATTATGAACCATGTAAATCAGACCTTACCCAGCTTCTTCACATCTTTTGTTGGTTCAAATAGAGAATACATTTTAAATTTCAACCTTAAAATGGGTAAAAATGCATACACCGTTACGACTTCTTAAACTTCTAGGTTTATTTTCCCACTGCGGTAAAATATGTTCAATATTTTTAACATCTACTTTACAGTGACAATATTTTGTGTCTCTGCTCATAAAGTGTAAGACTACTCAAAAACATCAAATTTAAACATTTTTCTTCATATCATAAAAATAATCTTGTCATAGAAATTTTCATAGGACTATGAGTAATATAAAAAGAGATGATACTTACTCATTGCTTAGTATATGCTATACAAAATACTACCCACAGGAACTTATTTAATCCTCTCAAAATTTATGTGGAGTAGAAGTTATTGTTATCTTCATTTTTCACATGTTTTGTAAAGTGGAACGCAGAGAAATTAAGTAATTTGCAGAAATCATACAACTAGTTAGCATTTGCTGGGAAATAAATCATAGTTTATTAGAATTTATTTTAGACATACTTTTAAAAATTCCATATATTTTCACAAAGCTATACTATAATTTAGGAATATCCTTATTTCTTTTTTTACTTTTTAATTTATGTTAGAGAGGGAGAAAGAGAGAAAGAGAGTAGAATGGAGGGGCACAAGGAGAGAGAGAAAGAGAAAGAGAGAGAATCTCAAGCAGATTCCCACTGAGCATGGAGTCTGACTCAGGGCTTGATCCTATGACCCTGAGATCATGACTTGAGCTGACATTAAGAGCCAGATGCTTAACTGACTGAGCCATCCAGGTGCCCCCCCCCCCCCGAAATGTCCCTATTTCTAATTTTTCCCTTTTTTTTTTCTTTTCTTTCTTTCTCTTTTTTTTTTTTTTTTTTTAATTCCAAGGAGCATTGCAGCTACAAGTCTGGCATCCACTCCTAAAATTAGTTTCTCAAAGGGGGAAAAAAAAACCTCTGTTTAGTTCCTCTGTTCTTCCTCCTTTGTAATTTATCCTCTTTAATCAATAGCATTGAATACAGTGGCTTAAAACCACATAGTGGGTAATCCGTAATTGTTTGCAGAATGATTGATTCACCACTACATTATTGAGTTTAGGATTGTGTCAGGCACACATTTAGAGTTGACATTATGAGTTTTCTTAAGCTAATTTCTCAGCTTTCCTGTGACCACTATGAGAGGCAGAAATAAAAGCAGAATGACACCTTCATTTGACTCAGCGTGATACATTTTACATGTCGACAAGCTTACACTTAACAAATCTTCAGTAGTTTTCATCCCACAGTTTGTTTTTCTACAATATTATGTAAAGCCTCATTGCATATTTTGATTATCTAAAGATTCCAGCAGCGCTAACTACCATCTGTACACTGCAGCAATGGCATGAGCAAGGTTCCAGGCCTTTTCAAGATTCTTTTCAAGAATCTAGTATATTTTCTCATCACTTGTGTATTTTTATGTATAAAAACAAATAAGTAATAAGAGCACAGTAGCCTTAAAAAGATGTACACAAAAAGAGTGATATAAATAAAGAACTTTGTTTTGGAGGGAAATTAACAAACTCCTCCTCCCCTCTATTTAATAATGTCTAACCAATTTTCTGAGCTTTCTTTAAATGTAAAGACTTTTTAAGAAAAGCTCATTCTTCCACTTGCCACTGTGTAATAAAGTATGTTACTTCATTTATATTGAACCAAATTTTCTGTGAGAATTTCCAGCTATTCATATATTCAGATATGATGTTTTACAACAAAGCTATAGTTTTACTCACCTAAATGATCAGTTTTATTGCAGAAATATGCATCTTTGTTACATTATCCCTTGGTAAATTTTTTTTCATGTTCTCACCTCAAGGATTGTGTTCAAGATGTTACAGATATGGCGACATGCGGATTCTATTATCAGACAGCTCAGCTTTTATTCAACATTTAATCACCCATAAACATTATGTTTCAACTCCTCAGTTTTTCTCCCATGTATATTAACTTTTAGGAAAAATATGAAGATATGGATTTATTTTTGAAGCCTTGTACATCATCATGATATATTAAAATTCCTTGAGTAAATATTTCCTTCTATCTTTTAAAAATATCTACTCAATTTTTTGGCCCAGACTTCACTGTCTATACAACATAAAATAGGAAACATTTATTATTCCTGAAATGAAAAATCTATGCTTGGCTTCCTGCTTTTGAAATAAAAACTGAATATATTATCTAAGTATTTTCAAAAACTTTAATGCCATTTATATGAGGACTTTTAAACTATTTTATTCTGAAATATTGCTTGTTGGTCTTGATGATATATTTATGAAACTTTTGCAAATTAGCAACAAAGTGTTTTCTTGGAGAAAAGAAAAAACAAAACAAAACAACACACACATTAGATTTAAACTCATATTCCTGGGTCTTAACTCCATTCTTCTTCCCAGCTAGATGCTCCTTTGCAACTCACTTCATATCTTTGAGGCCTTATTATTATTTGTAAAAGTCTTATAATAATAATCTCTTTCAATAGTAAGAACATTTTGAAAAAAAATGTCTTCTACAGAACACTTTGGAAGCAAGAACCATGCCTGGTGAGTAGCATATTATATGCAGCTAATAAATACTTATTAAAATCACCTACATTCAATGTAACCTGCTTCATTAAAGTTTTTCAGAAAACTGTTAAATGCCACTTTGCCAGAAAGAAGCTAAGACTGTTGTTTCTTTAGGTGTCAAGAGTGGTGCAAGTAAGAGGAAGACTGGTTGGTGGAGCTCGTGGCGTGGAGACCAGACCTAAGCCATTGCAGCTTAATTGGGAGACTGTAGAGGCAGAAGCTAGTATGAGAACTGAGATCGACCAAAAGGTAGACAATTGATAGATCTTTCTGGATTCCTCTCAAGCAAAACCCTGTACTCCTCCTCTTTCTGAAGACAGGCTGGCCTTCTTTCTTAAAGACTTCCAGATGCCTCCTTCCTCAGCCCTGCAGATTCTAATTTCTCTTCCTGGAAGTCTCTCCCCGGCCCTATTCACCTTGGAATTGCCACTCACATTTTTTTTTTTTTTTTTTTTTTTTTTTTAGGTTCAGTTGCAATGTCCTTTCTTTAGAGAAACCTCTCCAAACAACCTCCAGATGGATCAAGTCCATCCTGCTCTATTCTCTCGGAGCTATATATTTATGAGAGAAAATGCGTACGTGTGTGAGTGTGTGTATACTCTATATTAATATCCATGGTATATTTACGAAACTTTTATGAATGTTGTGTATATGTATGAAAACATTCACAGAATGCACGTGGCCTAAGAATCTGAAGGTGACCAGGATACTGTTTCTGGAGAAACACGACTGACAATGAGCTCCAGCTTCTCTGTATTTCTCTTCAAATAACACAAAAGTGAAATTGAGTTAAAATTTTGGCAGGATAGTTTCAGATTAGGCATTCGGATTGATCGACTGAAGTTTAGGTGATTACAAGCCATTTTCCCGTGAAGATGAATTGGTACAGTACTTCCTGGAATTTTTATTTAGAGTAATTAAACAGAAGAAGGAAAAGGGGGAGAGGGAGAAGAAGGGGGAGACGGAAGAGGAGGAGAAGATGACTTTTCATGTACAATATGGATTCTTTTTCATTCTAATTTTCTTAAAACTTTCATTTTTGACACAGGCTCAGTATGGCCAGTGGTATAGAAAGTGGACATTACGCTGACCACCCTCATTTACTTGCTGTGTAACTTAGGCCAGTTTACTTAACTTCTCTGATGCAATCACTTTATCTTAAATTTGTGATAACATTAGGAATTATTATGATGCAGTGCATATAATGCAGCTGGATTTTTCTAGCACATAGTAAGAACTCCTAAGCAATAATTCACATTGCTTGGCCTTTATCCCACCCACTGACCCCAAAGAAACTCAGCTTGTATTAGTCTACACCTATTTAAATTGGTAAAATCCTGTTTTTTTTTCCCAGCTTTTAAGCATGCTTATTTATCCCCCCTTCCACTGCTGACCATTTGCAGTTGAGTCTCTTTCTGCATATTGGCCAAACTCATATTCATATGTATGTTTTAAAAATCTGGGAATTATTTAAAGAATCTTATATTAGAAACAATTTAGTTATAAGCTATGGATTTAGGAATAATTACTCATACTCATTCTGATGTAAACAAGGATTTATTTCATATTGAAATATTAACCTGTCTATTAATTATGTAGCAATTAGTATTCAGTTACAGCAATATTCATCTTTAAAATTCTTTGGAAGCATTAATATTCCATTTCTCATGATTAATGTAGGGTCATTCTCTTTCTTCTTGAATACATAATATATTATATTATTTACATTACTTTACCTCATAATTTATTACCACTTTCAGGCACATTAGCAATGGAATTTAGAAACATCTATGAGGACTTATTTGCTAGACCTTTTCAGCTATTTAAATTTTAACCGAATTGTTTGGTAATGACTGTAGTTGCAAATAGCAACTTTATGAATAATTACTTCTGAGACTATGGTGATAACTTAAAAAGTACAACTTAGAAACCAACTTCTCTTCTCCATTGCTTAACAGTCTAAACTCCTCTGCCTACAGACCAACCCATCAACATCTTGATATAGCATAGCCTTCCACAGTTGAAGCTTTCTCCTTAGCATAGTACATATCCTACTTTTCACTCCTCTCAACCTTTGTTCTCTCCTTCCATTTTATGTTATCCAGGATTGTTTCCTTTTCCTCAAATCCTCTTTTTTCAGGTCCCATGGATCTCTTAAACTAAGACCTGGTTTCTTGATTCATCTCGACCTCTACGACATTTCATACACTTCCCCAAAGCATAAGTTTCTCACTTAAACACCACTTTTTGAAAGGGTTAATTGTGCACATTTTTTAATCACCAAAAAGCTGTCAATACCATTACACAAATAAAGGGAAACAGCAAAAATGTCTGAAAAAAAAACATAAAAATTTCTATAATCCTACCTACCTAGAAATAAGTCATTCCATATATATCTTTATATACGTATATAAACATATTTAAATACTTTTTATAAAAACAATTATCATACTGAATGATAGCTTATTTTGTTTAATGTATGAAGAATTTTATGTCAGTTGCTATATTTTTTGCATCTCTGTTAAAGCTCAATTAAGTAAAATTTACGTAGTATTTTCTAATTTAAAGATACGTGCAACTTTGAAACCTAAGAATAAAATGCTTAAAATTTTTTGTGAATTACTTAATTTTTAAAAAAGATTTTATTTATTTATTCATGAAAGATATAGACATAGAGAGAGAGAGAGGCAGAGACATAGGCAGAGGGAGAAGCAGACTCCATGCAAGAAGCCCGAAGTGGGACTCGATCCCAGAACTCCAGGATCATGCCCTAAGGCAGATGCTCAACCATTGAGCCACCCAGGTGTCCCTGTGAATTACTTAAAAACAAGAATATTATTAGACTTACTAAAGTTACTGTCAATTCATTTTCATTCACGGAACACAGAATGACCACTGTCCTAAATTATCTACTTATTCTCAATTTTTATGGATTATCACATACTTGTGTATCTCTAAACATTATGTTTAGATATGTTTACTTTTGAGAGTTTTTTAATGGAAATTATTTTCTATGATTTGTATGCAAGTGCCTTCATTTATTCAGTGTTCTATTTCTGTGTCCCTGCTGTTCCATGTAGTTATAGCTGTATTAATTTACACTACTAAATACAGCTTATTAATTTTTACTACTGTTTGTAAAATACATAAATGTACCATAATTTATGTCTTTATCCATTGATGGACATCTGGACTAATTTTAGTGTTTTTCTGCTCTTACAATGATGCTATGATAATTCTTATGCATATCTTAAACTAGATAAGAACATGGGCAAGTTATTTAATTTTTAGATTTCTTAGTTTCCACATTAAAATACTTAAAAAAGATGGCAGTAATTTTAACAATAAATTTTATTTTGGATACACTATGTCCAAAATGTTTTCTTTTGACATACTAACGCAGCCTAATGTTCCTCTTGGCTTGACTAAACTTTAGACATGTTTCTTCCTAATTATAGGTTCCTAACTTCCATTTTCTTAGACCATTTATTTATTTTAAAAAAGCTTCTGTTTACAAATTCTTCCTCTGCCCCTTTGAGATGTAAATTGTCTTCCAGCCTCTTGACATTTTTCAATCAAGGGTTGTCTTTCTCAAGGGCCAAGAGTTATCCCTTTGAAATAGAATCACCATGAAAGATAGAGGCCCTGTCCTCCCAGCCTCCTGTGAGGGTAGGAGCCTAATTTAACTAATTGTCAATTAGCCAACACAATCAAATCACACTAAACAGCCTCCCAGCTTATACCCTCCAGTACTTTCCTACTAGCTCACCCTAGTACTTAGAATCTGTCCTGCCTTTTGTTTCAGGATAGTTACGGCCAATCTCTCTCCCTCAGTGCAATAGTGTTGAATAAACTCTTCCTTGCTTCAGGTGCAGTCTTTCTTTGACAATATAAAGCTATAAAAGCGTCAATGATATATTTTTCATCATTTTGTTTGCACTAAGTCTTTGAAATCTGTTATGTATTTTACCTTTACAGCAAGCACATCTCAGTCAAAGCTTGCCATATTTCAAGTGCTCTTTTGAAGCTAGTAACTATCATTTTTGACAGTGCAGCACTCCAGTATATTCTAGCATAAAAGCCAAATGATTGGATGAAAGGCTATATATGTATTGAACTTTATAGTTTATTACCCATATGTTTTCCACAATGGTCTTAAATTTTCCCTTTAAACAGTGGGGCAGTATAACTCTTTTTCTTTTCTTTTTTTTTTAACATCTTCACCTACAGCTATTATTGTTGTATTAATTTCTCCAGTCTTGTTAGTACCAGAGGTAGCTTATAATGTTCTTAACAATATCTTCCTGAAGACTAATGAAATTGAACATCTTTCCTTAGGTTAATTTATTGTTGTGTTTGTTTTTCTTTCTCCTTTTTTAACATATCTAGTTATGTAATATGCTCCTTATTAAGTTTGTATTTTTTTCCTATTTATTTGCAGAAGTTGATTTTATACTCTTAGTACTCCTTTTTAAACTTGTAATTATTTTCTCAGTCTCTTTTCAGTTTCTTTAAGATTTCTGTTGATAAACAGCAGTTCTGAATTTTAATATAGTAGATTTAATCTTTCAACTTATTTTATAATTAGCACTTGTTTCCTGTTTTTTAAAACCTTTCTGTAACCTTGATGCCATTAATATATTTACTTTCTTCCAAATTTTATAAAACTCTTTCACATTAAATATTGAATCTATTTGAAATTCTTATAGGATAATTATTATTTAGGGCTGTGGCAATTTATTACAGCATAGCTCATTTTTTTTTACATTTGTTGAATTTTACACTTTTCCTCAAGGAATTGAAATTTTAGCTTTATCATATAAGTTTCATTTATTCTACAGTACTTACTGTGAATTTGGATCTTTTCATCTAGGATTTCAGATGTATTGGTCTAAAGATTTTCAGAGTATTCTCTTTATTTTTTGAAATGCTCTAAATATAGCAACAATGTTATCCTGATTAGTTATTTAAATGTGCTAACTTGGTTATCAATCTTTATTAGCTTTACTTAATTGTTTTGTTTTATTAATATTTTTAATTAGCTTGTTGCTTTATTTTCTTTTTTATTCTAGATTTTTTATCTACTTCAAATATTTCTCCTCTTAGCTTTATAAAATCGCCAGCTTTCAACTCTCTTTGGTTTTACTTTCCCATTATGTAAGTGCAGTGCTCACATGTTATTATTCTAGTATTTTTCTCTTTTCTATATAAACATTTAGGGATTATGCATCCTACTCTGCAGGTCACCATAGATGGAGTTTGGAGTAGTCCTGTTCTTTCCTCTTTAATCTTATTCTGATCATAGGATGTGAGTTGTAGAATATAAATTCACAGAAATATTTGAGATTTCTTTTATGGCCTAATATATGCTACTCTTCTGTAAGTACTTGAAAAGAATGTATATTGTTAAATTTGCATACAAAATTTTGTATATGCCAAATAAATTTAGCTTTTTCATAGTAAATTGTTCTTTTCACATATTTTCAATATTTTCTACATTGTACTCTTGATATTGAAGAGGATGCCCTGAAGTCATTCCACATAATGACATTTTTTTCCCCTGCATTTCTGTTAAATTTTGCTTGATGTATTTTGAAACCATTATTTTAAGCACACACAGGTTTAGAAACTGTATTTCTCTCTGGTAATTAACTTTTAGTTCTTGTGTTGTGATTCTACTAAAATATGTTTTATATCATCTCAACAATACAGTAAGGTGTTTTATTTTATCTGATTTTGTTACAGTTACACCAATATTCTTTGCTTAATATTTTTCCTATATTTTCCTACTCAATTCCAATCTTTCCTCGTTGTATATCTCAAATATATATTGTTGAAATTCAACTTGTCTACTGAACCAAATATTGATGTAGAACTAGCACATTTAGTTCATTTATACATGGCATATTTTGAATTTTATCCACCAGCATATGTTCTATCACTTGTTTGTAACTATTCTAGCATTACCTCCTTTTCCCCTTTTGTTAATTAGTTGACTCTTTTGTTGTTTTTGTGTTTCTTATTCCACTTTCTCCTTTAAATTGTGTGCTTCTACTTCTTCTGTAGGGGAACTTGAAAGTTTACCATGCATACTTAAAGTGTAAAAAATGGTATAGTTAGATCTCTGACCACTTATTTTATGCTGCTTGTTTTTCTACATTTAATTCTCTCCCCTAACTTTTGAATAATTTGGAAAGGCTTGAGTTTATGTCTAACCAAGCTATTCATAGTACAGTATATATGTCTGATGTATGATAAGAGTACAGTTAGCATTTTTAAGCTTGAAGTTAATTATGTTAAAGGTGAAAATAAATTTAACAAACTGGTGGATGTCATAAAACACTAGTGAAAACAATCATTTGCATATTTTTTCTTAGCTATAATAAGAAAATAAATTATTCTAATTTCACTAAAACTCCTCTTTATAAAATGCCTATAAATAACATGAAAAAAGCATGTATTCAAAGAATACCTGTTGTTCCATACGTGAAAACGTTTTTTGTGTGTAGAGAGGAAACCTAATTTGACCAGCATTTTGTTACACATGGGTGGTTGTGGAAATGGTTTATCACCTAAAATCTTGGCTATATGACACCATTATGTTGATTAAGATTCAACTTTCATCCATAACTAGGGAGATTGTAAGAGTGTGAGAGAGAATGTAAGAATATAATTAAGAATATAAGAATATAATCAAGATATATGGAATAGTGTGACTTTTTTTCCTTTTTACGGTTCCAGTTAGTTAACATACAGTGTAATTGGGATAGTGTGGTTTTGATTGTCTTTTTTGGGGGGGTGGGGACAATTCTTCAGTTAACAAAAGGTCAGAAGTAGTTAAACATAATTGGCCTACATGGTTCTCCTAACATCCTGCTTAAAGGTACAGAAACACTTTGTAAAAGCCGAAGGACACTGATTCTTCCCCAGGGAAGAATGTTAAGCTATGATCAGTACTCAGCTCAGATTTTTCTGATTCCAAAGTCCACACATATTTTTGTTTGTTTGTTTGTTTGGGTTCAGTCTCATTCTGGAATTAATTCATCAGATTAAAAAAAAAATTTCCAGTCAGAGCCAAACCACTTACAGAAAAGGATTGAAGGTTGCATTTATGTTTAAATATAATCAGCTTTTCTGTCAAAAAAAAAAAAAAGTTTTAAAGTTCAAACTACCATTTTTCATGCATCATTTCTAAGACTGGTATAGTAATGTATAATTTCTTTTTTATTATTAAAATTAATACATGCATGGGACCTTTTCCTAACTGAAGAGGGCTAAGATAACTTTAAAGTTAACATATAAGCTGGAAGGTTAAGGACTGCAGATATTCAATAGATAAGAGCTAGAAAAGTTTTCAACCAATTGTTTGAAGAGGGAAATTTGCATTGTTATTTCTTTCCTCCTATTCTTTATGCATCTAAATAACTAATTCAGGTCTTTTATTGTCCTGACTCCTAAGTAGCTAGGACTCATTTCAGCATCCCAGATCCAAAAGTCTCTAAAGAAAGCTCCTTATATTCTGGGAATATCCCTTGCCTCTAACTTCCCATTAAAAATGGGGACCCTTTCCAAAATGCACACTTAAGGAGAAAACAGAATAAACATTTTTTAAGTAGAGAAATACGTAATAATCATAGACGTACTAATTGAAATATATACACATACATATTTAAATATATGTATGTATATTCATATACACATTTACATAAAACATAGTTTTAAAGGTTTAGAGGCATCTGAGTCGTGCAGTTGGTTAAGCATCTAACTCTTGGTTCAGCTCAGGTGGTGATCACAGGGTTGTGAGATCAAACCCTGTGTTGGGCTCCGTGTTGAGCATGGAGTCTGCTGAAGTTTCTCTCTCCTCCCTCTGCTCCTCCCTGCCCCCCTTTCTCCCCAAAATTAATAAACAAATCTTTAAATGTAAATATGTATGTGTATATATGTATATGAATATACACACAATTAGCACATTTTATTTATTTATTGAATATAATGTTTTATTAGTTTTAAATGTACAACATAGTGATTCACCAATTCTATATATGATACAGTGCTCAGCATGATAAGCAGTTACCATCTATCACCATATAAAATCATTACAGTATTATTGACTATATTCCCTATGTTGTACTTTTCATCCCATCGAAATTTTCTTTTTTTTTTTTTTTTTCAGAGTCTTTGTCTGATTTTGGTATCAGAGTAATGCTGGCCTCATAGAATATATTTGTAGGTTTCTCTTTCTCTTAATTTTTGAAATAGTTTGAGGAGGATAGGTACTAACTCTTCTTAAATGTTTGGTGGAATTCACCTGTGATGCCGTCTGGTCCTGGACTTCTGTTTGTTTGGGATTCCTTTGATTACCAATTCAATTTCATCACTAGTAATTACTCTGTTTAGATTTTCTGCTTCTTCCTGCTTCAGTCTTGGGGGATTTTATGTTTATAGTTTCTTATAAGTTGTCTAATTGTCGGCATACAATTTTCATAGGGGTCTCTTACAATCCTTCATATTTCTGTGGTGTTAGTTGTTACTTCTCCTCTTTCACACTTGGCTTTATCTATCTGAATCTACTGTTATGATTAGCAAATGTTTTAAATGAGGAAAGCATCCATCCATCCTTGTGAGGTTGTTACTCTCCGAGCTTCCTGAGTGGGACAGTTACCTTTCCTGTCGGTTTCTGTTGTAAATCTTTATCCCATCACTTGTGCTCACTTCTTAGCTTTTAATTACTGGTTAGAAACATAAAACAATGACTTTGGTGAACTTAAACACATTACTGCTACCGGCAGAACATTGGAAGATCACAGTATCAAAGAGACATAGAAAGAAAAAAAAAAATCCCTGGAACAACATAGAAAAATCAAGCCCATAGGTCAGGGGGCATGTGGGTAAGAGTGGTTTTATAGTATAGAAGTGTAGAACCCTACTGAAATGAGTGCACCCACTTGTTTTAAATCACTTTATATTTCCTTGAAGATTTAAATTCTATGGAGGGAGATTCCTGTACCTTGAGTCCTTACGTAGCACACAGCTGGGCATGGGATGCACCAAACTCTATGGGGGACACTCCATTCCATACCCTGTAAAGAAGAGACTACTCTTCCCAGAGGGAGATCAGTTACTGGTAGGAATAGAGAAGAAATGATGAGAAAAGATGTCTATTTACTGTTTGTGAGCACCCTGAGTTCAATAATTATGCTTCTTTATTGTTGACTTTGATTCTAGGTTCCTAGCGTAATGCTGACACAGTGTAGTAGCTTAATAAATGTTATGTTGACTCACAGTGCTGCAGCAAATAAGGTTGACACATTTTAATACTGTGGTTATAAACCTAAAACATCTATTTTCCTCAGCAATTACTTTCATTCTTCTCTTTATCTTGAGAAGTGTATTCTAAAAAGTGATCAAAGGAAGAAAAGCAATTAATCAAAAAATGATTGAGCTCAAAATATACACTAGATATAGCAGATACGATGGTGAGATCAGTAAAATATCTTCATGGTAGGGGCTCCCAGCTTATCAGGAGAGAGATTCATGGAGACCACTGATTTCTGGTACTGGTTATCAGAGAGGCTGATACCGAGAAGACTGATGCACATCACCACATTAGCTAAAATGAACCCAATCTGAAAAGAGCCCAAAGCTTCCATCTCACAGGGGAATGATTTTATAAATTTTCTCAGGTACATTCAATGGAGTATGGTTCAGACACCGCGTGTAAATATGCAGCCCGTATGGCAGCCTGGAAACATTAAAAACAAAATACAAAATGGTATGGGTTAAATATAAGTGTGACTATGAACATATAAATTTATATGGCCATAAAAGAATTGGAGGCAATACCCAGAAATAAAAGCAGTTATTGCTAGAAAAGTGATGCTTTTATTTTTTTTCAATTTGTAGGCTGTTATAATATGGTTCTATAATAATTAAATTTATAGGGAAAAGCTGGAACTATTTATTCAGTTTTCCCATTATTCAACAACAGCAAAATACTCTAAAATTGTTTCTTACCTGTTAATGGGACTTAATTCTATTCTTTACCTTACAGCTGTGATTTCTTCTCTGAACGCCTGGGGAGACTGTCATTCTGTGTTAGTCTTTATTTATTCCTCATTAATTCTTGTTGGCTTTGCTCCCCGGGAGCACCTGTACTTAGTGGGCTATAGAAGGAAACGTGTAGGTGGCTCAATAGATTTTAGTTAGAATAAATGGCTGCTTTTGACCCTTGCTAATGTGTGTTTTATTGTTATATTTTTGTTCCTCTTAATAGCACATCTCTATGTAGGAGTCTCAACCACTTTGCACTTTCTAATCCAACCTGAAAACCTCATCTTTCCTCAAAACTTTGCTCTTTCTCCCCTATAACTCTGTGGAATTCTCCAAAGCGTGCAGGTTGTAACATTTTCTGCAAACATAAGATCAGTGACCAGTTTCTGTGGATTTTGACGTCACCACTGAGGGCATATTATGTACATATCAGCCCTTTGTTGTCACCTACCTTCTCTTTTTAACAGCATCTCGCTGTTTTGCTCAGCCAATTTTTCTTCTAATCTAATACTGCCTGCGGACTGCTACTACATCCCTCTGACAGAGACCAAATAATATTACACTTCAGCTTTAAAACTCCTAAAAGGCTGCTCATGCATTCCTTAAATAAAGTACAAATCCTGTAGCTCAAATTCCCACTCAGTTTTGTCGCATTATCTTCCATGACTGTCCTATTCCAACCGTATAAACTAACCAAACGGACAGATGTCCTGTTCTTGGATCCCATAACTGACGCTACCATCTCCCTATATTTTTTCATTTTTCCCCCTTTTCTTGGAATGCCCTGTCTTATTCTGAGCCTACTCATTCTAATTTCTACCAATCACTCTAGAAATGTTTAAACAATTACCCATTTTATAATGCTTTTTTAAATTATTCCAAATAGATTTGATTTGGAATAGGTAATAATGGTTATTATTCCAAATAGATTCCCTTTCTCTCCAGCCAAAGAGAAGTCTGCACATGTCCCACTTTACATTATTGAATCTGCTTTATTGCAATTTCAATGGTGATTGGACTGTGCACAGTCTGAGCACAGGGACAAGACCTTTTTCATCCTGGTATCTACCTGCAGCATCCAGCACAGATCCGGGCTTGGTTTTTGTCTTGAATTAAAGGTAGACTCCAACATTGTTGAAGGTAAGGTATAGGATTAGAGGGTATATATTTTTCCTTTCAGCTTAATTGTATTTTTGATTCAAAGAAAACATACAAATGGGAAAATTAGAAAATCCTACAGATAGGAGAAAAAGAGAGAAAGATGAGTGAGAGAGGGTATATAATAAGTGCCTTCTACAATCTGATCAGGAAATTGATCTTTTTTTAAGATTATTTATTTATTTATTCATGAGAGACACACAGAGAGAGGGGCAGAGACACAGGCAGAGGGAGAAGCAGGCTCCATGCAGGGAGTCCGATGTGGGACTTGATCCTGGGTCTCCAGAATCACACCCTGGGCTGAAGGTGTCACTAAACCACTGAGCCACCCAAGCCACCCAGTAATTTAATCCTTAATAAGTTTAGAGAAAGTAAGAGCTTTTTGTGTGTCTGTGTGTGTGCTCCAAACCAAGCAGTTTGGCTGTGCCAGTTGAAGAAATGTATTAGTAAAATACCGTGTTTTATTTTATCTTCTGTTTCTGAATATTTTGATCAATTCATTTTTAATGATTTTATTAAGCAACCTTTTTTTTTATTATTTTATTAGAAGCATCATCTCATAGCTGGCTCCCCTGCTAGGATCTGTAGTTGCTGGTAAGAAAATGTCAGTACTGCATGGAAAGTGACGTAATTGAACAATTCTAGGTAGATTTTCAGACCAGTGGGCCTGGTTTCCATTCTTGCTCTAGCCCCTAATATTCACTCCAGATAAATTTTGGACACAAGCACGTTAGCCATTCACTGAAGTGATTTTCCTTCAGCCTTCAGTATTTTCATTGACTGGTGAGCGTGAAGTCACAATTAAACCAGCTTTGCTCAAGGAACAAAAGCACTACACGGAGTAGTCATTCTTTCTTATAGAGTCCTAGACTTTTTTGTTTCTCTCCCCAGGGTCAACAGGTATTTCTTCTCATCCACTCCAACAGGGTCTCCACTCAGGCTGGAGACTGCAATATTTTATTTTAAATCTAGGCTCTCCTATACCTAGTGTTTCTGCAGAGCTAATTCCAGGACCCCTTCCGTTCACTCTGACATCTCTTTTTCCTGCAATTTTCTTTTTACCATTTTACAGCCCAATACTGATTATACTGCCCTGATTCTTGGACAAGTTCCTCCTCCTGATTGCTGTGTACCTTGCCTCCCCCCAAAAAAGCGATCAGATGACTGTTCTGCATAGTAGTTAAAATGTATTATTGATAATATTAAAACCCAAGATTAAGTAAGTATCTAATGCATGCAAGATTCTGTGCTGTGTTTTAAATTCTTACAAGTTGTCTTCTTCATAAGTTACCTAAAAGGTAGGTGCTATCTAACTTTAAGAGAGAAGGAATTGAGAAAGTTTAAGAATTTGTCTGACCAAGCAGATTCCAAAGTCAAGATTCACATGCCAGCATTTTGCTGCAAAGCCTGAACTTAATCAACAGTTTTTTTTTTTTCCTTCTATTTATTTGGGAATTCTGGGTCACTTGGAATGACTGGGGTATGATTGGCAAAGATGTGAGGTCCCTTAACAATTAAGATATGAGAGGTCCCTGAGAGATTTTTGATTGGATTCTATGACATCATTTCTTTGCTTCGTATTTTTGGGGCATGTCAGCTTGCATCTCTGAGATTCGTTGTTCTCATCTGTGAAAGGGCAGTTGTGACATTTCTCCCCCACTGTGTTCTCTTAAGATTAAATGATCTCACCCAAGGGGAACTCTTGAAATTTTACAGATGGCAATACTTGGTATTCCAAGTGTGTGGTCTCAAGTCCATGTTATGTCCGTGCTCAGCCTCTACAGCCTTGCTGCTTGCTGGGACACATAGAAAAACTAGAGACATGAGCAAAATTTTCACAAGTGCCAAAGATAAATAAGAATCATCTACATTTATTTTACTTTTTTTTCTAGGCTCCTCAGTCTCACATTCTCATCCTTGACGCTGCCTTTGAGATTTCACTCTGGTTAGGGAAAGAAGAGATCCTATAGGAAAAAAAAAAAAAAAAAAAAAAAAGCCACATCAGTACATTATTTAGTGAATAGAGCTTCAGTTCAGGAGAAAATCTATGATAAGCTGACTTAACCTCTGTAATGCTTAAGAGAATCATAATGCTTAAGAGATGTAAGTTTTCTCTTCCTTTTTAGTCTGTTTATGTGATGGATTATATTAATTGATTTTTGAATGTTGAACCAGCCTTCCATAACCGGGATAACTCCACTTCTTTGTCATATGTACATTTTTTATACATTATTTGATTCAATTTACTAATATTTTGTTGAGAATTTTTGCATCTGTATACATGAAAGATACTGGTCTGTGGTTTCTTTTCTTGTACTCTTTTTGTTTGGTTTTGTTGTTAGAATAATGCTGACCTCATAGAATGGATTTGGAAGTATTCTTTCTGCTTCTATCCTCTGAAAGAGACCATAAAGAATTGATATAATTTCTATTTTAAATGTTTTGCTGAATTCACCAGTGAATCTGTCTGGACCTGGAGCATATTTTGTTTTAGAAAGTTACTAATTATTGGTTCAGTTTCTTTAAACAATGGAAATCATAATATCATCTCTCATACTTTGATAGAATTTAACTAAAAATTAATGACAGAAAAGTAGCTGGAAAATGCCAAAATACATGGAGATTTTAAGTGACTTAAAGGATTTGATTTTCTTGTAGAATATAAGACTTACTAAAACTATGTAGTTTTGTTTTTAATTTCCAAGTCACTCAGTCTCTTCTGTCTGCACTACTTCCCTGTGTCTCATAATGTTTTACTCATCACCAATTCCCACAAGCCATTTAGATCATTTCAGTAGCCTGCACCAATTGGAAGATCTCTCCCCAGTCACTTCTTCCAGATAAAGGCTTTTGTAACATCTGTGCCGTTTATTCGAGAAACTATAGATTTTTACTGCAGACAGTGTTTTGAATTCAGAGGTTGCAGAGTCAAATATATTTGAGCCAAATGGATAATGCAAATGAGCAAAATGAATCAGATTGCAGAGTCTAGATCAGCAGTTCTTATCTCTAGCTGCATAATTATATCACCTGAGATGCTTTTAAAGTTCCAGAGATTTTAATGTACAGATAAGATTAAGAGCCACTATCAATCAATAGCCTCAAATGTATGTGAGTAGGAGAGTCACTGGAGAGCTCTTTTTTGTCTTATTTGTTGTTGTTAAGGAATATTCCCAATCATTGACATCGACAAGAAATTATAAATGAAAATAAGAGCTGTGTGGATCTCAGGGACCTTTGTTTTTAACAAAAAAATATCCCCAATACACACATCTGATGATTAAGAGACAAATGGCTTGTGGACCATAAGTTGAGACATATAGATGAACAGATAAATATTATTTTAACGTAATAATCATCAGTAAGTGTTCTGCTTCTTCTCCCAAGATATTTTACACACTTAATTGGGCGCTCTATCTGTTGGTTTTCTGGTGAAAATTATAAACTTAGCCATGGGTTTTGATTACGTGTAGGACTAATCTCTGAAACTTTTGTCCATTATTTAACCACTGAATACAACAAGCCCACGTAGGTTGTGAAATTTACCAAAACACTGATGTGACCATTCATTTATGACTTTATCATAAGAATCATAATTTACCAATAGGCTGGTGATGTGAGAAACAAAATCCAGTTTGGAGTGAGTCCTTTCAATGCAGGAGTCACAGGTGTGTTCTTTGTTTTGTACAGTGCCTAGCACAGCCTACTAGGCATTGTATATTGTGCATATTGGTCTTTAATTCCAGAATAACCATATTTAGAAAGAAAAGCCACAAGGCATTTAGGTCATGGGGAAAATATCTAGCCTGTCTTCATATTCCTGGACATTTTGGTGCTCAAGTCACATAGGTTTATGTCATGAGAACCTTAAAATTGGTTTAATTTTAGATGTAAGGAAACTTATCCTTAAAGAGATTGATCAGTGTGCCCAAGATCTTCTCCTTGATGTTATCTATTTATATATAACACTTTCCTCTATAAATGGAAGCTTAAAACTCTATATATAAGTATGATTTCCAGCCCTTGGGGAGAGGGGGCAAGAATCTGGGAACTGCTGTAGCTAATTTGCATGGATCTGGCCCTGAGTTTTTCCCGAAGCTGTAATCAAGGTGTCAACTAGTATGCAATCATTTTAAGCTTGACTGGGTTTGGAGAATACACTTCCAGACTCACATTATGGCTGTTGGCAAGAGATTTAATTTCCTTGGCACGTGGTTCTGATGGCATAGTTTTTCCTAGAGTGTGAGGTCCAAGGAAGAAGAATACACCCAAGATAGAATTCATAGTTTTTTATAACCTAATATTGGGAGGAATACGCCTTCTTTTCTGCCATTCTGTCTATTAGAAGAGAGTCCAATACACTCTCAACAGTAGGGAAACTTAAAGGTCCACCTTTTAAAGACGGGATATCAAAGAACGTGTGGACATTTAAAAAGTGTTAAATTATTAACAGAAACAGCTGATATAATTTAATATCAGTTTATGCATTGGAAACGAATTGTCAAAAACAAGTCCCATTGTTTCTTGTAAGATGGTATCAGAATGATAAAAGCCTAACAATGTTCTTAGTATTTTGGGAATAGAAGCATTTCATGAGTCACAAATTAGCAATGGGCACAGTTCATTTCTTCAACATAGTTGGTTGGAGTTTTGTATCATTAATGTGCTGAGTTCTTTGTATACAGTGCAATAGAGGAGATGAATATAAGAAGAGTTAGGGGGATCCCTGGGTGGCGCGGTGGTTTGGCGCCTGCCTTTGGCCCAGGGCGCGATCCTGGAGACCCGGGATCGAGTCCCACGTCGGGCTCCCGGTGCATGGGGCCTGCTTCTCCCTCTGCCTATGTCTCTGCCTCTCTCTCTCTCTGTGACTATCATAAATAAATACAAAAAAATTAAAAAAAAAAAGAAGAGTTAGGCAAAGTAGGGAATAGCAATGCTATGACAGGAATGACCCAAGTACATGTGGGGACACAGGAGAATTGGCCAGAGTTATAGGATGGAGAGAATTGTAGGAGGGACAGTAAAGTCATCCTCATGGAATTAATTCTTAAACTAGGTATTATAAGAAATTGTTTGGAGAATATATTTTAGTGCAAGTGCACTCCTGAGAGAGAGAAAGAGAGAAAGAAGCCTCCAAACAAGGAGATGACATTCCAGAGGAAGGGCACATCTTGGGCAGAAGCCCTAGAATAATCTGAAACAAATGAAATGGTCTGGAGGTCCAGGGAACTCCTAGAGATATGTTAAAGTTGTAGGTTGCAGAGGACAGAGAATGGAGCCCTAAAAAAGTAAGGCCAGAAAGATAGAGTAATGAATGGAATGTCTTGCTTTCTTGCCACGAGGGAACTTGGATTTTATTCTAGACCTATGTTTTTCAACTTTATTTATTTTTTATATTTTATTTTTTTATTTTTATTTTTTATGTTTTTCAACTTTAATAAGGTATATCTCACTATCACAATTTTTGCCAAGTCTTTATACAGTCCACACTATGATTTATGCAGTGCTTAAAAACTATAGTCTGATTTCCTGAATATATTTAGCTTAACATGGAACATCTTGAGTTGGATATACTAAATTTATTTATTAAGATACACATTAAATATACAACCTGTTTGGACAGTTAGAAAGGATAGAGAAGAGGCATTGAAGGATTTTAAGCAGATGAACAATATGATAAGATTTTGTTTCATGGTGATCACCCTGGGAACTGTATGGATAGTCAATAGCACTTTCCAATTCCATGTGCCTTGAACTGTGGTGGCCCATGAATAAAATAAGCATTTTCTTGAGGCAGAGTCCCACTTAAAAAAAAAAGAAAAAATAAATAAAAACCCTTTGTCTACTGCCTGAGGATCATGATAGCCCCAACTAAGCAGCACAGAGTGTGAGTAATCTTGAGTGGGGGAACCTTGTTGCATTTTATGAATTCCCAACAGAAAGAAGCTAATAGTGCTATCATCCTAGCCCAGAGGAAGAAGGTAGAAAAATTACTTGGAGTTTTGGAAACTTTTTGCCTAAATTTACCCAGAATACCCTGATTAGTGGTAAATACAGGCAAGTGGGTTGCCTTTTTTCAAAACATTATAGTTGTTAGTTATTAGCTTCATCTCAGAAAAAGCTTACTTAGTAATCTTAATATTTAAGTTACCTGAGCCGTGGTGAAGATTCCCAGGTTGATATTAGAGACACACTCATTCTTATATATATTTACAGGTTTCACATACTGTGTGTAACTTCTGGACACCTGGCAGGGCCTTTTAGAAAATGATCTTACACGTTGCTTTTCTTTAATAGTTAGAGAAATCTTGAAATAGATCAACAAGAGCTTCAGGGAATGTAAAATTTTCAGTTTGGGATATGTCCAGGTTACTCTAAAATGGATGGAGTCTTAGCAATATTGCTCAAATGATGGCATTGAAGTGACATAGGAAAAGAAAAGGATGTACCGGCTCCAACTCATTTTTCTCCATCTCATAAATGTGCCTCATATTATTTAATGGTGTGGTAAGAATTAAAGAAATTATGTAGAGATTGAGCTTTAACGTTTGATTTAAGTAGGATTTGCAATTTTTCCAATTCTCAGGGGCAAAAAGCATTTCTTTATATTAATATAGACACACTCACATGCTTCATACATACTGAGGAAATGGAAAAGTTAGTGACTTTTAATTGGCACTGGGATTTCATGCTTGGTTTCCTATGTTATATACTTGCTTACATATTTTTTTTTACATTTTTTTAACAGGGGAAGTTTATTTAATAGCATGGCACTTGTATAGGGACAATGAGTGGAGAGAATGAGTAGAAAATAAGTCCTAGAGCGGAGAAGAGAAACCTTTGCCAGCTTTTTCAAATTAAACCTGAATTTGGCAATAATTTGTGAAATCCTCATTTGATATTACATCATGTTTATTGTGTGGTATTTTAGGCTCAGAATTGTTGGCGAATATTTGATTTAAAAATAAAAGCTCTAAGCCACTCATTTTCTGCTGTATTGGTTGTAGCGACCACACGCCATTGCCGCTCTGGCTAAGATGCATCAATGCATGAAGCCATCTGGAAAGATTGGCTTCATATAAACAGCATCCTCACTTCTATGGTATTTTTTCAAGAAGAGTGGCCTAGCCTCCAGATATTACAGACATGTTGGATATTTTCTGGGGCTCTGGACCAAGTGACTGCTTTTCCCATCAAGTGCCAATCCGCACATCTGCCCTCCTATAATATATGTGGACTTAGAGCATACAGAAATGAGCTTGCATCCCTGTAATTAAGAAACCTTGTGAATCTCTTAAAAATAACAGCCATAGTCATTTGGAAGAATAAAATCAAAGCAAAAGTAGGCAACATTTAAAGTCATTATGAAAAGTGCAAATGTACAAACAAATTGATCCATTATTCTTTGCCACATTCAAACAAGATGCATAATGGCTTCTTCCTTTCTGCCTCCACGGTACTTAGTTTATTCAAGTTGTAGAGCTGGATTATCACCTACCTTATTTACTTGCATAAGGGCTTATTTATCCACATGAGGTTTCTCTACATGCAGTAGATTAAAGACATTTGGGAATGTTGCCTATGAGAATCTGTTTATTCTTTTCAGTGCCTACCAATAAATTTCCTGGCCCTAACAGACATTCAAAATTTATTGAATAAAATTGCATCATTTCAACCTAGAGATAAGAGATTTTAACAAATAGAACTCTTTCACTGTACAAATGAGTACATTTCAGAGAAGTGTGACCTTCCTGGAGTCACCTGAGCAGTGAGTGGAGTGTCTTGATTAGAACTACCGCTCTCCAAGCTGGCACTCTTTTTTTTTTTTTTTTTTTAAAACGTTTTTTTTTTTTTTTCAATTTTCATTTATTTATGGTAGAGAGAGAGAGAGAGAGAGAGGCAGAGACATAGGCAGAGGGAGAAGCAGGCTCCATGCACCGGGATGCCCGATGTGGGATTCGATCCCAGGTCTCCAGGATCACGCCCTGGGCCAAAGGCAGGCGCCAAACCGCTGCGCCACCCAGGGATCCCCTCCAAGCTGGCACTCTTAATATTCTGGCTCTCAACTGGCTCAAAGTCGTTGCTATGATTTAACATCCTATTTTCTATCTTACAACTTCTTCCAGTTTCTGATGTTTTCTTAATAGCTCTACAATATCAAGGCAGTGATTTCTAATACATGCATAAAAGGTGGTGTTAAAAAACTGGCTGAATATGCAAGAGTACTCTAAGCAATATGGCACTTAATTCCAGTTCTTCCCTTTGAAATGAATTGTTAGTTGTTTTTACCTGCTGACTCCTTCCATTTCTCAAGTAAATAAGCAGAGAGGACTGAGAAGTTTTATTTTATTTTGTTTTGTATTTTTTAACATGTCACAGAGAATCCCTGCTGTTAGAATTTCTAGTTCTCCAATTATGCGTTGGACTTATTTACACTGAGTTTTTAGAATGTACTAGGAAAAGGTCATAGAGGTTCTAATTGGTCTCTCTTGCAAAGTAGAATGAAGTGGTTAATACCAATAATGGGGTTAAGGCAATAGGCAGGGTTACAATCAAACTTCAAGAGGTACCGAGAATAACTGTTAAGCTACTCTGTCCACTTTATCGTTAAAAGCTGTTAATTCAATCACAGGGCCCTTGGATTCAGGCCCTTGCAATTACAGATTTTATTCTGATAAATTATTTCTGTTAAAGTCAGAATGCACCAGGTTATTGAGTTGATTTTACTCAGGCTATTGCAGTAGGGTGTGTGTGCCAAACCAAGGTGGGAGCATCTCAGCAGGGTGTTTCCCTTAAACCTTTTTTTCAATTAATTTTTTATTTTTTATTTCTTTTTTCTATTTAAATTCATTTAGTTAACATATAATGTATCATTAGTTTCAGATGTAGAGTTCAGTAATTCATCAGTTACATGTAACACCCCAATGCCCCTCATATCACGTGCCCTCCTTAATACCCATCACCCAGGTACCCCATCTCTCCACCCTCCTCCCCTCCAGCAACCCTCAGATTGTTTCCTATAGTTAAGAGTCTCTCATAGTTTGTCTCCCTCTCTGATTTTTCTTATTTTTCCCTCCCTTCCCCTATGATTGTTTTGTTTCTTAAATTCCATATATGAGTGAAACCATATGATTGTCCTTCTCTGATTGACTTATTTCTTTCAGCATAACACCCTCCAGTTCCATCTACATCAGTATAAATGGTAAGATTCCATCCTTTTGGATAGCTAATATTCCATTCCTCACACTTTATAGGGACAGGTAAACAAGTTGCAGATGGAGCGAGTCACGTGGTTATTTGACCCTCAGAGGAGGTCTCATTCAGTTTACTAAGGAGGAAACATTTATCTCTGCCTCAGCTAGTTTCAGGGGGACGGAGTTCTCACCTTAGTTAATTGCTTATGAGGACAAAGAATAAAAAATGAGCTGGGGGTAAGAGGAAGGGTCTGTGTCTGGCCTTATCAGTAGGCTCAGACAAAAGAGGAAAGAAAGGCCTGTGTTTAGCCTTGTCCTTTATTAATGGGATGTTTGTGTTGAAGACAAAGATGTACATGAATCATTATGAAAAGTGTCCCTCCTTCTTGGGTGGTTTACCTTGAAGAAGATTTATTATTCTTCCCTCCCCTGTCCACTCTCCATTAAGATACAAATATCAGAGCAGCTTACCCAATCGTCTTAAGAAACCTACAGGTTTCTTTCCTGTGGTTGCTGCAATAGATAACTGCAAACTTGGTGGCCTAAAACAACAGAAATTACTCTCTCATGATACTGGAGACACAGAGATCCCAAAACAGCCAAATGGGACTGAAATCAAGGTGTGGCAGGGCTGTCCTCTTTCTAGAGACGCTAGAGGCAAATCTTTTCCTTTTGTCAGCTTCTCGTGGCTTTCTCCATCTCTTGGCTTGGGCTCTCATCACTCTGTTCATCAAGGCCATCATCTTTAGATCTGTTCATCTTCTCACTGCCTTCTCTGTGTTTTATAAATCTCCATTTGCCTCCCTCTTGTAACACCTGTGATTGTGTTTAGGACCCACCTGGAGAATCCAGTCTACTCTCTACATCTCAAAGTCCTTAACTTAATCACATATGCAAACAGCATTTTTCTGTTAAAAAAATTATAAGTTCCAAGGATTAGTGCCTAATATCTTTCGGGGTCATCATTTAGTCTATTATAGACTCATACATTTATTTTCCCAATTTAGCCTATTATGGACTCACACATCATTTTCCCAGTTTATTCTAGTAAGTGATAAATGAGTCCTATCCTGGAATGGGCACTTTACTCTTTTCCTCATCTGTGGTAAATCAAGAAAGGGGCCAAGAAATTAATTCAGATTTGCTTAGCACTTACTATATATTTTCCAGTGGTTGTTACAGTCATTATCTCATGTTACATTTGAGTCAGCATTTAGAGAATGATTGGCAGTATTCTTACTTTACAAATGAGCAGTAAAAGACAAAGGAGTTTTGTCTGTGCTTTGTAAGCACTCACCTACAGAAAAATGTGATGAAGTTTTCAGTAATCCAGAGATGCAGAGAAAAAAAAAAAAAAAAAGGACATGGAAAAATGAAATAATTGTGTGTTAGTGACATTCCCAAATGCCATTTCCTTTTTTTTCCTCTCCCCACCTCCAACTTTAAAGAATGATCACCTAATTTGAAAAAATTGATCACTCTTTCAATATTTTGGAGGATAAATGTCCTTCCTTCTGTGAAATAGTGATGAAATACTCTGTTCTGTTTGTTGGTTGGTTTTCATGTCAAAATTCTATGTTGGGAATTCAGACGTTTGTTATTACTGCTTAATTTCACTCTTCCACAAAATATTGCAGTCCAGGAAACTCCACGGGCATTAACCCACTGCATTATCACAACCAGTGACATTGTGATTCACATTCAATTACGTGGCTCCAAAGCCTATTTGTTCCTGCTGCCAAGGAGTTCTGCTGATTACTGGAGACAAGAAAGAGGGATGCCTCCATTTCCTCACCACAGGCTGTTTTGTAGTGTTTTCATGCAAAGAGGTAAACAATTAACAGGGTTTGTAACATATAATTTTGTTCCTTCCTTGTCAGTGTTGTGATAAATTATCACAATTGGCAGGTAGCAGGTATTCATTGTCAAAAAAAAAAAAAAAACAGAAATAAGCTGATTCTTCAGGTGGTGTTGGTAGAGGTATGTTTGGAGGAGAGCTGGGGTGTAATATCCATAATAAAGATACATTCTTGGCTCATCCCATTTCATAACTCATAGACCCAGCAGCTCGAAGGTTTCCTGGATCATTGAATGAACGAACTGCATGTTGAAGTAGCTGAATTTGTGCATGATTTTCTGATCAACTTGCATATTGTATCACTTGAATTTCCAGATGCAGGTAGTTTGCTATAGAAGTTGAATTTTTAAATAATTAAGATGATAGGGACTCCTGGGGGGCTCAGTGGATTAAGTGTCTGCCTTCAGTAGAGGTCATGATCTCAGGGTCCTGGGATAGAGCCTCACCACATCAGGCTCTCTGCTCAGCAGGGGTGCGGGGCCGGGGGGGCTGTGCTTCTCCCTCTACCCCTCTCCCTGCTCTTGCTCTCTCTCTCTCTATCTCTCAAATAAATACATACAATCATTAAAAAAATAAGATGATAGAAATGGTTTGAAGAACTCTGCCTACTTTCTGATTTTTCTCTTTTGCACAATTCTCAGGTTTAAGGAATTTTTTTTTTTTTTAAATACAGAAAGTAAGTCCTTTGGGTAACCAGTCGGCTGATACACCGCATTACGTTTATACCCATACTTACCAAAATTAAATTTATGTTGTTCATCTCACATGAGGAGAAAAGTGAGATCTTGATATTTCCTTTTCTTTAAGAAAACTTGGGATTCAATTTTGACAAAGGTTATATAAGGATCTTATTTCTGGGCATTGTTGCATTTGAAAACTTATAGTTAGGAAATGAAAGAACCTTGTACATCGCCCTGTAGGCCAACTCTGTAGAGATAAATAGTTGCTTTATATCTGGCCATAAAGTGATAGATAACCTGTGGGAAAATGATAGAATCCGCAGCCCTGTTCATTCTCCCCAGGTGTGCAGGAACCTGAGAGCCAGTACTTAAGGGTTCTACAGTTATGAACTGATAATTATGACTATGTCCGCTAACCCCAGGAATCACCACAAAATATGGAAAACAGCATGGCTTTCTGTCCAAAAATATCATCTGTAATACTAGACACAACTATATTAACAGTTTCGTGTATTTATTTTCATTTTTGTGCGTGCTCCGTAATGTTTCACATGGTTACAGCGATATTTGCTACACATTTTATATTGCATCGTTTTAGAATAAACATTTCTACATTCCTAAATGTTTCTGGACATTATGATTATAAAATATATCATCATACTATTATATTATTATTAATTAACCATACTACTTTTGTTCTACCGTTGACTTATTTTCTACTTATTTTCCTATTACACAAATCACTGTAATATATACCTTTGAGTGCAAGTTTTTTTTTATTGAAGATTATTTACTTCAAAGAGAAAATACCTTGAAGTAAAATTACCAGATCATAAACATATTTAAAAACTTGTATCTCTTTAAAGAGTTTCCAAAGTTTGTATATGAATTTATTTTCACAAAATGAGTGGGAAACATCAGAAAGGGAGACAGAACATAAAGACTCCTAACTCTGGGAAACGAATTAGGGGTGGTGGAAGGGGAGGAGGGTGGGGGGTGGGGGTGACTGGGTGATGGGCACTGAGGGGGGCACTTGACGGGATGAGCACTGGGTGTTATTCTATATGTTGGCAAATTGAACACCAATAAAAAATAAATTTATAAAAAAAATAAATACCACCACCACAAAAAAAAATTATTTTCACACTAGCATTATAAGAAAGAGAAAATTTTTATGGTGTTCTAGCCAAGAGTAAGCATATTAATTTTGTTTGCTTAATAGGAAAAATGCATTTATTTGTTTTAGTGATGATTGAGTATTTTATTCTGGTGACACTAGATTAAGTGAGAATGTCATTAAACTAAACTGCTGTGGTTTACCAGATGAGTGTTTCTTTGCTTCTAAATTTGAGATCTTACCTTTGTCTGATGGCTCAGAGACGTTCTTTTAGATGTTCTTGTTCCTTTCCTCTCCCTCTCACTTCAGGAATCTGCTATGGCTTGTTAAAGTCCTTAGGTTGGTAGTAGGTAGTGGTGGAGGGGAGTGAGGTCTCTGCTATTCTGATTTAGGTTAGGTCTTACAAACCCTGTTCCTGGCCTTGCAGTTGTGGCCTTCTAGTACCTTTTGCTTTTACCGTGGTTGTAGTTGTTTCCTTAGTATTGAATTTTACCATTTCTCCAGAAGTGAGGTTCTTCCTAAAGAGGGTATAAATCTCCCCAGTGTCTGCAACAACCCAGGCTTTCAGTGATCCTGCCAGTCCATACTTGACGTTCGCCAATTTCTTAGTTACTCTATTTGAACTCTAGTTCTAGCTGCCTAGTTGTGACTACCCTAGGCCATACTTGCTTATGTTTTCTCTGTCCTTGGACACAGGAATTCTCCTCGTATTTTGTGCCAGCTGTTTACTCTGTAACCTCAGCTACTTAAAAGTCTTGCTTTTTTCCCAGCTGTATTAAAGTATAATCGACAAATAAAATTGTAAGACATTTAAAATATATATGATAATTTGATATGCGTCATGAAAGGATTCTCTCTCATTAAATTAACACAACCACCACCTCACGTATTTGCCTTTGTGTATGTATGAACATTTAAGTTTTGTTCTCTTAGCAGATTTCAATTACACAACACAGCATTTTAAACTGTAGTCATAGTGTTATACATAAGATTCTCAGATTTTAGTCATCTTATAAAAGTCTTACATTTGAAATTAGTGCTCTTTTTTTTTTTCTTTTAAGAGTGGATATGACTCTCCTTCCAGCTTTCTGTACCCCTAGGTAGACGCTAGCTTTTCCTTTAGTAAATTTTTTAAAGTGTTTTCCAAAATTCTGAGGCAGGGAGAAAGAGAGGAGAGATCTTGGTACTAGATTAAATAGAGATTAATAATATTATTCAATGAATCACAATCAAACTATATTTCTCTCACCCTTAGGGGATTCTTCACCTTGAAAGAAAAATCATCTCAAGGTCCAGTGAGAAGTTTTGAGTTCTAGTGCTGTGTTCTAACTTAAGCTTGTTTTTGTTTCTTACTTATATATTGTGAATATTGTTCATAATTATAACATTTAAGTTTGTTCCATGAATTGTGCTGAGGTGGAATAAAAATATCAGTGGAAAATTATATTTTCTTCCTGTTTTCTATGTTTCAGCTTATGGAAAATCTAAAATCCTGGGTGATAAGAAAATGAGAGTGACGGCTGCCAAAAATATCACCTGCTTACAGTGAACAACCTCAAATAAACTAAACAGACAGAAGTACAGGCTTTGCAAATGGCCTCACATGTAGCGTGAAAGTAGGCCACAGGGATGATTGGGAGGAATCACGTGTGTCTGTTAGTATGATGGGGGGAGGTCAGTCGTAGAGGGTCAGTCTATAGACGTGTAAGGTAAACAAGCAAACATACATGGTTTTGCTTCCATCCGTGAAGATGGAATCTTTCCCTTAGGAGTTTTCCATTTAGATCCCTGGAGGCTTCCATTACTAAGGATACTGGGGATGGATGAGATCTCATGTTGTCTGACACTGTTTCTGGGAGGCATTTGCAAGGCTGGGTTAAGCATCATATGGATTTTCCAAAGTCTTGGGTCAGATCTCAACACTACACAGAGTCTATGATTTAGAGAAGCTTGTTAATAATCCATAAATCACTTTTGTTCTGATAAATTTGAAATTGAATATATTAGTCCAGAAGGTTTGTAAAACCATATGGTTTGGGGACATATTTGCTTGTATATAGAGATTATTTATTCCTAAAAGTTCCCTCTCAGAAGGGAATTTCAAATGATCCATGAAACATCGATTTTTTTGCCTGTAGTTTTACAATGTACACTCTTCACATAAAACACTCTAATGTAGTTTTTTTTTCTTTTTTTAAATTAACTCTACTCCTCGTCCTGTGGGGCTCGAACCCTGAGATCAAGAGTCCCATGCTCTATCAACTGAGTCAGCCAGGTACTCCTGCTTGCTATTTAATGCAGTTCTTGATATATTAGAAGAAGATGACCACTCTGCTTTTGGCTATTTATATGTCTTTTCCAATAATCCAGTTATTCCTAATTCATAAGTGTTTCTATTCCCAGTTGAAAAATATTCCTTTTGCTACACAAGTAAATGGCAGATTCTTAAATCTTGAAATGGCCATTAAAGTAAAATTAAATCCTTCATTCAAGCGTTTCTTTTTCTTTCACATATATCCATCACAAACTTGACAAAAGTATACAATTTAATATTTGCATTTCTCTCTGGTTTAAAGTTACTGTCTAAAAAAAATATTGAAGGGGCACTGTGGTAGAGAGAAAAAAATATAGAAATTAGAGTCAGAACGGTCCTTGGTAAGTTATGCAACTTTTCTAGATATCGGTGCTTTTGTCCTTAAAATACTATTACCTACTGCGTACGGTTGTTGTTAGCATTAAAGACAATATTTCTAATGCATTTTTTAAAGTATACAATACTCTAGAATTTGGAAAGGAAATGTGGTTATTTTTTTTCTAGTATATATTGGTTGTAAAGTAAAATAGATACTTTGTATAAATTTCGATGCACAGTGGGGAGGAAAGGGAGAGCAAAAAGGCTGCAATCCATTCTCTACTGTTCCTGTGGGAGGCCCAGGAAAGAAAAGTAACCTGGTCAGATCTTCTTGTAAACAAGCTAATAATGGATCTGATGGAACACTCATGGTATTTACTACCATGAGAGTCCTTCTTTAGGGAATGCTTCCAACATGATTAACTTGATCTGTCTAGCTTTGCTTTTGGTGAATATATCTGGAATCTGTGAGTTTATGAGGTCTTGCTTACTTTTGTTGAAAATATATGTTTATTGAAGACTGCTTATATTCAATTACGTGCAGTCTGCATCCAAACACAGAAGAAAAGGCTGGATAGCATTAGAAAACCCGACTTTTCCCTCTTTTAATTGTGGCATTTATCCATCAATTACAGTAAAACTTGACACAGAATAAGGTCTTTGTTTCTTGAATATGATTTCACAATGAATTTTTTTAACGTAGGTAAAAATTAGTTGTTTTTAGCAGCAGTAATTATTCAAGCTAAGAAATCTTCAAGTTTTCTTTGATATCTTCTTTCTCATCCCTGTATCTAATCAATTATCATATCCCATAAATTTTAGTTCTAAATATGTCTTGAATGTGTTTATTTCTCTGCATTCCCACTGCTACCATCCTCAGGTTAAGCCCCTATCATCTCTTCTGTTTCTTACAATAGCCACTTCTGGTATCTCCTGTCCTCACACTATCCTCCTTCAATCCAATTTCCACACCACAGATTCTTTATTTAGAGGTTCTCAGTAGTTACCCATTGCTTTTCTTCTAAAGGTCAAATCTTTCACATTGCTTTATGCCTCTGCCTGCCCTGACCTCCCACTCCATGATCTAATCACTCATATGCACGCACGGCATGCACACACATTTTGTTTTGTTTTGTCTTTCTGTTTCTCAGTTATATCAAGTTCTTTCCACCACAGAATCTTAACATATGTTGATTTTCTATCCGGATCATTCTTCACTAGCTAATACACATCCCATATATTACTGAAATCTCAATTCCTCCCAGAAGACCCCTTGACCCTATACACTGGAATGGGGATGTATTCCATGAAGAATCTTGATGCTTCTTCAATGTCTGCAGATAACTTTTTCAACTTGTAACTTTTTAAATGTCTAATTTCTATAGTCACACATTGTACCATAATGTTCATAAGGAAACAAATCACGTCTCTTTTGTTCACTGCTCTCCTGTAGGGTAAAACAGCATCTAGCAAGTAGTAAGTATTCTAAAAAATAACTAACACAAGTCATTTTCAGGTAATGGGAGCACAGTGATTAGGTGCTGTGTGTTAGTAGATATTTAAGATAGAACTTGCCTGGTTCTTTTCTCCCTAATCCCTGTTTTCTAAACGTTCTGTAGGAACAACCCTATAACGCAGCACCCACAAAACAGTAAGTCAGGTGAGCTATCAAAATTAATACGTGGCTTTAATCAATACAGCAACTTTTTTGAAAGGCTTACTGTTTAGAGAAAGCATTGGTTGAGAATGAAACAAATAAAATATCCTTTGTCAGTAAAAAGAATATCAAATGTTCATAGAGAATAATGGGTCAATGTCTTCCACTGAGAGAAAAGACGAGTTATAAGCTTGGGAACAAATATGGGACAGACACTGTAGATTTCAGGTTTTCACAGGGGCTAGACCTGTCAGGCAAAATATGTGCATTTGGAAGAGTGTTCATGTTATTGTTCAATCTGCTCTCAGCACAGTACTTTTTTTTTTTTTTTTCATTTTGGTTCTTTTCCATGTATGTATAGAGTTTGCGTTTCTCAGTCTTTCAGCTATCATTTCTCAGCATGTCAGAGGGGAGAAATCTGAACAGACTGACACAACAGCCATTAGGTTTCTTGTAGAGGAGATGAACATCTGATTGTTCTCAGCGATGCTTCTGGCTCTTAACAAGTAATAAAGCAGAGCATAAATAGCTGCAAGCAAGACAGAAGAGATCTCTCATCCGATTCTAGCTTCTATTACATTGCCAGTAAGGATGAGTGGGTTTAAATTTTTGATATACCACCTATGTCACTGTAGAAATGGCTCAGTGGGTTGGTAGATTGTCATTCTAAATACTAAATCTTTGAGGAATCTTTTGGTTCAATGGTCTGACACAGTCTTATCGATTACGCATGTCACCCAGTGCTGTTTTTTTCCTTCAGTAGTTTGGTATATTGTCCAATATAGGTGATATATTCAGAGATTTTAAACTCTGTAGAAAATTTATGGTAATAGGATTGCAACTACTTATTTTCTTATAGGTTCTTGAGGTTAAAAATGATTTGAGAAGTTTATATTTTCACAGAACAAATGAAATGTCATGATTTTTATGGCATGGTATGATCTAATGAAATGTCTCCTAATCTACTTCACACACTTAAATTGTGTTCAATGCTGCATATGCTATGTGTATGCATGTATGCATGCTTCTGGGAGATGATGACATAGTCTAAATTACACTACTTTTTATGAGGTAGTATAAACCTAGAAAGAATCAGAGTGGATAATCGCTATAGGGAGAGCACTTTGGTGTAGGGATAAAGACAAAAAGGAGTGATAAGGCCCGAGTTCTATATAGAAGGTCTTTGGGCTGGGAGTGCAAATGTGAAAAAGTGAATAACCAGCCAGAAGCGCTTGAGTCCTTGACTACAATTCCCCTTAGAGACTCCCTACTAGCACTGGCTATGCACCAAATCTGGTGTGGGGAGGGCAGCTTTCTGAAGGATGCTTTCCAGGTAAAGCCTTTATAATTGCCTGTATTCAAGCATGAAAAGGCATACATAAGTTTTTGGCAAGAATCTGAACTTTTCATTCTCTGCCTTTGAAAAGAAGAATATCACATACCTCAAGTACAATGATCCTTTCTCCTAGGATAGTTCTACACTTAGAAATTGGAGAAAGAGAAAAGACAAGTAAAAGAAGTTCATTTAGCTGAGTTAGTAGTGTCAGATGCCTGTAAGCCTCTTTTGAGTGTTTCCCAGTACAACCTCAGAGAGAGAAAAAAAGAAAAAAGAAAGAAAAAGTAATGTGTAAATGAACAAAAAGGACACCTAATTCTAAATGGAGTTGGAAAGCAATGGAGGGAGGGTTCTCACTCAGGAACCACTTAGTGCAGCTTACTTTACATAAACCTGTAGGAAGTAGCTGACTTTACATAACCCGGCAAGAAGGAAGATTTTCTCCATGCCCAGCAACAGCCTAGCCAATGAAAACCTGCCAATGAAAAGCCACCACAACTCAAACTCTCATTCTCCTCTAATGGAACTTTAAGCCAAATAGCTCCTCCCAATCCTCTCCTTTCTTCCATAAAAGCAAGCCCTTTTCCTGTGGTCTTCAGACATGGCTATGGTTCTCTGTAGTTTACATGCCCCAAGTTTCAATTCCTTGCCTATTCCTGAATAAACTCACTTTTGTTGGTGAAATAATTGACTATTTTGTTTTTAAGGTTGATAGCAGATAATCAAAACTATGGATACTTTGTCTGATATATGGAGGAAAGTTTATATAGAAAAATTTTAAAAGTTTCTGATGTCATGGTATGAAAGTGTTTTTTTCAAGGATGTTAGTAAATATTCCACTTTTTTATTAAGAATTTTTCGACACTCTTCAATTCTAGCATCCACTCCTGACACTGACAATTGAAAAGGCAATGAATAGGGATGCTGTCGGTTAAGTGTCTGCCTTCAGTTTGGATCATGATCCCAGGGTCCTGGAATTGAGCCCACCTTAGGAGCCTGCTTTTCCCTCTCCCTATGCCCCTATGTTTACTGTGTTCTTTCTCTCAAATACATAAATAAAATCTTTTAAATACATTAAAAGAAAAGGCAACAAACTGACATATTTTGAAAAGGAGAATGGCATCATTAGATTTATGCTTTCGGACTTGGCCATTTTTAGAATAGCCCGAAAGGAAAAAACATGAAACAGAGCATTTAGAATTCCATATGCATAATTCAGATAAAGATAAAGATAAGGCTGACCTGAAGTAGAGTGTTTGCAATGGAAATGGATGGTAGTGTGTACAGGTATAATTCATATTTCACAATTTCATGTATATGGTTTTATAATTGGTCCAAAATGAAGATAAAGAGAGGCAACACAGTAAGAGATCTAATTTTAGAAAGACTTCAGTTGGTTTCCTGCTAAAGTTTTCTAACATTTACTAGATACGTGACCATGAATAAGTCTTATGCTTTTTTTTCATCTTAGTTTCCTCATCAATGAAAAGGGATGCTTATAAATAACAAAGAAGTGCTAGATTTCTTGTGAAGTTTAAATGCATCATAAGGAGGATTAGTGAATGCTAGTGTGTGATGTGCTACATAATATAGCTTTGGCTATTTCAATGAGATCATTGATCATATTTCTAGGGAAATGTTATTATTTCTAGAATTCTGAGTTTCTTCACAATGTAAAAGCAATCATAAGACAATGGATCATGAAATTCTATGCATTGTACATTTTGCAGCCAAATCACAAGTGATGGGATTCAGATCTTCAAGTTCAGATTACACCTACTAAGCATAGTTCTTAGTATTTAAATATATGTTTTGTGATTACAAAATCAAGTCCTAAATTGTTCAACACTAAGCTGATTTAAAATGAAAATAGGCAATTATAGATGAAGTTATAAAAATGCAGATGCATCAAAAATAAATATTGGGCATTGCATGCTACTGACAAAGTGATTTTACCCAGCCACATGTCACTGTATTAAGAAAATTGGCCTGGGGATCCCTGGGTGGCGCAGCGGTTTGGCGCCTGCCTTTGGCCCAGGGCGTGATCCTGGAGACCCGGGATCGAGTCCCACATCGGGCTCCCGGTGCATGGAGCCTGCTTCTCCCTCTGCCTATGTCTCTGCCTCTCTCTCTCTCTCTCTGTGACTATCATAAATAAATTAAAACAAAAATTAAAAATAAAATCTTTAAAAAAAAAAAAAAGAAAATTGGCCTTTAAAAATGTGGTAGGTATTGTATTGATCAGCTGTCCTGTAAAAATAATCCTACTATGTGAATTAGGAACATGTAACCATGTTGTATAAGTAAATGTAACATGCGTTTTCACATTGACCTCTACTGAGACTATGATCTCTTCATAATATTATCTTTGCTGAGACAGCCCCCCTCTATAGGGGCTGCTACGTGCTGCGCTACATGTATAACAAAGAACTATGAACATTGCTGTTTATTTCTCAAGTCTTCAGTCCTTCAGTATGTGTTGGAGGTAAACTAAATAATCATGAGCCTTATTCACACTACTGTATCAGTGACTGATAACAACTCCATGTTCCTCTAGTTAGTGGAGAACTTTGATTATAAAACAGTTGATTATGAGATAAGACATACGTGAAGATAAAAATAAAACAAGAATGAAAGAATGTTGATAGCTGTGGAAGTGATGAATATTTTGTTGATTCTATGTGGATTTGGAATTTCTGGTAAGAAAAAGTGAAAAGAAACTATTACTGAAATCAGATAGACCTAGGTTCTACTTCTGGGTTTGTTAGTGATTAGTCTATAACCTTGCACATATTTCAGTCTTTCTGACCCTAAGTTTCTTTATCTGTGGAATGAGGATGCTATCCTTTCAGAGAGGATTGTTGTGAGGACATAATGGATAACATCTTTTACAATCTAAGTGTAATGTGGAGCCACCATTTTCCTACATGTTGCTTCGTGCATGTGTGGTTATATGTGTGAATTAGAAAAGTTTCCCTTCCTTGAGACATCTTCCTGCTACCTGTCAGGACCAAAAAAGTTGCATGTAACAATTTATAGGGACTATAAGATGAATAGTGCCCTAGCAGTAGCACTAAGTCTCTGACACATACTAAATGCTTAATAGCTAATACTATAATTCCCCATTACCAAAGCCATTGAACAATGGTAAGAAGTTATGAAATTGAATTTCAGATGAGACAATATATGGGAGAGAAGACTGAACCTCACTGAGGGACAATCACTCCCACTTCTACCCTAACCTGATCAATTTTCTATTTTCCTGTCTATTAAGATCCTGGTTAAATCGTGTTCATTTTTTTTAGGAAATTAGAACAATACATTAAATGTCCCCATTACGTTCTTTAACTGCCAACAACCTATAAAGTGGCTTCTCAGTGGTGAACATTGTAATCATCACCTACCCCAGGGAAAGGGTCTGGGAGCATCTCTGATGTCCTAGCTCACTTTTCATGCTTTTATTAGACTTTTATCCCTTCTAGTTCTATTTTGCATAATGTCTGCTTTGTAGCAGGCTTCAAATAATTTGGTTTAGAGAAAATGAAGTGTAAATTCAAAATAAATGCATTCATAAATACAAATTATATTTGAAATGGGAAATGGCAAAGCTTCACATTTTCTGGACTTGCTGAGTAGAGTACTTTATGAATTGCAGAACCGTGTTGAGAAAAGGAATGCTAATGAGATATGAAGACTCTACAAGCTTTAGTTCATGTTACTTCTGCACTTAGAATTCAAGGACAGCAGAGATGTTCTCTACTAAATGTTATTAATGAAGGACATTCTACTTGATATAGTTATATATGTGCTTTGCAACCACAATAACCAGAGGAATGACTTTAATAACTTCCAACTACAGAGCCAAGAGCATAAGTTGTTTTCTGAAGTTTTTACTTTCTATTTATTTTTAGATACACAGGGATTGCTTGTGGCTAAGAAATTTACATACATTTTTCTCATTCAATTCTACCAACATCCCCATGAGATAGAGATCATTACTATCCTCAGTTTACAAATGAGATATTTAAGGCAGGGAAAAAAATGAACAAGTGGCTCCTCCATCCTAATAAGTGGCAAAGCCAAGATTCCAAACCTAGCCTTTAGCATGAAATCCTCTGCCTACGACACCACACTGTGTTTCCAGTAGGTAACGCGCAGTTGACATAAAGTGGGAAACCACCCATCAGCTTTATAATATGGTTCAAGAATCTTTGGAAAATCACAGCTTTTCTATGGAATAGAATAGGGCAATATAACTTTAACATTATTATTGCGTTTCCATATATGAGAAAAAAATATTCTAAGGAAAAATAACCTCAAATACTTTCTCCTTAACCAAATTAGTTAAATCATTCTCTTTTATTTATTTTTTTTTTGGTCTCATGCTTCATTTAATCTGAAGAATATTATAGGTTCTTTGTCTTCAGATATAAATGATAATGTTAGAGAACAAGCAGCAAATTCAACAATTTAAAAACTAAATTTACATGATGTTAATTTCTGGTGACAGTCTTCCCAATCAGTTTTTTTTTTTTTTAAGTCATCTCCTGCCCCCATGCAGATGTGTACCATGCCATAGAGGATGTTCAGAACAGGATAAAGGTAAAGAGACCTCCCCGAGACCTCCTGTAAGGAAAGGTCTTCATGATTTAAGATATTTGCTCTATCTCCTTCCCACTTTGAGAATTAAGAGCAGAGAGAGCAGGACGGAGGCCAGCAGGTAGGAGATGAAGCTGTAGAGATAGGCAAGTCCAAGGATGCCAGCCGTGGCCTCTGACAGCAGCTGACACTGAGGTCCTGCAGTAATCCAGGACCAGTGGCATTGCCTTGCTCAGCTGGATGAGAGTGGGGACACGTAGGGTTTAGAGGCTTATTTAATCTGTAGTACTTAACACAGATTACTCAGATTGTTATAATACCTCCTCCATGCCTCCATGCAGTGGGAATGAGGCCAGGAGAAAGGGGAAGGGAGAAGAGAGGACGTGTGCAGCTTTGAGACACCCCCCCACACCCACATGACTGAAATGCCTGCTCTTAGACCAGCCAGCTGAGTGCCACTTCCCTTATCATTCGCTCAGTCATGTAGTAATAGGAAGAGCCAAAGTGGGAAAAGGTTGATAAAAGAGGACTGTACAAGGAGTACACTGCCCGTCTGTCCCTCTTTGGAGATCCTAGAATGTTGATGCCTTTAATAAGTGGCAATTTAAAGTATGTATCTTTCAAATACAGAATAGATTGTTTAGCAGGATGCTATTTAAAACCACTATGTGGGTGCCCGGGTGACTTATTTGGTTGAGCGACTGACTGTTGATTTTACCTCAGGTCATGATCTCAGGGTCTTGAGATCCAGCCTTGAAACAGGCTCTGCACTCAGCGTAGAGTCTGCTGGAGATTCTCTGTCTCCCTCTCCCCCTCCACCTCTCCTGTGCTAAGAGGGCATATCCCTCTCTCTCTCTCTCTCTCAGATAAATAACTAAAGCTTTAAAAAATAAAGAACTGAAGCTACATAAATATGTTTCCTCTAACAACAGAAGAATTATTAAAAAAATAAAATCACTACAAAGGACTGTGAGAATAACTGATCCCCATTTTAGGATTACCGTTAATGCAAACATGTATTTTATATGTGTTTTTTATATGTGTTCCTCATGAGAGAGTTGGTATAAGTGAGATGTATCCTCAAAAGGGAATTGGTGAAACCCATATAGAATATAGCAACGGCAAATAGCTAAGAGGTGAAACATCCAGATTCTTTCATCTAAAATATGTCTTAATTCTAAATTATCCATTAATCGCCTGGCTCTTATATCACTTTGCTTTGAAGTGGCTTTTTTGGAGCCCCAACTCATTGTGAAGATGCCCCAATCTCTTCATCTGTCATAGCTCATCAGGGATATGTATTGTTTTTTGCTTATTCTGGTTCATATGAGATATTGTACAACTTTGTATGAGACTGAAACTTAGGAGAGTTTTCTCCAAAAATACCTGTAGTTGCTGCCTGAAGTATCTCATCCACAGTTCCCCAGAGTTAGAGTTGTAATAAAAGAGGACTTTTAGCAGAGATTTATAAGTCCCATAAACTGTGCAGCAATGATTTATTCTATTACTTTATGTGTTATAGGTACACTCCCTCTTCCCTGCCGCAGCAGCCTAGGACTTGGTTTATAATTACGTTTTATACGTTCATATGCACAGTAATAATTGTAAATCAAAATAATTGGTAGGTCAAATTGCAGACTATTGCTTTAGAAACACTTTAGTATAAGTTGTGCAATATATATGTCTGTTAGTTCCAATCTGTTCTTCAGGGCAATTACTTAATATTTGAAGCTATTTAATCAGTTATGCATTCTCCAGGACTGGCATACTAAAAGTCTTCAATTTGGACAATACGGTCTTAACTTGACTGTTCCTTAATTACTAAATGACATGAGAAATAATTTTCTGTGAAGAGATTTCTGGTAGTCAAGATATGTGGATTGTTAATAAAGGTTTTATACAGACTTCTGCCAAAAAAAATCCAAATAACTTCCTAGATCCTTAGAGTGGAGCTCTTTGCTTTGGAATCAGATTGGATCTGATTGGATTACCTTAAAGGTAATTCTTCCCCGAAAAGACCAGAACATTTGCTAAACCTACCATTATAGTATTGTTGCATCTGCTTATTATTCAAAGGATATTTCCGTGTTCTGTAAGAAAGAGAACAGAGACTTGTTTTACAAGAAGAGGATGTGGACCTTCTGTGTGTATATATGTTTGTATAGGTGTGTACACCTTCTCACTGATAAATATCTCCAGATGTAACAAAATTCAAGCTAAATTTAAATCTCATTAAAACATACCAGATGGTAGTGAATCTGTTAGGACAGAGAAATATAGTCATAATAAGTTACCAATCTCACCCAAAAAGAACCCACACCTGTGAAAGTCAGATTGGCTTAGTTCACATCATGACAGTAACAGCTATAATCGCTCGCGTCTGATAAATAGGGACAAAATATTGTTGACGTCTGTAACATGTTGTAAGGATTAATTGTGATAATCTGCATAAAGGGCTCAGCACAGTGTCTGGTTCCTGGTAAGCCTCTATAGATGCAGCCATTGTACAATTACATTTTATGTATATATGCTATATTATTTTATGTATATATTTTATTATTTTGTAACATTTTATTTTTTTCCACTTTCCTGCACTTAATTAAAAAAAAGCAACTATGGTAAATCTCTAAAAAGTCAATATTCTAGGATCCCTCCCTCAAAAATGTGACATTTGTTTTCCAAACACATGCCAGAGTTCCAAACACATGCAGGGTTCCCAACTGTGCCAAGGAGGTGAGAAGCTAAAATCATAAAATGTTCATCGTCCAACTTTCCCCGGTCTGCGGTCTGTCTTTGGATCAACAATAATTGCCTGAACAGCTCCTATAGCTTCATGAATTTTTGTCTGTAGCTCTCAGCTCTTCCATATGCAGCAACCACAGAATTTGAGCAGCTTCCTTAAGAACTGCATCTCCTCTGTCAAAACCAGGAAAATGTTTGTCTTAAACAACAGGCAAGCCCTCTTTGATTTGATTTGCTTTAGCAACTGCCTCCTTTGTCAGGAGCATCCGGACCAAAATGCGAATTGCCTTAAGCGTTACCGGGTAATCATGATGCTGAATCTGAAGAAGGTTGGACAAAGCCATTACGCCAGCCTTAAAATCGAGATTATTTACATCCAAATTGATCAGTGGCTCTGCACTTTTAGCTGCATTTCAGCATCTTTTGTATTATCAGATACCAACTCCTTGTATTCTACAGCATTGTCTGCATATTCAAGTCTAACATCTAAACCAAAAAGCCAGTCATTTGCTTCTTGTCAGATCTTGAATCTTGGAAAGAGAGTTCACATCTCTGAGATAACTTTTCAGGAACTTGGGCCAGTCCGTGCTGTGAATGTTTCTTAAATCACTTCTGTCTTCAGTCTCATAGTATGTGATTTTCTAGTCTTCAAGCCGAACATTAAGGTTTCTACATTCTGTTTCATCTTTGCAGTTGAAGCCATTAGGCTTGTGGTTAATTGAGGGCCACCAGCCTGTGTCAGAACATGGTCCCCGCTCTGGTCCCCAGACTTTGGCCGGGAGAAGAGAGGCCAGGAGGAGTGAGTAATGCTGGCACCTGGGATGCACAAGACCTGCACATGATTTTTCCAGAATGGTACCTTGAGTCCCATTAGTCTTCATGTTACTTACACACTTAATGACGACAGGGTGATAAGTTTGAAGTTTCACTAATACTAGTTACTAATACTCTGTACTCTAGTTGCTTCCAGTCATTTGTCTTCCCTTTTGACAATAGATAATACCTGGATGAGCATCTCTATGCATTAACTATTTTGAGTTCTGTTGAGTTACAAGTGTATAGTAAAATGCACGGGGGAATGTTTTATGACTTTTGGCATGTAGCAGTTTGTCTTTTAAAAAGTTTACACGACTTTATGATATCAGTAGTACTGTATCTATTCTTCAATTTCATTACAACTTTTTGCAATGAGTATTATAATTATTGATAGTATTTTATTGTTATTATTAATATTATTTTCAAATATTTATTTATTTATTCTAGAGACAGCAAGCAGGAGCAGGAGGGGCAGAGGGAGAGAGAGTGGGGAGAGGGGCAGAGGGAGAAGAAAAGACGAGAGTGGGGAGGAAGAGCAGAGGGAGAGAGAGGAGAGATTTCTGGGAGGAGGGGCAGAGGGAGAGAGAGTGGGGAGAGGGGCAGAGGGAGAGAGAGGAGAGATTTCCGGGAGGAGGGGCAGAGGGAGAGAGCATGGGGGCGGTGGCAGAGGGAGAGGGAGAGAAAGGGTGAGAGCGGGGAGGGAAAGGGGCAGAGGGAGAGGCAATCTCGAGCCACTCCTGGCTGGACAGACCACAATGCGGGCTCCATCTCAAGACCCTGAGATCATGACCTGAGCCGAAACCAAGATTTGGACACTTAACTGACTGTACCATCCAGATGCCCCTAGTATTTTTTTTTTATTTTAATATTGTTAATTCAAGGTTGTTTCAATAAACATTTCTTTGATAGTAACCCTGAATATATTCTTAGTATTTATTATTTTAGTTGCCCTCTATATATTCATTACACCTTTAAAAATTTAGCACTAAATATAAAAGTGTATATTTAGTGCTTACTTACTAATTGGTTACAAGAGTAAAAAAAAAAAAAAAGGCAGTTTTAGGCATTTTTATTTACACCTCCCATGCATCTGTTAAGGTGAGGTGGCACATCATTGCAAGATGGCTCCATATTAATAGGTGACTGGGAAACACAGAAAATAACTCTCCAGAGCTTGCTTAGGGTTGCTGATTCCCTTTATCCAGAGCTGCATTATTAACTATGCTCAAAATGACTAACAAGGGAGAAAAAGCAAAGGTATGGGAAACTAGCAATTGAAAAGAAAAAAAAAAAAAAAAAAACAAGAAACAAAATAAGTTGTCCTTCTATCAAAATTGCATTGTTAAAAACAGGCTATCATTCTCTTGAAATACATAAAACAAATAACATAGATGTTGACCTTAAGGCTTCATCTGTTGTACTATTTACAGGAAAATATCCATCAAGGGACCAGGTAAAAAACAGTGAGTTACATGGAAAGAAATAGAGAAAGGGATGCTGGCATAAGAAAACTAAAGATAAGTCTTGAATTGTTCATTCTTTTGAAAGTTCCAGTTCTTTTCCAAGGCACGTAATCACCATAGTCATTGGACATTCACACCAGATTTGGTAAATAGTATATTTAAGCCAGGGTCTCCCTACCCATTTGACTACCCTATAGCATAGTTTAATTTGGCCATAATTAAGATGCCTCTGTTGAAATGCTTACTTAATGAAGGCATGTTAGGAAGGACTGTAAATCCATTCAGATTAGTCTCCTGTCTGGCTGATACAACACACATCCTATAGTCGACCTTTAGACTTCTCCATTGAAGCTAAAACTGACACACTTTCCTTGGGACTATGGTACAGCATCTGCCTGTACTATATTTGTCATTTATCTAACATGGATAATGGCCTTTTTTTCTGTCACTGGGTTAATCAAATCAGAACCCCTTTTTCGATTGATGTATAGCAGGTAAGGACATTTATGACTATGAGCAAATGAATTTGTGGATAAAGGAATGCTTTTTGCTATTCCATGACTTAGGACCGTTTCTGAGGCAGAAGAGAGAATGGTGGGATGGACACATTATCTTATCACACACGATCTTTTACTGCACTGTTATTAGACATACCAAAGTCCCAACCACACCTTCATTATTCTTTTTTTTTTTTTAATTTTTATTTATTTATGATAGTCACAGAGAGAGAGAGAGAGAGAGAGAGGCAGAGACATAGTCAGAGGGAGAAGCAGGCTCCACGCACCGGGAGCCCAATGTGGGATTCGATCCCGGGTCTCCAGGATCGCGCCCTGGACCAAAGGCAGGCGCCAAACCGCTGCGCCACCCAGGGATCCCACCTTCATTATTCTTGATTACGTATTTCCTCATTTTTTCTGGGTCTCATATTTAATTCCCCACATAATAAAATATAATAAAATACAACTTGATATTATTGAAAGTATTAAAATTGATTCCCTCCTGGAAATCTTCCAATAAAATGCCTGGTCCAAAGAGGAAGAAGAACCCCTAAAATGCAATGTCTCCTTCCTCTTCATGTATATTCTAAAATACCTATGTAGGTGGTGCTAGTGAAGTGGGACCCCTGTGTATTCCAAAGGCAGTTGCTGTCTGTGACTGAAGAGTCCAAAAGCCTGTAAAATATTTTCCTTAGTATAAAGCTCATAGTTTGGAGTGTCTTTTGACACCAACCACCTATTCTTCAGTGCTCCCATTCTCTGATTCTCTGACTCTGAGTATCTAACAATTTAGTTTGTTCAATTCTAACGCTAAGTGCCCAGAGTTAATCAGACCCCATAAGTTAAAAGGCTCAGTCCCATAAGAATTCTCTCACTTTAGATACTGTTTACAAATGGGGTTCCCAGGCCACCCACACTTCTTTTCTGCTAACTACAAATTGAGGGTTCCTACACTCCCTTCTCTGGGTTCCATGATTTCCTAGAAAGGCTCACAGAACACAAAGAAACACACATTTACTGGTTTATGATGAAGGATACAAGTCAGATGCATAGGACAAGGTATTCAGGGGAGACAGGGAGCTTATTTGCCCTGTCAAGGTAGGCCACTCTCTCCATATGTTCACCACACAGGAGATCTCTGAACCCTGTTATCATTATTGTTTTTTAAAGGAGGTTCATTTCATAGGCATCATTGATGGAGTCATTGGTGACTGGTGATTAATGCAACTTCCAGTCTCTAACTCTCTCCTCTCTTTCTGAAGTTCAGGGGGCAGGGCCGAAGGTTCCAACTCTTTAATCAGACCTTCATCTATCTTGAGGGTGGCTCCCATCCTGAAGCTGCCCAACGGCTCCTCCTTTTTTTTTTTTTTTTTTAAGATTTATTTATTATTTATTCATGAGAGACACAGAAAGAGAAGAGACACAGGCAGAGGGAGAAGCAAGCTCCATGCAGGGAGCCCGACGTGGGACTCGATCCCAGGTCCCCAGGATCAGGCCCTGGGCTGTAGCTGGTGCTAAACCTCTGAGCCACCCGGGCTGCCCCCAATGGCCCCTCCGCTTGAGGGCACCTCATTAGAATTGTCTCCTATCATCCAATCACTCATAACATTCCAAGGGTTTTAGGAATTTGTCCCAGAAACCGGGATAAAGGCCAAGTAGCTTTCTATGATACCACACATAATATGTTAGACAGGAAGAGGACATGTGCATCTGGCATGTCCCTATACAGGGGAAAGAGCAGTGAGTTATAAAAAGGAAAGGGACATATTAAGAGCAAAGCCTAAGTTCCAGTTCTCTTGAGGCCAAGGTGTATAGGAATATGTCCTTTTGAGAATCTTCTGTGTGTGTGCATGCGCTAATATTGCTAATATTCCAATTATTCCTAATCCACGTGTTAGTTTACTAGATATTTTATTTTACTTTATCACTTACCCTCAGTTTACCTTGATTATGGGAATACACTTATATTTTGCCAGCTTGTTAATCCTCTTAAATAATTGGTGGATAATTAACTCTAATAATATACTAGTTAGCTAGAATTTGACTATAGCTAAACATAATCTAGAAACAAAGCTCAAACCTGGAAGGTAATTTCCTTATTAGGTAGCATTAAATAAAAATCAAGTCTTCCTTTTCTCCTGCTAAATTTAATAAAAATCTTCATTTTACTTTGACATTTTTGTCTTTCCATTTACATGTTTTAAAAGGTTAGAAATAGCAATATTTCCCTGCTCAATACTTGTCAATCAATAAAGGCTATTTACTGCTTACAATCCAGCAAACAGAACCAAACATTCACAAATTTCTATCTAACATTTATTAAATCTCTAGTTTTGAATGATGCTGCAAGGTTTAACAAGATTTAACAATAAAAAGACAAGAGCACAGTCTCTGTGGGTTAACATGATATTAAATATATTAAATATGTTTTTAAAGGTCACCATAGTTCATTTTACTAAGAAATGATTTGAAACCAGAAACCAGTAGTTGATACACTTTGAAGTAAACATTTTTTTGTGATTTAATCAGATGATGGTTTAGTCAATATCAGGAAAGACTGGAAAGAAACATAAGGTTACGATTTTGAGACTCTTGTGAATAAATTTAGTGTTGTAGGTTTATTTTTTCTTTTTAGTTAATGATCTATGCTTATATAGGAATATAAATAAACTCTTAAAAATTACAACCAACTATATAAGGACCCAAATTAAATTATTTTGGCACATTCACAAAATATCTCTTGATATTTTCACAAAACAAGAAAAATTGGAAATTGTGTGTTTATATGCTTGGATGTGTTATACATGCATACAGCTGTGTGTTCATTGACATGTAGAAAGTAGGACAGATACATAAATACATATATACATTTAGGCTTTCACTATCTAAAAGGCATGATTCTACATGTATTTTACTTTATTTTGTTTTATTTTATGTATTCTATTTTTTCCATAAAAGATGAACAGATGTGGAGGTACTACAACTGCTCTGAACAATACAGTATTGTAGGGTTGCTAGGAGTTTGTAATTTGAATGGAAGAGCTAGAAATGAGAGTTGGGTAGAGAATTTATACCATGTATTAATTAAATCAGGATTTATATGTTTTAGTGATGGTTCTCTGGTAGGAACATTTTATTATCAATAAATCTGAAGTGAGGGACGCCTGGGTGGCTCAGCAGTTTGGTGCCTGCCTTTGGCCCAGGACGTGATCCTGGAGTCTTAGGATCGAGTCCCACATGGGGCTCCCTGCATGGGACCTGCTTCTCCCTCTGCCTGTGTCTCTGCCTCTCTCTCTGTCTCTCTGTATCTCTCATGAATAAATAAATGAAATCTTTTTTAAAAAAATAAATAAATCTGAAGTGAATAATCAAGTACATAGAAATTCTGAAACTTTGTAATCCATAGAAGAACTTGAAAATTACATATAATTGTGGGATGACCAAAATAAATATGATGAGTTTCATTTACAATTTTTTAGCTCCCTACACTATAATTACTTTATAGGTCCATTATGTAATGTATATTCTAGAGATTAGCTTTAGTAAGTACTTGCAATCATCATATGAGTTGATGCTGGAGATTATATTCCAGGAAAGTATTTCAAATATCATGAAGATTCTGTATCTTTCTTGGTAAACTATAAAAAAGAACAAGCCTTTTAGATGAATTAAATATGCTTTTTTTTTTTTTGTCTTCTCACAACTTTACAATGTCTTTTTTTGTCTTATCAACTCAGTACTTTAAGGATTCAAAGTATTTATATCAGCAAGATTCCTTCAAATACCAATATGACCAACAGAATATTTCAACTTTAACTCAGGTGGATTTTTTTTTTTTTTAGATTTATATCTATTATCTCTAAAAAAAGGTATATGTAAGGCAAAGCATCATTAAAGTCAGTATGCCTGGGTAACAAAAAGTTGTACAATGGATCCTAAGACATGTATTGTAAAGATATGTATTATAAGTATAGACAGGTCAAGTTAAGAAAGATTTTAACGAACATTGTGCTCTATCCTGCAGGTAACAAAAAATAGCTTTTTTTTTTTTTTTTAAGAAAGATCATTCTTGTGGACGGAATGACTGTCAAAATACTATATCATTGGGATTCTACCAAAATGGTGCATAACTTTCTACACAATTAGTATTGCTCAACTGTGTTTTGTTGGATCATTTTTACTGTTCATTAAAAATATCCCAGGCAGAGCCTATAGTTTTATTTTTACTTGGTTGTGTTAAAAACCAAAACTCTAGGGGTTTCTGGGTGGCTCAGCTTGTTAAGTGTCTGCCTTCATCTCAGGTCATGATCTCTGGGTCCCAGGATCCAGCCCCATGTTGAGCTCGTTTCTCAGTGGGGAGTCTGTTTCTCCCTGTCACTCTCACTCTGTGCTCTCTCCCTCCCTCTCTCTGTCGTCCTCTCTCTCAAATAATAAATAAACTCTTAAAAAATCCAAAATTCTAATCTCATAGCAAATTTAAGGTTATCTTATCCTAAAATTTGTATGGAACCACGAAGACCCAAACATAACTTTGAAGAAGAAAACAAAAGCTGGAGGCATCACAATTCTGGATTTCATACTGTGTTAAAAGGCTGTAACCAGAGGGATCCCTGGGTCGCTCAGCAGTTTAGCGCCTGCCTTCAGCCCAGGGTGTGATCCTGGAGTCTCGGGATCGAGTACCACATCAGCCTCCCTGCATGGACCCTGCTTCTCCCTCTGCCTGTGTCTTTGCTTCTCTCTCCATATCTCTCATGAATAAATAAATAAAATCTTAAAAAAAAAAAAAAAAGCTGTAACCAGCAAGACAGTATGGTATTAGAACAAAAACAGGCACATAGATCATGGGACAGAATAAAGAACCCGGAAATGGACCCTCAACTCTACGGTCAACCAATCTTTGACAAAGCAGGAAAGAAAATCCAGTGGAAGAAAGACAGTCTCTTAAACAAACGGTGTTGGGAAAATTGGACAGCCACATGCAGAAGAATGAAGTTGGACCATTTTCTTACACCATACATAAAAATAAACATGCTAGACACATCTCCAGAGGAAAGGGAAACAAAAGCAAAAGTGAACTATCAAGATTTCATAAAAAGCTTTGGCACAGCAAAGGAAACAGCAAAACTAAAAGGCAACCTGTAGAATGGGAGAAGATAATTGTAAATGTCTTATCAGATAAAGGGATAGTATCAAAATCTATAAAGAACTTATCAAACTCAACACCCCCAAAAAAACCCAAAAAACCCAGTCAAGAAATGGGCAGAAGACATGAGCAGACATTTCTTCAAAAAAGACATACCAAGTCCAACAGAGGCTTGAAAAAAAGCTCAACATTACTCGACATCAGGGAGATACAGATCAAAACCACAATGAGGTCAGAATGGCTGAAATTAACAAGTCAGGAAAAAACAAATGTTGGTGAGGATGAGGAGAAAGGGCAACCCCTCTTGTAGGTAGGAATGCAAACTGGTGGTGCAGGCGCTCCAGAAAATAGTATGGAAGTTCCTCACAAAGTTAAAAATAGGGCTACACCCAGCGATTACACAACTGGGTATTTCTCCAAAGGACACAAACAGTATTTTGAAGGAGCACATGCACACCATAGTTATAGCAGCAATGTGCACAATAGCTAGGATATGGAAAGAGCCCAGATGGCCATCGGCAGATGGATGGATAAAGATGTGGTGTCTATGGACAATGGCATACTACTCAGCCATCAAAAAGAATGAAATGTTGCCATTAACAATGATATGGATGGAACTTGAAGGTATTAAGTGAAATAAGTCAGTCAAAGAAAGATAAATACCATATCATTTCATTCATATGTGGGAACTTAATTTAATTTAAACAAAACAGATAAAGGAACCTAGGGGAAGAGAAAATAAGATTAAAACAGTGAAGGAGGCAAAGCATAAGAGACTCTTTTTTTTTTTAAATTTTCATTTATTTATATTAGTCACAGAGAGAGAGAGAGAGGCAGAGACACAGGCAGAGGGAGAAGCAGGCTCCATGCACCGGGAGCCTGACGTGGGATTCGATCCCGGGTCTCCAGGATCACGCCCTGGGCCAAAGGCAGGCGCCAAACCGCTGCGCCACCCAGGGATCCCAAGAGACTCTCAACAGTAGGAAACAAACTGAGGGTTGCTGGAGGGGAGGGGTAACTGGGTGATGGGCATTATGGAGAGTACTTGAAGTAATGAGCACTGGGTGTTGTATGTAACTGATGAATCACTAAATTCTACCTCTGAAACACTTTATATGCTAATTAAATTGAATTTAAATAATTTTTTTTTTAAATTAAATGCTATCTCTCTAACTCTTCTCTGTTTCTATTAGGCTTTGGGAGTTTTATTTTTTATTTATTTTTTTCTAAGTAAACTCTACACCCAACATGAGGCTCAAAGTCACCGCTCACAAATCAAGAATCACATGCTCTGACTGAGATGCCCCAGGCAATGGGGACTTTAAAGAGCGCTTTTTTTGTTTGTTTGTTTTTAAGATTTTTTATTTATTCATGAGAGATGCAGAGAGAGAGAGAGAGGCAGAGACACAGGCAGAGGGAGAAGCAGGCTCCACGCAGGGAGCCCAACTCGGGACTCGATCCCAGGACTCCAGGATCACACCCTGGGCCAAAGGCAGGTGCTTAACCACTGAGCCACCCAGGGATCCCCAAGAGTGACTGCTTTTTTATTCTTCACTTCATCCTATCACCCTGGTTTGTAGGGGTGTGTAGAGTCTGAATCTGAGGAGATATCTCACTTCCTTTGGAGAAGATTTTCTTTGAGGAAAGAAAAAATAGGGAAAACAAATTTTGTTTACCAAACTTATCCCAGCACATGGTAAGTTATGCAACTTATCTCGTCGTGGTAATGCAGCCTATCACATGCTGGTGACGGGGCTGCAGAACAGTTGCTCTGGTGCTTCTCTGATCTGTTCTAACGTGATGGTCTCAGCATAGAGGATGAGTTTGCTTTACCTCTTGAAAGTAGCATTTGGGCCTTCCCTGGATCCTGACATCATTTATGACTCATTCCAGGGAGAGTTGCTACATCTACAACTAATCTTACCAGAACTGCACGCTTCTTACCAATTCCAGGTGAGATGTTGATGTTATACCCTACTTTCCTTTCATCTTAACCTTTTTTTTTTTTTTTTTTTTTGCTTCCTCATGTGGAACCATGAAAATAGATCCCTGATCTCTGTGAATGTTTTTTTTTTTTTTTTTTTTTTTTTTTTTTTAGTTCTCTCTTATGTCACTTTGTGAAGTTGAGAGGAGGACAACCAGGAATAAAAATCTCTTTACCATGAACATTGATCTGGGCACAGGTCTAAGACGCAGTCAACTTTTGTTGTTGTCCTTTCCTCTCCAATTTTCTTAAAAACACCTTATATAAGGCATAACCACTGGAGTTTAGTTGGCCATAGAAAGATTGTTAGTAAAACCAGAGGAAAACGTGTAAAGCCAAATGTTGACAGGTCCTTTCTTATGGATCCTTTTCTTTTCTTTTATTCTTTTTTCTTTTCTCTTCTTTTCTTTTCTCTTCTTTTCTTTTTTTTTCTTTTCTTTTTTCTTTTCTTTTCTTTTCTTTTCTTTTCTTTTATCTTTTCTTTTTTCTTTTTTCTTTTCTTTTCTTTTATCTTTTCCTTTCTTTTTTCTTTTTTCTTTTCTTTTCTTTTCTTTTATCTTTTCTTTCTTTTCTTTTCTTTTCTCTACTTTTTTCTTCTTTTTTCATTCCTTTCCTTTCCTTTCCTTTCCTTTCCTTTCCTTTCCTTTCCTTTCCTTTCCTTTCCTTTCCTTCTTTCCTTTCCTTTCCCCTTTTCTTTCCTTTTTTTTAATATTTATTTATTTGAGAGAGAACATGCATGCATACTAATGGGGGGAAGGGCAGAGGGAGAGAATCTCAAGCAGACTCCCCACTGAGCAGAGAGCCCAATGTGGGGCTCTACCCCATGATCCATGAGATCATTACCTGAGCCAAAATCAACGGTCAGAACCACCCAGGCACCCCTGGACTCTTTACTCTCAATTGTTTGTATTGGTTGCCAAATCTGGGGTAACAAAAATTCTTTCTCATTGTCTTAATATACTAGCTACAGAAACCAAGCTTATGGGAGGAAAAAGAAAAAAAAAAAAAAGCTTCTGCCAAAACAACTTTATGTAAAGGATATTGAGATTTCACAGAATCAACATAAAGACTGGAGAAATTATCATACCAAAATCAGCTCCAGAAAGCTAGAAACCAGAAATTGCAGAAATTTCTTCCATAAGGGAAATTGTCCGGCTGTGGTGATATAGTTAAATATAATGGATTCCAAATTTTTTTTTCTCATCTTTATTGGCACTTGCATGCTTCTCTTTCAAGATTTAATTGCAGGAAGGGAATATATGATTAATCAGGCTTCGATCACGACTCATTCCCTTTTCTTGGTAGAGAGACAAAGAAATTAGATCTTGGCATAGGCAGTGAGAAGCGCTCTCTGGCTCCCTACCTCTCCTTCACTGCTTTCCATAAGGCAACACAGCATGAGGACAGTAACTTCTTCAAAGAAAGATGGCAGTGAATGCTTGTGGGTAAAAAAGAGAGAGAAAAAAGAAGTTTGGTGTTAAATAACTAGTTTAGATAAGCTGTCTATTTTAAAATGACCTTTCAAATATTGTATCTCATTGAAGGCCCCATAAGACAAATTAGTGGCCAGGAATGCCTTCTTCAACAGCCCTAAATGTCCTTCAGCTGATGTCCTTTTATTTGTCTATAGTACTTTCAGAATCTTCCAGTTTCTGTATATAGTTCATATGGAAATCATAGACCTAATTAAAAGGCATGACCCATAAGATTAGGGTGTCAACAAGCCAATATAAAGCAATTAAAACCATCCATCAGAAGATGGAAATGCTGTTTGAATCACCCAAATGGGCGTTCAAGTAAAAAGTTATCTATTTTAATAATGTATATTTTAACAAAAATGTATATTTAGTTTTCTAAATAGTTTCAAAAAACTATTTTTTGGCAAAGATGATAATTAGAGTTAAATTTAAAAAACCTATTGGCTTGAGGGACATGGAAAAATGTGGTCAAATACATTCTTTCTCTATTAAATTTGAAAATAAGCTTGAAATCTTTTAAGGCCTGGGATCACGTGAACCACATTGGAGGATTGATTTAATTATACTCTGTTTTAAAGTATATTTATTTCACTATTGCCACAGAGTTTTTTTTTTTTAAACATTTATCTGTTTTACTGAATTTTTTTTTTCTTGCATGCTCTCTCATTGTGGTGGTTTAAATTTGAATAATCTATCACTCCTAACTCATGCATGACCTCCCAGGAGCCATCACCCTGTGTAAATTGTGGTTGTCAATAGTAAGGGAAAAAAAAAAAAATGAACTCACAAGGAGAATGTAAACTGGGGTTCTTGAGGTGTAAGAGAGACAACTTCTGGCTAGTTCAGTCACTTTGAAGTAAATTCTCAGTAAGTCCAAAATCCAAACTCCTTAACAGGGTTCTTTTCTATTCTCCGAAGTGTTCTCTTGCTCCTGTCTCCTTGCCAAAATGATCCTGTCAGCACAGAGGTTTTGTGCCTGTAAGGGACAGAGGTATAGACCTTGATTCTGATTACTGTCCCCCGGGTCTTGATGTCCTCACGGCAAAGAGATTGCTGTGGCCTGATTCCATGTCCCTGCGTTAGAGACTGCCATCCTGTGTTTCCTCCCACCTATCATTTGGAGCATCCTGCTGGCTCAGTAGGGTGGAGATTATGCTTCCTGTCATTAACCTCCATCCTGAGATGCTTGAAGTCTTTGGCCCCTTCACCTTGTACAGCCAGACCGAGCCAAGGCCTTTCAGTACTTCCCTATCTCTTCATGTTTTACCAAAGTCATCAGAAGACATTTTCTTTCTTTTGTTTTTTTTAATTTTTTTTAAATGTTTTATTTTTGTGCATATCATGAACAGATCATATCTTCATCTTTTCATGACACAGTTTTTAAATTTGAAGCATTTATCAGTGTTGAGCATAGCAGGAAAATGCAGTACCTGAACATTCCCTGGTTCTTTCAGCACATCTAGCAGTGTATTAGGGGTGTCAAGAATCTTAATTCTCTTTTAACAGAGATTGAGGTGACAAAGATATTAGGTCCATTCTCACAGTCAGATTTTTCCTTTCCTTCTCACAGTAGTTTCTACTTCCTCTACGTCCTTTCCCTAATCAATAGAACAGAGAGGCAGAGAGAGAGGCAGAGACACAGGCAGAGGGAGGAGCAGGCTCCATGCAGGGAGCCTGATGTGGGACTCGATCCCGGGACTCCAGGATCACACCCTGGGCCACAGGCAGGTGCCAAACCGCTGGGCCCCCCAGGGATTTCTTCTACACCATTCTTTATAGTAAAATTCTATCATTTAAATAGCACTTGAAACAGATCTTTTGAAATTGAGGAAGTATCTGACTCATTCAATAATACTATAATGTCAGAACTATTATATATTGAATTTCTTTTTTTTTCATTTTGGAGGTTGATTCCTAAACTTTATTTATTTATCCATAGAACATTGCATTAATAATTTGGAACCAAAGGCTGAATTGTTTTGACTGAAAAGAGGATGATCTTACAGTGTGAAGAATGAAAAGTGAGAAAGATATTAATATGTTTTCAAAAGCATTTTTTAATTGATCATTCTATGACATGTATATGCTGTTTTCCCAGCAAATAGCCAACTGTCGTTTCTTTATTCACCGGTGTCTACTGAGAACCTTCCAGGTGTCACACATTGATCAGGATTAAAATGGATTTAAAATCCCTTATGTGTAAACATGATAATTATGGGCAACCCTTAAATATATTTATATAATTTAAAACCTTAGACTATTGCTCTTCTTATGTACACAACAAACATATCTTACTAAAACTATTTTAATAACTCCCTAACATTGCTGAATTTATTTTGTCCTGAAACTATTCTTCACAGACTGGACACAGCAAATATTAATAATTGTTTAAGTTGTATCATTTTGTTTCATTTAATCCTTCGGTATTTTTCATCGTAATTATGATTAAGCCTTAAATTTCTGCTGTGGTCTAAAAGGCCTGAAATGTACCAGATCTGATTCATATCTGTGTTTTCATCTGAGTGGCCAGTCTATGTATTACTCCATCTTTTCTCCTCAGCTAAGGTTCCAAACAATTATGAGAGGGACAGAGTAAGTACGAAGTAAATTAGAATGTGACCTTTACTATTGATAATGCCTGCATTGCTTTATAAGGCTTAGATCCATTATCCAAATGAGCTTACAGATATTTTATTCCCAAATTCGACTTAACCACTTGGTGATATATATGCTCAGCTATTCAGGGACAGGCCAAACTCCTAGAAGGCCCGCTTGTGAAACTTTTCTCAAGAAGAATCATAGGAAATTGTGCACTTTTTAAAAGTCATCTTCAAAGAAAAAGAAAAGGAAAGAAACTGAGTCCTGTCTGCTCCTTTGTTTTTCTACAAGAGTGTGCCCAATAATTTCTGCCTTCTACTTTCTTTTAACATTGCATTAGAGGTCTTAACCAGTGCAATAAGACAGGAAAATGGAATAATAGGTAAGAGTGTAATTAGTTCATGATACTGTAATTGATGTCTCCCCACCTTTTTAGAGAGAGAGGGAGTGTGGGGGCAGGGGGTGGGGGCAGGCAGAGGAGCAGAGGGCGAAGGAGAGAATCTTGGGGTTGACCCGGGCTTTATCTCACAACCTTGATTGAGTTCATGACCTGAGCCCAAATCAAGAGCCGGATGCTTAATAACTTACTGAGCCACCCAGGTGCCCTATGATGTTCCCTTTCATAAAAACATGAAGCTTGGAGACTCCCTTCAGTGTTCCCCAGAAACATCCTGCATTACTCTCTACTTTCTATCACTGACCTTCTTTAAATCCCTTGAATAAGCTTGTTTTCCCCCTGTGACTCAACAGGCAGTTCTCTCTGCCCTCTTCGCCATGTCATCTTCTATTTATCCTTTATATCGCAGTCAACCTCCCTTCCTAACTCTCTTAAACACTTTATTTTTATGTCACTAAAAACAGTTTTAAATTACGTATTTTCACAGCTATTTATTTCAAGTACGTGTATCATACAAAAGGGGGGAGGCAGCTGAATCCAACATGGACCACATACATGAACCTCCTTGAATAGAAAGGATCATCTGTCAGCCGGAAGCGACAGCGGTGAAAGAGCCTTGACAGTAGGCACGGAGACACCACAAGTGACAACGGTTAATATTCTGTGTAAGAGAAGCCTGAATAAAAGGCTTTCATATTGACCTATAGGTAGGGATGTCTCTACACCCCAATTCAGCAGGAAGATGTTACAGAAGATGAGACCTTTCACCTTCAACAACCTCAAAGACTTAAAGGTCACAATTGTTCAGGAGCGAAATGAGGGGGCAGAAGGCTAGCTGAGGACAAAGCAGAAGCAGACTCCCCACACCTCCCCCTACTCCTGGGTGGGATTGTGTGACAGGAAGCTCCCAACTGTCTTAATATTAATGCCTTCCTAGAGGGATAAACAACCTTAACTTGACAGTGGGAAGGCCTCCAGTATCCTATAGGTCCTCTTTAACATATGCATATCCTTTGGAAACCTCCCTTTTCCTCACCTCCCCCAACTCTCAAGTGTGTAATCATCCACCCCTCACAACCCCAGGGAGGCAGCTCTTTCTGCCCAGGGGTCCTGTCCCTGTGCTTCAATAAAACCACCCTTTTTACAAAACAAACAAACAAAACAACAACAACAACAACAAAAAATGATATGTATCTTCCTTTTTTAAAAAAAATATTTTATTTATTCATGAGAGACACAGAGAGAGGCAGAGACACAGACAGAAGGGGGAAGCAGGCTCCATGCAGGGAGCCTGATGCAGGACTCATTCTCAGGACTCCAGGATCATGCCCTGGGCTGAAGGCAGACGTTCAACCACTGAGCCACCCGGGTGTCCCGGATATGTATCTTCCAATGCACTCCATGTATCTTCATGGAGTCAAAAATAGTGACATTTATTGCATATTTTACCGCAGAACCTATCATTCCTTGGCAGAGAGTAGCTAGACCAAGTGTTCAATACATATTTGTTGAGTAGAGAAAGAGCATTTGTTGATTTTTACCTGAGACATTGGTGGGGAAATCTGAAGTGAGCAATGTATGCAGGCCGCATCCAAGGTGGTGCAGAAACAGGAACAGGGGGTGGGGGGAGACAGAGAGGCAAAGTACAGCTAGAAGGCTGAGAAAAGAGGGTTCCCAGTTTTTTTTTTTTTTTAAGATTTCATTTATTTATTCATGAGAACACACACACACACAGAGAGAGAGAGAGAGAGAGAGAGAGAGAGAGAGCAGATACATAGGCAGAGGGACAAGCAGGCTCCATGCAGGGAGCCTGATTCTAGACTCAATCCCAGGACTCCGGGATCACATGCTGGGTCCAAAGTCAGGCACTAAACTGCTGATGCCACCCAGGGATCCCCAAGTGTTCCCAGTTTTAAAGCTCATCCACTTGGACAGATGAGCAAACACCATGTTTTTTACCAGCAACAAGTGGAATGAGGCCGTCCAGGTCAGGCAGAAGAAGCCAAGGAACTTACCCCAAACAGAGTTTCGGCCCCTGCTTGGGACTGTTCCTTAAAGTCCCCGTCCTGAAGTGGACTAACCATAGTTAGTTCCAATTATAACCATTAACCTGGGAAACGAGGGAGAAGCTCCCAACGCACAGCAGAATACCCTGGATCTATTGAGAGAACAGTGAGAGAGAGTCAGCATCCCCTTTGCTAGGGAGGGCCTATGTTTCTCCAGCATCCTGGGTTTATTCAGAAGCCTATTCAGATAATTATCCAAGATGTCAGGAGGGAGGTTAGCAGCCAACATGTTCAGGCAAACACATTCTATTAGAGCCCCTTGGGTGGGGGTCCTGATGTGGAGCCCTGTTCTCTGCAGAAGATCTAACTGATGGATCCCACTGAGGCTGTACAGTGTTACAGGCAATCAATTCTTCCCTAAGTTTTACAATCCAAATTGTTTCCAGTGAGTTGAAAGACACCCCAAGAGAGAGTCCTTGGACACTGGAGACCATGCCTTGCCACGAAGGTCACTCCTGATTTTATCTTGCCTCGAATAACCTACAGTTTTTAACCTATGGAAAACACTAGAAAAGTTTTACAAGGGGAAAATACACAATTTTGTAGGACCCAATCTAGAGAAGTCCCCGCGGAGGATGGTTTGTTTCCCATCTCAAGAACCTGGTAGGAGTCTCTTACCCCGTACCTGTCGTTTTAAGGATCAGTGGGTCAAAATTTTCCCAATTTTTCAGGGTGCAATCCAGAGGCGTCTCTGCCGAGGATGGGCTGTTTCCCATCTTGAAATCCTAGTAGGAGTCTCTTACCCCGTGCCTGTGATAGACAGGTTGGTTGACTATGAAGTCATCCCAACATGTCAGCTCTTGTCTAAAGCGAGGTGTCCCTTGGTTCGCCATCCCAAGGGAAGAGTGGTCTAACATCTTGGGATGAGGAGGGATCAGGCCAGTGGGAGTTAGCCACTCTTACCCATCTGCCACTTAATCCTCTTGAGCATCTCTAGATTTCCCCCCAAAAAAGTTTGGCCTATTCATAGAGCTTGGCGAGGTTAACAGTTTCAATTGTGATATTCTTTTTTAGAAGGCCAAGGAAGCAAGTGAAACACCTAGGGTGTCTCAGTGGGAGGCATGTGCCGCTTATGGATGAGGCTTCCCCAGGTGTGACCCCCAGGGCTGGTCTCCATCCTTTTATGTGTCCTGGAGACCCAAGGCCCCCAGTGGCAACTGAAGGGCAGGTTCAGAGTGCTGGATTGCCAGTCCTTACGTGTGGCCTCAGATGAACCTTAAACAAAGCAGGGAATCCTATACATGACCTTATTCTTTGGAGCTCTCTTGCAGGAGCCCTCATTGTATGGTCATGTGAGTTCACTTGCATTCCCAGCTCCATGTGCCCGGTCAGTCAGGCTGGTTATTAGCCAATTTCAGACGTTTGCTTGCCTCACCCTTGGCACTTTTCTGTACCTATACCTGAGTTCCTACTTGCAAACATGGCCCTCTTGAGAGGTGCAGACCCCAACATTTAGCATCATAATTCCATATTTTTGTTGCTGGAACAAGAAAGCCTAAACTCTGTAACACCTTAAAGTCCCAGCTGATAATGCAACCAGTTGAAGAATTGGCTGGAGGAGTTGCAATTCCCTCCATAAGGCCCAAAGTATTACAAGGAGAGTAAAGCTCAGGGAACATCAGGCTGCCTCCAACTTGTCTCACAGGACGTCTTTAAATGAAACATCAATCAATCAATCAGTCAATCAATCAATCAATCACCTTGTATGTATATAGGCAACACTCTTCCTGAAATGAATCCCTGATTAAAAGGACGTACTGACCATCGGAAATTGGAAGGGCCCTACCACAGGCAAAGTCCCTGAGGCAGGAGAAAGCCATTTGAGAGAAGCCATGAACAGAAAGAAGAACTGGGCAGGGTTAGGCCAACATTCCCCTGTTTTGGGGAAGGGGGACTGACCAAACCTTTCTTCAGAAGCCTGTCACCTGAGTCTAGGCAGCTGTGCTATTTGCATTTAACTGGCTGACAGGTGCCCAATTTTGTTGTTTATTAGGAGAAGAGGTTATCCAAGGAAGAGACTTCTCCCAGGAAAGAAAGGAAAGGGTCCACATTTACTCACCTTTTGATGGGAATGATCCTGGGTTTCAGCAGCCAAAATGATACAGGAGAGCTTGGTTCTTGTCTCATGGAGTCGAAGAACGAATCTCACGGACAAAGGGGAGTGAGTCAAGCCATAGAAGTTTTATTAAGTGAGGCTGCAGAGAAAGCTCTCAGGAGTAAGAGGAGTCCCGACAGGGTTGCCACTGAGGGCTTGTAGGGTTGGTCTTTTATTGAAAGCCAACCGGGGAACCTAAATCCTTTTAAAGTTATCTATTGATCTCACCGTTGAGTAAGGACTAGTGATAACATCTTTCATGGCTCACTTCTTCTTTGAGGTCTGGTTATTCTTTGTTGGTCGCAGATGACTGTCATAAAAAAGACACCCTCCACCCCACCCACACCTAGGGCAGGGTGATCTGGCCTGTTCCCTTATCTCTGGTTTCCTTACACCTCAGCATTTTGGGGATTTTTGTGAGCCTGCCTCCGTGGTCCCCTACCCAGCCCTGCCTAGCCCCATTTGTCCCTAACTCAGAAGCATTCGAGGACCACTCAGCCTCATCTCACAACACACACTACGATAACCACATAATATGGCCTCAGTCGAATTTATATCATAGGACTCACCGTTAAACTTAATATTAAGACTAGGTTTATCCCTCTTTTCTTAAACTATGCCTACCGTCCTAATTATTTTCTCATTCATAAAATCTGTTTTGCAAGGGAGGATGATTCAGTGGTCTCTCTATCCCACTGCCTGTCTCTCCCTCTCTCATTTTCATGTACGTATGTACACATATTCACTTACGGATTTCTTGTAAATAAAGAGCATCTTCTATGTTTATTTGAAGCATCCTCCTAGTGATCTTTCAGACTATTACTTGTCTAAAATGTTTTTTCCCTATATTTATGACATGTCATAATATAAAAATCCAGATTGTGCCATCACAGATGTTATAAATTCGTTGAAGAGAAAGATGGTCATGTTCAGAGAATGAAATAATGCAAGAAAGAACCAAGGAATAGTAGAAATAATAAAAGATATAGAATTTAAGAATGGTGATAATGATTATGATGATGATAGCTAAGATTTATTGAGCATTTCATAAACAAGATATGCACACGTTTTGCTTAAAAATCTCATGATAACATTGCCTGAAATTCTCTGAGTGTCAGTATTTCAGGTGAGTCAAAGAAGTAACTTGTTCAAGTCACAGAACTAGTGACAAATGAAGTCAATATTTCAACACAGGTCTATTTGACTCCTGAGGGTGATTGGATGAGTTAGAACAGAGAAAAATTTTAAATTACATCATTTCTTCTTGAAGCTACCCTGGAGGAGGTGGAACGTGAGACGATCCTGAAAGTCATTTAAAATTTATATTGATGGAGAGAAAGAAGACATAAATCTAGTATAACATTAGGCAAGTAAATGCCTTACCTCTGTATCTCAGCAGTGATCAATCTTCCCTTGGCCAATATTTTCAGAAATTGATGAAGGATACAAGACAACTATTTTACTATAAATCTTTGCTTGAATATGCACGGTTGCTAGTCATGATGTGGAATGAGGACAGAATGGATTTAAAAGATCTTAGGCTCCTCGAGTTAATCCTGAACACACCATCTAGAAAAACCTCATGAGAATTGAAAGAATTTGAAACATTCCTTTCTCTATCATTTATTGAATAAAAGCAAATAAAAAAATAACTGTTTTCCAGTCTGGTGAAGTGCAGACAGCATAATGCTTAGGACTGAACGATCCATCATTCTGTCAGGAGACTTTGTGTATAACCCCACCCAATGCAGATAGAAATGTTTGCACCAAACCCTAAACAACTCAGATTACTGAACAGCGTTGTGACTTGTCCACAAAACACTATTGCAGTAAGTGTCAAGACATAGGAGTAAAACAGCTTGTAAAAGAATAGAAATCGGAAGCTGTGGAATCCAAACCCTGACGTTCAATGTGTCAATCATTTGTTTCCATTAGTAATAAAATGGAGGAGGTTCCCCAGATGCACCCAACAGGAAGAAATCCTGCAGCAATCGGCATCCACCTCAGGCCTTTTTAGTAGCAGGGAATATATCACTTCTGCTGATATTTCAGATAATCAACCTATTTTCAAGGTGGCTTTGGAGATCTACCAAAAACGAAGAAGAAGAAGAAGAAGAAGAAGAAGAAGAAGAAGAAGAAGAAGAAGAAGAAGAAGAAGAAGAAGAAGAAGGAAGAAGGAGGAGGAGGAGGAGGAGGGAGGAGGAGGAGGGAGGAGGGAGAAGGAGGAGAAAGAAAAGAAAAGAAAGAAAGAAGAACGAAAGAAAGAAAGAAAAAGAAGAAAGAAAAAGAAAGAAGAAAAGAAGAAAGAAAAGAAAGAAGAAAAGGAAGAAGAAAGAAAGAAAGGAAAAGAAGAGAGAAGAGAAGTAGAAGAAAAGAGAAAGAAGGAAGAAGGAAGAAAGAAAGAGAAGAAAGAAAAGAAAGAAAGAAAAGAAAGGCGAAGAAAGAAGAAGAAGAGAAGAAGAAGAAGAAGAAGAAGAAGAAAAAGAAAAAGAAAGAAAGAAAAGAAAGAAAGAAAGGAGAGAGAAAAGAAAATTTGGCAAAATCAAATGCTGTGTTCCTGCATTTTTTTTCATTTTTGTTTTTTTGTGTCTTTTGTAAAGAAAAAGAGAAGCTGTTCTCTAAAATAAGTCACACTATGCACTGTTATTTTGTAAATCCTCTCATTTCCTTGCTTCTCCTAAGTTATAGGAGAGAAAAAGGAAGTTATGCTTAAAACAGTATGTAAGATATTTCAAAACAGGAGCTGTACTGGATCATGTGTCATATTCTCTGTTTTGCCAAGTATACTCCTGGCTATTTTCTTTTTAAATATTTAATTTATTTATTTATTCATGAGAGACACAGAGAGAGAGGCAGAGACACAGGCAGAGGGAGAAGCAGACTCCCTGTGGGGAGCTGGATGTGGGACTTGATCCTGGACCTCAGGATCACGACCTGAGCCCAAGGCAGAGGCGCTCATGGGCTGAGCCACCCCGGCGCCCCTGCTCCCAGCTATTTTCCAGGCAGTCTGAAAATTTTAGCATCGAGAGATTGCTCCACAGCTTCTTATTGACTGGGGCAGTATCACAGGTACGTTTTGAGTAGTTTATGCACTTTAGAACTCCAAATTATTGAAAGGGTTTATCTCTGAGGAAATTAGGTAAGGGGACAAGATGAGAATTGGACCAGGTGGAAAGCCTAAAACAAAGGTTTTCCTGGTTTAAAATTATAGTCAATGAAAGTATTGAAAAATAAAAGTATTGAAAAAAAAAAAAACCTCATTTCTTTTTATGTTGGGGCTCTGAATAGACAGCGATTTCCACGTTTAAAGGGAATTGCGTGTCCAGGGAGGCTGAGCCTCGCCTTTGGAAAGCTTCATTTCAGGATCCATTATGAGAGAACGGAATTTGGGGATGTTTGCATCATTTTAGTAATGTTTATAGCCTGCGTAGAGAAGCCTACGACTGCTGGCGCAAAGGATCAGGGTCGAGGCTGAACTGCATTTGTATTCATTGTCAAGCAGAGTCTGGGCGGATGACAAGTATTATGTTTATCACAAAGGACTTTCTGTTATGAAATGCTGTTTAGCAGGCAGTTTCTATTTCAGAAGTCATGTTAAGAAGATGCCTTTTTTGTGTTACATTTGAGAAAAAAAAAAAAAAAGGAACCTGAAATAGTATAGATAGCAATAAAGGGCACCAAAAAGAGAATGAATTGTCAACCTTCTACCTTGGGCTTCATGAATTTCAGGTTCTGCGTGTGTAAAATGGGGACAATGTCTGCCCTGCTAGGCGTCTTATTCTCTCTGTCTCTCTGTGTCTCTCTGTCTCTCTCCTATCTTAGCCTCTCCCCATAAACCGGTCATGACCATAATAGCCGATCTTTAGTCCTTACCTATGTGTCAGGAAGTCTTTTATGGTCTATGTGTTAACTCTCTAATATTTGTAACTGATCCCGTGAGATTCATACTGTAATAATCCACATTTTGCAGAATAAAAGACCAAGGCACAGAGAGATAGGTGACTTGCCCAAACTTAAGCATCTAATTGGTAAGAAGCAGAAGCTGTCCCATGAACCCCGACCGTCTGGTTCCAGATTTGTGTGCTCTTACCTCCCATGTTACCCTGATCCAAATCTTTAAGACTTTGTGCTTGATCTAGGTCTGCTAAAAAGTGGTTTTCTTGCATCCTTCCCTAAAGTACTCTCTGGTCGCATTTCAGGTTTCTCTACAAGTATAATTTGATGTGGGATACAAAGGCAAAAGAAAAAAAATCCATTTCCTGACTGCCTACAGCCCACTGACAAGCCCTTGAAACAGGTGCAGTAACCCTGTAGGAACGCAGCTGCTGAGGACAAAAAGGAATCCGAGCTGAACATTATCATGACCCCCCCCACCCCCCACCAGGGTTCTGTAAATCCTCTTTACTATATAAAAATTCCTTTGGAAACTTTGTTGATCTCAAACCCCCTCCCCCCACCACACACACAGGATACATGTTGGCCTTCATCCCCAATATGACCCTCAATATGACCCATTATCCCCTCCCCCCAATATGACCCACTGATACACATCCAAAGGGTCTCAGGAGTAAGGTTTCATTCAACAATGATGAATGACCTTTTCCCAACAACAGCCAGCCCGCTGGAGGTCCTGGAGAACTTGCTTCCAAAATTCCTGAGACACTTACACTATCCCTGACTCCCTTCGAGCTTGGAAGTAGCGTCTGACAGTCAGCTTAGAGAAGAGGAAATGCTTGGTGTCCAGAAGCAGAGAGACCATCTGGTCACTGCAGGTTCTCCCCCTTGAGAAGATGGTAGGACAGTTTCTAGCACCGCCCACCCCCCCAAGTGTGCATTAGCAACGTCTACCTCATCGGACTCTTGTGGAGATTCCAAGGGGATCGTGCGTGTTAAGTTGCACACCAGCACGTTTGTGATAGGCTTTTAATAAATTTCAAGTCTACCTAACTCTACACACCCTTGTTCTCCCCCTGCGTGCAGTGACCTACGCTAATTAGTAGGCCATATCGTTTTAAGGTTTTGGCTTTACATGATTATAACTATAGACTTGATTTAAATCAGAGTTTCCTTTAAAACTGTCCTTAACTAATCCTATTTATACAGATACACTAAATGCAATCAATTTTGACAGTTACCTAAGTTAAAGTTTTAATTACTCTCAGTAAGTGTATTAACTCTACAGTGGTTTCACCTTAATTCCTTAGAAATTCCATAACAATGCCCAAGAACAAAAGATATTAACCATTCACTGTTAGACATAGCATGCGGATTCTTAAGAAATTCTATGACTGCAAATCAGATAAAATATAACAATAAATAAATTAAGGAGAACAGGGATTATTTTACAGTAACGTTCATTTCAATTTGAGTAGGGTATTTAAATTTTTATATGGCATAAACATTAGACCTAAGCATAATCCAACACTTATATCAATAACCGTTCTGGTTCCTCTTGAAAAAGTGTGGATTAGATAGCACACCTGAAGTTACATATATTACGGCTTAATCGAGGTTTAGGGACTAGGTGTGGAGAGAGAGGAAGTTGAAAATTATAAATCAGGATTTTTAATACTCACTTTCACATGCATCACTACAGATAGGGCATATTATATATTAATTTTTCCTATTTTTATAGATGAAGACTTACGTTTGTAGAATAATTAATGCTCTAGGCAAACCCACACAGATAAAGTGCTATGTTGTTTAAAAAATATATATTTATTTAGTTGAGAGAGAGAGAGCACAAGTGAGAGGGGCATAGGGGGAGACGGAAAAGCAGATGTGGGGCTTGATCCCAGGACCCCAAGATCGTGCCCTGAGCCCACGGCAGCTCTTAACCGACCGACCGAGGCATGCAGGCGCCCCAGTGTTACGAAGCGTTAGAGACAGTATTTATAATGATAACACTTAGTGTCTGTAACGTTCCAGACACTATCCTAGAGGTTCAAGGTATAAAAGTAAGCAGAGTTCTTGGTTTCACAGTTTTGCTTTGTTTTGTTTCTTTTTTGTTTCTGAGTGAAGATGAGCAATAAAGTAATCAGTGGATAAACAACTAGCATGACCTTTCGAATGATTCGTGCTGTAATGTAAATAAAGCTGGAAGAGGGGCTAGATCACGTTGAGGAAAGGGCTTATATTTTAATCATCTTACAGTTTAGCTATAAAATGCTTTTCTGAAATGTGAAATCTGAGCATTATTCTAAAGAATGTGAAGTATTAAGTTATGAGAAGCCCTAAGTGCAGGTGTTCTTAAGTTGAGACCTTGGTAGAAAAAAAACCTTGGCATGTTCCAAGAATTTCAAGACCGGTGTAGTGGGACCAGGGTGAGCAGGGGGAGAAATGACAGGAACTGATAGTCAGTGAAAGAGGGAGCAGCCAAATTCCATGCAGTAACTTTGAATAATTTGAGCCAAGAAGTGAAATGATTTTTGTTTTTAAAACACGGGTGCATTATTGGATATCACAGTTCCTTGATATCTCTTGGTTTTCCATAATTCTTACATTGATCATTCTATAATTTCTGGTCCCTATAAAAAGAGATGACACTCCTACCCCAACAGGTTGTTAATAGATGGAAGATTTGCAGAGGTTTGAAGAGGGTTAAGAGAAAAAAAAAAAAAAAAGGCATAGTAAACCTTTATCTGTTCTTACTATGAGTCCTTGGTGACTTTGTCTTTATTTGCATGATACAGATTTCCATGAACTAATAGTTTTGGCCAGAAAGTATGAAGAAGCTTCCTAATGTATCTGGTGGGTTTCAGATATAGTCTTTGCCCCTATAAACCAATCTCTCGTTTGTAAACAGAGTCAAGCACCCGGGCCAATACAGCGACCCTCTCCCCTGCCTCTTGGTTTAATGGCCCGAGAAATCCCACACGAAGATGAGAATGTTCCACGGCTATATTTCTACATTGGGGCATTCTTCCATTTGGGACCAAGGCTTCTACACTTACTGAACCAAAGGATAAAGAAACAGAAAGCAGAAATTTCTCGGTGGAGTCATTAGGTAAAATAGTGCCAAGAGCCACTTTCACATCTACCTTTTAATTCCTGGATGCAAAGTCACGTAGCTAAGGTCGACTTCACCTCATATTACTCACTTACCTAGGGCATACCTTACAGCCTTCAAATCAGAACCACATGTTTATAGGGTCTTTCCTCCTGCTTGTTATTCTTAAGCTTTCAACAGGCCGCTCCTCGGGTCTGTGAAAACAGCTTTCTCCAGGTGGGTTGAGATAGCAAAGCTAATGCAGGCCGTAATGTTTTGAATCCACAGTGCATGCATCTATGTGGATAAATGAAAAAAAAAAAAAATCCATACATGTGTTTGTGATTCTTCTGACTTAAATTGGCCAGGTCTTGTAGTTCTGTTCTGTAGGCTGACTCCTCTGGGACCAGCCCTTGGTTTCCTGTGCCAGCTCTGCTGGCATCTGGCTCTGGCTGTGGACTTCGACGAGGTCAGGAGGGAAGGTGGGAGTATGTTCTGTTTAGCAAAGAAGTGTAGTGGGATTTAGATGTCCGAAGGCCCTTTCCTTGACTGTGTTAGATCAAACGTTCCCTATCCTGTATCTCAGAGTCCCCGTCTTTCCACTCCACTCTCAGAAAATCGGACAGATTGAGCACTTAATTGATTTGGCAACTTTACACCCTTTATATTCAGACTCAGAGAATGTCCCACAGTCGTTGAAACTGGTAAATAGTCTTTCTTCTCCTGTACTGAATTAGGCCTTAAAAGCATTTATTTTATCCATTCTTCTATGAAGCCCTTATTTTTGTTAGAAGGAGCACCCTAAGCCAGTTTGTCTTTATCCTTCAATGCCACACTAAATGTCCTAAGGTACTCTAACTCCCATATCTTGTCCTCTGTTTGTACTACTTTCCATACCACTATCACCATAAATTTTCTAATCACAATGCCATCACAAAGACATTACCAGAGTCCCATATTCCCATTTTGATAATCTGGGTTTTTTTTTTTTTTTTTTTGGGGGGGTCCACTCCTGGCATCAATGTATAAAGTTCCCATCAGGAAAATAAGTGTAGATTCAAAAGGATAATAAAAACAGCTCAATAGAAGGACTATTATGAGGATGTGGACAGAGTTAATGAAAACCAACAAAGGTTGATGAAGCCCCCTGGGGCTAGCCGCAGAATTAAGCAACCGCTCTTGGTTAATGCCATTAACTAAATTTAATTTTAGAGGGACAAGAGGTGAGAGCTGTTAGCGGAACCTGAGAGCAATCTGGTTATGAAGAATCATCAATCAAGAGATAAGATTTTTTTTAAAGATACTTATTTATTTTGAATGAGGGAGGGGCAGGGGGAGACAGGGAGAAAAGCAGACTCTCCGCTCACCGTGGGGCCCCACTTGGGGCTCAACCTTATGGCCCTGAGATCACGACCTGAGCCGAAACCAAGAATCAGCCGCTTAACCGACTGAGCCACCCAGGTGCCATGAGGGACATGTTTTTGAATAGAGGAAATGATTCACTAACAGCCCAGAATCCAGAAAGGAAGGAACCTTTTTATCCCACTCTCCAATCTTTAGCTTGTACTTATCATTGGTCAAAACCAAATAGAAATCAGAGAACAAAACAACCATAAAAATCACACTTCCCAGACACTCTTGGTAGAAGAAGGTGGAGAGTATGCAAAATGGATCTAGAACTTACAAAATAAGCCTAGCACAGCCTTCCTTCCCTTCTCTGCGTGGTGTTCTAGCAATGTTCACAAAAAGGACAAATTGCTAAATAATTCTCACTCAATCTCGGACTTTGCAATTTTAGCTGTCCCAGTCTAGGGACTCTGAAGCTAAGCCACAAATTTACATACATCCTGTGGGAGCTGTTCCACAGTAGGATCAGTGAGCTTTAGAGTCATTTTTCAGGGACAGTGTTTTGTTATTGATTTTGTAAAAAAAACAATCAGGCAAGATGGACATTAAAATACATCCATTGACTGAAATAGCGGTGGCTTTGGTAGCTCCTATATAGACTGTAATTTAAAATCAACGGTCAAGACAATGCTCCAGAGAATCCCTTATCCTGCCTGTCTCTTTTCATGCTCTCTATAATAGAATAGAAATAAAAAGAACAGGATTTGGGTATAATTCACTTTAGGAAATACATTTCTACCTATCCTATCATTATTACCTGGTTGGAAAATTAAATATGTTTCTCACAGGCATTCCCAAGGAAGTGTCTATAATTTAGTAAGGTGGTTAAAAAATAAACCGGGCAGCCCTGGTGGCTCAGTGGTTTAGCTCCACCTTAGGCCCAGGGTCTGATCCTGGTGACCCGGGATCAAGTCCCACATCGGGCTCCCTGCATGGAGCCTGCTTCTCCCTCTGCCTGTGTCTCTGCCTCTCTCTCTCTCTCTCTATGTCTCTCATGAATAAATAAATAAATAAATAAATAAATAAATAAATAAATCTTTAAAAAATAATCCAACATAATTCATTCACTATCTAGTCTAGTACTGTTGAGGGTTGGCTTTAAAAAGCTATGAAACTTTTATATGCGTCCCTTAAAAGGTTAATTAACTGACCCCCTCACACACAGGGTATCGATACAGGAACTCATATTGCTGATGTGGGGGCACTGGACATCAAAATTGCACTTTTTTTTATTCGTGTTAAGTTTTTTGTTCTGTTTTAATTTCCAGATAGTTAACATACAGCGTTATATTAGTTTCGGATGTACAATATACAATTCCTGTACATTACGCACTGCTCATCATGATAAATGTACTTTTTCATCCGTGTCGCCTATTTTCCCCATCTCCCCACCCACCTGCCTTCTGATAACCATCAGCTTGTTCTCTGTAGTTAAGACTCTGTTTCTTGGTCTGTCTCCCTTGCTCTCTCTTTTTTTCCCTTCATTCTGCTTATTTTGTTTCTTAAATTCTACGTGAGTGAGACCATGTGGTATTTGTCTTTCTCTGATGTATTTTGCTTAGTGTTATGCTCTCTAGCTCCATCTATGTTGTTGAAAATGTCAAGATTACATTCTTTTGAGAGGCTTAATAATATTGTTGAAGATCTATCTATCATCTATCTATCTATCTATCTATCTATCTATCTATCTATCTATCTATCATCTACATATATCACCTCTTCTTTATCCACTCCTCTATCATTAGACACGTGGGCTGCTTCTATAATTTGGCTGCTCTAAGTAATGCTATGGTAAACATAAGGGTCCTATATTCCTTCTATATTAGGGTATTTGTATTTTTTTGGTAAATACCCATAGTGTGATTGTAGATCATAGGGTAGTTCTATTTTTTAACTGGTTTGAATCACTTCCATACCATTTTCCACCTTGGCTGTACCAGTCTGCATTCCCACCCACAGTCTAGAGGGTTCATTAACTACATATACTCACCGGCGTTTGTTGATTCTTGTGTTTTTCATTTGAGCCATTCTGACACGTGTGAGGTGGTATCTCATTGGGGTGTTATTTTGGATTTCCCTGATGATGCGTGATGTTGAGCATCTTTTTGTGTGTCTGTTCGCCATCTGTCTTCTTTGGAGAAATGTCTGTTCGTGTCTTCTGCCCATTATGTGATCGGATTATTATTTTTTGGGTGTTGAGTTGTACAAGTTCTTTTTGTATTTTGGATACTAAACCTTTATCACTTATGTCATTTGCAAATATCTTCTCACATCCCATAGGTTGCCTTTTAGTTTTGTTGGTTGTTTTCTTTGCTATGCAGAAACTTTTTTTTATTTTGATATAGTCCCAATAGTTTATTTTTGCTTTTATTTTCCTTGCCTCAGAGGACGTATCTGGAGAAATGGTGCCCTGGCCAATGTTAGAGAAATTACCGCTTGTGGTATCTTCTAGAATTTATACGGTTTTGGGTCACACATTTAGGTCTTTCATCCATTTGGAATTTATTTTTATGTATGGTGTAAAAAAGTGGACGAGTTTCATTATTTTTTTGCATGTAGCTGTCTAATATTTCCCAATACCATTCGTTGAAAATACTTTTTTCCCATTGGGTATTCTTTCCCGCTTTCTTTGTTGAAGATCACTTGATCATATAATTGTGGGTTTGTTTTCTGGGCTTTCTATCCTGTTCCATTGATCTACATGTGTAGTTTTGTGCCAGTTCCAAAGTGTTTTGGTTACTACAGCTTTGTAAAATAACTTGAAATTTGGGATTGTGACACCCCAGCTTTTTTTTTTTTTTTTTTGTATAATAGAATAGGCTACTTGAAGATCAGTCTGTACTAGATATTTTACCAAACTGCTTATTTTACAGCTTTCTGAGCCTAACATGAGCTCCCTCACCTGCCTTTTATTCCTTTATCCTTATTCCAAGCTTCCTGGTTCATAAACAGGTGCCTGAAGTATGGGATTGGATTTTTTTTTTTTGATTTGTGTATTTTGCAAAGATAAGAAGGGGATTCTATAAAGTGTGAAGTATTTTATTTATTGGTTTTGAGCAGGCTCCGAGGGGTTTGTAAAATACTTTTTAGAAGAGAAAGGAGAAAATGCTCCATTCTCAGTAATTTCCCATGGTCTTCAGGATGGTGTGCCTTAGGAGAGCACCTGGCATTTCAAAGGAAACAAGCAGCAGAGGTCTTCAGAATTAAATCATCTGGAGTTCCCTGAAGCTTCCTCCCTGCTTCCAGTTTCTGCTAAGGCCCATGTGGGTTCAATGTCTCCTTGGATTTCTACATTCTTTTATTAAATACCATCTGTTGGATAGAGAGCCCAAGGGATCAGAGCCACCTTAAACCTTGATACTCACTGCTGCAATGTTTGGACGGCTTCATTTGTTGACTTAGTATTTTTTTCTTTATATTTTTGTGACCTTTTTTTGACAGTCATTAGTAATTTCATCACTAAATGCATAATACTTCCAAATTATGCCACAGTGTATGTTATTATAAAAACTCTCCAGCTCTCTGAGTATAACTGGCCTACACTTTGAGGAATTTTGCAAGTCCAATCTGCTAGAAATCTAACTTTCTTCTTTCTTTCTTTCTTTCTTTCTTTCTTTCTTTCTTTCTTTCTTTCTTTCTTCTCAGTGAGTTATGTGTGAGAATTAGGATAAATTAAATATCTATCTTGGGGAATGCAGTTCCATCAAAATGCAAATCAATTGATTTGGAAGTTTGTGCAAAAGGGAGTAGGGAGGACTACATTTGATAAAATGTTTGTTCCAAGACAAGCAATTCAGTTCTCATGTGTCTCTGAAATAATTTGGAGAACTCAGCCTTTTTTTTTTTTTTTTTTAAGATTTCTTATTTGAAGTCATTTACACGTTCTCATAAGAGCAGTTACAATGAACCGGGGTGTGGCTCTCTCCTGTGGGCCAACTGTGAGGAAATGGTGAGACGTTGCCCTTAATGTTCTTTTTTTTTTTTTTTTTTTTTTTTTTTTTTTTTATTTTTATTTATTTATTTATTTTTTTTTTTTTTCACTCCATTCTATTTTTTTTTTTATTGGTGTTCAATTTACTAACATACAGAATAACACCCAGTGCCCGTCACCCATTCACTCCCACCCCCCGCCCTCCTCCCCTTCTACCACCCCTAGTTCGTTTCCCAGAGTTAGCAGTCTTTACATTCTGTCTCCCTTTCTGATATTTCCCACACATTTCTTCCCCCTTCCCTTCTTTTTCCTTTCACTATTATTTATATTCCCCAAATGAATGAGAACATATAATGTTTGTCCTTCTCCGACTGACTTACTTCACTCAGCATAATACCCTCCAGTTCCATCCACGTTGAAGCAAATGGTGGGTATTTGTCATTTCTAATAGCTGAGTAATATTCCATTGTATACATAAACCACATCTTCTTTATCCATTCATCTTTCGTTGGACACCGAGGCTCCTTCCACAGTTTGGCTATCGTGGCCATTGCTGCTAGAAACATCGGGGTGCAGGTGTCCCGGCGTTTCATTGCATTTGTATCTTTGGGGTAAATCCCCAACAGTGCAATTGCTGGGTCGTAGGGCAGGTATATTTTCAACTGTTTGAGGAACCTCCACACAGTTTTCCAGAGTGGCTGCACCAGTTCACATTCCCACCAACAGTGTAAGAGGGTTCCCTTTTCTCCGCATCCTCTCCAACATTTGTTGTTTCCTGCCCTTAATGTTCTTAAGAGGCCCATTTTCATTTTAGAGGAGTTCTACAAAGAAATATTTTAATTATGTCAAAGATTTTAACAAAGGTTCTTACTAACTCACCCTTAATTCTGTATTTGCTCTAAGGCTATTTCTCATTTTGAAAATTTTTGTTGGCTTCAGAAAATCACTTTGGCTCTTTTTCATTTACTCTAGGCTCTTCTAGAAACAGAACTTTTTTTTCCCCCTTTAATTTGTCTTTCTTCTAACTATCTGTCAATGCAGCCAAAAGAAGCCAGTTGGATTTTGCAACACTGGCTGAAAATTGCTTTGGCTAACTGTGCGTGTTCACTAGGAAGTTTTTCTATCTTCTAAGTTACACCAACCTCTAATGGCAAATCTCACTGTTCTTCATTCCTCCATGAAGTCTCACCTTCCAGCCCCTCTGCCACCACCCACCCACTCCATCCTAAAGTCATTGCCACACGTTGTAGGTTTTAGTTTTGGTACCGCCTCACATCTAGTATTGGCTTTTGATTCAGTTATTTATTGCCTTGAAGAAAAAAAGAAAAAAATAAAGCTGTCCAAAAATCAGTGACTCTAGAACAGAAAGGATTTATTATTTTTCACAATTTTGTTGATTGCCAACCTAGTCAATTGTTTGGTTTTCTCCAGGAATTACTTCTGAAGCTTTAAATATTTGATAGTTTGGGGCTGGAGGACCCATTATGACTTGCTTCATATGCATTTGTTTACACAGGCTGCAGGCCATGCTGCCTCAGTGTTCCTCCCTTTGACCTCTCTTCCTCTCAGTTAACTAAACTCCGCTTCTTGACAGCAAGGTGGTTTCCAGATTTCAAGACATTTACATTATATCATATTCTCTCTTGCATATTTTCTAACAAGAAAATTATAATCAATCTGATCTTAACTTCTGTGTAATAGGTCTTCCTTGCAGGCCTCCCACACATTTGGCTGCTTTTTGAATGGTTTCTTTATGGATGTTTTTCAGTAATTTTATTTTAATGTGACTTGTTGCATGCAGTGTGTGTGTGTGTGTGTGTGTGTGTGTGTGTGTGTGTATGTGCACATTTGTGTGCATGTGTGCTTTTTTTTTTTTTTTTCTTCCTAGCTTCTTGGATCTGTTGTTTTTGTAGTTTTCATGAGATTTGGAAAAATTCATCCATAATTCCTTCAACTTCTTCCCCTACTACTCACCTCTTCTTTAGGACTCTAATTATACATCAATTACATCGTTATTAGTTTTTTCAGTTACCTTTGTATGAATGTTTCAGTTTTTATAGTTTCTATTGATGTATCTTTAAGTCCACTGATCTTTCTTTCTGTAGTCTCTAGTCTCCGGTTAATTTTATCCAGTTGAATTTTTATTTCAGATACTGTATTTTTCATCTCTGAATTTAAAAAAAAAATCTTCTATTTCCTATTTCAATATGTCTATGATGTCTTTTAAGCTCTACCATATATTTATGATAATTATTGGGATATCTTAATCTCTGGCTCCTGAATTTTTGTCATTCCCCACCCCTTACCTTACCCTCACCCCTTTAACTTATTCTTGTTTTGGTTAAGGATCCTATGTTCCTGTTTCTTGGCATGTGTGGTAAATTTGCATTGGATGTTTTAACCTTGTAATGTCTGGAATTTGTTATGCTCCTTTAAATAATGTGTATTTGTCTGAACACTGAGGTTTTGGGGACTCGGTTTCACCTCTCCAAGTCCTCTTTTTGTATTTTACTAAAAAGTCTCAGGGAAGGCTTCGTTCTAGGGATAGGCCATCCCTACTATAGAATGTGGTATATCTGGAGGCTCTCTGGAATGCTAAGGGAATGCTGACCATGCAGAGCAAGAACAGCTCCCCAGTATGTGCGAGCTCTTAAGAGTGGTTCAGCCTGGCTTTATGGAGATGCACCGTGTGCTTTCACAGCCTCATACTTACTGGTGACTCAGAAACACCTCTCGAGAGTTCTGGCTTGCAAATTCTCACCACTTCATCCTTCCTGTACTCTGATCAACTGTACTCTTCTCAACTCAGAGAAACCACTGTGCTGAGAAAAATGCTTCTAGGCATAAATCTCAGTCAGTGTCACAACAGTTGTTTTATAGATTTCTGTTCTGCTTCCAGTTGTTCACAGCACGAGGATAATCTGCCCGTTATGCCACATGTTCCAAAGCAGAAGGCCCCCTAGTAATAACGTCATTAACGTTTTCTCTTTTACACACACACTCACAAATCTGAGAAGGTTGAAAATAGTTTGTTCCTTATCATTGCCATCGTTTTCTCCGGACCATTTTCATCTCAAGAAATAATTTTAAATATTCTTAGCATAGTATTAAAAATGCTATTTATTTTGTCAAATTCAAGATATGCTTTGCTGGTAATTGCAATTAATGACATGCAGATGTTAGTCCCCGAACACATTTCATTTCATTTCATTTCATTTCATTTCATTTCATTTCATTTTCTTTTTCTTTCTTTCTTTCTTTCTTTCTTCTTTCTTTCTTTCTTTCTTTCTTTCTTTCTTTCTAGTAGGCTTCATGCCCAGAGTGGAGCCCAAAATGGGGCTTGAACTCACAACCCTGAGATCAAGACCTGGGATGAGATCAAGAGTTGGATGCCCAACTGACTGAACTACCCAGAGGTCCCCCTCCACACATTTAAAATATGATTATGATAAAAATATTGAATGCCTTCTATTCTTGATGATAAACATTTATATTCCTTCTCCAATTTTCTGTGGTTCTTCAATAGTGTTTTGAGAATACTTTAGCTTTTAATGTTACCTCGCTTCATGGCAAACCATGAGTAGACAAGTAGATATTGAAAAGAAATGATTATTCCCCCATCCCTTCTTCTCCCTCGCCCCTGACATTCTTTATCTATGTCAAAACACAAATTATTATTTAACGTGATAGATGCAATGCAATGTATTGTGTAGCTACAGTTTTTTGGAAAGTCAATCTTTTAGGAATTGTTTTTCAAATCTTCAATAAATCTTTTCTTTAAATTTCAACAATAACAACAGAAGACACAAATTATTTTTCTACTTGTACACTCTTCAGAAGTACAGGCCAAATTTCACACTGGGCTTCAGGTATGCATAGAATGGGATAGCAAATCACAATTTACAGTTGGAAAGCCTCCTTAATTATCCAGGAACTACTGGAGCAAGTCTATGTATGGCCCTTTTAACTTTCAGCTCCACATATTCTGTAACTTATTAACATCAGATTATTAATGTAAACTATAACTCTCATGTCTCAGCCCTTGATTCATTTTGTCCTCTCAGCTTAGATGTTCAAAATAGTAAATTAAATTTCTAGAAGATGTCCACTTGAAAAGAAACTAGTTAAAATTTTCTTTCCTCCATAAAGAATGCTCCTTCTCAATCACCAACTATAATTTTCCATGATATGTTACTATAATTTCTTAATTGGCTGGGGCAGATTATCTGCAAAGTTCAGGTGTACAAGGCGCATTTCCCTTAGCATCTGTGAAACACCAATTGTGAGTTAAAGATAGGATGAGTTCTGCATTGCTTTCCTATTTATTTATTTATTTATTTATTTATTTATTTATTTAGGTTTTGTTTACAAATACCTAATATATTCTGTATAATTAAATGTTTCACAAGCAGCACTATGGTGTATATTTTCTTCATTTTCTCTTGGAAAGAAGAAGATACGATAAGATCTCGGTCATTAGTACTGCTACTAATTCTTAGAGCTAACATTTATTTTATACTTGCAAAGTGCTAGATACTGTTCTCAGGATTTTTTGTGAAAAACTCATTTGAAACAATAACATTATAAGGTATGTTTGATTCCTTTCTCTTATTTTATTTTATAAGTGAGAGAACCAAAACTCAGAGACCCCAAAAGTTGCCCAGCAAGACTGGTAAATGCTGAAACCAGGGTTAGAACCCACACTATGCACCACAACTGTGATGAGCTAATGTGCCCACTTTGTGTCAGTTAGGAGGGACAGAAATGACCATTGTTAAGTTCTTTTACTTAAAATGTCTGAACTAAATCGTTGATGCATAAAATATGGTAAATGTTAAAATGATGACATACAAGTGCAAAAAATATGCTGTAAGTTTGTAGAACTATAATTGGCCAGAAATTACTTTAGTTTGTTGTGTAATTAATTGCCTCACCTTACTCATCTATGAACAGGAACTGTTTCTATCAAATATTCAGTGCCTTTGTATATGTAATTTAGGCCTTGTATCTGATAGGCATTTAATAAATATTTATTGAAACATAAAGATGAATAAACAAAAGTGAATACATATATAAAACTTTGTCCTTATGTAAATATTCAGAATGGTTGAGGTAAATTACAATTTTCAAAGATGTGTGTATTCTAAACTCTATCTGTGTGTGTGTGTGTGTGTGTGTGTGTGTGTGTATTTCAGGGAGATGAAAGTACTATGATTCTAAATGATTAGAATTACTGTTCTTCATCCACCTACTGATACTTAATTATGACTTAAAGTCGCCCTTCAAGTTGCCGTTGAATTAAATGGCATTTTTTGACCCTCAGAATTTTTTTTTAAAGTTATTTCTGGCATTTCCCATGTATACTGATAGCAACTGAATTCAGAATATAAGTGATCCACTGGCTCTGAGCTGTCTCTGTGTGCCTAATAATAGGTATATCTTATTCTGTGTGGTATCACATCTTTAATCTGGGACATCTATTGTGTAGAAAATTAAAATCTGCATTCATCAGAATAATCATGATAGTACTTTGGAATTGGTCGTAGTTTCTATCCATGGGCTTCACTAAAGCATGGAAGTATTAATTAGATTTTATCAGATTATATTTCCTTTAAAATATGTGTTCAAAAGGATCAAGATATCTTTATATTTTCCAAGAGACTAGAAATACACAAACGATCATGAAAGAAAATACTACCTTTTTTCTCTTTTGAGAATATTTGAATCTCTTAACTGACAAAGTGTATTATCTTCCTAATAGACTCTCCATATATAAGATCAAAATATTTAAGGTTTCAGGGGCACCTGAGTGGCTCCGTCAGTTAAGCATCTGGCTCTTGATCTCAACTCAGGCCTTGGTCTCAGGGTTGTAAGTTCAATTCCCCCACACTGGGCTCCGTAGTAGGTGAGGAACCTACTTAAAAAAAAAAAAAAAAAAAAAAAAAAAAGGGTCCCTGGGTGGTTCAGTCAGTTAAGCTGATATTCTTGGTTTCAGCTCAATCTCAGGGTGATGAGATAGAGCCTCATGTTGGGCTCCATGCTCAGTGCAGAGATGGAGATTGAGATTCACTTTCCCTCTCCCTTCCCCTCTTGCACCTCTCCCTTAAAACAAACAAACAAACAAATAAATCAAATAAATCAAATATTTTTTTAATATTTTTTTTTTTTTATTTATTTATGACAGTCATACAGAGAGAGAGAGAGAGGCAGAGACACAGGCAGAGGGAGAAGCAGGCTCCATGCACCAGGAGCCTGACGTGGGATTCGATCCCGGGTCTCCAGGATCGCGCCCTGGGCCAAAGGCAGGCGCCAAACCGCTGCGCCACCCAGGGATCCCCAAATATTTTTTTAAAAAGACTTTCCTTCTTTAAAAAAAAAGAATTTAAGATTTCATTAAGATAAAATGCCTGTTTTATATTCCCAGAGAGGAAATCAACTATTACCGGCCAATACTTCTTTTTAGTTCATGTTGTTCTTGACTTCAACTCCAAATATTTCGTTATCTAGCCTAGCACTGTGAGCTTCTGAAAGATTTTTAGTCACATCTGTGTTTTAAAAATAATTTGCTATATTTTGTATTCAAATTTTATGAGAAAAATATTATGTGAAAAAAATTCCTGTGACTCTCGATTAATGTTCAAACATGCTTTCTTTCATCCTAGAGCTTTCCTAGGTTAAACATTTGTCTTTAACACATAAGTTAAAAAACATAAGTAACACTTAATAGTTAAGACTGAGCATCTGAATTAAAGCCTCTACTCTGTTCATTATGTGCGGTTTGATTGAGGACAAATCACTTCCAATGTTTAAGTCCAAATTAGCTTATCTTAAAATAGGTATGTACACCTCGTGGGTTTGTAGGGATATTCAAATAAGATTATGGATGTAGAGGTCTTAGCACATAAGGAACAATAAGTGTAGGTGCTCACAGCTATGATTTACCCCCTTCCTAGTTCTCTGGGGTCATCTTCCACCACCATTACCTAACTCATTCTGCTTCAGCAACAGTGGAACACTTGCTGTTCCTCTAAATGACCGATTGTCTTATGGCACTTTCTACAGTGATGGGAAGGCACTGCCCTGTGCGGTTTCTGCTAGCGACCTGTGGCTACTGTGTACTTCAAATGTGTGTAGTGCCATCAAGGAACATAGTTTAATTTTATTTAACTTTACTTATTTTCAGTATAAATAGCTAGTGACTCCCTTATTTTCCAGTACTGCTCTAAAGCACCATCGACCTTTTTGTTTGCTGCTCTTCTGCCTTTAGTGCTTATACATTTGCTTGCCCATGTCCTTCAAGTGTTTTTTCAGGCATCACTTTCTCAGAGATCCCCTCTTTGACCAGCTTATATAAAATAGCAGTACATGTTCAGGTAGTCATCCCATATTATCCTCATAGAAGTTTAACTATCTGATAAAACTGTGGTTTTGTTTTTGTTACCCTAGAGTAAAAGTTACATGAGAACGTGGATTTTTGTATAATTCTTTTCACTGTTTCATCCCAATACCTAGTATCTGGCTGATAGGGGGCACTCAACACATATTTGTTAAATAAGGAAATAACCGAATAGATCCCATTTCTATCGTTACTCGGACTCCTCCTCTTTTCTCAAGACCTTCTTCTTTCAGCTCTAGTTACAGGTTTCCAGTGTAAAGTTTGCAAACTCATAACCTGTAATTGTATGCAGAAACAGATATATTTATTTTAGACACTGCAGTAGTTATGATAGTAGCTGCCAACCTTGAAAATAAAGAAAATTGATGGGGAGGCAGTTATGATGGTTAGTTAGGCAAATAAGGCTGTGGACAGGGTGGGAGTTGACCTGTAGAATCAGGACAGTTGGCTTGTGAAGAAGCTGAGGAACAGTCAGAAGGAAGTCCTGAGCAATAGTGGTGGGATAAGAGGCACCAAAGTCACAGGTAAAAAAAGCAAGGGCAAAACTGCAATAAGATAGGATAAACTCATGCTATGTGAAAAAAAAAAAAAGAAATTACTAGGGCATTATTAATAGAGGTTAAGAAAGAAATCTGTCTTTAATGAGGTTGAGGCAATAGACAAGCTGACAAGACATCAAAGAGGCTTCCAACATGCATGAGACCCTTCATGGGATGGAATTCTAGGAGAATTGAGTCCAGTGAGAACACTATGGAGACTGAAATTTGGGATATGTCTGCTGGAGAGATGAGTAGATGAGTTCAGAAAAATAGAGAAGATAACTTGTAGAAGAAAGGTAAAAGAAGGTGCTCTGGGAATATGCAAAACTGTAGAGAAATGGAGTCATGTTAAAGGTGAAGGGTCTTGATGCAGATTGCCTGGACTAACTAGTTCTGGCACTTGCTAACGGGGTGCCTTTGTTCAGTAACCTAGATATTTGATAATATCTCTGTAGTTGTGAAATGAGGACTATAATAATATCCACTTCATAGAGTTGTGGTGAGGTCACATAAATTCATGCATGTAAAATGCTTAGGGAAATTCTTAGTTTACAGAGAGTGCTCAGGCCATGATGGTAGAGAATACCAGAGATATTAGAAGAGTAAAATTCCTTTTAACCAACTAGAAGCAAAAATTTTGCAGAATGTCAGTGAACCCTGTGCAGGAGAGCGTTTTAAAGAGAATGAAGTCAGATGATAAAAATCACTTCGAGTACTTAATTTGGTTTCAGAGGTGATTCTCACAGCTACTCCGTGTGAGATGAAACCATAAGCATCCATTTCTAGATGAGGAGATGGAGGCTATAAATATTAAATGTGGAGCTGGAGTTCTAGTCCAGGCCGGTACAACTCTAGAGCACATGCTCCTAACCTACATTTCACACTTCCCGGAAGGAAGGTGAGACAGTATCACTGGACTAAATCTGAGTGCTGGCAGGGCTCATCCTTTCTGGAAGCTAGGGGAGAATCCGTTTCTTTACTCTTTTGCTTCCAGAGGACCCCGGCATCCTTTGGTTCTGAATTACTCTAATCTCTGCTTCTGTCATCATATGGCCTTGTCTTTATCTCCGACCTCTGATGCCCCTGCCTCCATCTATAAGAGCACTTGTGATTACATTGGGCCCCCACAGATAATCCAGCATGTTCTCCAACCTCACACTCTTAATCACATCTGCCCAATTCCTTTCACCATGTAAAATAACATATTCAAATATTCCAGAGATTAGGACATGGACTTCTTTGAGGGGCCGTTATGTATCCTATCACACAGTCCATATCTCTAAACTAGTGTATTCATTTTTCTAAACTAATGTGTTCAGATAATTCTCCCTGTTGGTAGGAGACTAGAGAATCTCTGTTGACAATATGTCCTGAGGGAAAATGAAAAAACAAGCAAACAAACAAACAAACAAACAGATCTGTGAACTGTAAGAGCAGCAGAGTACCTGCCGGGGTCCTGTGGTGGTACAGTGCTCCATGAAAGAGGATTTGTTTCCAGGTACCTGTGAGACAGCTCCTGCTGTGGGCATGGGAAGGGGCAGTTCCAGGCGACTTTACAGGTGGACAGAGGGAAGGAAAATGTAGAAATTGAAGGTATTAAAGCCCTTCTCTAGATCTGAGAAGGTCTGGTAATGCCTGAGGAAGGTCCCTGTAAATATTCTTGGACATGTAACCAACCAACTTTAATTCACCTTCCACATGCCTAAGTAAAACCCACTCTTTTCCTGAGTTTCATACAATTTAAAAGTATTTGCACTGGAAGTAACTCATTTAAAACTCACAGAAATCCTAGTGAAACAAGACTCCCTTTTGTCAGTTTTTGTTGTTTTTGTCGTTATTTGGTTTTGAGCAAGGAAACAGAAGCTATATGATTTTTTCTAAGGTTACATAGCTAGTATGTAGTAGGGCCCGGTCACAATTTATGAGTTTATATCTTATATTTTCTGCTATCTCAGATTAAATCTAGTGGTCCTCCATTACACTCAATCTTGCATACACCTTCAGCTGCATTCCTTTTGCTTGTTCAGAAAAAAAAAATTTTAGCAAAAATAAACTTTCCGCTTTCTCTGACCTCAATGATATGGTTGGACATGGCTAGAGGAAACTTCATCATACTCATAACTCCATGATGTTTAGCCTCAAATATGCCATTGGTGCTATCCATAAATCCTGCTTTCTTAATTTGGTACATTCCCTTTTCCTACCTATGAGGTGACTATTTCATACTTTCTTTATTCTGACCTCAAACTTCAAAAGTTCCTTCTCATCCAGAGTCTCATCTGATGAGAAATCAACCAACCAGAAGAAAACTTTCAAAAGCACCTTCATCTGAGTCCCCAAAGTGTATTTATTTATCTAGAAATACAGTGCAGACACTGAACAATCAGAATTTCCATTGGTCATAAACCATCACTTCTGGCTCACGAATATTAAGCAGTGTGGCCACCACCTCAGGCCACCAAGATTCAGTTACAGGCCATGCTCTTCATGCACGTTCTGCTTGCCTTCCACTGCTCTCTGTGAGGAAGTGACACAGAGAGGGGTAGCCGGTGAGTGAGCTCATTAATGAGGAAAGCAGGGCCTGTGTTATGTTGGGCTTGTCTGGCTAATAGGTAGAATTTGGAACTAGTTGCCTGATTTCTAGTACTGGCCTGGCCATGTACAGGCTTGTGTGTAACCTTGAATATAATTTGGTTTCCCCTCTCCTAACAGAGTTTATACTAATGCCCATATCATATGCTTATTGAGTGGATCAAATGAGATGATTCATGTAAAATGCTCAGACTAGCCCCCGGGAAAGAACACACCAAGTTTAGCTATAAATTCTATTGCTTCCTGGCTCCTGTGATCTTGAGTAAGGCAATTTTTCTTAGCCTCTACCTTTCCTGTATCAAGAACTCAGGAAGTTTAAGTAGATACCGGATCCCTTGGGAGGTTAGCCTCGTAATCTTGATGATTCCTTAAAATTTTAGGGAGCTTTTAAAAATACAATAGAAAAAGTATTATTTAAAAGCCTGCATTTATAATAATATTCATATTACATATGTAGCTACTAGAAATAATACAAAGCTAAGCAAGCAATTCCTTGATAGGCTACACTTTGAGATGACCTTCATTTATGATGAATATTGTATCTAAATACAAATATCTCAGAACTAAAGTAGAAAAGTGAACATGCCTAAGCATAACTTCACCGATGACATGCTTTGTTTTCCAGGTAAAATGCAGGTAAAGTCTCTTAAGAATAAGATACAAAAAATTTATATCAAAGCTAAAGGAGTAGGGGCACCTGCCTGGCTGTCAGTAGAGCACGCAACTCTTGATGTCAGGGTCACAAGCTCAAGCTCTATGTTGAATGTAGCAATTACTTAAAAAAAAAAAAAAAGATGAAGAAGTGACAGGTGTCACTCCCCTCAGTAGAGGAGCTGGTCCAAATGTATCAGTTTACCGTGGCATCCTTCTAATAGGGGACCAGGCTGGGCATTTGGAAGGGTGTGTGTCTTTGACACAAGGCATAGTTAGTGCATTCATCACACAAAAGAGATGAGACTGCTTTCATTCATTAGTCAGGCTGTCTCAGGGCTCCGTTTTGAAGTATATTTTGTAGTGGTCACATTAGATGATGCCACAGGGCCAGTGGGAATTAATTTTAGGCCCCTTTCCATTTATCAGAAGTGAAAGATATCCAGGTCAGTACATCCATTGAAGGATATGTAAGACTTGGTCTATTTCCGGGATAGGGCCAAAAGATCACCGATGTCTTAGAGGACCTACCTCTGAAGGGTCTTGGTGAATCTATCTTTCTGGGGTTGGTTGTAAAAACACAAAATTCTGAACCATTACCAATTTGTCTCTGTCTTGTCTTCGTACTGATCAGAGGCTTGTAGTTCATATCTTTCTCCTGTCAAGCCTTTTTCTATAGCAAGAACAGATGCACAAGGCCTGTGGATTTTTATTAAGAATTGATTTCTGGAGTTTGCAGGCTCCTTTTGTTTTCTGGGGGACAAAACACATCTATTGGGATTTATTTTTAGATATATAACTTAAGTATTAAAAATAAAATTGAGTGTATTGAATTTTAAATGCAGTTTAACATATTTGAATGCATATACTTAACTACATGTATAATAGGGACTAATATTATTATAAGGTCTTTAAAAATGAAGGCTAAAGGGGCAAACACAGTAGCAATAAGCATAACTGGCATCCAGATATTGATTTCTAAATATCACTTTTCAATAAAATGAACCAATGTTCCTTGAAGAAATGGTTGATTCTAGGGACAGGGAAGGTAAAATGTAAGATATTTTTCAACCACTTGTACATTGCCATCACATTTTGTATCTGGTTTTATACCAGCAATATATAAGATAATATATATAAGAGAATATATTCTCTTATACCAAGAGAATATTCATTTTTTTAAAGAGATGAATTATCATTATTCTATATGAAAAGACTGTCTCATGTAGGGTTTATAACCTATACCATATGCCTTCCATGTAGTAAAGACTTCCTTTACATATTTTACAACAAGAGGTATCTCTTGGCAACAGTATTTTCATTCTTTTAATGTTAATTTAATTAATTTAATATTTATTTCATTCGAGTACATAGTGTGATAGCTGATACCTTATAATGGCATTGTGTCTGAAAGAAATTTAAAAATTTGAGTAAATTTAAGAAAGGTACAGAATATTTATTGATTACTTCCTCAGTAAATCAGTTTAATATTCATTTTCCCATTATTTTGACAGTGGAATAAAGAATATGGGTATTTGAGAGCTCACTCACTTGCATATGAAGACTTCAGTTTTAAGCATTATTTTGCCTAAACTTTGCATTGTGATAATCTCTAAAAGAAATATTTTGCAAATCTATTTCACTGCAAAATTGCCAAGTTTCTATTGGAATAATTACGATTGAACAAGGAATGACAATTATTTTGTGAAGATTTTCTTTGAGTTGTATATAAATCTTCTCTAACATTTAATAAAAAAAATAATAGAAGCTTATTTTACCCTAGAAAAAATCTTGTAAGGTCAAAAAGGAAGGGAGTGCTCAAAAAGATTAAAATTATAGGCATGTTGTGAAAGGGACTGAATTCAATGACTTATTTCCACCTAATATAGTAAGGTAGGAGGAAAAACCTGTAGCTTTACCCTGGAAAAGCCTAAGAAGCCCATCTCTGCTAGGTAATCAAGGTTAATATCATCAGTGATAAGTAATATCAGCAATAATCAATCAGACAAGACTCATGTAAGTCTCCTGCATATGGTGTTGATAGCACATGCCCTTGACAAGATGTGATGAGAACAGCACTTCACCTCTGTGGTCTTCCGGGCAAAACCTCATAATCTTGGTTTAATTGTGAAAAAATACATCAGACATATCCCACTTGAGGGACTGTCTACAAAATACCTCGCTCTTACTCATCCAAATTTCCTTAAAAAATAAGGAACGTGTGAAAGTCATCAAAAACAACAACTAAAGAGACCTGATGATTAAGCAATGTAGTATCCTGGCTTGAATCCCGGAACAGGAAAAGGACATTAATAGTAAAACTAGTAAAAAATAAAGTCAGGAGTTTAATTCATAACAATATTGATTTCTTAGTTTTGACAAATGTACTATGGTGATATAGGATACTCATAACAGGGGATTCTGGGTAAAGAGTATTTAGAACTCTACTCTTTTTTATAATTTTTTCTATTAAAGAGTCATTCCAAAAATGTTGTTAAAAGGATAGCTAAAATATACTTGACTATGAAATAGTAACTTAGTTAAAGTTAAGAATTCTATGCAATTCAGTATGTGAGGACCCTGATACATGCACACACACACACTATATATATATATAATTTTTTCTATATTAATCTTTGTGTGCAATGTGGCAGTCAAATCATATTTTACCTTAACCACTCTATTTGTTGTGACTCTTTCGTCTTTTAAAAATTTTTGTCTACTTCATTCCTTCTCAAGCCTCAACAAAGTGTATTAATTTTCAAATACCGCAAAAACAAATGACCACAAGCAGTTTAAAACTGAGATTTATTATCTTATAGTTTGTAGACCAGAAGTCTGACATGGCTTTCATGGGCTAAGATCAAAATCAATAAGGCTGTGTTCCTTTCTGGAGGTTCTTTGTGGCAAATCTGTGCCCTTCGTTAAGTTTGTTGGCACAATTCAGTTCCAGGCTGATATAGGACAGAAGGCCTGTAGCCTTGCAGACTGTCTGCTGAGGGTCATTCCTAGCTTCTTAGGGTCACCTGTGTTCCTCGGCTCTTTTCACTCTTCCATCTTCAAAGCCAATAAAGGAAGATAGGGTCTCTCTCACGTTCGAAATCTCTGCTTCGTCTTTTCCTACCTCTCTTACTCCAGCCTGAAAGAATCTTCCAATTTTAAAGACGCCTGAGAACAGACGGGGTCCACCTGGATAATCCAAGATAATCACCTTATCTCAAGGTCCAGTAACCTTAATCATATCTGAAAAATCCCTTTTACCATTTAAATTAACATATTCACAGGTCCCACAGTTTAAGGTGTGAATATCTTTGTAGGATCATTATTCTGGCTACCACAATGAAACCCTCCCCCAAAACAAAAAACCCTCCAAGTTTAGTCAACAAAGGAAGAAAATCCATATTCCATGCAATGGCATTTTCAAGGCGTAACGTTAGTTGAACAAGGGCTTAATGGCCCTTAGCACGAAAGCAGAAATTTAATCATTTAAAAATGCTAGTTCATGCCACTGTGAAACTGTTATTTTTATGACATACAACATCTCAAATTTTCTTAGCAAGTGTGAGAGCAAACCGACTCTATTAGAAGTATACGGGATTCCCATTAAGGATTTGGAAATGAGATTTAGGGCTTTTATGAAGATCACCTTTCTGATTGATGAATCGTAGGTTTAGCAATCTATCGTTTCCATAATCATTACACGAATATTGTTGGAAAAAGAAGTGAAGCAGTGTACTCTCTAGCAAATAAATAAAACCTGGACTATAGAGGCATCATGTTGAAGGAAAAGAGATTTGTACTTTCTAGTGATAATAGCAGATGGTTTCATAACATGTGAAGCTGTGCCCAGTGTTTCGCCCTTCCAGAAACATGATGAAGGGCTAGGACTTTGAGGGAATCAAGCTCATCAATAGATCCTATTGGATACACTCAAACTCAGTCTTCAGTATGGTTGACAGGATTGGAAATGTCTGTTGTTAGAAACTGTTGGTGCTTAAATACAATTAGGCTGGAGTCTGTGAGAAGTATGTTACCAGTTTAGCCCCCTTTCTGTACTGGCTGCCAAAAAGGATAAAAAAAATATATATATATAATGAATTGATCAACAATCTTGCTTCTAAATCTTAGAGATTGCAGACACGTACAAATATAATACAAAATAAAACATGTGAATGTCAAGGAGGGGTAGAAACTGATGCATAGGTTCAGAGGAAGAAGTGATTTACTTCCATAAACCAAATAACAGGAGGTAAGGAAGGCTTTTGGCACAGAGCATTTGAGCTGTATTTTTTTAAAAAGGAGAGGTTTTTGACCATGTAAGCAAATGTATAGAGGCAGGAAATTTTAGGGCAGGAAGGAGTAATGATTTCAGTAAAGCAAGAATAAATTGTGTAAGGACAGGTATAGTGTCACATGCTTCGCATTAAATCCAGAGCCCTGTGTTCAGATTGGTTCTTAACTTATTAATATTCATAATGATATATAAAGAAGATCCATAAGGTAATTTGGGAACAAAGAACATTGAAATAACATTTAGAGTTTTTTTTTTTTTTTTAATTTTAGAGAGGGAGCCCAAGTGGGGCAGGGAGGGGCAGAAAGAGAAGGAGAGAGAGAGAATCTTAAGTGGGATTGACACCTGGGTTGGAGACCAACAAGGGGGTGGATCTCAGGACCCTGACATCATGACCCTGAGACTATGACCTGAGCCGCAGTCAAGAGTCAGACAGTTGACCGACTGAGTCACCCAGGTGCCCTGGGGGAAAATAACAAGTATTCTCTGTGCTCCCCCCCGGGCATTTTACTGGGCATCTGGTAAACATGATCATGTTTTCGTTTTTACCTTACGTATGTTGAAACTGCATTTCAGACAGGCTGGTCATTGCTCAAGGTCACACGTCCGGCGTTACCTCCAGTAATAACAGAACCAGTACATGTTGAGACCCAGTGCTCATCAGTGTGTTGGGAGAACAGTAGTTGCAATATTTATCCTGGGGATGTTGTTAAATCTCTCAATCTCAGGTCACCCACTAGCCAATTAAGCCATGGTACCTGGGTGTGTGGGGGGGGGGATGCAGGCATAAAGTAGTTCTCGAAGTTCTCCAAGCTGATTCCAGGATGCAAGGTGGGAAGCAAGAGTAACACATGATCCCCTTTGAGCCTCACAAAACCCAGGATATAAATTTTAACCTTACCCTCATTTTATAAGTGAGGAAACAGATATTTAGAGTATGTGAGGTGGCTAATGCCTCTCGTTAGCAAGGGTGGAGTCAGGACTTGACTACAGGTGTTCTGTTTTCCAAGCTGCTTCAGTGTCTTGCTGCGATAGTCACAAAGCACAGTTTTTGTTTTTGTTTTTTTCCCTCTAAAGCAAGAAATCTTTAGTTTGTTTGTTCATTTCCTCCCATCATGCCATTCGCAGTGATGCTGACTTCTGTGCAGTACAGGGAAAGTCTTGCTGAATAGACTGTTCCAAAGACAAAAATGTGTATTCAAACATGCGTACTAATGTCATTGTGGCAGTTTAATCTGGCAGTTTCTTGATACCTATTTCCACCATTCTGGAGTTTTCTTTTCTTTCTAGAAATGTTTTATTTTTTAGAGAAAACCTAGGGAATCTCCTCAAACATTAGCTCAAAATTTTAACTAATTCTGAACGAGGCTGCATCATCACCCAGTTATTTATAAAGTACCAATAAATGTTGGTTCTGTAGAAGTTCCAGTGCTGCCACTGTCAACAGCACAGGAGAATTAATGATGGAAATTGCAGACAAAAATGAGAAGTTTTTGATTACCCAATAGAAATTAGTAATCGCTTTTCTTTCTTACCCAGCGCATAACAGAATAAAGCTGGTATAGCTAATTATCATTTGAGATCTGGGTTTAAATGCTTTTTTTCTTTGCTAGGAGACTAAACCTAATTTTTATCATTTTTTTAAAAAGTGGATAATGCCTTCCCAGGAGGCCATTCAGAAAGGGAAGTGAGATTGACATTCATAGCACTTGCCACCTAGAAAGTTCCTGGGTGGCTCAGTCAATTAAGCATCAGGTCATGACCCCAGAGTTCTGGGGTTGAGGCTCAGCATCTGGCTCCCCGCTCAGTACAGAGCCTGTTTCTCCCTCTGCCCCTCTCCCTACTTGTGCTGTCTCTCTCCTTCTCTGTCTCTCTCTCGCGCCTTCTCTTGTCCTCTTTCTCATAAATAAATACATAATTAAAATTTCTAAAAGAGAGAGAAAATTCTCAATGAATATTATAGTATTTTTAAATAATCATTATTTTATAACACCATTTTAGATGACTAGATAATTGCCTACTTTTTTTTTTTTTTTTTTGATTCCCCTTTCTATTCTGTAAGTGCAACAGGATTCAGGGAAGGGCAGTAGTAAGAATCAGAAGAAACCAAGTCTTTCCATATGGGTTGACTTCCAGACTAGAACCTGCATGTTAGTTCCTGGATCAATGTATTCCCTTGATTGAAAGCACGATCTCACCATCTGCTCATTTACTGAAATATCACACATTGACATAAATCTACATATTGAGAAAATGACCTGAGTCCTTGGAAAAAGGACTTTTAGGAATTTGTAAACATTTTCTAGATCCCAGGGGTGTTTTCATCTGGAATGATTACAAAACCAAAGCTGCATTTGTTAGTAGACATTTGGACCTATGGTGAGGTCTCCCATGAGCTGGTGAATCTTTAGCTTTTGTCTGTCTTACATACTTACATACTTACATATTATAATTGGGTCTCTGTAGTACGTAGTGTGTGCCCAAGCCCAGCATTTTTGACACGTGTGTCAGAGAGATGAAATGATGAGTGAAAGAGCTAACATATCTTACACTTATTTGGGCTGGGTACAGTAGATTCTCAAAATGAAACATCTCCCCAATTCCCAGACTCCAGAATGATGAAAACCTCACAAAGTTCTTATTATTTTGTGGATAGAAATATCATATGAATTACCACTTGGTAGTGGACACTCGTGCATTAATTCAATACAATTATTTAAGTGGCACGTGCCAGTACCAACCCTGGGTGTGAGAGATTCGGTGCACTGGTGGAGAAGTCAGAATGAAGACCAGTTAAAATACACGGTGGTGCTACAGAACTCATACGCGCTACACCTTCACAGCAGAATTGAACGTAGCCAGTACAATACAAGGAGAATTTCAATTGAATACAAAATGAACTCTTTTTGAGAAGTACAGTGTCTGGAAATAAAAGGAGTCACGCGTAGAGATAGTAAACTGGACCGTTGAAGAATGAAAAATCTTCACTCATATTCGAAGCATTGGGACTGGGAGGGGTAGGTAGTATGGGGATTATACAGTGTTGGGATCCCTTTCAATTTCAAGTCTCAGTGGCCCTGAGAGACTTCAGTGAAAGCTGATAGGAGTACCTTGGTATTTTAGTGAATAAAGAGCAAAGGAAAAGCATTTGGATTTCCTTTGGTCATCATGAGACTGAGTCACATGGGGGAGAAAGCCTTGGAATCACAGAGGCTTGGAATCCTGACTTTGCTTGTCCTTTGGAAAAGTGGCTCTTATTCTGAGAGGTGGCTTTCCTCATGCACACGGTGTAGACACGTTCTCAGATTGTGATGTGAGTCATAAATACACGGTGGACTCGTAAACAGTGGCGCATGTCTGTTGTCAGTGTTCTTTGCTCCACGCTTTGAGAAACATTGATATTAATATCTTGAAAAAATTTTGAGATGGTAACTCATAATAGATGTGAGCTCTACAGTGTTTTAATAAATACCAAGATCATTTATGTCCTTATTTAGTAACCTGCTCTACAGTTTTTATATTCTAGATTTTTGGGTCTCTGATAGTCAAGGTTTGCCTCAGAGGCCATGCTTATGCTAAGAGATCTTCTTGGGTTCATTCTACATGCCGCATGCATCCTCTGTGAGTCTGGTGGGGCCATCTAGGAAATGGCCTTTGGAGTCTTTGGTATTTTTTTAAACAGAGTTAGAAAACTTGAAATGGATCATGGGGAGCTCAGAGGCATATTGAATTTTCAGTTTAGGATATGTTTAAATTACTTTAAAATGACTGGTTATTCTCAGCAGTTATTTTTTTAAAGATAATATTGGAGTCACATGGAGAAAATAAAAGATATACCTGCTCCATCCCATTTTCCTGCAGCTTGAAATTGTGCTTCATATTGTTTAACAGTATAGCATGAATTGAAGAAATTGGGCATTTTATTTTAATTTTCACTTAAGAATTAAAACTTCATGCTCCAAGTAAATGTATTTTCCAATGTTTCTGATTCCTAAACGGAGCAAATAATTCATTTTTTTTCTTAATGAACTATGGGAAAGGAAAGACGGCAAAGCACTAGGAAGCCTTGCTCGATGTCCTGTTGTTACATTCTCACGCACACGCCTTACCAGGAGGACTTATTCCACAGCAAGGCATTGCCCGGGGACAGTAAGAAAAGAAAAAAATGTGTAAAATGTAAGTCCTGGAGCAAAGGAGAGGAAATTATGCCAGGCTTTACAAGTTAAAACTGATTCTTTTCAGGGATTTGTGAAGCCTTCATTTGCTCTATTCCCAGTGGTTACTGTATGTGTCCCGGTTGCAGGCTTTGATGAGTTTTGGACATAAGCTTGACTTTTTTTCCCCCTAGGCCAAATGTGCCCTGCTGTAACTTGACCCAGAGAACATAAGTCTAGAAACGTCACTTTGGCTGCACTACATCAAACAATCCGAAGAGGCTGCTTCAGACAAACCTCGTTACTGTGTTATTTCTATTTATCATCCATCTATCTATCTATCATCTATTTTCTATTTATTTATTATCTATCTACCTACCTACCTATCATCTATCTATCATCTACCTATCATCTATCATTTATCTATCTATCTATCTATCTATCTATCTATCTATCTATCTATCTATCATCTATCTATCTATCATCTATCATCTATTATCTATTTATTTATTATCTATCTATCATCTATCATCTATCTCTCTCTCTCTTTTTTAAAAGAATAAGTTGTGTTTCTAGGTATTGCAGACCTGCTGAATAGTTTTCACATTCTTTTTAGACCAGTTGGCTGCGCTGCCTACTAGGCAACTCTGCTATGTAAGATGTGACTTTGGGGCATGTCATACTGTGACACTGATTTTATTTTCTTGCCATAAATCTATGGACATCTAAAGACTGGACATCACTTGTTAATATGGGGGATGCGAAGAAAAGCTATGATCAATAAGGTTACCAAATCAATGATACGCAAATACAGATATCCATAATTCTGTGGCCTACCCTAAGAAAAATGTTAGTTCTTTTTTTTCGTGATCCTCAGCATTTGGATTAAATTTACGTTTTAAACTGTATCACAGACTAATCTGTGTTTCTATTACTTGTGTAAGGTTTATTTTATGCAATAGATTGTAAGCAATTTGAGAAAAAAGATGACAAAAGTTTTTACAATTCCTTCAGCACATAGAATACATGTTATCAAGAGCTTAATGATATTTGTCAAATAAAAATATAGAGTTTTCAAGAAGGATGGGACTATATATTTTAATAAATACACTCATTCACTTTATAGTTGATGAAACTAAGTTTTGGAGAAGGAGTGTGGCTTACCTAGAGGTGTGGTCAGTTGGAGAGCGTTAATGTTGGAAGTACTAACTCCTCACCTAAACACTTACCATCAGCTACATCAAGTGGAATGAAAGTCATTGCCTTGATTAGGCATCCTGTGTTCCACGTTATAACTTCTTTTTTATCTTCCATTATTATTGAATTTCTCATTTTTAGAAAAATAATAAGGCAGTACTAAATCATTTTTTTAATTAAATGAGACTCCCATTTGATGCACAGTGGTGGTATTTCAGAAACATGAACTCAAAATATGTCTTTCCAAGAAAATGTTGTGTTTTTTTTTTTAATGTAGGCTCTATGCACAACGAGGGGTTTGAACTCAGAACCCCAAAATCAACCATTACATGTTCTACCAACTGAACAAGCCAGATACCTCTCAAGCAGATGGTCTTTAATCATACTTTTTTTTTTTTTAATTTTACAAATATAGTACTTGGTTTTTTTATCTCCAGGATCTCCTGATTCCAAGTTAATGCTAAGTACTTCCCGTAGAACACTGCCTTAGATGCATCCTGGAAATTTTGATATGTCATTTTTTAACCTTTATTTATTTCAAAGAATTTTCTAATTCCCCTTGTGGTTTATTATTTGGCTCATGGGTTATTTAAAAGAGTATTGTTCAGTTTCCATTTGTGTGGCCCTTTCCCGATACTGTTCCATTACTGAGTTTTAATTTGATTCCATTGTGGTTAAAGAACATATTTGTGTGTTTTAGTTGCTTAGAATTTATTGTAACTATTTTATGGCACAGAATAGGTTGTGGTCTTATCTTGGTAAATGTTCTGTATGTAGTAGAAAAACATTTATATTGTGCTATTGTTGGGTGGAACATTCTATAAATGCCAGTTAAATTGAGTTGATCAATTGTATCGTTCAAATCTTCTGTGCTGTTCATATCTTCTGTGTCCTCACTGGTTTTTCTCTACTTGTTCTATTAATTACTGAGAGGATAATGTTTAAATCTACAACTGCAATTGTGGATTTTTCTGTTTCTCCTCTAAGTTCTATTGGTTTTGATTTTATGAATACTGATGTTTTGTTTTCCAATATATAAATACATTATCTCTTGATGATTTATCATTAGAAATTGAATCATTAGAAATTGAATTAGACAAATTCTTTGTCTAATACTAATATATCTGATATTAGTTTAGCTACTCCAAGTTTCTTTTGATTATTTGTAGGCATGATACATATTTTTCATACATTTACTTTTAGTTTGGATGTCATTATATTTAAGGGTGGTATGTTATAGATAACTTACTTTTGGATTTTGGTTTTTGTTAAATAAAATCATATCTACTTAATTCTTTAGTTTATTTTAGGTCACTGCCCAGTATAGGTTTTAGGCAACTACCAGAAAACTTAGTCATTTCCAGTTACTTGAGCTAACACAATGGATCCAAAATCTTAGTGAGTTCACTCATATTAAATAAGTGTTTTCTTATCTGATATTATGTTCTTTTCTTTCTTATTTAATAGCACCAGAATACATGCCAACATTACTTCACAAGTTATGCTGATAGAAATTAGCAAGTTCTTGTCATTTATTTTTCATATATAATCTGTCTACTTCTGAGTCAGACTGAATTTTTCTCCTAACTGAAGAAGACTAAGATGAAAGTCCCATTATAAGCTGGAGGGAGCACCTGGGTGGCTCAGTGGTTGAGGATCTGCCTTTGGCTCAGGTCGTGGTACCAGAGATTGAGTCCCCACATTGGGCTCCTCACATGCAGCCTGCTTTTCCCTCTGCTCATCTTTCTGCCTCTCTCTGTGTGTCTCATGAATAAATAAATAAAATCTTAAAAAAAAAAAAATAAACAAGCTGGAGGCAGTGAGGGTGATGGTCTTGGAGAATGAAGAGAATTGCTGTTTTTTAGTGGGGCACCCGCTCCAGATCATTGTTAAACAAGGCCTGACAAATCACCCAGATGAGTATGATTACTGGTGTTGATAAGATATTCAGAGAGTTTTATTCATGATATTCAAATTCATTTTCCATTTCTGATTTCAAGACCTGACTTTTTTTTTCTTCAAAGATTTTAATTTATTTACTCATCAGAGAAACACGGAGGGAAGCAGAGACACCAGAAGAGGGAGAAACAGGCTCCCTGAAGGGAGCCTGATGTGCGACTCGATCCCAGGACTCCAGGATCACACCCTGAGCCAAAAGGAGATGCTCAACCCCTGAACCACCCAGGTGCCCCAAGATCTGATTCTTTCAAGACCTAAAAGTAGGTCCCTAACTTTCAAATAGGACCCAGGTGATGGGACCCAGGTTATTAATTTAACCTAAATTGTAATACAACAACATATAGAAACATTTTTAACTGATTTTCAAATATATTGCCTCAGTGGCCATAAGAGATCGTTATTTTTTTTAAGATTTTATTTATTTATTCATGAGAGACACAGAGAGAGAGAGAGAGAGAGACATGGGCAGAGGGAGAAGCAGGCTCCAGGCAGGGAGCCTGATGTGGGACTCGATCCCAGGTCTCCAGGATGATGCCCTGGGCTAAAGGTGGTGCTAAACTGCTGGGCCACCTGGGCTGCCTTTTTTTTTTTTTTTAAAGCATGATCATAATAGTTCTAATCCTCTAACCATGCCTTCTAAGCAGGGTATTAAACTCTAACCTTTTTAAAATTTTCTTTAAGATCCCGATGATATCAGAATTAGTAATTCATTCACCACTCCTACTCCAATTCTATATTCTGTTTGGCTTCATAATAGATTCTCATAGGTGGTAATGAGTCTTACAAAACCTTGCCTTCATTATGTATTTTATTCCAAATGATCACAGGCTGATCATTTGAGTAACCTTTTGCTAGTCTTTTGCCATCTTATGAAAATGACCAAGTGAATTCTGTTTTCTACCAATACTGATGTCTTCTCAATAATCTAACAGGTAAACCTGTTATACCACTAACAGGTATAATTAGTAAGATAATCAAGCTCTTATTTTCATCTTTGTGGGTCTGCAGGTTTGCTTCCAAATGGTGTACCAGTCAGGATTGAAGGAATAAAACAGACAGAACTCAAGGTATTTTAAAAACACTCAAATATTTGAGCAGTAAAGAATTTAAAATGAAGAGAATTATATCCTGTCAAAACCATTGAAAGATTAGAGAGAATTGGTTCTATCCCGAACTCCTTGAAATAATATCAAGGACCACACAGAACTAGCCCTCCAGGCATGGACCTTTTGCTCTTGCTACAGTTTTTCATCCAGAAAATCTGAGCATCTCTCATTGCTTCATCTGGCGTCTGCTCAAATGTACCTCCCAGTGAGGCCGTCTCTGACCACACCATATAACAACCTCTCACGGTAAGAGAGGGTTTGCGTGTGTGAATGGAGGTCTCAGTCCTTGGATTCCCAGAAGATCTAGGTGGACAGAAGGAAAGTAGCAAGCACAGAGCAGTTTATTGAAGTGAACGTACGTACACTCTCAACGTGGGAGAGTGGCCAGGCTCGCTGAGGTGGAGGTAGCCCCTAGGTTGTTTTAGAATTGGATCCTGTTAGGTCTCTTGGGCTGGAAGGAGCTGTGACATACTCCATATGCTCTTATACTCTTATTTTTCTATAGTAATTCTCATCTGGCATATATTTGATTGTATATTTCTTTACTGACTGCCCCCCCCAGTAGAATATGGTTCTAAAATGAAGGAGTTTTTGTTTTATTCACTGGTATATTTTCCTACTTAAAACTGTGTCTGCCACATTGTGAGTGCCTACTCTCTGTGGACTGAATAAATGGATGGATGGATGGATGGATGGATGGACGGATAGATGGAATTATATGACTTTGTGGATTTCTTCTTATCTTTAAGGGCTGTTTTCCTCCTCTACATCTTCTCAATTTCTCAACACTCTTCAACATTCAGCTCCCATCAGGCATCCCTATGGGTTCTTCATACAATTTCCTGTGCCTCCTTCCTGAGATCGTAATTGATTTGGGGTCTAACCACATTATTTAGGATTCTGCATATATTTAAGACATGCAAATACCACCAAAACCTTGCATGATTGCTGGGGGCAATGAATGTACCTTTGATTTATTCACACATTCCAAGAATCTTATGTTGTAATGAACATGCTTCAATGCCAAGTTATTCATGACTTCAACAAGCCTGATGCCCCATTTTTAAAGTGGTTTGTCTATGCTTTCATACTAACAAGAAACATTTTTATTTATTATACTAGATACAGTTATCTACATTTTCTATTTACTCTGATCAGAACAGGTATCCTGTAAGAAAAGTATAACAATTTTGTGTATAGAGAAATTTGTAGGCAGGGATTTGTATGAATTTTCTCCCATTGATATAAATGGTATGTTGGGAGAAAGAGAACCAAACCTGGCTTTGCTGCTCATGAGTTACAGAATTTGAAGCAAATTACTCCTCAACCTTGGTCAGAGTTTCTTTGTTTGCCAGTTGAAGGCATTTGCAGAATTATCTCTAAGGCACCTTCCAGTTCCAATAGCCGATGAATGTGAGTTAGAAAAATCGAAACAATTCAAGGCTACTCTACAAACATATAAAAGTAGAAAAAGTAGAATTTTTAGAAGAAAAATTCCTCTGAGGAAGCCGGACATCGTGCATGCTCAACTAGCTCCATTGTCTCCAGTTCCAGGAATCCTGAGTTCACTGTCATTTTTTAAGACCACAGTTTAATATCTCATGTTTGGATAAAGTTATTTGTTTTTTTTAAAGATTTTATTTTTATTTATTCATAAGAGAGAGCGACAGAGACACAGCAGAGGGAGAAACAGGTAGATGGAGAAGCAGACTCCACGAAAAATATGGAACACTTCATGAATTTGCGTGTCATCCTTGTGCAGGGGCCATACTAATCTTCTCTGGATACAGTTATTTGAAAACGAAAAGCTTGAAATCTTTGTTAAACACAGAGTAAAATTCTCATTCAAAATGAAATTTTAGTCTAGTTGAAAATTAGGCAGATACTAAAGAAGATAATATTACTAGGAAGAAATCCTAAGTTCATAGAAATCTTTGTTGATGGTTGTAAGAGTTGGGGGTCCTAATACTTATAGGTCCCCACATTCAAATATTTGATCCCAGGCAACTTACAGAGGTATAAACAGGATAAAGTATCCAACAAAAAATATGAGGCAACCACATATTAACCACATCAGAAAGCCATTACTCTATCAAGGCCTAAAAGAGCAAGAGGAGGAAATAGGGGAAATGAAGCCTTGGATTAAAGAGGTGCTGACTCACAGAGCTGGTACCTCGGATCATTGCCACTGTCAGACCCACTACAAGGCAGGGAGACAATGATGGAGGCAGGTGTGAGTATCCATATGTCAATTTTTTTTCTAGGCCTACCCTCTGGAATCCGGTCAGTGGCATCCATTGGCCAACCAATAGACATGGGTGCGGTCTATAGAGATTTGCCTCCTGGATTGCAGAGTGGGACAAAAGTGTGGGGCGAGGTAACACACAAGATCAGATTGTCAAATCCTATTCACACAAATCAGAGATGGTGTCTAGTGTTAGATTTTCTGGGCGGCTTCCAGGATACAAAGAATCAAGAGACACATTTTAAACAGGAAAATGTCTGGCACATTCAGGATCATTCTACATGTCCTTCTTTACTAATGAGATACCTGGGTAGCTTTTAGTTCATGAAACATCTCCATTTTATACCTTGCCTATTTATATGGCATTTTTGAGGAAATTATGCCCCATAAATCCATATATCCTAGGTTTAGTTCCTATAACCAATTATAACTATGGACATCCTGCTAAAATAATCCCATAGATGTGAACTCTCCTCCTAGAAAAATATCATTGTTCTATTTATCAGGAAGTCTGATATTTTGAAATGGAGATTAGAATTATGTGCATTCCTTCTTTCTTTACCTGGGAATATTTGATAATGGGGAAACGGTATCTCTTCCGTTACACTGCTAGCTCAAATTTTTAAATTTGAAAGTGAGTTACTATCAGTAATCTTCTTAGGGGATGAGCAGGTAAAAAGGAGTTAAAAATTATCATAAAAAACGTGGCTACTTCATTTATGGCTTTGAGGACACAGAATTAATCAAAGCTGCTGTCTTCCACCACCCACTTTATATCATGCTTACCCTCTCCCAACAGCTCAGCATATTTTTTATTTATTTGTTTGTTTTCCCTGCTACGAAACCCAAATTTTCTTTAGATGGTCTTATTTTTGTATATAGTAGTTTGCTGAGGCTCCCATAACAACATACCATAGACTAGGTGGCTTAAACAACAGAAATTTATTTTCTCACAGTTTTGGAGGATAAAAGTCCAAGGTTAAGGTTCTGGTGGATTCTGTTTCTAGTAAGGAGTCTCTTCTGGGCTTATAGATGCACAGGGGAAGCTCTGCTCATGATGTCCAGGGAGGTATACTGAACATGTCCAGCCCCTCAAACGCGTCAAGACACTGCTTTCCCATGTCTGCTAGTACCTCCCAAGCCACAGGTCAAAGGAGCATGTCCAAAGTTAAGCACGGTATGCACATTCCCTCTACTATGAAGCCAAACAAGCCACATGACGAAGCCCACTAACAGGAAGGAGGTACATACTTTCAATAGAGTATGTACTTTGGGGAGTACGGAGTCAATTTTTTTAAAGATTTTATTTATTTATTCATGAGAGATACAGAGAGAGACAGAGACAGGCTGAGGGAGAAGGAAGCTCCCTGCAGGGAGCCTGGCATGGGACTTGATCCCAGGACCCCAGGATCATGCCCTGAGCCAAAGGCGGATGCTCAACCACTGAGCCACCCAAGTGCCCCCGAGTCAACAATTTCCTTCAGCAATCTACTCTATTGTATTGGCCAAGTCTAGATAAGTAGACTCCCCAGTCTAACAATTACAATCCAAATTCTCATTCCTTTCTATGTGTTACGTGTGTGTGTGTGTGTGTGTGTGTGTGTCTTTCTCCCTAGGACCCTTCATGGTACTGTCATGCTTGTGATAATCAGTATCTACCAAATTGCTCTAACCTGACATTATGGTTTTTGCACATACGTGCCAACTGTCAATGCCTAGTAATCCCAGATTTATTTCAGAGGGTTATGGAATTTTGCCTCATGTCCGTTTGTCCTCTCTTACTGCAGTGGAAATATCTACTGCTAATGTGCTATGCATTTCCCTCTTTTTTTTCCACATGTACCTCTATTTCTTTTCATAATTATTCTTAACTGTGTGTTTTGGAATATCACCACCATAAGAAATGACAAAGAGTTTCATTACTTTATAACAATTATTAATAACTCGTTTGTAAGTTAATTCCATGAGGACAAAGATAGCATTTTAGGCATTTATGGATGAAGGGGTAATTTCATATATATTCTATGATCCTTGCTGGCTAATGAGATTTTACTTATTGTGCGACTTTTATTTGCTAGGCAGGTCTTAGATAGTTCAAAAGCCTTTATATTGCATTAATTATATCATTTAATCATGTATCTTATACTTATATCTCTACTTTTTATGAATATATTTGAAATGTATAGACAACAAAGAAATTGTATGTGGTCAAAGCATTGCAAATAGCAAAACTGTTACTTGAAAGTTGAATTTACTATTCCAACTACCATGTTTCTTTTAATACAACACAAAATATTGTAAAGCTGCCATAGTCCTGACTGATGTTCCACTAGATATTGCATGCAATAAAACTATATATTTGAGTAAAGTTTGTTTGAAAGATACTTTAATTCTATTTCTGTACCAATCTGAAAATTTAGAGCACAATCTTGCAGCTAATGAACTTTGTTCCATTGTGATTGAGGGTCATGTCAAAATGAACCCATTAATCACTATAATTCCTCACAGAGGAGTCTGAAATTGCTAGAGAGTGAACATTTAATAAGTGGGAAATGCTATAAATGTCACTCCAGATGTGAGCCAATGAAGAGACAGGTAATGATTCAATAGTGTATTTTTAAAACTATATGTAGGCTGATTTGGAAGAAATACAGGGATTCATTTTGGGAATGACTTTTATGGAACCAATTCATTTGAAAATTATAGCTGAGAAAATGGTATGTGTGTGACATTACTCTATCCATTTTTAACTGGAAGTTATAAAAATGAATGTTATTTAGTAGAAAAGTCATGAAGAGAAAATTCTTTTTTTTTTTTTTTTGAAAATTCTTTTTCAAAATAACTCAGCCTGCATTGGATAGACAATTGAAGGATTGCCTATTTGCATAAATCAGGAAAAATATAGGTAAAATTTTGTACTTTTAATTTGTCTCATTTTTATTCTTCCAAATTTAAAAAAACAGAGAAGAAAGCCTTCCAGTCTAATCTCTGCAGGTTAAGTATACCACTGGCTAAAGAAGTATAACCAAACACATATGGAAAATGGCAGAAAAGTATTACCATGAGTATTTTTATTCTGTGTGATATGAGATATTAATGTTGCTCTAACCCAACTCAGCAGATTTCTTAACTCCCTGGTTTTCAGTTTCCTTGTCCATAAAACTCATCAGTTGTATGATGTGACATGTAAGGTACCTCCTAGCCCTGAGAAGTTGTGACTCTCTAGACAGTCTAATTTAATGTTAGTAACGAGTAGGCTTCTCTCTAGCAAAAAAATATTATTGGTTATTAAAAATAAAGATCCTAACATTACATTTCTTTTGGGCCCAAATAATTTTCCTCATAAAAAGAATATTCAGGCCTCCATTAAAACCGGAAAAAAAATAAGGTCTAATTGGATGGTTGATTTTTTTTTAAGTTTATTATTCTTCAGGACACCCTGTTAATGTCAAGTAGTTTATTTTAAATAATAGTTCCATCAGTTTATTCTTCGGCAAGGTTTGAACTCTTCTAAAAGTGTCTTTATCCAGTAGCTTATATCTCATAAACTACTAACAATTAAAAAGAGTCAAGAAAAACTTTGGTGGAAGGCAACTCCGGCACTAATTAGGGATTATTACTGATTTGCAGATTGCGTATTTTCTAGCAAACTGCTGTGAAACGGCATCTCGTGTTTTAGATAATAACATTTTCATGCCTGATAAATACATTCATGATCACTGCTTTTTCAACCGGCAAGCTATGCATGTTTTATTTAAGCTGTAGAGTCCCAGAGGTTGTTCGTATTCTTCTACTGCTTAAAAATTTTTACTGAATTAATGTAACAACTCTTTTTTAAGTGATAAAAGAATAATGCACAGCTGTAAAATTTCTTGATTTTTAAGGTAGAATTAATCTGCATATTTTCCTCCCTAAGCCCTGTTTTTTTTAAGTTCTATAGTGATAATTCCCCTCTAATAGGAAAGTGCATATCATGAAGAATTGTGTTTTAAAAATAAGCAAATACCCTGGTTCTTTAGCAGAGGCATCTGCTAAGATTGAAGCAAGCAAAATATTTTCTTCTAGGAGTGGAATATGAAATGTTTAGAGAGAATACTAGGTGAACGTACTTCTTAGAAGTGAGAGCTTAGAAATGAATGTAGAGCAGGAACTCAAGACTTTAAATTTTCATGGACTGAACATGTCCTGTAAAATAAATGTATTCAGAAGAATACGCATGTTAGCCTTCTATCCGTCTCCCATATGGAGCTTTTTATTTTTATTTTATTTTTATTTTTATTTATTTTTATTTTTTATTTTTAATTTTTTTTTCCGTCCTGCAGGTGTTCTGTATGTTATAGAATCTATGAGTCTACCCTGACCTTTCAGGCCATGATAACCTTATAGGCTATCAATGATCTTCACGCTTAATATTATTCAATTTCACCCTAAATAAAAGATGCTGCTAATTGCACATTAACTAGAAAAGTTTTGGAGTTTCATATACTTAGACAAACCAGGCCATAGGTATAAGAAACTTTGAGATTAATTACAAAAGTCTCTTGGCCTTTGAGTGTTCATCTGAGAGTTAAGGGTAAGTAACATCACATAGAGGAGGTGATTTTTAGCTGGATGTGGAAGGACAACCCGGGACCACCCTCCCTGAAAGGGTTTGACATCCTGCATCCTGGCAATGGAATGCTGTATACCATGTCACTCATGTGTAAACACGTTACATTTCTGAAACTGGGTTCAGATTAATAAATTATTCACACCCATGGAAATATCCCCTCTCTGTCCTTCCTCCCTCTGTCCCCCTCTCTCCCTCCCTCCCTCTGTCCCTCTCGGTTTCTCTCTCTCTCTCCCTCCATCTCCCTTCTCTTTAAGTGCAACTGTGAGTAGATCCCTGGAATTAAGACTGTTTTGAAAAACAAAACAAAACAAAACAAAACAAGACTGTTTTGCTTAGCAGTTGACTTGATTTCTTTCTTCAAATTAACATACATATTACTATTTGTATATGTAAAGTGATTGAGTCAGAACTACAGGACATTTATGGATCAAATCACTTTTATTTAAGACTTTCCACCCTGGAAAAATGAATACGCTTACTAAACTTTAATAATCTCCATATTTGAAAAGAAGGGTTTTTGGTATTTTTTTCTTGTACCTACTTTATCCCTTTCTGTGTGTATCATTATCCCTCTGTTGCTATTAGTTTTACTCCAAAAATGTGAATCTTCTGGGATACACTCCTGAAACTAACAAAGTCAAATCCAGGCTCTATCACTAATCAGCTGTAAGACTTTCAGGTCTGTTCACCTCTCTGGACTTTAGGATTCTCATCTGTGTAAGTAGGGCATTGACCCTTAAGGTTTGTTTCAGGTCTGCATTCTATTGCAGAGCTGCATTGATATAAGTGATAATTACCTCTGTTTTCTGTTTTGAATAAATGGGCACTCAAGTGAGTGCTTGTTATTTATCTGTTCTTGAAATTTAAAGCAGTGGAGTTTAACTTTCTGTACTCCCCTCTTGACATCCATGTTAGCATCTTTGAATGGCAATGAAAATTTGAGTTCCTGTTAAGACAGGTTATTATTTCACTTTATGGAGCTATGAGGATGACAGTACTTTTAAAGGGAGAAACGTAATTATTTTTTAAATCTGAATTTGTAAGGCAGTTTAAAATAAATTCTATATAGATCTTCTCCACTCTAAAAGGTAGGTGATATTAACCTCTTAAAATTTAAGAAAGTGAATTTTAAAGATGATTGTTTTCCCTAAATCTCAGGGAACTGCAAGATATATATTTTGAACCCAGGTGTGTATAGTGGCAAAACTGAGCATTTCATCCTGCAGTTGACTCTTGAATGATGGGAGAGTTGGGGTGCTGACTCCTGCACAGTAATTGTTGACTGATCAAAAATTAAACTGCAAACAGCCTACTCTTGACCAAAAGCCTTGCAGATAGCATAAACAATGAACGTGTATTTTGTATGTTATGGGCACTATATACTGCATTCTTACGATAAAATAAGCCAGAGGAAAGAAACGTTATTAAGAAAATCACAAGGAAGAGAACACACAGTATTGTACTGTATTTATTAGAAAAAATCCACCTGCTGGTGGACCTGCACAGTCCAAACCTGTGTTGTGCGAGGATCAACTATAATTAATCTCTCAAGAAACAGTCAATTGTGCAGTCTTTCTGATTCCATCAGGCAGGTTTTGCAGTCCTCTCTATTACATCTCATTCTCTCCCCACTTCCAAATTTTTTCCCCTCTTTTTGCCATCAAGCAATATTTTTTTTTTAATTTTTCTCCCAGAGACTTGATTCCAACCTTACACTGTCAGAGGAGAAGCACACAAGAACAGATTTGTACCATTTGACCAGTTGTGACAGAGCTTGGTGTTAGACTACGCAGGTTCTAGAAACATTCTGCCCATGCTTGAATAGTGCTTTCTAGCTATTATTTTTGCATAAGTTACTTACATTCTTTGTGTCTCATCTTCCTCATCTGTACAAGGGTATATTAATTATATAATCATGATATAATTAGTTGAGTTTTAGATACATAAAGTGAGTTAATATTATGAGGAGAAAACATTAGGTGTAGAAATCTAGCTAATATTCCCAGGCATCCATGTGTCACTGGAGCTTGAGACGGACGTATTATTTTATCTCCTTACTGCCTGCTACCGCTTACTGTGTCGTCGGGCTTACTTAGACATGTGGCATTGATCCCCAGTGACCCTGACTTCGTTTCCTCTTTTCTGACCCTCTTAACTCCAGACTCTGGTCTTGGCGGGTCTGACTCTAACTGGTAGCGAGACCCAACCTCAAATTTAGTTTTTCTTGATGACTGATCTGTATCACAAAATCTGGTTAACCCTACCATCCTGGCTCCAAATGAAACACTGCAGTTTTTTTTTTTTTTTAATTATGTCTTAGGGAGATACACCCTGTTGGTTTTATTTACAGTGGGAGAGCCAAGCTCTAAAAAACTGGACATGGCACATGGAAACATAGGTTTGGATGAGAGGCAAATGGGAATAAAGCCCAGGATACAGGTTCTTTCTCAAGAGAGAAATTTTGAGCCATCTTTTGGATTTAGAAGAAATAAAGCACAATCTGAGCTGATGAGGTTGATTTATCCTTAGAGATAAAGGTGGTACACATTGCTCACCGCTGCTTTTAAGTTCTCCATCTTGAAGACTTGAGAAAGTTAGAATTTCATGAGACAAATAAAACAATTATTTGTTTCATAATATCCATGGCTTTTGTAATTTAAGGCTATGTCTCATGTTTTGTCACATTCGATGAGCCATTGTGGTTGCTGTTCTTTCAAGTTTAGGGAATTTACATATTTATGTTTTGGAAATGGGCTCATAAGAATTGCTATAGTACTTCTCATCATCATCTGGGTTTTGATGGCCTCATAATTGAAGATGACTGAAAGCCATGTGCAGTGGTTCAGAGAATGAAAAGAAATAACTAATTAAAAGTGAATGAAAAGACATTTTCTGGGCAGACTGGGCAGCCTCAGCGGTTTAGCGCCTGCCTTCAGCCCAGGGCATGATATCGGGGTCCCGGGATCAATTCCACATGGGGCTCCCCGGCAGGGAGCCTGCTTCTCCCTCTGCCTATGTCTCTACTCTCTGTGTCTGCCTCTCTGCGTCTCTCAGGAGCAAATGAATACAATCTTTAAAAAAAAAGCATTTTCTTTCTCTGCTAGGGAACATGACCTTACACGAGGCTCAAAAATAAATTCAGAATATAATGCTCACTTGTGGCTAAAACAAATAGTTCTTGGTCACAAGATATGTCAATATTTTTTTCTAGTCATTGAAGATAATCTTCATCCCCACATAGCATAGTTGAGGGGAAAATGACTTTTGTTATAAGGAATTGTTATTAAAATGATAGTTATTAAAAAAAATGATAGTTATTATGACAGAAATCTACATGAAGTGATGTACAATCATAGTGGGAAGAATAAACAAGCACAAAGAAGTCTACACAAGTGAGAATATTACTTTGAAATAAGTATCAAAGGCTGAATTAGGCTTAGCAGCCAAAGAATAATGAGCTCTATTAGAAGATGTAAAGCAGTATGTGGCAAAGGGAAAAGAATAAGATCTTGCCATTTGCAACAACATAGATGGATCTAGAGGGTATAATGCTAAGTGAAATAAGTCAGCGAAAGACAAACACTATATGATTTCACTCATATATGAAATTTAGGAAACAAAACAAATGAACAAAAGAAAGAGACAAAAAACAGACTGTTAAATATAGAGAACAAATAGAGAACAAACTGGTGGTTACCAGGGGCAGTGGGGGGTGGGCAGGGAGCCAGAGGGGGGATGGGTAAAATAGGTGGAGATTAAGATCACACTTATTGTAATGAGCACAAAGTAATATATATATTGTGTAGAGTTGTTGAATCATTATATTGTATACTTAAAACTAATATAGCACTGCGTATTGATTATACTGGAATTAAATATATATATTATATATAAAAATATATAATATATATAATATATAATCTATTATCTATCATCTATCTATCTATCTATCTATCTATCTATCTATCTATCATCTATCTATCTAGAAAGAAGGCTGTGACAAGACACAGGTAAATAAAATCATCTTACAGGAATTATATTGGCTTCAAGCATATGGAAACCTAGTTCATTTTGCCCGTGACAGTGCTAAACTGTCTCTAACATCTCACTTTTTTTCTTAATCTGTGCTTGCCAAATTAGTTATTGAACAGAAAAGTGAGACTTTTAAAACCTTGATTATGCATCTGAAGTCCAAACCAGGAACGCGTTTAGAGTTGGATAGTGGGAAATCAGACAATTTCTTAACAATATTTTTTTTTGGGGGGGATGGAAAAAAAGGTGTTTCTTTCTCTTTGTTTGTTTTGTTTTTGTATTTGTTTTGTAATTTTAATCTGCTAAAAGGAGGCATTACAGAATTATTTGAATTTTATGGACTGTGTTTTGCTTTCAGAAATATTTTATTGCCAAAGAACTCCGAGATAGCAATTTGTATTTCAATGAAGAAGAAAAAGATGACAGATCCGTGCATGTTAAAACTGTATAAATACAATATTTGAGAATGGAGCTTAAAGATCACCTTGCTCTTCTACTGGATTTTCAACTAAGAAGTTCTAGTAATATAGATAAATGAGAGGAGAAAGTAGATTTATTCTACATAGCCTATTAAAAGTTAAATTTCTGTGAATGATTATTTGGATTAACACCCTAGAGCAAAGTTTTAGGGCCTTTCAATATTCGTGTTCCTTCTTATACTTTTTCTCTTCTTTCTAATCAGCTGCCAGCCATGCAGTCTCTCTAGAAAGTTGGTATTTTAGCTGATACCCAAAGTTGTCAACCAACATTTCAGGATAAAAGTGTAACCCTTTATAGCTAAGACTGTAAATTATCCACATAAGTTCTACTAAATAAATATATGTTCAATTACATGCCATGTCTTAGAAGAAGTCTGTTTGATGTAGGTTAATCTATTTTGACTTTTAAATAACCAAGGTATAAAAAATAAGATCTTTATTTTTTTTATTTTTTTTAAATAAGATCTTTAAAGAGTCAAATATGTTACTTTGTTCAAAGTCGATGTTTTAAAATGATTACTATTCCTTTCTGTCCCATCACCTGTCCCTAGAAGGGAAAGACAGACCATGAAGACTCCTAACTCTGGGAAACGAACTAGGGGTGGTGGAAGGGGAGGAGGGCGGGGGGTGGGGGTGACTGGGTGACGGGCACTGAGGGGGGCACTTGATGGGATGAGCACTGGGTGTTATTCTGTATGTTAGCAAATTGAACACCAATAAAAAATAAATTTATTATTAAAAAAAATTGGGCTCCAATATCTCTCTTCAATTCTTGTAGCCGTAAAAAGATTTGTACGTGTGTGTGAACTTTAATGATGATTGATGATTGGTGATGTAATGCTGTTTTCAGCTTTTTGCTCTTTTTCCAGGACAGCCCGTCACCCAGCAAGGGTTTGATGATTAACTCCTTGATTTTCAAATCATGACAGAATTTCCAAAATGGAATGGATTGGGTCATTAACATTATGTACAAAATTAATTGCCATGTTGAAGGTTTTCTTCTTTGGCTTCCTTCTGTGCTAAATCCCCAACCAAATGTTAGCAGCGGCGTATGATTTCTGACTTCTTCATTTCAGAAGTTACGTTGTGATTATGTGCCTAAATTTTTAACGAGTGTGGTTATCTCTCCACTGTCATTTAATAATAGTTTTTTAGTTTAGCCATGTTGGGGTTTTGCTCTTTTTTAAAGAAAATTATTATATCAAATGACTTCACAAGAGTCGTGTAGAGATTTTTTTTTTCTTTTTTTCAAAATCTCCTGATATATAAAGTATAAACTGTCCGGCTCAGCATAGCTATCCAAATGTTTTAATTAAGCTTAAAAATATCTTTCTTTTGTTAAAGAGCGGGGCTTAATGAATTATGATGTAAAATTCGTGACAATCGCACTTGTCTCACTCTGACATAAAGGGCTAAGGGGAATTTTGTGTAAATGCATTTAGTGTTTCACAGTAGTGTCCTTTGAGGGTTGGATAGATATTAACATGTTTTTGGAGTCTAGTCAATGCCCTGAGAGGTAAATCTCGAGATATTGACAGAATTTGAAAGACTCAGACAGATCCCTGAGTGCAGTGAGGTCACAATGGTGATGCCAGTTGGAAGAGAACGGTTCTCTTCTGCTCTCCAACTTTAGCTCTGAAATTTCATCTACAGGGTTCATATTTTGGTGATTTCTTTGTGTTCTGCAGCCCAGATTCTGAAACAGAGTTGGGCACTTAGTAGCCTTACTTGGTAACATGTGGGGATGCCATCTGAAGCAATTCTTGACATTTTTCTGTGAGTGACAAATTTCATCGGATCTTGGAACTGTGTCCACATACCAACTGAGGAGATGGGCTAGCTTTCTCCTGGGTGCAAGGCTGAGTGGAGAAAACTATGTTTTCCCTGAGTGAAACTATGAAAACATATGTTTTCACTATGAAACTAGAAAACTAGTTTCCCCTGAGTGGCCTACTCAAGTGGAAGACCTAGATATTAATCTTCGAGCCACCGTGCCCCAGTGTAACGTCCGAGTCAGCCCAGATTCCCTGAACTTCCTTTTCCTCATCTACAAAAAACCAAGGTAATACTATTTACCTCACAGAGTTATTATGAAGATTAAGAGAATAATAGTAAGAATGGCTCACAGTCACAGAGGACTATGCATGCCAAGTACTATGTTCACCAAAACCCTACAAGATAGGAAGCGATACCCCACACCACTGTGGGGAAGCAGAAGCACACAGTCAGAAGACTTGCCCAAGATCACACAGCTGGTAAATCAGGCTCCGGACCCGTGTTCGGAACCAGGCCACAGTGCAAAATATCTGGTCCAAAGGGTGTGATCCATGAATACCAGGTTCTCTCCTCCTGCTCTTCTCAGCTCACACGCCAGGGCGCTTACGAAATCTGTCACCATCTGCTGGAAGCCTACAGGGCACTGTGGCCTGGTCAGGGTAAAGCTGTTTGTTTCAGTCTGTGCAATAAATCTCTCTCCTTTAGTATTTTCTATCAGGTTATTTATTTTTATCTCATCATCTAAATACTCAACCTCCAGTTTTTTGGTTGTCCTGATCAGAGCATGAAGTGTGTAATGAATAACTTAGGTCTTTAATGTATTCCCGTACTGTAGGTTTTTCCCTGGCTGCCAGGTAAACCTTTTCCCAGGTGTCGGGGCACAATTTGTCTTCAGCCTCTCCTCCTTTTTCATTCTCTCATTGAGAGAGTTGCCCATCCTCTCCATGTTGGAATGTTCCTTCCTGTTTCTGTTGTGTGTCCTCTCTCTTTCCTTTCATGTTTCTTTATTTTAAATCAGGGAAGCAAGTGTTTGCTTTGGAACCTATGAGAATTAGAATCAGAAAAGGAACTTGGGGAGGACTCAGGGCAGATCTAGAAACCTGCTACTCTCGCCACTTTCTTCTTCATAGCACAGCGCAGATTTCGCGGGATCTTTAATTCTCACTAGTGTCCAATCCACTTTCCTTTGCCGCTCAGCGTCCTCCCTCCATGTGTTGATAGGGGGACTTTTAACCTTGGAGCCCACTGCCAACGGGCCCATTCTTTTATTATTACCTAGTTCAGATCCTCAAGCAGCAAACCTTTTGTGATGACACATTATGATTTGACCTTCTGCCTCTGCCTCATGCCTCACTTTGGCCCTATGTTTCCACAAGGAGGTTTCTAGACTAGAACAAAAAAGAGAAAATACCCTAGCCACAGTGGATATTTCCCACGGAAATACGGATGGATATTTCCCAGGAACATTGGGTTGCTTTCTGTAGCTGAACTGAATCCAGCGTATCCCCACTCTTTTCATCCTGCAAAACTAAAACTGCAGCACTGTTCTATTTCCTGTCTCTAGGCATTTGACTACTCTAGGTAATACATGTTAAGCGAAATCAGACAGTATTTGTCCTTCCATGATTAGCTTATGTCTCATCCGTGTATCTGTGTGATAATGTATGAGAGCAAAGACATAGAGGATGAGTGGTAATAGAAATACATTGGTACAAGTTTATTATATTTTCCTTGAAGTAATTTAATTTTGTGATTAACTCTAAAAACACTATGAAAATTAAAGATAAGGCTTATAATACTTTTACTAATAAAATTTTATAAGAAATATCCACTGTGGCTAGGCTATTTTCTCTTTTTGGTCTAGTCTAGAATCCTCCTTGTGTACTACGGGCTTTGATATTTCTTTTCTACTTTCATAGTGTGTTTGTTCTTTCACATTTTGCTGGAGTATGGTTTTCTTATATCAGGGTCTTTATCCTCTTAGCAAAATATAAATAGCTCCTTCTCCATCCTCTATAAGTAGAACATGTGCATAGGGTACCTTTAAGAATTGTATTTCCTTCCAGTATGTACTGAAAAGTTCTTGTCAGTCTCTCTCTTTAGCCATTTACTCAATGCATAAGATTTATTCTCAAATTCCATGTTCTATTCTCTTCTGAATTGGGTTCTATAATTTTTGTAAATTGTGGCAAGAAGAAGGCTTATTTTAAACCTCTATTGGCATGAGGAATAGCTTCCTAAATGAACCGTATATAATTACCAGCCAGTGCCCACCCATCTCTAACCCCAGCCAGGGGTTTACCTGGATGCTGAGCTTTTCCTCTTATAACATCAATGCACTTTCGTCCCTCAAACAAGCAGCAATTTCTTTATTAACATGTTAATACCTGGTATCAGGTGAGGTCCATTGTTTCAGGAAAATGGAAACATGGACTTGTGGGAAACAAACAGGATTGCCTAATAGGAGTCACTTGACCAAGGAAATTACTTAATGAGAAGTTTCTGATTTGTCCTGTTTCCTTGTTTACCAGGTTATCTTTGATTATATGTCGCACAATGACATTCCCAGATAGATATAACTCAAGACCAAGGCTATTTATACCTTGCCTCAGAAAAGCCTTTTTGTTTACTTCTCCCTGGTGTGACTTCAGGCACTAGCAAACTAGCAATGCAAGGTAACTTTATTCCAGTTCCAAGAAATGAGCTTTTCTGGGGTCCTGGATGGTACAGTCAGGGTCACACTCCTGGCTTTGGCTCAGGTCGTGATCTCGAAGTCATGATCTCGAGATTGTCAGATTGAGCCCTGGAGGTGGGGGGGTCTGTGCTCAGCACAGGGTTGGCTTGGGGACCCTCTCCCTCGGTCTCTCCTCCCCTCAAATAAATCTTAAAAAAACAAAACAAAACAAAACAAAAAAAAAACCCTGAGCTTTTCTGAGTCAATCCTGTGTCTAAATTGGACTGCATTCCTTACTTGTATGGAACAGCTTCTTTTTTTTGTGATTTTTGTTTGTCTGGTTTACCATTTTTTTCCTAAATCTGGAATGCAGAGTCTTCTATTCCAATTTAAAATGTGGGAAAGGAATATAATTCAGGTTTCTGTATTGAGTTCAAACTTTTCTTGCTCTGTGTCCTTGAAGCTGTCAGAGGCAGAGCTCAGTCTTCTGAGCCACCTCTTTCAGATTGGCAGAGAAACACCCAGAACAAATATCTGAAACCTCTTTCTGGATGTCGATCTTCTTTATCTTTCTTAAAGTAATTATTCACTATCCTGTTACTTCTTTTGGAGACTCACTCAAGATATATAGCTAAATAAATAGATACTGCATATTGTATAAAAAACTATCACTTAAAGCAGTTGTGAAAAGCACTGAAAACATTAGAAGAAAACACGATAGATAGATAAATAGGTAGATGATAGATAGATAGATAGATAGATAGATAGATAGATAGATAGATGATAGATAGAAAAAAAGAAAGAAAGAAAGATATATATATACAGGATCTTTGGTCATTTTCTGGTCTCCCAGGCTGGTACTGCATTTTTTGTTGTCTTATATACTTTTAAATTAACTAGATTTTGTTTTGTTTTGTTTTTAAAATTCTCTTTACTTGTTAATATCTATTATTGCTTTAAAATGACTGAAGAGCAAGAAAGTCCAAAAAGAGGTGTGTGGGGCGGTGCATTCTACTGGAAAAAAGGCCACAATAATTGTACTTTGATGTTTCTAGTACTCTTTACAACTGCTTTAGGTTGTACTTTTTTATAGGGTGTTTTAAACGTCCCTCTTAATGTTACAGTCTCACATCCTAATTGTTAAGATGCATTAGTGTGGTTTGCATGTGCGTGCACATACATGTCTGCGTGTATGGCCCGATGATCTCATGGCTTAGGAAGTACATTTGACAAGTGTCTTTTAAATTTGCAAAATAGTCTCTGGTAGACTTGTCATTTTATGCAACATCTTCAACACTTCCAAAGATTCATTTTTACTTGAAAATAATTTAAGAAGGTTAAACTAGTAAGAATAAAAACAATAGTAGTACTCAAGTCTATAAAGTATTTTCTGAAATAAGTTTGCTCATTTTATATGTTCAAATAATCATTGAGAATTTAAAAAAAGAATTGTTAGGTCTGTTTCTTAGCTAGAGGCCTCTGAAAAGATCTGTACTAAAGTTTCCCTTTGCTCCACCTCTTCTAGATTCACTACCTTGGACCTCTGATGTGTTTTAATTTGCACTTTGCCTCCTTCTTGCATGTGTTTTTGCCATCATCTTATCACTGTAGACAGATGATGAGTGTTTGTAAACAAATGCTAGGTGATTAGGTACAGTTGAGGCAGGGTATAAGCATTTCATTGAAGGTAGACTGGATCACCTGTATCCAAAGGCCCTTTCAATCATGAAATTCCATACTTTGATGATTTTCTTCATACTGGTAACTCAGGATAGGAAACCCATTAACAGATTCCTGGCTTCTTTGATGATTACATTATTTCATCAACTAGTATTAATTTACTTTTTAAAAAGTTACTTATATTTACAACTAGTATTTATTATCTCCATTTGGTGGGTTTCTTTTGAAGAATGATGGTTTTCACTAATGACTACTTAAGCTTAAAATGTGAAAATATAAAGGATGTTTGCACTGAAGTAAATATGAATCATCTTTAGCACTTATTCCAGTGACATAAAGGTTTATATAGGTAGGGTTAAAGCCTTGGATTTGTAGTCTGTCTGGGCTCTTTTGAAGGCCAGGGATCCCTTAAAAGTAAATGATTCTCTCAGTTTTTTTTTTTTCTTTATTCATCATTTGCTTCTATACTCATCAGAATAATTTACAACTAATTTAAAAATTGAAGTTTAACAAATCATCTAATTAATTGAAGCATTTTGAGAGGAAAAACATGACTATATATGTGATTACAATATTTGTAGCACAAGCAGAAATAATTTTGTCAAGTCATATTCTTAAAGAATTTTTCCACCTGTGGGACTGACTGTAAGAATGAAGTTTAGGGGGCTCCTGAGTAGCTCAATTGGTTAAGCTTCCAACTCTTGATTTCTTCCTGGGTCGTCATGTAGGGATTGTGGGATCCAGTGGAGTCTATTCGAGATTCTCTCCTTCTCCCTCTGTGCCTCCTCATTGAGTGTGCTGTCTCTCCCTCTCAAAAATAAACTGAAAAAATTAAATCTTAAAAAAAAAAAAGAGTGAAGCCCAGTCCAAGTAACTGAGGTAGAGACTTTTAAGTACTATTTGACTCAGTAACCTTCCAAACAGTGTTTGGACAGAAATCTAGTGGCTTATTTATCAAGGATGTCACAAATAGATCTTGAGCATATCATGGGGATTGATGTTCTAAGTAACATCTAAAGCGGTTCCAAGAATGAGAATCTCCGATTCATATCATTTGAAATATCATGTTTTTCTCTCACAACTCGTTTTGAATTGATAGCTCTGGAGATCACCTCTTTAAAGCTCGCTTTAAAAGGAGTACTGAATTTTTTTTTTTTTAATTTTTTTTTATTTATTTATGATAGTCACACAGAGAGAGAGAGAGAGAGAGAGGCAGAGACATAGGCAGAAGGAGAAGCAGGCTCCATGCACCGGGAGCCCGACGTGGGATTCGATCCCGGGTCTCCAGGATCGCGCCCTGGGCCAAAGGCAGGCGCCAAACCGCTGCGCCACCCAGGGATCCCCTGAATTTCTTTACATCACAAATTTGTGCTTTGTGTCATGTTTGTCATCAATTCACTAATTAACATTTGTTAATTGCCTTTTGTGTTTACAGGAAATTTACCAATATCTATAATGTTTACTTGATATTACCAAAATTTAAACTGAGCAAATATAAAAGGTCTTTTCTCCGGAAGCAAATGTATTTTTTTCTTTTCTCGTGAACTGTGTTTGGCATTTCTCCCAAATTGCTAAACATTTGCATGTGACACGGCTTAATGTAGGCTTATGAACTGCATGTGCCTATCGGGAGACCTAGAAGATAAGGAACCTAAAAAAGCAGGAATTTCTCAGTTGACTGAGTGTGGGTGTGCGTGTCTCTGTGTGTACTTGCTAGTAAGCACAAGATCGAAATTTTATTAATTTAACCACTCAACAAGAACTTAACACCTTTGTTCTAGTTACTCGGAAAGGAGTACATCAAAGATCCATGGCCCCATGAAGTTTCTATCCTAGTGATTTTCATGGATTATAGAGGGAAAGAAATAATCAAAGTTAGCACCTAAACATTCATACGTATTTTTTCTAATGAGAAATTGCAATCTAAATAAGAATAGATGTAATGTTTAAAATACACAGAATTCTGTGGGAGCCTCTATTAAGGTTTTCACAAGTAGATTTCAGGATTCTCTCATCCGGTAACCAAATAAGAGCAACACTGTCCAGCATCTATATACTCCGGCAATATCTAGAGGATATTTAACAATATATTGTATGGGAATGCCTGGGTGGCTTAGTGGTTGAGCATCTGCCTTCAGCTAAGGGTGTGATCCTGGGGTCCCGGGATTGAGTCCTGCAACAGGCTCCCTGCATGGAGCCTGCTTCTTCCTCTGCCTGTGTCTCTGCCTCTCTCTGTGTGTCTCTCATGAATAAATAAATAAAATCTTAAAAAAAAAATAACCAAACCCAATATATTGTAGGAAACTGGTCAAAGAATTTATAAGAATATTTGAATCCACATTTTGTGTTAAGAAATATATAAACCATGCTATTCAAATAATGTATGGAACTAGAAGCACAACAGCATGCAACAGTGGACCCTGGCTTGTGTCTCTAGCATGTCTTGATTGTTATGGATAAAGAATTAATTTTAATTCTGGCTAAATCTGTGTCTGTATATCTGGAACACAGAAAATGTGCAGTGTTGCCTCTTATGTTCTGCTCTATCTGCGAAGGCCCACTCCTCACTTGGGGATCTTACTGCAGGTGATTCTATCTAGTACCCCTGGGTATAGCATCATGTGCTGCAGCCTCTGCCCTCTACTAGAAAAAAAAAACAATTTCTTTAAACTCCAGGGTCTGCATTTCCTCTACAAGATCAGATGTTCTGCTCTGGTGCTACGTGATGCCATTCTGTTGGTCCACATAATGGGATTTAAGGTCTCCTTTTGTCTAGAAGCAACCCTTTTGCCTAGAGCTACAATTGAAAACGGAGCCCTTTCTGTTCAGTAGTGTGAACAAAGTCTTCCAGGCAGTAGTGTTTCTACACAGTTATTCAGTCAGTCTTCAAAATGTGTTTCTCTAAGCCTAGTCCTGTGCATTTGTTTGTTCAAGAGTTCTTTGATGTAGTAGTTTTGAGAAACACTGTATGCCATACCTTCCTCTTGAGGTGCACAGCATATAATGTATTAAATATCCTAGGAGCCACGCAAAAACAAAGCAAAATGACAACAGAAAACAAATCTGTATATTATCCTGATCATTTTTTCCTAGAATTAATTGACCAGAATACATTTTTTTAAGTGTGAAGGACATCTCAAACATTTTCTGTGGAATGGGTAATGCTCATAATGACTAATATTTTGTATATTACAAACTCATTTGATAAATTTTGCCGTTTGTCATTTTTTTTTCAATTTAAATACCTTCATAGTTTTATTTTGATTTCAGGGAATTTATGGTTTTGCTTATTTCTTGCTTGGAGTTTATCCTAGGATAAAAATACTTAAAAACAGTGATAATATTTATCATCCTGAAGATATAAAAGTCCATTTTAATTCATTACATTAAAAACTGTATCATGGAGGATTAGTGACTTTTCCTTAAATATCTCATAAATATGGAATGATATTGGAAAGAGGGAACATAAACTCCAGTACATTACTAGTCCAACAAGAAACAAAAAAATTAGTATTTTTAAAGATTTTTTTAAGAAAAATCTATTCATAACAAGTATCATTTAGAATTGATTATATGACTGAGCAGGGGTACCTGCATGGCTCAGTAGTAGGTTAAGTGTCTGCCTTTAACTCAGGTAATGATTCCTGGGTTCTGGAATCGAGTCCCCATATCCCTGGGATGGAGCCTCCACCTTGGGCTCCCTGCTCAGTGAGGAGTCTGCTTCCCCCTCTCCCTCTGTGCTTCCCCGCTGCTCTCACAGACACACACTCTCTCTCTTTCTTCTCTCTTAAATAAATAAAATCAAAAAAAGATATGACTGAGCAAATTCTTAGCTTTTTTTTTCATATAATACATAAAAATGCATAACCTGCAAAGCTTTGAAAACAGCTCCTTTTGAGTCCCAGGCCTCATAATGATGAAGTGTAATTTGAGTGTTTCCAAACAAATGTCAACATATAGTAATATATGATGATGACCACAGAAGTTAAAAGCTTAAGTGTATATGCACTAGTTTCCAAGATACGGCTTCCAGGTTGACTGTTTTAGGTAATGTGTGTTGCCTGCAGATTAATTCAACATGGTTTCTGTCCTTGAGAGTAATTAATACTCTAAGACATGAGAGAATGAGGTAGGCACACGACTGTAAGCAAGATTACGGGACTGACATTTATTTAGCATTGACTTGGAATATTATTAGATACAGATATTATCAGATACAGATATTATCATCTAATCCTCACAACAACTCTGCAAAGTCTGTATGTGGCATCTACTGCTACTAACTTACACATCAGTTTCTTCTTTCAATATGTTCAGGTTGGTGATGCATCATGATTGGTCATAGTCAAGGACAATCATGTTCTGTGAATTCTGAGCCTCCCTCGAAGGAGGCAACGATAACTAAGGGGGAAACCTTTTGGGTGGAGGGGACAATTCAACAAGACTGCTAATGAAAGGAAACAAGAAAGACAAACCTGGCACTATATCTCCTCTACTTCCTGCCTTGAATCCTACGAATAAATGTGGATACCAGAAGCCACTTGTGACTTTGAAACAACAAATATCAGGATAAAATTCAGCACACTAAGGATGATAGGAACACAAAACCAATTTGAATTTCTGACTCAAAAAGAAGCAGAGTCAACAACTGCAGTGCCTTAGACCTGGATTCCCTGCGAGGAAACTGACCCCTGTTTGCTTACGTCTGTAATATCCTGTTCTTACATATGTCTAAACATGTTGCTAATTAATATATGAGTATTTCATATTTTTGTAGGAGGATAAAGGGAGAAACGAAGTCTAGAGAAACTAAATGACTCAAAGTGGCACCAAAATCAGTGAGGGAGCTGGGGCTTGAGCTGCCTCTAAAATCCATACTCATCCCATCAGTATATCCTGGATACAAGAGGATACGGTAACAATTCATCCAAGAGATCAAGGAGCATTTCACAGACATAGAATAGCAATATTATCCTAGAGGAAAATCACATTTCTAATATTAAGAATGATAATTACTGAGGTCCACTATTATCCAGAAAACTATAAATTAGTGCATATTCTTATCTAAGCTTTTTGAACATCAGGAGAGAAAATTAGCTTCTATCTGTGAAGGCAACTGGACATCTCGGCGGACACTATCTCTCTGTGACCTCTCTGCAGCCAGTGAATGATATGCTAATAATTTGTATGAACTTGTCCCTGAGCCAGCCTTGGTGTAGCTAATCAATGGCATATTGCTGATTATACTCTCTGAAGGCCATTTTGTCCCATGTCTTTTCATATTATCTGACACGATAACCCAGCTGGGCAAAACTGTGAAACAAAATAGAGCACAATACTCAAGTAGCCAAAGAATGGATTGTGTGACATCAGAGGTCATTCCATCATGCATGCGTGTAGATCTGTGATTTTTCTTTGAGCTTAAATGGGCTCTGATAATTTGTTAAAAATCTTACTTTGTTTAAGTCAGTTTCCTTTTTTTAAAAAGATTTTATTTATTTATTCATGAGAGACACACACAGAGAGAGAGAGAGAGAGAGAGAGAAGCAGAGACACAAGCAGAGGGAGAAGCAGGCTCCCTGCGAGTCCCGATGTGGGACTCGATCCCGGGTCTCCAGGATCATGCCCTGGGCTGAAGAAGGCCCTAAACTGCTGAGCCACCTGGGCTGCTGAGTCAGTTTTCTATAATTTTCAGCAAGCCTGTCAAGATTTTTTACTCCTGTTATCCTCTATTAAGACGATCTATTTAGTTACTTTTATGGGTATCTGAGATTATTTTTTCTTCTTCTTTTTCCACTTTAAAAAATATTCATCAACACTAAAAAGAAATGAGGTATGAAAACATGAAAAGACATGGAGGGACTCTAAATGCACATTATTAGGTGCAAGAAGCCAATCGTAAAAGACTACATACAGTTTGATTCCAACTAATATGACGTTTTGGAAAAGACAAACTATGTAGACGATAAAAAGATTGGTAGTTTCCAGGGGTGGGAAGGGTGGAGGGATGAATAGGCAAGCACAGAGGAATTTAGGGCAGTGAAAATACTCTTTATAACATTATAATGATGAATATATGTCATACATTTGTCCAAACCCATAGAATTTATAACACCAAGAGGTAAGCTACAGACTTAGGGTGATTATGATATCATTAATGTAAGTCCATCCTTGGTGAAAACATACCATTCTAGTGAAAGATGCAGATAATGCAGTGAGGCTGTGCATGTGTGTAGGGGGTGGTATTTGGGAAATCTCTATACCTTCCACTCAATTTTGCTGTAAGCCTAAAATGCTCAAAAAATAGTCTAATATATTTTTTAATAAGTCAGTATAAACTTTACAGGCAAATTTGAGGAATTATCTTAGTTATTTTCTCATCTCACCAGTTTTTGTGTTTGTGTGTGTAACCTTTTGTCATAGAATAAAAAACTGGAAGCAATATTGAACTGGTAAAATTGGCTAAAATAATAATAATAAAAAAAAATCAGTGTCCTATTAGAAACTTCAAAATGGGGCAGCCCGGGTGGCTCAGCGGTTTAGCCTTCGGCCCAGGACGTGATCCTGGAGACCCGGGATCAAGTCCCATGTCGGGCTCCCTGCATGGAGCCTGCTTCTCCCTCTGCCTCTCCGCCTCTCTGCCTCTCTCCCTCTCTCTCTCTCTCTCTCTCTCTCTCTCTCTGTGTCTCATGAGTAAATAAATAAAATCTTAAAAAAAAAGAAGAAGCTTCAAAATGTAGATTAAAGGATAAAGACTTGTGGGTAGATAGAACACTGATCAATAGGTGATATAATTCCATATAGTTATATACTGAGCCTCGAATACATTTTCTAAATCTACCATTTATGGAGCATAAACCATAGTCAGATAGTCAGACAGTACACCCGCCAACACCACCACGTACATATAAGAGATTCAGCTACAGTTAGGCTTGATTATAAGCGTAATCAGGTCTAGGGAACTGATCGTATCACAATCAATCTGCCTCTCATGACTATGAATTTGTTCCAAACTAACTGTCTTTTAGGATGATCTGAGATCTCTGTCCTATTAATCAAATCCATTGAATTGTATTCAAGTTAGTTAAAAATATGTTAGTTTAAAAATATCTATTTTATACATTAATAAAGGGGGAGCACGTGTACCATCTGTACAGAAGCTTGTATCTTCTTTTGCTAGAAGTGAATACATTTTTTAGCCAATATTTTTGCCTGGTATAAAGTCCTCTCTTTTCAATATGTGCTGATGCTCTTCTGTGTCACTTACAATTCTTGGCCCACACCAACTGTGAAGATTTTGTGATATTTAGATTTCTGTTTGCAAATTGCACAAACTCTGATATTTGCAAATACTCAAAATTTATTTTCAGATCTGCCTGTTAGTTTCTGTAAATTCTTTGTTTCTCTGTAATGCTATTGAGAAAATGCTAACTTTTCTCTTCACCTAGGAGTGACTTCTTAATCTTCATGATCTAGCTGTTCTGAAGTTTCTAGTCTCCTCTGCTGTCCTTGTTCTAATCTCTGAGAATCATTACCAGGAAAGTGAGCCAATACTGTTGTATTTGTGAGAGCTGCACCTGGATGGCCATTCAGTCTAGAAGTTAAATTTGACTCCAATCGTTTGTTGTGATGATTCACTCTTTATAATACCATTCAATACTAGTTATTAGCAGAAACTCCGTGGCCCTACTTTTTTTGGGGGGGGGGGTCCACTGAGGTATTTTTTTATAAATTTATTTTTTATTGGTGTTCAATTTCCCAACATATAGAATAACACCTAGTGCTCATCCCATCTAATGCCCCCCTCAGTGCCCGTCACCCAGTCACCCACACCCCCGCCCTCCTCCCCTTCTACCACCCCTAGATCATTTCCCAGAGTTAGGAGTCTCTCATGTTCTGTCTCCCTTTCTGATATTTCCCACTCATTTTTTCTCCTTTCCCCTCTATTCCCTGTCACTATTTTTTATATTCCCCAAATGAATGGGGAAAATGAATGAGACCATATAATGTTTGTCCTTCTCCAATTGACTTATTTCACTCACATAAGACCCTCCAAGTTCCTCCATGTTGAAGCAAATGGTGGGTAATTGTCCTTTCTGATGGCTGAGGAATATTCCATTGTGTACATAGACCACATCTTCTTTATCCATCATCTGTCGATGGACACCAAGGCTCCTTCCACAGTTTGGCTATTGTGGACATTGCTGCTAGAAACATCGGGGTGCAGGTGTCCGGGTGTTTCACTGCATCTGTATCTTTGGGGTAAATCCCCAGCAGTGCAATTGCTGGGTCGTAGGGCAGGTCTATTTTTAACTCTTTGAGGAACCTCTACACAGTTTTCCAGAGTGGCTGCACCAGGTCACATTCCCACCAACAGTGCAGGAGGGTTCCCCTTTCTCCACATCCTCTCCAACATCTGTGGTTTCCTGCCTTGTTAATTTTCCCCATTCTCACTGGTGTGAGGTGGGATCTCATTGTGGTTTGGATTTGTATTTCCCTGATGACCAGTGATGCGGAGCATTTTCTCATGTGCTTGTTGACCATGTCTATGTCTTCCTCTGTGAGATTTCTGTTCATGTCTTCTGCCCATTTCATGATTGGATTGTTTGTTTCTTTGCTGTTGAGTTTAATAAGTTCTTTATAGATCTTGGATCCTAGCCCTTTATCTGATAGGTCATTTGCAAATATCTTCTCCCATCTGTAGGTTGTCTTTGAGTTTTGTTGACTGTTTCTTTTGCTGCGCGGCACTACTTTTAATCCTTCACACCAGATCTTTAGACTCCAGCTTGTTCACTGAGGACAAGTGTGGCTTGGTAGATTAAATTAAATGTGTGAAAGAATAAGTGTGTGAAGAAAACATTTGTTAACTACCTGGGAGGAGAAGTTTAATATCAGTAATTCCAAGAAGTACAAAAATGAATTTTGAGTGTTCACTGTTTCTGAAGATAAAAGATAAAAACACTGATGTCAGTGGACACTCATGAACTATTCAGAAAAGCTGTCAGCTGGCCAGGAAGGTTTCAGACTGGCTTCACCATTTTCTTAGGAAAACTAATTGCTTGATGGTCAACGCAATAAAAGATCATTAGTTTACTAATACGTAGTAACATCATTCACTTTATCCGTATGCATAGCCTGAACAATGTTCCATTGTTTCCAAAGACTTTCTAAGGGCTATTCCAACGTATTAGAAGAACAAATGAAATAAGTCTCTGACGTTGAGGAAGATGAGAGAAATAAAAGAGGTCACTTTGGTTGCTGTACATTCATGCAGAACTTTCTTGGGTCAAAACACTAATTGCTTCCTTACAATCCAAATCTATTTCTCAGCTTTTAGGATTAAGGGTTTTTTTGTTGCTGTTCTTGTTAATGGTGCCAAAATATTTTGAATCAACAGCACATGAAAATGAGAGAAAAAGTCAAGATTTTTCCTTCTCAGTAACTGAAGTGTTTGCATTATTTTAAAAGGTTTTCTTTTACCATTATTTAGATACTGGAAAAGCCAGTAGCAATTAGAGTATCATTTTATAAATATAACACAAAGAGATTCAATGTTTTGTTCCAGTTCACCTGGATTCCAGAAGAGCTATGTGAGTTCTTCCTACCTCACAGCAAGCCAAATGTCCTTTGGATTTTTATATCTCAATCTCAAGGATGCTTTGCTTTGATGAAATTTTTATTAAAATTCCCTTTTGATGGAAGTTTTTAGTACATAAAATATGGCATACAGTTTATCTATTCATAGCCTGGACCTAGTTATTGATGATTACAGCCAAGCCATAACCTGTTACATTTTAGTTTATTTGTATTTCAGTTTTATATGTGTGTGTATAAAATATATATTTATATTCCCATTTTCTGTAGTTTATAATCAATCTAATGCATTTAGAATTGTTATATCTCTTCACTATTCTGTAGGTTGGGTCAAATTTTTATTGACATCTCACATCTAACTTAAACTTTAGTGACAAAAGTAAATTAGTTGTGACTAGGAATCAAATGTATGCGCTACTTGAATGGATTAGTCCTTGGGAACCAGCCTCCCTTTGGGCTGAATCAGTTATGCAGCCCATATCCCAGTCTACTGAAGAGAAGCAAAATAGTATTACTTAAAATTGTGTATTCAGTATATAAGATGCTTCATGGGCTTATGTTATTTTCAGATAAAATATGTATTAGAGCTTGAGAGAAGAGTGACTCAACTGATAGCAGTTAAGATCAGATAGCAGGAGTGTTTCATGCGTTATTCAAAACATGTGGATGTCGTCCTAGAAACAGAAGAGGCTACTGAACCATTGTGACATGCTTCTATGTTAGAATGGGCACATAGCAGAAATACAGAATACAGTTGGCCAGTGATGAAATGAAAAAAGCAAATGTATGAGAAAGACTAGTAAGAAGAGTCTATCACAATAATCTGGTGAATAACACAATCGCAGCAGAGAGGAAATCCTGGGTAAAGTGTAGGAGGGAGTCTGCTAGGATTCTCTAGAGAAACAGAACCGAAAGAATGTATACAGGAAGATATTTAGTATAAGGAGACTGAGAATCTCCATAATCTGCTCTCTGAAAACTGGAGAGCTGGGGAAGTTGGTAGTATAATTTAGTCCAGGTCCAAGGGCCTGGGGAGCAGGGGAGCCAATGATGTAGATTCCAGTCTGGGTCTGAAGATCCAAGAACCAAGAGTACTGAGGGCAAGAGAAGATTGATGTCCCAACCCAAGCAGTCAGGCAGGAAAATCTCACTTCTTCCATAGTGTCAGTTTGTTCTATTCAGGCACTCGTTGGATTGGATGATGCCTGCCCACGTCGGGAGGGCAAATCATTTTACTGAGTCCACCAATGCCCGTGCTAATTTCAAACTGGAAACACCCTAATAGATAAACCCCAAAATAATATTTATCCAAGTATCTAAGCACCTTATGATCCAGTCAAGTTGACACATAAAATTAACCATCACACATGGGAAACTGACCACTGAGAAATTGTTGGTGATGGAAGTAACTGGAAAACTTGAGACAAATGCTTCTTAATAAATAATTACCTACTTTTAAGTGTTTTTTTTCTGATTCATATCATTTCATAACCCCATTATTTAGTGGCATTCCATCATTATCTATTGTTTTCCTTCTAAAACATACAATCCACCATTGCCTTGAGTTGTTGGCATTTGGGTTGATTTGGAAAAGAGAGAAGAGAATCCATGACAGTCAAAATATAATACTTCTAAAAAGTCAAAAGGAGTAGGACATTTGATATGGAAGTCTACCTATGGAGGTTTCACCAAACTATGGGTGACGTCCTGGACTTACTGTGTATGACAGTAATGTTGGCAGTCGGACACGTGAGCCCTAGTTCTATTTGTGATACTTGCTTAGTGTGTAACTTTAGATGAATTAGACCCTATGAGTCTCCTTTTCCATATCTTTCATATTCCAAAGTCTTATGATTATAAACACTAAAAGATGGGATGCCTAGGTGGCTCAGCGGTTGGGTGCCTATCTTTGCTCAGGTTGTGATCCCAGGATCTGGGATTGAGTCCCACATCAGGAGACTACTTCTCCCTCTGTGCGTGTCTCTGCCTCTCTCTCTTAAAAACAAAAAAGACTCAAATTAATAAAATCATGAATGAAAAGGGAGAGATCACCACCAATACCAAGAAAATACAAACAATTTTAAAAACATACTATGAGGGGAAGCCCGGGTGGCTCAGCAGTTTAGCACCACCTTCAGCCCAGGGTCTGATCCTAGAGACCCAGGATCGAGTCCCATGTCAGGCTCCCTGCATGGAGCCTGCTTCTCCCTCTGCCTGTGTCTCTGCCTCTCTCTCTCTCGCTCTGTGTGTGTGTGTGTGTGTGTATCTGTCTCTGTCTCTGTGTGTCTCATGAATAAATAAATAAAATCTTCAAAAAATTCTTTAAAAACATACTATGAGCAGCTGTACGTCAATAAATTAGGCAATCTAGAAGAAATGGATGCATTTCTGGAAAATCACAAGCTACCAAAACTGGAACAGGAAGAAATAGAAAACCTGAACAGGCTGATAACCAGGGAGGAAATCGAAGCAGTCATCAAAGACCTCCCAAGACACAAAAGTCCAGGGCCAGATGCCTTCCCAGGGGAATCCTATCAAATGTTTAAAGAAGAAACAAAACCTATTCTATGAAAGCTGTTCCAAAAGATAGAAAGGGATGGAATACTTCCAGACTCGTTTTATGAGGCCAGCATTACCTTAATTCCCCCCAAAGACCCCACCAAAAAGGAGAATTAGAGACCAAGATCTCTGATGAACACAGATGCAAAAATTCTCAACAAGATACTAGCCAATAGAATCCAACAGTACATTAAGAAGATTATTCACCACGACCAAGTGGGATTTATCCCCGGGATGCAAGGCTGGTTCAACACTCGTAAAGCAATCAACATGATAGATGGTATCAGCAAGAGAAAAAACAAGAACCAAATATGATCCTCTCAATAGATGCAGAGAAAGCATTTGACAAAATTCAGCATCCATTCCTGATCAAAACTCTTCAGAGTGTAGGGATAGAGGGAACATTCCTCAGCATCTTAGAAGCCATCTATGAAAAGCCCACAGTAAATATCATACTCAATGGGGAAACACTGGGAGCCTTTTCCCTAAGATCAGAAACACAACAGGGATGTCCACTCTCACCACTGCTATTCAACATAGTACTGGAAGTCCTAGCCTCGGCAATCAGACAACAAAAAGACATTAAAGGAATTCAAATTGGCAAAGAAGAAGTCAAACTCTCCCTCTTCCCAGATGACATGATACTGTACCTAGAAAAGCCAAAAGCCTCCACCCGAAGATTGCTAGAACTCATACAACAATTTGGCAGAGTGGCAGGATACAAAATCAATGCCTAGAAATCAGTGGCATTTCTATACACTAACAATGAGACTGAAGAAAGAGAAATGAAGGAGTCAATCTCATTTACAATTGCACCCAAAAGCATAAGATACTTAAGAATAAACCCAACCAAAGAGGTAAAGGATCTATATCCTAAAAACTACAGAAGACTTCTGAAAGAAATTGAGGAAGACACAAAGAGATGGAAAAATATTCCATGCTCATAGATTGGAAGAATTAATATAGTGAAAATGTCAATGCTACCCAGGGCAATTTACACATTTAATGCAATCCCTATCAAAATACCATGGACTTTCTTCAGAGAGTTGGAACAAATCATCTTAAGATTTGTGTGGAATCAGAAAAGACCCCAAATAGCAAGGGGAATATTAAAAAAGAAAACCAGAGCCGGGGGCATCACAATGCCAGATTTCAGGTTGTACTACAAAGCTGTGATCATCAAGACAGTGTGGTACTGGCACAAAAACAGACTCATAGATCAATGGAACAGAATAGAGAACCCAGAAGTGGACCCTCAACTCTATGGTCAACTAATATTCGACAAAGCAGAAAAGACTATCCACTAGATAAAGTATAGTCTCTTCAATAAATGGTGCTGGGAAAATTGGACATCCACATGCAGAAGAATGAAACTAGACCACTCTCTAACACCAGACACAAAGATAAACTCAAAATGGATGAAAGAGATAAATGTGAGAAAGAATCCATCAAAATCCTAGAGGAGAACACAGGCAACACCCTTTTTCGAACTTGGCCACAGCAACTTCTTGCAAGATACATCCATGAAGGCAAGGGAAAAAAAAGCAAAAATGAACTATTGGTACTTCATCAAGATAAGAGGCTTCTGCACAGCAAAAGATACCTTTCAACAAAACTCAAAGACAACCTACAGAATGGGAGAAGATATTTGCAAATGACCTATCAGATAAAGGGCTAGGATCCAAGATCTATAAAGAACTTGATAAACTCAACAGCAAAGAAACAATCCAATCATGAAATGGGCAAAAGACATGAAGAGAAATCTCACAGAGGAAGACATAGACATGGCCAACAAGCACATGAGAACATGCTCCGCATCACTGGCCATCAGGGAAATACAAATCCAAACCACAATGAGATCCCACCTCACACCAGTGAGAATGGGGAAAATCAACAAGACGGGAAACAACAAATGTTGGAGAGGATGTGGAGAAAGAGGAACCCTCCTGCACTATTGGTGGGAATGTGACCTGGTGCAGCCACTCTGGAAAACTGTGGAGGTTCCTCAAAGAGTTACAAATAGAGCTGCCCTACGACCCAGCAATTGCACTGCTGGGGATTTACCCCAAAGATACAGATGTGGTGAAACACTGGGACACATGCACCCCAATGTTTATAGCAGCAATGTCCACAAAGCCAGACTGGAGGGAGCCTCGGTGTCCATTGAGAGATGATGGATAAAGAAGATGTGGTCTATGTATACAGTGGGATATTCCTCAGCCATCAGAAAGGACAAATATCCACTATTTGCTTCAACGTGAATGGAACTGGAGGGTCTTATGCTGAGTGAAATAAGTCAATCAGAGAAGGACAAACATTATATGGTCTCATTTCATTTCGGGAATATAAAAAAATAGTGAAAGGGAATAAGGGTAAAGGAGAGAAAAGGAGTGGGAAATATCAGAAAGGGAGACAGAACATGAGAGACTCCTAACTCTGGGAAATGATCTAGGGGTGGTGGAAGGGGAGGTAAGCGGGGGGAAGGGGTGACTGGGTGACAGGCACCGAGGGGGGCACTTGATGGGAAGAGCACTGGGTGTTATGCTATATGTTGGCAAATCGAACTCCAATTAAAAAAAATAATTAAAATAAATAAATAAATCTTAAAAATAATAAATAAATAAATATTTAAATACATAAATAAATAAACAAACAAACACTATAAGATGCTCACCTCCTAAAGGCTATGAGGACACTGTAGGTGGATATGGTATGAGATGACTAGATGCACCATCCTGTACTTTCACTAAAGAACAAAGGGGCCCCTTTGCACATATAACAAGGGAGTATAGACTATTGGTCCTATTGGTCAAAGTCAACATTACTTAAATTTAGTGAGAAACAATCCACACCATCAATAGTAAATCCCATAGCCTAGGTATTAAGAATTACTACTAAATTAACATTATCTTAAAGTTATACCTTTGTATATATTAGGAAAATGTGTTGTCTACACTGTTATAAAATGTTGCTGGAATAGGTTGGCAAACCTGAGAAATGGTCACTATCAGAAAGGTTTACTTTAGGGAAAGAGGCTTTCCACAGAGAGACAGTACCTTGGCCTTTCTCAGCCTTCAGCTCCCTATTCTGATGCATTCAAATATAAATGATACACAATAAGACATGATGGCACAGATATAATGGAAGAGAGAAGGAATGGAAAATCCATGAAATGTATGTTCCATTACCCAGTTTTGCCTTTCCTTGCTCAGAGATAATTTACTTGAGTATTTCACCAGAACAAACAATCAACAGCAGCAAAACAAATACATACTGAATGCTATTTGGTTTTATTGCTGACTAGTGGAGATACTTTCCTGATGTTGCCTGACATGAAATGGCCAGAAGATGACATTGTTACCTAAATTTAACTGATTATTGAGGTGCATATTATCTCTGTAATAGGAGAGGCAAAAGGGAGAACAGCAACTTGGAAACATGACTCAAGGTAAATAGAGGAAATTCTCACTCTTAGCACAATAAATACTGATTCAGAGGGCATCCCTGGGTGGCTCAGCAGTTCAGCGCCTGCCTTTGGCCCAGGGCGTGATCCTGGAGTCCTGGGATCGAGTCCCGCGTCGGGCTCCAGGCATGGAGCCTGCTTCTACCTCTGCCTCTCTCTCTCTCTCTCTCTCTCTCTCTCGCTATGTCTAAATAAATAAATAAATAAATAAATGAATAAATGTTTAAGAAAATAAGATAAATACTGATTCAGATACTGATTCATAAGAAATACAATCAAGTTTCTTTAACAGCAGGAATCCCTGTTGGAGAAAAAAAAAAATATATATATATATATGATGGAAGGGGTGGTTCAGAAAGCAAATATTCCTCACAGGACAGATCTATTTTATTAGGTCAGATCTATTTTATTGAGCTACTAAACAAGAGGAAGAAACCCAGACAGACTAGAAAACCTAGCATTATTTCTTAAATCCTCCAGTTTGTACCCAATCTTAAGCTTCCTTTACTTTTCACCCCTGGAGTCAAAAACTGAGTCTCTTTCTCAGTGTCATGGCAGTTAATGGGCACATGACGTTGTAATAGGAAAGGACAAACCTTTTATAGATGGAGACTGACAGTTGGTTATCACTTAGAGAAGGCTGGGAATTCTGAAATAAAAAGGGAGTGAAGTAAGATTGTAGTAACTGGATCAAGAAGGACTATGAAAGCCAGAATAAGTGATTCTGGATTTTATTCTAAGGGCAATTGATTTTATTCAGTTAGGCAAAAGCGAGTCACACGTTTTGAGCAGGGATATGACATGATCAGAGCTATAGTTTAAGAAGCATAATCCCTGGTCCATTTTTAGGACAGTCAGAAGGGCAAGAAAATAGAGGCAGGATTACCATTTAGGAGGCCAGGTATATGGTTCAGGGAAGGATGATGTTGGCCTGAACTATAACATTTACTATAGAGGTGGAATTTAGGACACAAGGGAGAGATAAATTTTAGAACTTGATTCTGTATGGTTTAATAGTTGATTTGGGCCAAAAATGAAACAAGAAAACACAATGTAAGAGACAAGCTAACATGAACTCCGATTTTAGGGACACTTGGTTTGGTAAGCTGTCTCTGTATATGGTCGCTGTGCATCCTTGAGTAGGTTATGTGCCTTTCTGAATTTTGCTTTTTTCATTAATAAAACAGGGATGGTTATAACTCCCAATCGCTTGGTTTGGTGCAATATTTAAATGTATTCTCAAGTATATACATTCTGCAGCCATATTAGAATGACTGAGAAGGATATTGGAGATGCAGAAAAACTGGATTAAATGTATTAGGGGACTTTTCCCAGGTTTTATATGTGTACTTTGTGCTTAGAAAAGAAATGGAGTCCTAGATTGTTCAGGAGTCAGATGACTTCAGAAGACCATGTCTTACCCTTTCCTCCAGCCATCCGTAACCTCCACACAATTAGTTTTTAATCACAGTTATATACTGAGCAATGGATGTAAGAGATGAAAATGTAGGCATATCCACAAATGAACATTGTGAACTCCTGGCTGTAAATTATCTGAAATTATTTTCTCTACTAGCGTGTCTTTGAATTAAAACAATTTGCCAATTCAACTCAGTAGAAATGATCCTTATACGCAGTTCAGAAATGTATACTTATGTTGTGTAAGTAAATATGTCATGCCTTGTCACACTGAGCCCTATTAAGATTATTATCTCTTCTGAATAAGTCATGTAAAATAAATAATGTCTGTTGATAAATAATCTCTACAACGTTGTTGGAGATAGGATGCCACTTGCGTAACAGAGCATCATTAAACATCATTACTGATGCTTCATTCAATTCTTCTGGGTGTCAAGAGTTTTCATATACTTTCCAGGTTACAATACTTTGATTTATACTAAAATGTTAAAAACTGATAATCGTCCAGTATTCATCTGCTCAGTATATATATATTTGTATTATTATACATATATACAGTATTATATATAATACTGTATATATGTATAATATATTATATAATATATTATATATAATACAGTATAATACAGTATAACTGTATTATATATATATATATAATATACAGTTGTATATATTTGAAACTTTTCATGGTAAAGAAAAAAATAGAGAGAGTCTGTTCAATCTTGGTGTAAATCTGAGCTTGGTAAATGCCCAGCTCAGTGTTCTTTAAAAGTTTAAGCATTGCAAACTTCAATTTGTGCATCTGAAAATTAGGATAAATCCTTTCAAAACAAAGGACAAAATCAGTAGTAACACCTGAAACATTCCAAGCATAATTCAGAGGCGTGATTTGACCATGTAATATTTTTTGTGTGAACATAATATATTTATATATATATAGTTTCCTTCCTCAACACTTTTCTGTCATCTACCAGGAAAATGTTATAATGAATATACAAATTTACAATTACCTCAAGGAAAATGATGCCACTGATATTTTGGGGCATGCATCCTTCAAAACGGCATGCAGCAATATTAGATGTCTGGCATAAAATACATGCAAATGGATTGTTGTATAGTAATTCTCAGTGAGTAATGCTCTAGAACAATAGTAGGAGGTAATGACACTGAAGTTCAGGCATCAGGAGATTTCTAGGGCACAAGAAATAAATTTGAGAATCATCAACACTCATTCAATATTCCCAGTTCCTTCTGACCTAACTTAATGTTGTATTTTCTATGTTTAAAACTTGCTTCATTAGGTCATTTTAATTCGCCTTTTAGGAAACCGTGCAGTGGGCCCCCAGCGCCAAGCCTTGTACGCATGACATTGTGTATCCTAGAGGAGGAGGCAGGCAGCCTCAGCTCCCTTCCTGTGGTTCCATTGGGCTTTTATCCCTAATTGTCTTATTTTGCATTATGTTTATCTTGTAAACTGCTTCGAATAGTTTTGATTTAGAGAAAATGTGGCATAAATCCTAAATAATTACACCAACAAATACAAATTATGTTTGAAATGAAAAATAAGTGAAGCTTCACATTTTCTGTAATTGCTTAGTGGAGGCACAGTTTATGAATTGTGAGACTGTGTTGAACATAGAAATGCTAATGAGGTAGCTAGATTCCACCAACTCTTCCACTTTCCTCCCACAGTTAGGTTCCCTGTGCTTTTTGAAGCCGAGATTCAAGGATAAGCAGATGTAGTTTCCTTTGAATGACACGAAATGAATAATACTTTGTTTGATATTATCATATCTCTACTTGGCAACTGTACAGACTAACAATACCTTTTTAAACAAAATTTGAAAATGCAGACATGGGAATGTTTTTTGACCCAGCACTTTTATTAAGCCTGAAAAATCTTTAGAAAGTTATTTGCTAATTGTAGTTATTTTTTCTCAGCCAACTTTACACTAATTCATTTAACTCTGTGCAGATGAATACTATTTATTTAAGTGTAAGTAATATTGGATTTTGTAAGTAAGCCAGATCTTACTGAAATTAATAAAGATTAATTAACATGACTAATTCATTGTTATATATTTTAGTACCAAGTTTTAAAGGTTATCGACTTTAAATATCATAAAATTTTTCTTTATAGTGTTTAATTACTGTGAGTATATATTATCAATCAGCTTTTGTTAATGCCAACAATAGTGGCTAAAATAGATGTAATTATTATATTACCAAATAAACCACATGAACATTTTTATCACATCCAGAGTGTGATAAATCCAGCACAGAAAAACAAATCTTTTTTATAGTTCAGATATGATCCTTTACATTTATCCAATAAAATAATAGTAAAGCTATAATTTACAAAGGAATTACTACATACCACACAATGACATACATTATCTGATTTCATCTATAGTCAACCCATGTGGCAGACATGATTATTATACCTGATTTACAGACCAAGAAGAGAGGCACAAAGAAAGGAAGAAGAATTTTTCTGTGTATCACATAGCTAGTAAGTGAAAGAATCCAGATTTCAAGCCAAAAGTCTTTAGCACCAGATTTTATGCCAAAGTTTACCAAAGTTTAAGAATTCTGTTGCCTCTTATTAAGGTATTATCAATCCAAAGACTGAAATCATTTACCACTTCATGTAGTTGGAGGCAAAACATTTTTCCGGGTAAGGATTTTCTACCTTCTATGCTATTGTAGAGAGTTACATAACTTTAAAGGTTTCTGTTATATTGTTTTTATAATGTAGAAAAAGGCAAATTGTTTATCTCTCTGTAATCCTGCTGTTCTGAAGCCTTGGGATAAGAGCTGAAACATACAGAATCTAAAATTTTCTACACAGACACTGAGTTTTTCATATTATTTTCACCCTTGCCTCCACCCTACTTGAAATGAAGTGATATACTTGAGCCTTGGGAAGGAGACAGAAGGAAAGACATATGCAGATCCTAGAAAGTTCCACAGGTATTGGAGATTAAGCTCTCCTGACTGGTTTATTGAAGGTCACTGCTCTAATCTTACTTTAATGTCATCTAATAAGAGACTAACCTAAGAGGAGTATGGCTCATAGAGTAACACTCTGCAAGAGGTGAGTCAAATCATCTGCTCTGCCACTGGAGGCATCAGAAGAGTGATACCATTGATGATCAGCAATTTAAATATAAATCTTCAACTATATTAAAAGAGGATTTTAAATTGAGTAGTATATAAAATTGCTAGAATGCACTAGGAGCATAACCATCCAGTTAATGGAATTTGAGTTAATGCAAGTCACACACACACACACACACACACACACACACACACACACACGAGGGCAGGGAAGAAAAAAAAGAGATAGAATCTATATTTTAAGTATAATAAAGTTCTAAAAAAAAAAGTATAATAAAGTTCTTAAATTACTGTCTTTAGCCTTCTCCCTAGGACATCGGTGAGACCCTCAACAAAAGACCCTCCTTTTGTTAAGGGAGACAACAAAAGCTCATCATACCCTTATTACTACCCCTCTAACTTTTCTTAATTTCATGCCATCTTCAATCTCCTAATTTTTATATCATTTTATGTTGAAATGCCTACACATTTCACTAGGCCTTCTATATTCATTGTAAATAAATTTCAATTTATGTCTCTATAGTAGTTAAAACATGATTTTACCATATGTTTATATTGACCTACCTAACCTGTTTCCCATCACTTTGTATGAAGCTAAACCTTAGGCCATGTGGTGGTCATGTGTAGACACCACTGCTTCTAAAGTTAGTCCTTATCTAGTGGCAAATCAATTCAAGGCTCTATGTGACCTAGCGAAGGTACACAGGCAAGAGCTAGGAGCTTGAATTCACATGAAGTGGATTCTGAGGATGCTGAACCAAGCAAGATAAACCATATTTAGATAAAGTAGATTGTATCAATATGGGAGCACTCTCAGGGCTACAGAAATCAATACGTTGGTAAAGACTCTAGGAGATAATTGAAATATGAAGCTATGGTAGTCCCCCCAAATATAGAAAAAGCAATGGCCCACACTAATGAGGCAAAAATGCCAAATTTCCATGGTAGATGGTGGAAGAAAGAATTAAAATCTTCCTAGTGATGGACATGTTAAAGTTGATAGATTATGTAAGAACACCCATCAGAGGAACTATGTTTCATGCAGGGGGTCAAAGAACACTCCATATGCCAGTAAGAAACATGTTGTTTCAGGAACATTGGTACCAACAAGAAATTCAGTGGTTAGGATGGAAAGGAGGCCTGAAGGATACAGCTACCCAAAATGACCCAAAGATGCCTAAGAGACAAGTAACTAGAGCCCAGGGGAGCTTTGCATTAGCAAGTTAGCTTGCAATGCCCTTCCTCCTCTTCTCTCCTAAGAAATCTCATTTCCCCTTCAGTATTGGTTCAAATTCTTTCTACTCCAAGAAGGCTAGTCTACATTCAACTACTCATCCTCTATACTAAGTCTTTACTCCTGTTTTTGCTATCCTTCCTCCTTTATAGCTATCTGATCACATATTTCTTGTGCTTGACATCTAGACAACCTTTAATATAAATTTTTTTCTGAGTACATGGATCCAAGGATGTAGTTAGATGGGAGGAATGCCCTTGATAGCTGGCATTTGCTGTATCCTTCTTTTTTCCTACATAAATAAGGATCCTAGGGAAGAGTTCAGTTGGATTCGAATGAGGAAGGAGAAACATCTAAGGCAGAGCAGTTCCAGGAATAGAACCTTCATATGGTTTCTACATGGGAGAAACCTGGGATTGGTGCTGTCTACTGAGTTGTCAAGTTAAATATGACTGCAGTATAGAGATCCCAGTTTTGGTTTTTGATGCCTGCATTTATTGATACTAAACTTCTGCCTTAGCACCATCTCCCTTGGGCTTGTAAGTCCAACCTGTTTATAAGTCCAATCCCTAGGGCATAGAACCCTGAAGTTTGCTGCACTTTCTTGAGGAAGAAGAGGGAAAGAACTACCCAACTAAAAATGCCTACTCTTTACTAGAAGGAGAATAAGAGAGGACACTGCTTGGAGTATCTTTACCCTTAACACAAATATCTTTGGTGGTCAGAGCAATGGATGTAGCCTGGGTTTCATGCATTTGGGAACCAGTCTCTGATTTATCACTGATTGGATAGCATTGAGCTAGTTAATTCTCCCCTCTTGGCCTGTTTTTCCTCTAAAATTGCAGAATTGGTCCAGATGCAATCATCATACTAAGTCAACCTGGATATGGATGGATATCCAAGATGGAATCATCATATTAAGTCAACCTGGTTATGGATGGATATCCAAGATGGATAACAGATCTATCTCAAGATGGATAACAGAATTTAGCTCTACCACTTTAAACATTTGATGGTGCTTAAAAGAGATGATGAAAGATAACAATTTTCTGATGTAGTATTAACCTTTGACTTTCTATTTCTCATATCCTTCAGAATGGTGTTTGTTGTAATTCAGCTAGGAGAAAAAAATTATGTGGGGAATTCAGCTTTTTTCTCTGAAATTTAAAAAAAAATGTTTAGAGGTCTATAAGCAAAGGGCAAAATATTAACTCCTCTTACATCTTGGCTATAGTTTCATTATTTTCTGAAATTATAAGTTTGATGTATTTCTAAACTAAAAGATTATTCCAGCATAATTGCCAAAATCTGACAGTCACATCAGAAAGGAATTTCATCTAAATGTATTTCTGAAATCACATCAGGAGTCCACACAGGTGAAAGAGATCAAGCTTTGTAGTTTATGGTGACAAAACTTGTGATCAGATAAAAAAATGATCAGAGATTGTCAGATCAGATAAAAGGGAAATGCCCGATTCAAACCTAAGATAAATACAGTGTGATATTAATATCATACAAAGCATATTTCAAATTAAAGGATATTCTTAAGATAAAGAGAGACATATCAAACGATAGGGTCAATTCAATGCGAGTATGTCAACCATACATGGACATGCAATTAATAAAAGAGTTACAATGTAGGTGAAGCAAAACTCAGAGAACTGAAAGGAGGGAGCCATATACTCCATTTAGTTGGAGAGAACAAAACTCTCTTATTATTGTAGGAAAAGTATACAGAAATTCAGTATGAGCAAAAATCCTTCAAAAACATTAAGAAGCAAATCGACCTAGTTGAAAATTATGAGAATTTCCATACAAAAATCGCAGAATATACATTCTTAAAATATTCAAATGGTGCATTTATTAAAATAAAAATATACTCTGGGCCATACAACAAATCTCAAGTTTAAAAGGATTGAAATCCTTTTAAATTGGAGTATATTATATGGCTGTTATATTAGCAGTCACTAATAGAAAAAAAGATTCATATAGGGGATGGTTTTAATTTTTGTGTTGTGTATTTGATATATTTCTTAATTATAAAATATTATAGCATAACTGACAAAAAATAACCTATAAATGCCTCAGGAAGTGATTTCATCTAACTGTATTTTCCCAATCATCCCAGGGCTTCATATTATTGTTTATATTAGAGTAATAATTCTTAAAGACTTTTTCAATAAACAGATTTGTTTAATGTTTCAATTTTCCCAGACTTGATGGGCCTCAGCATCTATCTTAAAATGGCATTCAAGATGTCTTCTCTTGGAAAGTTTTTAGAAAAAGCTAGTTATGTCAGGAAATTTTTGTTTCCCACAAAGTCCTGGCCTATTTTGCAAATTGAGTACATCATTCTGTTCCAAGGATTCCTTTAACAATTTCCATCTTGAAACATGAAGTCCATGATTATGTGTGCTTCATCTACTGGGGTTTCATCTTGATCAAAGCTATTAGAAAACTATCAGCAATTTGTAATGAAATTGAAGATCTCTAAGGAAAAGTCTCTTTTTATTTTTAATTCTTCTGTGTGTCAGTTAAGAGGTGTGACTTTTTCCCCAAAGGTCAGAAGAGGTGCATATGAAGAGTATCTTAGTAGTATGGACTAGAAAGACACTTGGTAGACACTCTATAAAGCAAATAAGAAGTTAAAGGTTGTGACTTCATCAAGACAACTTTGGGAGATCTAGTCAATCAACCTCATATTCTGTTTAAGCATGAATTGCATTCAATTTCAAGACATACTTGACCACTTTAATTCAGAAACAGGTGGAAGACTTACAATATGAAGAATTTACTCAGGAAGAAAAAATACCCATGGTTCCGGTTCTCATTAGGCTTATATTACAATCTAAGTTTGGATTTTCCAACAACAAATGGTAGCGAGTTACAGTCATATGAATTAAAATTTAAAAATGCATATAAATCTAATCACTAAGATATTAATTTCAGTTTCAAAATTCTAGATAATGAGAGACATTCTAAAATGAATTTAAAAGAGCTCCTGCTTTCAAGTAGCATTAAATGAATAGTATTATGTAAGAAAAACCACTTTATCTAATATTTTCCAATTTTCATTGAGTACTCCCCTTGAGATGGGTAATTGCATACATTATCATGTAATTCTCTCAACAACTCTGCAAAAAAAAAAATAGTAATATAGTAGGGCTCTGTATACAATACTCATTTTTCTTTCCAGTGTTTTTTCTTTGTGTCTTGCATCATGATTGGTCTGAGCCTTCTGGAGGTAGCTATCTGATCAGATTCTGGGCAGTTATATTAAGTGCAAGTCAGTTTCTGTTGCTCATAAAATCCTGATCATGCAGAAATATTTATATTTTTTTCCCAGAGTATAGTACTCAGATTAAAGATTGGAGTTATTCGTAGAAATACAGAACATTACCATTTTGCTGCATGTATCTAAGAAAAACAAAGTTTCTAAAGATACCAACTAATCATGACTTTATTTAATGGAGTTTTGAGCATTTATTAATTCATAAATTAAGAATTATTGCAAAGAGAAATATATTTTATGAATTAAAATATTAAGAAAGCACAAAATGGTGTAGAACAAGAATTATGAAAAAAGCAAAAGAGAATCTATAAAAACTAGAAAAATAAAACTAGAGCAGTCATAAAGATTCAATTCTCTTTACAGCACGGACTAAATATTTTAATTCCCTCTACAGAATGAAGAAACTAAATATACTGCATTTGCAAATATATTGCATAGTATATACAATATAGTTTATACATACATGTACTGGTTTCAAATACATAACATGTATCAATACCCTGTAATCAAATTGAATAAATTCATTAATGGCATTACACATAACCCCAAGACATGATCAAATTGGAAGAAAATATTAATTATCAAGGTAGGTAATTTTGATATGGTCAGTTTTCACTGAACATAGATGGGAAGGGTCCCGCTGCACAGGACTGCTTATGTGTAGGTGTGTATGAGTTCATGTGTGTGCACATGTGCACCTTGGGGGATGTACAATACAGTGTCAGTAACAGGGTAGGCCATCAGTGTATGATACAGATAGAAATCATACTTGCAAGTCAAGCACAGGGTGTGCCAGATAGACCTTACACATAGGAGGTGCCTGTACTATAGGAGAGGAATCTCTGTTGTTTAAGCCACCCAGTTTATAGGATTTTGTTATGGCAGTTTGAGCAGTTTAAGACAGACTAAGACAGATAACGTGTGTGTGTGTGTGTGTGTGTGTGTGTGTGTGTGTGTGTATTCTCTCCCGAAGCCTAATGCTTACATCTCAGGGTAAATACCATTCACCCTCCTCCAAGAGATTTGTTTGCATTCCAAGCACTCTCTGGGAGAAGAGATGATGATATATTAGCTCCTATATAAGCTCTGAGACCCATAATGTTTTGGGGATTCCTCTCTTTTATGTGCAAAGTCTTCATGGCGGGTACTGTGTTATGTCATGGGGGAAAGGAGCATGGGGAACCAGCCCTAAGGTATTCTGTAAGTAAATAGAGGGTCTGTCTCTGATCCAGAAACCTCATATTTACTGTCAGGAAAACATAAATTAATATGGATAATATATAATAACAAATCCAGTTAGCCATTGTCCCAGGCTCCTGGGAGGTGACCTCTGTACTCTTGTAATTTCATAAGTGACAGAGTGTTTTTGTTCCTATTAAAAGTGAGCTGTTAAAAAAACAGAAGGCTGCTTAATTAATTAAAAATGAAAACATGGTCTTCTAGACAAGCTAAAGTAATAGGGGCTATATTTAGGCTCCTACTGAAGCAATCACAACAATAACAACACGGACAAAACAAGTGAAAAAATAATTTTCAAGATGCGAGGCATCAGACAATGAGGAACAGTGATCCCTAAGAGATGCAAAACAAATAAAGAAATCTCTAAATTTTGTCCATATTTCTGTCTTGAAAAAGTTTCTGGGTCGGTGTTGAGGAAATAGGAGCACCGGTGGGTCAGGGGACTCCCCGAATTGAGAATGTGGAGCTGAGAGTCTAGGTAGGGGCAGGATGAAGGGCAGGGCAACTTCCGGAATGACATGTGTGCTCATTTTCTTAATTGTGGTGTTAGGTTCATGGGCACATACATGTGTCAAGACATTGTGTACTTATTTTGTGTATAATATATTGAATATAAAATAAACAGCTTAACAAAAATGTTAAAATGAAAGGATATTGCCTTTTGGTGATTGAAATGACCTTAAAAATGAGCTCTCCAATTACTGAAGTATTAAAGAAGCTTCATTACTAGTTACATTGTCATTTGATATACATGACCCAATAAAAGTGGATAGTTTTTGGACACTCGTTTACTTGAAAAGCCATGTAAACTACTCCTACTCCACAGCATCACATGTGCTTTCTGTGTGCTCCTATCCAGACCACACGCAATTTCTACTCTAATAAAACATTCTGAACATAAAATACAGCATGTCACTTGATAAAATGAGCCAACGTATTGTTATTGGTTGTGATTCAGCTGTCATTTGTTTCACATAACTAATTATAGTTTTTCTTATGGTTCTATACATTTACGTCCTCTTCATTTCATAACCAATTTGACATATTTAACTATCATTGTATTTCCTCGTTATTATATATTATTTTATGAACAGCTGTTCTCATTCTGTGTAACTTTTAGCAATTAACTGTAGTAACTCATTTATTACTGTGGGTCACTTTGCTCCTTGGTACTAAAAAAAAGAATTCTGCTGAACTATAGAAATCTGTTAATTAAATTGCTATAATGAAATACTCCCTTTGGAATCTGGACACTGTGCTGTGGCCAAGCCCTGCATCTGCCTCTGCTGTGGTCCAAAGCAGGCACAAGCCCAAGACCCAAGTGACTGCAGAGAAATTATGATGCACTTACTTAAAATTCTGTGTTCAATATATAACATAACTCATAAGAGTTTTTTTCTTTTTTATTTTTTTAGTTTCAGATAAGAGTATTAACCAAAGAAAGTTAATTTTGATAAGACAATTACTGGAGTTGAAATAATTACCATAAGCCGGGTTACCATTCGATATTGTCTTGTGTTAGGCAATATACAGATTTTGTTCTGAAAGCAATAAGGAACCTTAAAACTTTTTCAATAAGAATTACATGAACCAACTTGCTCGCTAGAATGTTCTTCATTACAGCATTGTAGAGTTGGTGTATACTAGAATAAGATGAGAAAGGAGGGAATCACAATCAGAGTAACAAGGGAGTCCTAGGAGATACATTAGAGAGAGTTGAGCAGTGAGAAATTGTCATGGCAGGAGTGTCTTTGGGGTGAACACACATACACATGCTCATGTTTGTTTGCATATATACCTATATAAAGTTTTATTGATCTCATAAAAAATAAATTTTTATTGATTTCTAATATGCCCTGCAAACGATTTAATAATGCTATATCCAAATTCCATCATGATTTCAAAACTTCAGTAAAATATGCTACCCACAGATCTATTAAGTTGATGAACTATTGGGATTAAAAGACACCCCATTTGCATTAATATTAGGTAGAGAGAAGATAATGTACAGAGTAGTTGAGAAAAAAAAAATAATTCCTCAAATTCAAAAAGAACATGGAATTGCAGTGATATTTGTCCAGTGGATCCTTTCTGAAAACTTACAGAAATCTTGGTAAATATTTGCAATTACCATCAAATGTGAAAATAGTTTGCCCCACCTTTTTTTTTTTTTTTGTCTAAATGTAAGGGAAAATGTGATCTCAAATGTTGGAGAACTTAAACACAAGAAAAGTTGGGTTATACAAAAATTTTAAGGATTAATAAGGTAATTCAAATTTAAGGCTGTTATTGAATACAGTTTTAAGGACTTAATAAAGTACATGAAAACACCAGGTAATAACCCTGTCATTATCAATATATGAATATACAATATAGTAATTGGTAATCAGAAGGTATTTATTTGAGTTATGGTTCTTAAAATCGCTTAGCTTTGATTCAGGAAAAATAATTTTGGGATCTCTGAGTCTTATAGTTCTATGGTATCAGTTTTTGAAAATTCTTTACTTAAGGAAAGATACATTATTTGTTCTGCTTTCTCCTAACAGTTGCCAAATTTGTCTCCAGAACCCTCCTTAGTTTGCATGGAGCCACTAAGGGCAAAAATCATGGCCCCGCTCTTGTAATTTAAAATAGTCTTAATAGGAGTGAAATAAGTTAATCGGAGAAGGACAAACATTATATGGTCCCATTCATTTGGGGAATAGAAAAATAGTGAAAGGAAATAAAGGGGAAAGGAGAAAAAATGAGTGGGAAATATCAGAAAGGGAGACAGAAGATGAGAGACTCCTAACTCTGGGAAACGAACAAGGGGTCGTGGAAGGGGAGGTGGGTGGGGGGTGGGGGTGGCTGGGTGATGGGCACTGAGGGGGGCACTTGACGGGATGAGCACTGGGTGTTATTCTATATGTTGGCAAATTGAACACCAATAAAAATAAATTTATAAAAAATAATTTTAAAAAAATAGTCTTAATAGAAGAAACACATCAGAAATAATAATGACGATTTTTTGAGAACCTATCCAAAGCCAACGTTAATAAATTTTAGCTTACTTAATTGTTGATATACACTTAGAGATTACCCTTTCTTATTTTCATTTTATACAGAAGTTACTTAGAGCATCTGCCCTGGAAAGCAATTAGAAGGACATGTTTCACTCATACATGACAGGAAGAAAACAATCTTGCCAAAGGAGTCGCTTTGTACTCTGTTGACTCTGTTAAGGCCAGAGGAACTTCTGTTCCCAGGAGCTCTTGATTGCCTTCTAGATGTTTGTCAGCATTTTTATTCTAAGGGAACAGCTTGAAATAGAGTGACAGCAACTCTTAGGGGAATTGTATGCACACTTTGCCAAACTCTAAAATGTAATGCCATTTAACTTCTTAGGTATCCTGGGACTGTTCTCAACTGCTTGTCTGTATATCTGCTTGCCCCAGTCAATACTCTATTAGGTGCAGCAGTTTTGTGGCACCGAACCATGAAATGGTATTACTAGTTTTTCCATCCTGTTGCTTCTTTAAAAGACAAGAAGTCCCAGGACATATTGGTAATAGAAAACTATAGGAAATACGTCTATTTGATGATTTTGAATAAAAGTCTATCTTGTCTGATATTAACTTAATGAAGAGGAATCCTCACCATCACTAGTATATCATCTGGGTTTTCTTACTGGTTTAGTTGAATTTTCTTAAGGAGCCACTGACACCATTGCATGCATTGCTAACTTTTTACATTCCTCCAAATGGCTTACGATTCAAGTTTTGATATGCACAGGCTGCTTAGATCAGCTCTCAGATGGCAGGTGAATTACTACTAAGCTCAGCTTAGTGAGAGATTCACACAAAAAAACTGTCCTTGCCATTATGAGAAATGCATCATTGGGTTTTATATGGTTCAGAGTTATGAAGCCTTCTAACATCTTGATTGCAAGGTAATATCCCAAGCATAGTAAATATTTCAAATTAAAAATAGTAGTAATGTCATACTCAATGGGCAAAATTATTGCCCATGAAAGACAAGGCTAATGGTATTTTTTTTTAATTATTGACTTATTACCACTCTTCTTCCCAAAACTTTCTGAAGGTGTTTATCATAAAAGACATGTGGAGTAGGACTGATGACATGGAAATAAAATATAAAGGCAAACAGGATATGTGAGTATTTTATTCTAAAATCTCCTAGACAGATATGATAGCTGTAGTTTGGCATAACATTGAACTACTTGGCAGTCAAGGATGGGTGGATGGATGGACAAAGTTTTAATATTTTCATTTCATTCCTAGGGACTGGCATTATTTGAGTATTTAATATTGCCTGGATATTGTGAGAATTTGTTATACTCTCATTTAACTCTCTCAACAAACGTGAGATTTGTGTTATCATTATCCTTTCTGTACAAAGAAGAAAATAGAGATTGATAAAAGTTTATGTAACGTATCTAAGATCATCAGTCTCTAGAGGTCAAAAGCAGATTAAAAATTCAGAACATTTTGTTGTCGTGATGTTTGCATTTATATCCATCAGAGAGTGCATTATATGAGGATTTTACATAAGAGCATTGAACTTCATAACGGTTAAGTTTTACAATAACTATTTCTGTTGTCTTTGTTTTGGTAAGGGGGATTCATTGTAAGCTGCTTATATACGATTCAACGTTCTCAAATCCATTTTGCCTATCTCATCTTGTCACAAACAATATTAAATAAATCAAAGTTTGCATGTGATTCTTAGGCTCAGTTTTGACATCTTTAAAAAGTTGCTTATAGCAGCAATGTCTACAATAGCCAAACTGTGGAAGGAGCCTCGGTGTCCATCAAATGATGAATGGATAAAGAAGCTGTGGTCTATGTATACAATGGAATAGTCTTCAGTCATTAGAAATGACAAATACCCACCATTTGCTTCGACGTGGGTGGAACTGGAGGGTCTTATGCTGAGTGAAAGAAGTCAATCAGAGAAGGACAAACATTATATGGTCTCATTCATTTGGGGAATATAAAAAATAGTGAAAGGGAATAAAGGGGAAAGGAGAGAAAATGAGTGGGAAATATCAGAGAGGGAGACAGAACATGAGGGACTCCTAACTCTGAGAAACGAACAAAGGGTGGTGAAAGGGGACGTGGGCGGGGTGTGTGGGTGACTGGGTGACGGGCACTAAGGGGGGCACTTGATGGGATGAGTGTTATGCTATATGTTGGCAAATTGAACTCCAATAAAAAGAAATTTTAAAAAGGTTATGTTAAAAAAAGAAAAAAAAAGTTATGTTAATATTGAATTGTGAAAGTTTGTTTTTAGATATGAGGGAGACAATCTATTCAATTTTCCTACTAAAAAAAAAATTTTCCTACTAGATTGACCTATCAATTGTAAGATTTAATAAATGTTTCCTTTTCTTATGTCCTTATTTAAATGAAAAAAAGAAATTCACATACGAAAATTATATCCATAGTCCTTCTCAGTCCTAGAGTTTATAGGTGGTTAACCATAACTTACTGGTTTATTGAACTTATGGTTAGTGTTGAATTTGTTCATGATTAATTTCTTATTAAGCTTATGTTTTGCTGAATTACACAATGCCAGTTTGTGAAGCTGGGAACTATGTTCCTGGTATCAGCTCTGCTTTATGGTTCCAAGTTAGGTTGGCCAAAATAGAGACTTCCACAAAATTTGAAAGGCAGAGGTGAAACAGAAGCATTACACTGGGGGGGGGGGGTCATTGCTGTTAGATACAGGATCAAGAATCACTGAGTTGCTCCTTAGGTCCCATTTGAACTCATGTTTCTTGACTTTTATTTCCCATCTTCCCATCTTCAGGAATGGCAGGCCCAGGTGCACCAGCAGGTGCTTGACTAGAGACCACAGAGGCAGCACTTGCACCGAGGGAACAGCTTCCCACAGACTTAAGTGCAAACTCTTCTGTTGTGATTTTATTTTAATCTGTGGATGCACTTTTCTTTTTCTAATTTCCTTACACCCTTCAGCTTATTCACTCAGTCCAGGGCTTTAGATGGACAGATTAAGGTCTCTTTCTATAATCCTCAAATCTTCTGTTCCAAACCCTTACTTTCTTAATCAATTCCCATTGTATATAAGATTGAATTCTCTTGTAACTCCATTATTTCTGTAATTTTTATGGTGATTCTCCTTTGAACCCTAACACAAATGTCCAAAAAATTATAAATTCAGCAATATATATATTTAAATCTCATTTTTTCTTTTACTTTGTTTTATAAAATGTTAGTTTTTATTCATATTATTAGTGATATTACTCATTTTTTCCCTTTTTTCTTACTAATTATTTTTATTTCCACTTAGTTACTTTCTTGGACCTAAACCTGAGGCTTCTTTTTGAGAAGAAGGGGTATACAAATTAACATAGTCAAATTGGTAAAGTCCTTATGGTTCTAGTTTGACATTTACAAATCTACAGCTTAGATAGTAGGCTTGAAAATCATTATTTTCAAGTAATAGATCATTATTGAAGATAATGCAGCAATATATAAGATGGCTTGTGTGAATTAGGTAATTCTTTGAGTAACCTTTCATATTAAGTCAGGAAGCTAAAAAAACAGTAATTTTCAAGTTTTCTTTGAATGGTAAGCAGGATTCTGATATAACTTCCAAAGATCCATGACATTAAATAAAGCCCTCCCTTTTAGTACAAGTGAGACCTTTGAATATGAGAGACTATTACTCTTGGATTATCTTATGCTATATGGTAAAATGTAATATTGCAGATGGAATTAAGATCTATAACCTGTTTACCTGATAAAATATGATATTATCTGTTGGCCCTGACCTGATCAGGTGAGTTTTCAATTCAAGGTCTAAAGATCAGAGACACTCTTTTCTCGAAGAAGCAGCCTCCATAAATGGTGCAGCTGCAAGAAGATTGATTCTTCTACCTACCACATGAGCTTGGAAGTGGAAGCCTAGTCTCAGATGAAAGCTCAGCTCTGGCTGACACCTTAATTTCAGCTTCTTGAGACCTTAAGCAGAGAACTAAGTTTATGGTAATTTGTTACACAAACAAATCAAAATCTAACTCAATTCATGTTATGAAGCTTACTGCCACATCTAGGATTTGCATCCAGTCTACACTAATTTCAAAAAAGATTTGCCATAGAACACATGCCATAAAACCCATACCATGAAACACTTTGCCATTTACTAGATAGATACAGAGACAGACAGAAAGAGACAGAGACAGAGACAGAAGAAAGAACACAGGAAGGTTGGGAGGCAGCACCAACCATGTAAACTTTCCCACATAGATTATAAAAAGCAGCACTAATCATGAGAAATCCCATACGTCTGAACTTTACTGATAAATTATTTTTTATATGACTGGTAAATAAGAAAATCAATAAAAATTGTGTTCTCGGGGAAAAATTATTAATAATTGCAAGGAAGAAGATAAAATGAGGTTCTGTAGGTATTGGGACAACCACAGAATACAGTGGTATCCTTGGTCTGTAGGATCCAGAGTTACTGATGAGCATGTTACTATGAAAGCGTTATATCCTATATTGTTTTTGTAACTATGATGTGAATGGCTTGAGAAGGCATGGTGACTATTCAGTATCTGACAGACAGGATTCAGGGAATGGGATATTTCCATATATCTTTGTAACTACTTATTAATAGCATAAAGTCCCATTTCCTTTCTTTTGACCCTCAGCTTCCTAATCTGTCCGTTCATCTAACTATAGACAATACATGACGAGATGATGCAAATGTGACAGGAGGGAAGGAAGGAAGGAAAGAAGGTAGAAAGGAAGGAGAAGAGAAGGGAAGGGAAAGGAAGGAGAAGGGAAGGAGAGGAGAGAGGGATAAAGAAATCCAGGTGAAAAGTGTGCTTTATGTTATTGTTTTTTTTGTTTTGTTTTGTTTTGTTTTTACCACTAATACTTTATCTAAGAAAAGAGAAGTTAGTCGGAAACTGAAGTATATTTGGAGATCAACACAAAGAATAGGCAATTAGGATGTTTGAAATATATTTATTTATGTTCTAAAATGTGTAGTTAATTAAAGTAGACATGATTGTCTACAAAGGTAAAAAAGAAAAGAATGTGGGTTTAGATGAAAATGTTTTAACAGGTCATTAAAACTAGCTTAACCTTGAAATATCGGAGTCTGCTTATCTCCAGTTTCAAATAAATACAAACTTCATCAGGTAGCTAGGGCAAGACACAATACGGGGTCAGTATTTATATTCATATGAAGTCAAAATTTCCTCAAAAAGAAGACCTGGATTTCTCAAATATAGCTTGGTGTTGGGGTAGTGTGGGATTTTACAACTGAATTAATCACTTTGGTGTAATCCTATTGTAGCTGAGCAATAAAAAGCCAAGACACAGCCGGAAATTGAGATTCTCTCTCTCCCTTCCCTTCTGCCCTTCCCACCCTCTCCATCTCTCGAGAATAACAACAACAGCACTACACACACACACACACACACACACAAAATTGACCCTCTTCCCTAAACTTCCAGCTCCACCAATGCTTCCATCTCATCCCTGAGGGACTAGAGACGCTGAAGCCCACCCTGCCCTCCTGTAGTAACAGTATATGAGTAGGCAAGAAAACCAGTGGCATCTATCTTTGTAGGATAAACCGTTTGCAGATACTTCATAAGTTTCGACGATGACGACGACGACGACTACTACTACTACTACTACTACTACTACTTTAGACAGAAGATGGAATTCCAGCAGGGGAAGACATTAATGTGAAAGTTCATAGGAATTTGTGAAAGTAATTGAAAAAAAGTGAATATGGAAGGTTGTCTTATGACACCCTCTGAAGGCCCAAGTGATGTGAAAGATTATAAGGTGATAGTGGCTTGAACTAGAGCATGCTGATCTGAGTGGAAATCAATAGCATCATAGTTTTAGGGGAGCCAAAAAAGTGGTGGTGTATTCCTGAGAACTGAGCTTAGGAATCCTGAGACCACTGGACACTGTGGGATCTGAATGGGGTGCCATTAAAGCAGTAAACTGGGGACAACAGGAGACTGTGAAGTGTAGAATTAGGGGTTTTGCACAAATCATTAGCTCTTTGGGATGAGCACATCTGGGGGGAAAACAGACATATTTATTTTTTCAAGCCTGTGCAAAAAAGAGAACTGGTAAGTATACACTGAAGAAGGAGAGAAAGGGAGGAGAGTTAGTATCGTTAATGGGTCAGTGTGGGTGGGCGCATTGTATGAAAACCGCCATTGAACTCAGAACCCTACCCACCTTTCTAGAGTGTTGTTACCCAGGACCAAAATAAATGGTATATGATCAAAGGGATGTACAGCTGGGGCCATGTGTTAAGTAGAAATGTTTTGGCCGAAATTAATAAATGCCAGGCTAGAGCAATATTCTTTAAAGGGCTGCGGCTTAAAAATACATTTTCTTAAACACAAATTCTAGAGATGTGGCTAGGGAATGTTCCTTTTCAATAAATATTCAAATAACATTCAGACAATGAAGTATTGCAACCACGGAATTAGGGATGTTAGTTTTACTCAATTTCCAATAAGGAGACACTCTTCTGAGCAAGGGAATTATGCATGGTTAGACCTATGTTTTCAGGAAAATAACCTGTCGGCCACATTTTGAACGTTTTGGGAAGGAAGCTGCATGATGAAGAATGATGAAGATGCCAGGAAGAATGATGCCAACCTGAAACAAAAGGGTTAATATGGAATTGATGAAACAACAGAAGTACAAGTCACATTTCAGACTTCTTTATAAATGGTTTGATATTTGATTAAAAGACAAAATAGAAAACATATGTAAATAAACATTACAGAATAATGTTTAATAATAAGGGCATTGGAGTGATAAAGCCTTGTATTTGTTTCCTGACTCCAGCACTTGATAGCTTTGGGCTCTGAAATAAGTTACACATTTCTTTCTGTCTTAACTTGTTCATCATTGAAATATTATTAATTGTTCCTAAACCTCGGTTTATTATGACTTTTAAAAGAAATAAATCTTATGGAGTACTTAGTGGACATATTTCATGGATGCTACAAATTACTGCATTTAGTGACATTCTAAAAGATTTAGTAGTTATATTTTTCAGGTCATATGATTCATCACAATAATCTGGTGCTCATCATCATGTAATAAAACTATCAGATAATGGATATGAAAGATTAATATGTTGTTCGGGAAATTCCAAGTGTAGTACATTCTTCAGTTAAATCAGAGTAACTGAGAATTCCATCTTTAAGCTGCTTCTAATGTGATTGGAACATCATAGGGCACATTCAGCCTTAAGTATACACTCTGCCCTTAGAGAAGCGTTGTGGCAATGGGAGAACCATTCGTCCAGGAATCTGTCAGCTGATTTTACACGAAAATAGTCAAGAACATAGACGCAAGATGTGAAAACGCAGATTCATGCATATATGAACATTGGAAAATTACAGACTGGCAACACATAGTCCCTTGAAATGATTTTTCCATCAGTGAATTGTTATATTAAAAAAAAAAAACTCTTTCTTGTAGTGACCGTGATTATTGTATTTATCAAAAGCCCTTTTGGTTTAATGTGTGTCTATATGTTAGGAGCAAATAATCATATTGGATAAGTAAATGTGAAGTGCATTCACATATTGTCTTCTTCTTAGAATATGGTGTCTTTAGAATAATTCACATAAAACAGTTTATTTCTCCAGAGTGCGAGCCCTGGCTTGCTGGTGGATACTCTCTGTTACACGAATGATAAACTACCACCTATCAACATGGGAGATGCTCCTCTCAACTTCTCTATACACCAGGTAACTTGGTAAATGCTACCAGATATATTCTAAATATAATTCTAGATCTTTTATTCACATTAAATATTTTTGTCCGAAACCCTTCCACCTTCAGTGTTTTAATGTAGAACTGTGGTTTAAAGTGTTAGTGTCAGAATTACAATGTCCCAGTTTCAAATCCTAGCTCTATCAACTAACTAACTATTAGCTTGTGAACAAATCCCTATTTTTCTTAGCTTCAGTTTCTTAATCTGAAAAATTAAGTTAATATTTCTTTATTATGAGAATATTTTAAAGGAAAAATGATAATATATGTAATATTCAAGCACAGCTCAGAGAACTGGTAGCTTATGATAAATAACTTCATATGGTTTCTCAATACACTTTACCGGTCAATTGTTATAATAAATAATTTCAATGACCACCAAGAAAATGGTGCCCTCTAGGTTGTGTAGTGGACAAGGCATACTACAGCACCCCCCCGCCCCAAGTGCTGATACAAAGTAGGTGCTCAGTACCTGATTGTGCTAATGATTTCCTAACTATAAAGCCTTACAAATTGGGAGGAATTTCAACCAGTCTGTGAATGATAGGTGAGTTTAAGGATTACTGGGTGATAGTCCACATCTCCATGCTGAATCACGCCTTGAATAATTGTGTTTTTTTTTTCCTATCCAACATTACTCAGATGATACCAGTTCAACAGTACAAACAGTACACTACAATTTACCAATTTCATTTAGCATCCAGGAAATGAGGTGCTAAATTGTAATAACAAATATCCCCTGAAAGAAGGTACAACAGCCATACTTTATTTTATTGTGCTTTGTTTTATAGTACTTCATAGATACTGCAAATTTTTTTTTTTTTTTTTTTTTTTTTTTTTTTTTTACAAATGGACGTTTTGTGGCAACCCTGCATCAAGTAGGTCTATTTGGCGCCATTTTTTTTTCCAGTAGCATCTGCCAACGTTGTATCTCTGTGTCACACTGTGGTACTTCTCACAAGATTTTGAACTTTATCATTATTATTATATTTGTTATGATGATATGTGATCAGTAATCTTTGATATTTGTATTGTAATCATCTGGGGACACCGTGAACAGAACTCATATAAAATGGGAAATGTAATGGATACACGTGTGTGTTCTATTTGTGCCAGTGACCAGCTGTTCCCCTCTCTCTTCCTCTCCTTGGAACTTTCTATTCCCCAAGACACAAAAATATTAAATGAAATTAGGCCAATTGATAAGCCTGGATGACAGCACATCCGTTTACAAAATGATTTTCTGAGTATTTTAAGCCCGTTACTGAGACCTACTGTTCAGAAAAAAAAATATTTTTTTCGGAGTATTTCTGCTCACTCACAATGCACCTGGTTACCCAAGAGCTCTGATGGAGATGTCCAGTGAGATTAATATTACTTTCATGCCTGCTAACACAGCATTCATTCTACAGCCCACAGATCAAGGAGTCCTTTCAATTTTCAAATCTTATTATTTAAGAAATACATTTTCTAAGGCTGTAGCTGCCATAGGCAGTGATATCTCTGATGCATCTGGGCAAAGTAAATTAAAAGCCTTCTGGAAAGGGAGAAGTGGGGAAGATTGGCTTATGGAAATGATCGCCAAAACCCACCAAGGAGACCCTGGGCTCCCAGAGAAAAAGAAGAAGAAGAAGAAAAAGGTGGTCAAAGAATGGAGACTCAATACTCAGTTTTAAACAGTGATAATCATTTCAGAGAGATCTGTCCCATACCCCCCTCGAAGAGTGTGGTCCTAGAGCAGGCATCTGAGATGCCTCTAGTGAAGAAAAAGAAGGAAAAGAAGGGCCACAGCACCCTCTGTGAGGAGTGCCTAGAACCTGAGACTGTGTTACGTGCTGGACGGACAGAGAAGTTGTCCAGCCCCAGGAAGTAGGCTCTTGGTTCATCTGAGTTCCAAGGTGAGGAGAAGAAAAAAGAAGAGAAAGTCCTTATGGCCTTTGGCCATGCCCCCTGCCTCAAGAGTGAAGACCTCCCCAGACCCCAGAGAGGACGAGTTGGTGACCAGAGTTGGCAAAAAAAACTAGTGTATCATTATATTCACCCCCTATCAAAAAAACACAAGGAGAAAAAGGCCCAGGAGGCTATAGCCTCCTCAGCCAAGAACCCTTGGTTCTGGGAGTCTGGGGATGCTCTATACCCTTGTTCAGTGGGGAAGGATGGCGAGGAGCAGGCAACCTCAGGGCAGAAATGAAAGCAGGGGAGCCCCAGAGAACTAATGTAACATGTGTGATAAAGCATGTGTAATAATTTTTGATTGATGTAATAATGATTGACAGATGATAGGGGGTGAATATAATGATACACTAGTGAGCACTTCTGTGCTTTAAACTCTCTCCTTCTATTGAGCTGTAATTGTTGAATAAATTCCCTGGGGAAAAAAATAAAAATAAATAAATTAATTAATTAATTCCCTGGGAACGAAATATGATGTAATTAGAAGCATGGTTACAGAGCAGCTTGGGTGACCCAGTGGTTTAGCGCCACCTTTGGCCCAGGGTGTGATCCTGGAGACCCGGGATCGAGTCCCATGTTGGGCTCCCTGGATGGAGCCTGTTTCTCCCTCTGCCTGCATCTCTGCCTCTCTTTCTCTCTCTCTCTCTCTCTCTCTCTCTCTGTGTGTGTCTCTCATGAATAAATAAATAAAATCCTTTAAAAATAAAAAAAGAAGCATGGTTACATATTACCTTGTTTTTTTTTTTTTAATTTTGCCACTTTACAATGCAAAAAGTAGTATAGTTATGCACAGTTTTGCTGCATCTTACTAGCAATGGGTACTATAATTATATATTTTTTACAACCTTTTAGTGTAAAAATAATGCCTCCATATACATTTATTTACATTTCTTTGGCATGCACATTTGTACGCATTATTCTTACTCTCAGAGGTGAACAGTTTAACTGCATTTATTATGTGAACTTATCATTTTGCATTCATTTAACTTTTCAGATTTTAGCACCAAATGTAGATTACATGTAAACCTTATCTGACATTTGGTAATTATGAACTGCTTGTCAGAGTTCATTTTTTAAAAAGATTCACTTGATATTTGCACGTGCGGCCTTGTTACATCTACTCAAGTGAGTGACACATCACGACAGGATGCCAGATAGTTGGAAGATCTCTAGGAATATTGTACAAAATTCCTAGAGTGGGTTGAGTTTTTCTGTGATACCGGAAGCTCTTCTGATAAAGTTGCCTTATTAACTAGGCTTAACATGTTTAAGAGGCAGAATAAAATTGAAACAGGAAAGTTTAAAAACTACCATTTAAAAAGGTCGTCGGGGAACAAAACAGGTTACATTTCCCCTGAATAATGATTTTTAAAAGACAATAATTCTGAGTACGTAACATAAGTAACACGGACAATTGCTTCCCAGTGTAATAAATTGCAATGTTTGCAAGAAAACATAAATCAAGAGACTAGCAAAATAAGGGTGAGACATGAAAAGATAGTGAGAAAGGGATATTGGTATGATAAGTTAAATTATATACCTTCCACTTAAATTATCCCTATCCCATCAATAGTAATTCCTGGAAAGATAAATAACATACCTGATAAATAATATAATGTAACATCCGAGTAACAAGCCTCCACAGATTAACCAGCCCAGGACAGAATTTTATTTTATCACAAGCAAATATGCCTCCCTGTCACTTGTGATATAAAGCAAAAGGTGATCTCTGAAAGTATACATTGAACAAGTGGGGAAATCTTCCCTAAGCTTTATTTCCTCTTCTGGCTGAAGAAAAGGCTCCTGCATATTTTGGTTCTTACATGGAGGCCAACTCACACCCCTGAGAAATGTGGACTAGAGCCACCCCAGCTAATTTTGCTAGCTGTCTGTGACTACGCATCTCTCTTCCATTCCTAAATTTGTTGAATCACTACCTATTAAATTCTTGAAGAGCTGGGGAGGACAGGTCCTCATATGAGTAGACACATGTTCTGAAATTTTTGGATTGATTTTTGAGGCAGAACAGAGATCAGTGAGGTGGGATCTCAACACACTCCAGATTTTCAAGGAATCAAAGTCAGATAGACCCAGGTTGGAATACCACCTCCATCATCTTTAGAAGCATGGCTCTTAATGTGTTAGTTCCCCACCTCCCACCCCCCATAAAAGAGACAAAGAGCGAGAGAGAATATCTCATGAGATGTTAGAAGGATCAAAATCCATTTACAGTGGAAATCTTGTCAAGAAGCCAGCCCTTGGTGGAAAGCCAGCCCTTTGTACCATCAAAGGCAGTCCAGTCTTACGTTTAATTTATATATAAAAGATGATGGTGGCAGCAGTGGTGGCAGTAGGGCTGGTGAGTACACAGGGCAGTTCTCTGTGGCTGAAAAGTCTAATTCTGAATATCCTTTCTCAGTGTGAGATTCATAGTAAGAACAAGGAGTCATGGGAATCAACTATATCTTCTAATAGACAAATTGAGGACCAGCGGGAGAAGGGACTTACTAGGGTTACTCACCCGAGTGGGAGGTCTGATTCCCCAGATGTGCATTTATTGTATTCACCGAGGCTCTTTCCTCGTATTTCTAGGTTGACTGCCTAACCCTTTAATGCACTTCAATTATGGAAAGACACTTATTTGGGGAATGGCTGTTTAATCCATGGAAGTGTTTTTGGGTCAACGTGCCAATCAGCTGGAGCTCGAAAATGATCTAACAAAGTGTAGAAATGAAAGTCAAAATAGAAGATAAATTACTCACTCCTGATTAATCCACAAATCTTAGGAAGACATTAAATGAAAATTGTAAATTCCTCTTGTTCTCGTGTCAAATTTAATAAAAGCCTTTACTCTGGTTGGCGTTATTACCTTTCTGCTCCTATTTTTAAATGTTTGTATTTTTAATTTAATTATTTAAAAAAAAACATTTGAGTATAGTTGACATACAGTCTATATGAGTTTCAGGTGTACAACCTAGTGACTCAGCATCTCTATATGTAAGCTTTGCTCACCACTGGTATAGCTTCCATCTGCTACCATGCAAGGCTATGACAGTGTCATGGACTATATTCCCTGGGCTGTGCCTTTTATTCCGGTGACTTACTCATTCCATAACTGGAAGCCTGTAGCTCCCATGTCCCTTTGTGCATTTTGCCCATAATCCCACTCCTCTCTCCTCTGACAGCCACCAGTTTGTTCTCTGTAGTTATAGGTGTGATTTCACCTTTTGTCTGTTCACTCCTTTGTTTGGTGTTTTTTTGTTTTTGTTTTTTGTTTTTTTTTTTTAGATTCCACATATGAGTAAAATCATATGGTAGTAATTTCTTTGCCATCAGTCGTAGCAACATTTTTCAAGATATGTCTCCTAAGGCAAGGGAAACAAAAGCAAAACCAAACTGTTGGGGCTACATTAAAATAAAAAAGGTTTCGCACCACAAAGGAAACCAACAAAAAAGGCAGCCTACTGAATGGGAGAAGATAGTTGCAAACGATACCTTCAGTAAGGTGCTAATATCTCAAATATATAAAGAATTTATACATCTTAACACCAAAAAACCCCTAAAAACAGAGGATTTGCTCCCATTTTTTTTTCCTTATAGAAGTATCACTATTTCCTATTCAGTATGTGTTACTGCAGGTTCCATAAACCTCTAAAAGCTAGCTACAAACTTCACAAAAATCTCTTGATATGTGGGAAAGGAAAGGTGTGGGAAGCTTTTAGTTGGACTGCAAATTGAGACAATGTATGTGGACGAAGAATTTAGTTTTATGTATCTACAATTAAAACCCTCATATCTTTTTGCCTGCCAATTCCCACTGAAAGAAATTTCTTCTTCAGATATATTCTCAAACAGTTACCAGGACATAGGCATAAGGATTTTCTTGTCACAGTCTTTGTTTCAATAAACCATTTAAAACAACCAAGATGTCCATCAATATATAATAGGTCAAATCAAATATGATATAGTCTTACAATGAATGGCTATTTAACTGCTTAATGTGATCTGGGTCATTCTGTATTGATTTAAAATATCAATTTGAAGAAATATTATTGAGTCAAAAAAAAGAAAAGGAAATTAGAATATGCAAAACATGATCTGTTTTGTACAAAAGAGAAAAACACAGGTATGTGCTTGTGACTGTGTTACGTATACATGTTGTATACACACCAGAAAGCTTTTGAAAGCAAGAAAAACTAAATGTTAATAGGGAATGCTTTTGAGATAAAGGTACTGATATTTGATAGGAGGGCTTTCAATTCCTTTTCATAGTGTAATTTTCTATTTTCTTTAAAAACTCATCACCCACATCCTCAAAGTTTTTCTGGGAGGTGGGGCGATGGCTCCTTTTTGTCAATTTGTCTTTGTCTTTTCGCATCTAAATTGAAACACACATAGGCACATACTCAAAAGATCCTAATTACCTGTGATTGTCCTTACGGAAAGCAACTTTTGTGAATCAAATAATAATAAAGCATTAATTCAGTCCCAAAGCTTGTCTCTAAAGCCACAGAATTTAAGAGACTGAAAAATAATCATTGTTGGTAAGGATGTGGAAAAATTAGAAGATTCTCATTCTTTGCAGTTGGGAATATAAACTGATGTGGGAGTTTTGGAAACCAATCTGGCAGTTCCTTAGCTGATTAAACATAGACTTATTCCATTTCCCAGCAATTCCTAGGTATATACTCAAGATAAATGAAAACACTCCTAGGTGTGTACCTGAGATAGATGGAAACATATGCCCATGAGGAAACATGCACATACATGTTTATAGCAATATTACTCATAATAGCCAGAAAGAGGAAACAACCAAAGTGTCTATCCCCTGATAAATGGATAAATAAAACAGAATATAAGCACACAGTGGAATAGTATTGGATAAAATATTATTTGATAATAAAAGGACTGAAGCACTGATCTACGATACAAGGATAAGCCTTTAAAACATTAAGCCAAGTGAAAGAAGCCATTGACACAAGACCACATGTGGAAGAGCAGGACCTCAGCGGGTCAAAGCCACAGGAAGAGGGACAGTCATAAATGGCACCAGCTCTGTGCGTGTGGCAGAACCAGTAATTCCTGCCATCAGTCCGTGCTGAAGACAGCAGTGATGGTGGATAAGGTCGCCAGGCCTGCGGAGGCCAGTTCTCTGGTCCCCTGCAGCCCCCTGGGGTATGCTCCCCTGAGACGTGTGCAGATTCCCTGCTGCCCCCCTGCCCCCCCCGCCATGATTGGTTTCTTGAGTTGTTTTTCCTCCCTTGTTTCCACATACTTTTCATTCTATGATAATAAAACTAGGAGCCAACCCAGACTCTGGGCCTCATCTCAGTGCCTGCACTATTTGGCAGCACCTGGTGGTGTAGCCCCTCGGGCCTCTCTTTGTTCCAAAATATTGGACTCTGTGTAATCATTTCATCTCTCATCGGACCACACCACTCGACAACCACATACTGTGTGATCCATTTATATTAAATGTCCAAAATAGGAAAATCCATAGAGATAGAAAGTAGATTAGTGACTGCCCAGTTATATATTGATCTCCCCATTTATCTTTTAA